>NC_086447.1:486035352-486726852 GCF_028390025.1 Pseudophryne corroboree | reverse complement strand
ATGTGTAGTTTTTCAAAAGCTGGAGGGCCGCAGTTTGGACATGCCTGCCATATAAGATAAAAGTGCGCTGTACATCTCAAAACACTACATCCCTTAAGAGAAAAGAATACACCCACACATTATCTGAGTTCCAAAGCTCATTGATGTATATATTTGTTATTAAAAGGATATGTATTCAATATATCACAATGTACAGCATACATATAGTTACATAGCTACAATTTATACAGAAATCAGTTATTACAAAATACATACAGTTACAGGCCAGCATACCATACCATTCCCTTAATGCATCCTCCTCTTAATATATCTCTCTCTCAGCAAATAAATACAGGAACTGGTCTGGCAACATCTCCACCATCATCTGGGACAAAACAGCAACTAACTCCTGTGTATGTCTGATCAGCAATGTGTTATCTAGTTTGGGGGAGTGCACACTTCTAGTCTAAGGGAGGGAACTTTCTCATTCATGATGAGTCACTGGTCTGTTCGTATGCTAACCAGGTTCAGCCTTGAAGACATCAAAAGGGCTGGTCTGAGTTTCCTGTCCACCACCTGTTTGGAATGTCCATTGTCCTAATAAGAGTGATTTTAGCTTTCATACATTTAATCATAACTACTTGTTGCAATGTCCTACAACTTAATAACAAGTATCAAATTAATCTACACATTAATCTGGTTGCTTTAATACCAAATATGACATGTCTATCTTGCTCCGCTCCAATAATACGCATACATGACTTTACTCCATTATATCATTTTAAATCATTATGATGTCTGGCGCTTGATATGTTATAATTATGTACTGTATGAAATAAGTGTTGAATCCATCTCTGTGGCATGTCCGTGTAAATGCGTGTGTTACCATATATTGCTGTGCTCGCTGCGCGTATTTGCAAGCATAGCGACTCATAATGTGTGTAGTCTGTATGTTCTCTCTATGTAATATTTTTGACTTCGACAAAACATAAACCTTCACAGTCTCACTCCACTTGCCATGCCTTGGGCAAGGTGGTCCGCTCCACTTGCCACAGGTTACCATTCCCAATAGATGTCCATGTGGATAGTAAACAAGCAAATGTTGGGAAAACATGTGAAAAAGAGTGTTGACCATTTATGTGTCTACCATTGTCCTATTGACCTTTTGCACCTGTTGACCTTAAGCATTGTCGGCCTTTTGTACCTTTCAACCTAATGCATGTTGACCATATGGTGTCGACCTATTGACTGTTGACCAATACATTGTTGATCTATCATCCGGACACCCAGTACAACAGGGTTTTGCCAAGGTTCAAAGCTACTTTTTTGCTTTGCTACCGACTCACAAAGCTACAAGATGGGGCAGATATGGGTTTTAGATCATCCACCAGCTATGAAAAATTGAATATCTAGACAATAATTACTAAGGGGCCAGATCAGATGATATTTTCTAATGATCATAGGTTATATCCAGGGCTGGCAACAGAAATCTTCTCAAAAGTATTTGGTCGCACCTGTTAGTTATTGAATTCAGGTGTCAGACCCGTTGCTACAGGTGTATAAAATCAATCACGTAGCCATGCAGTCTCCATTTGCAAACATTTGTGAAACAAAGTGTGTAGTTCTGAAGAGCTCAGTGACTTAAAGCATTGTGCTGTGATCGGATACCACCTTTGCAATAAGACAGTTTGTGAAATTTCATTCCTGCTGGATATTCCACGGTCAACTGTGATATAATTAGAATGTGGAAGCGTTTAGGAACAACAACTCAGCCACAAAGCGGAAAATCATGTAAAATCACAGAGCAAGGTAAACGACTGCTAAGCCGCATGGTGCGTAAAATTTGCCAACGCTTTGCTGATTGCAGAGCTGAAGAGTTTTAAACTTCCACTGGCATTCATGTAAGCACAAAAACTGTGTGGCAGGAGCTTAATGGAATGGGTTTCCATGGCTGTGCAGCTACATGCAAGCCTCACATCACCAAGTCTAATACCAACGTCTGGATGGAGTGGTGTAAAGTAGTGACGTGCGGTGGGGCAACTGTGTATAATGCCTAGATGTACCCTTTGGCTCATATATTGTGTGTAAATCTGGCTCTGGTGCTAGCCAGTGCCTCCTGAGCCATTTAGCTCACCGCACGTCCCTGGTGTAAAGCACACCGACACTTGACTGTGGAGCAGTGGAAATGTGTTCTATGGAGTGATGAATCACGCTTCTCTCTTTGGCAGTCAGATGGGCGAGTCTGGATTTGGTGAAATCTAGGAGAACATTACTTGTCTGACTGCATTATGCAAACTATGCAGTTTGGTGGAGGAGTGATAATGGTATTGGGCCAATTTTCAGGGTTTGGGCAAGGCTCCTTATCTCCAGTGAAGGGCAATCTTAGGGGGTCATTCCGACCTGATCGTAGCTGTGCGAAATTTAGCACAGCTACGATCACTTACACAGACATGCAGGGGGACGCCCCGCACAGGGCTAGTCCGCCCCGCATGTCAGGCTGCGTCCCCCCTCCCGCACAAGTACAAAAGCATCGCACAGCGGCGATGCTTTTGTTCTTGAAGGGTAACTACCGGCCAGTGCAGCTCCTGCAGCTGGCCGGGAGTTACTCGTCGCTGCCCGGGTTGCAGCGGCTGCGTGTGATGTCACGCAGCTGCTGCGGCCCGCCCCCACGCGGTCCAGCCACGCCTGCGTTGGCTGGACCGTGCACACAAAACGGCAGCCAAGCGCCGCCGTGCCGCCCCCCTCCCGCCCAACGACTGCCTCTGCCTGTCAATCAGGCAGAGGCGATCACTAGGCAATGACAGCCGTCGGCTGTCTCGCATGCGCCGGTGCACTTCTGACCTGATTGCTGCACTGTGATGAACGGCAGCGAGCGATCAGGTCAGAATGGCCCCTTTAATGCTTTAACATACCAAGACATTTTGGACAATGCTATGCTTCCAACTGTGGCAACAGTTTGGGGAAGGCTCTTTTCTATTCCAACATGACTGTGCCCCAGTCCATAAAGCAAGGACTTTTATCACTGCTTAGTACATTTCCCCCGTAGTTTGATGAGTTCTGTGTGGAAGAACTTAACTGGCTCACGCAGAGCCCTGACCTCAACCCCATTGAGTACCTTTGGGATGAACTGGAATGGAGATTGCGAGCCAGACCTACTCGTCCAACATCAGTGCCTGACCTCATAAATACTCTAAAAAAAAAAAATTGGCACAAATTCCCACAGAAACACTCCAAAATGTTGTGGAAAGCCTTCCAAGAAGAGTGGAAGCTGTTATAACTGCAAAAGGGGGACCAACTCTATATTAAAGTGCATGTAATTGAATACAATGTCATTACAGTCCCTGTTGGTGTAATAGTCAGACGTCTGAATACTTTTGTGCATATACTGAATATACATACAGTACATATATATATATATATATATATATATATAGTTACACGCACACACAAATATCTATCTGTCTAATATATATATACACACACACACACACACATATATGTAGATAGATAGATAGATAGATAGATAGATAGATAGATATTTAATAAACACAATACCCAAATGCGCTAAAATACCAAGTTTGGAACCTGTCCACAAACCCAACTAGGTTAGTGTTTGTAGGGATTGGCTGCTGTCCCCAAAAAGGTCCTTTTGCTAGTACAGAACCAACAGGAAATGGTTACAAGAATGGTGAGGGGAGCGCCCAGTACCAATTGTTAATATCTACGAAGTTCTTATTGCGTCCTTAGTTTTTTAGAAACATCTTATTGGATGGAGATTGGAGGGAACTTTTTCAGGTAGATGTCAGATTAATATTACACAAATCATGACCTTCGTGGGTCTGAGGTTACAATGATGAACTGTCTACCCCAGCCGGGGAAGAGCTCTCCGACAACTTGTTCGCACCACTTAGGTTTTTGTCACCCAACGCGTTCCATATAATAAGACTTCCTTAGGGGTATTTATTGAATGTAAGTGAAGATCTCCTCTAACATAAAAGTTTAAAAACCTCTAGCTGGGTAGATTTTTAAATAGGAGAAAAACGTGACAGGTTTGTGGACCACTTCCTAAAGAGGGTTTCTAACTCATTAGATAAGCTGTGAGCAGTGTGTGTGGTCCCAGTGCAGGTCAGGCTATTAACAGAGATCTTCACTTACATTCAGTTCGGCACCAGCCTCATGATGCCATGACGTCGGCACCATCAGGACCAGCTCAAGTGGCAGGTAATCAGGGTATGGGGCAGGGGGGTTGGTGCAGCTGGCTGGTTAATTAGATTTTTAGTTAATTGGCGGGCAGACGGAACAGGTAGTTTAAAAAGTTTCAATAGGCTCTGCTGCCGCATTTTTATTTTTGTGTCACTGATCCTCGGGGCCCCTCTGCCCAATTTTCCTTGCTTAATTATGTCCAGCACAGGAGAAGACATACATCTGTTAGACAAGGTCTTATGTTATACTGTATATATATGCAGGCCAGGGTAGTAACTCTCACAGTCTGGGGTTTCTGATACAAGTTGAAGGCCCTTAGGCTGGACTGACAGTATATCTGGAATTTGAGTTGTATGTAACTTCTGTGCATCAACCAGCATGGACCAACAAACAGGAAAGACTACCTGTAAATAAGCTGACATTTTTTTATACTGGTTTTTTAGGTGAAAATTAAATTAAAACTGTTTGATATTAACTCCACTTTAGTTGTTTAGAATCTTATTTGTATTTGTTTAGGTGGTCTCATAGCATTAGCATTTGTCTGTATAACACCAAAACAAAGTCTGTGTCATTAGAACCCTTACCACAGCCCGAAGTTATCACATCAATCATGAGGTGTCAGTAATTCATGTGCCCTTTATATAAATTTGTTATGCAATTCACAATTTGAGCTTAACATCTTCTGAGTGTCAAAGAATTGATATGATATTTTTTTTTTCAGTCAGATAAAAAATCTTTTTTGCAAACTATTGAAAAATGTGGCTGGATCCTCGATTGTTATTTTACCCTCATCTCACTTTAAAAAAGTTATAATGGAGAAGAGTGGATAAACGCAATTACAGAGTAAGACCATATTCCTCACTCTTATTTTACCCTTCTATGCCGTATTGCCATGTTTTGTTAATCGCACAGTGTAACCTATGTAGTGCGCCCAAAATGGCTGCCTTACCTGGTACTTTGTTGTGTAGAATAAACAATGCATGAAGGATTCAGGGCCTAATTCAGACCTGATCGAAGATGTGCGAAAAAACGCACAGCCGCCGCGACCCACCCCAGCAATGGTCCACACACGCTTCAGTTGTCTGGACCACGCCCCCCTCCAACGCCGACATGCCCCAAAACCGCCTCTGCCTATCAATCAGACAGAGGCGATTACACAAGTGAGATGCCATCGTATCCCACTGTGTGCGCACACGCAGTGCGGCTTCTGCATGTGCGCACACTGCACTGGCCTTCAGACTGCGAACGCAGTCCAGGTCTGAATTAGGCTCTTAGTTAGGAACATTATAGACCCACTAAAGAACTGAGATTCTGTTTTTCTCCAATACTATACTGGCTCCAAGGTCTGCCGATGCTTCTAACTAAGCTGCCCTTATATTTCTTTGTCCAGTCACTAACCTTATGTGAGTATCTTCTTCTGCTGGTGAGCTGTACCTTGCCAGGGCTCCGGAGGTGTATGATAGAGGCAGCAACAGCAAAGCACTGATATAGGCAGTTGCCATTATGACATCACAGCATGACCTCACACACCCCACCAGACTGGTTATTTCTTGTTTGAGGTCCCTATTGACTTTTCCATGACTGACCTAAAGGAAATGTGATTTCACTCATTGTTTCAAACTATTATATTGATACATTGATCAGAATACTAATTATTATTTTTATTGCAGGGTTTCTTCATTTATCATTTTCTTATTGTGCATGCACAAACTGCAGGGAAAATGGTCACCGTGCCATTTTCCTGGTAATTTCTGCATCGCTGTTCCTACCAACGCGGGACTCCAGAGGGTAAGTATTGAAAAAACATAAGTGGATGGTGTGTGGTGTGGGCCCCCTGCACCCATTATAAATACGCCAGTGGACAGAGATACCTTTAATTAAAGATCATATTGGCCATAAAACTCAACACCACATTCTCTCCCTGGGATCGGCAGTGCAACTAAGGAAAGTGTCCAATTGTCAAGTAGATCTTTATTTAAGAAAATTAATACATAAATAAAAACCACCAACAATATATTCAAATAATATAACAACAGTTGTCAAAAGCCACAAGGGCAGCAAGTGAACAGACCTATAAAAAAAAAAGGTCACCAGAGGTGGCATCCGGGACGTTGCTTGATGGAAGACAGAAAACACAGCAAACATTGATTAGTTCATGTTAATGTGACTAAAGTACAGTAGACTGAAAAGCCCTGGCATGGGTCTCTTTGATGGGACGGGCTATTATAAGTGAACCAAATAAACCAGGCCCCGGTATATTTGTGGGATCTTTTAATCTTTCAAATATGCATACACATATTCTAAATACCAATTTATATTAGGTAAAGATTTCTGTGAAGGTAATCCCAAGGGTTTCCAGTGGCTGATAACCAACTTTATTTAATTACATCATTAATACATCTGGCTACAGCCTATGGTTCAGGCAGCTTACCAACCAGAAAGTACAGTACAGTAAGTCCACATTTTATGTGCAGATATGCAGATTCAGCATTTGGATTTCAGAGGTGGAGTTGTGCTCACTGGTCGCTATAGTAAAATTTGGGTAGTGGTACTTATCTAGCCTCATTGAGTCAATCTTCAAAACTTCCCAACCTAGTAGTAACCACCAAATTCAAATACAGTTCTCCCAAAAATACATATTGGGCCAGATGCAACATCGCTTGGAAAGTGATAAAATGGAGAGTGAAAAAGTACCAGCCAATCAGCTCCTAACTGACATGTCACAGGCTGTGTTTGAAAAATGTCAGTTAGGAGATGATTGGCTGGTACTTTTTCACTCTCCATTTTATCACTTTCCAAGCAATGATGCATCTAGCCCACAGAGAGATCACATACTCAATCCTCAGGTGTTTCTTTTATGTGCCACCAATGACCAGCCTGTGTACAGTTTACCATAGCAGTGTTGAAAGGGCACAGGCAGGTACATAGTGATAATGGAACTGTATATGAAGTACGCCTATCAACTCTATTAGCCTGTGTCCCTTCATCACTACTATATATACCAGCCTAGGATGCAGGAGGGAGAATGGCTGCTTGCAGCTGATGTACCTTGTTTGGGCTTCACTGCACATTGCGCCAGCCCCCACGTATGTACAGAACAGATTGAACAGCATCACCACCATTCTCCATCAATTTTGCTTCCTGACCCAGAGATCCAGTATTAAACCCTTGATTCCAGTGGTGTTTCCTTCTTTGATGGAGGGAAGAGGCACAGGAAATGGCTCAGAAATACGCAGTTTGGTGGGTTTATTTTTTCTAGCACGTCATTTTATGTATTCGGCTGTGTACACCATCCTGCAAAGCTAGTTTGGTTTCTAGTAACTGTTCTACTCTACCTAGATCCTCAATCATTTGTTTTACCATACCTCCCAACTGTCCCGATTTTCGCGGGACAGTCCTGTTTTTTTGGGGACTGTACCGCTGTCCCAACCACGGGCCGCAGTGTCCCGCGGTGGTGGTGGTGGGGGAGTTATTATTATTATCCTTTATTTATATGGCGCCACAAGGGTTCCGCAGCGCCCAATTACACAGTACATAGACAAATAATCAAAACAGGAAAACAGCAACTTACAGTTGAAGACAATATAGGACAAGTACAGGGTAAATAAATGTAGCTACATCAGCAAATGACACTGAAATAAGTATCAGGTGGCAGAGGACTGCTGGAGCTGATGCAATTGAAAATTATTAAAGTAAGAGAAAGGATAAGAACATGAGGGAAGAGGACCCTGCTCGTGAGAACTTACAGTTGGGAGGCTCTTGTCACTGCTGCTCTGCTTAGCAGAGCAGCGGTGAATAGACGTTGTGTGCATGCGTACAGCGTCTATTCACAGATGACAGAGGGAGAGCGGGCGTGCCAGCAGTTCAGAGAGCGCTGGGCATGCCTCCTCAGTGATGGTAAAAAGGGGGAGTGACTCATGATTGCGGCTCTGCCATGAGGCCACACCCCTTTTTTGAAGGTCCCGTTTTGTGATTTTAAAAAGTTGGGAGGTATGGTTTCACCCATCCTGGTGTGTCTACCCTGTTGTATACAGTACCTTTGTGTCATCTGCAAAAAGGCATACATTCCCTTCAATACTATTTGCATTGTCACCAATAAAGATATTAAAAATCACTGGTCCAAGTAAAGATCCCCGGAGTACGCCATTGGTAACCCCCCCCCCCCCCACCCCCCCCCCCCCCCCCCCCCCCCCCCCCCGGTGAGTGTACTTCATTTACTATAGCTTTGTTTTCTATCCTGCAGACAGGGCTATCAACCGAAATCTTGGGGCCTGGTAAACTGATATTTCTGCCTGCCACCATCACGCCCCCTACCCCTTATTACACTCAAGCCCCAACCTCCTCCACCCATTCCTACACACACACACACACACACACACACACACACACACACACACACACATATTTATGTTTTATCATTGTTGTTTCCAACTGAAAAGCACAACAGAAATTGCTCAACTATAAAAGAAACTGTTCATAAATAATAAATAAATACATCTCCAAACATTAGAGAGGTAGACTCTACACACCCATAGCAGATATATCAAGTGAAGGGTCAAAGGGGGTCATTCCGACCCATTCGCACACAGCGGTTCTTCGCTGCGGTGCGAATGGGTCAGAAATGCGCATGCGTGGTGGACACAGTGCGCACGTGTGTCGTTGCCTGGCAACAACGGCGCCAGCGACAAATGTGATCGCAGTGGCGATCGCAAGAAGACAGACAGGCGGGAGGCATTCCGGGGTGAATACTCACTGTTTTTCAGATGTGGTGAGTCCAACGCAGGCGCGTCGAGGTGTTTGGAGGGCGGATGTCTGACGTCAGGACCGGGACCGTCATCGCTGGATCCATCGCACTGGGTGAGTAACTGCAGCCCTAGTCTTGTTTTACGTGAAACTTTTTTAGCATAGCAGGGCTACACAAGTGATCGCAGCCCTGCTATGCTAAAATACACTCCTCCATAGGCGGCGTCAGGTTGATCGCATGAGCAGCAAAAAGTTGCTATGTGCGATCAACTCAGAATGACCCCCATAATTAGTTTCGAATGACTTTATTCCCTGGTTCTGGGTCTTTTGACATGGGCAACTGATCCATCATAGAATGGGACCTCTCTAAAGGCATATCACCATATAGACTGTAAGCTCTCATGAGCAGGTACCACCGAACCTTTTATCTCATGCTGTCACCCCGCAACTACCCATTTGCACACTGTCTATTCCGTGAGCTATTTGTATTTGTATGATCGCTATATGATTGGTATGATTTTTATATGCTCTTAATTGCATGATTATACCTGCTCTGAGGACTTACACACATACTGTCCTGGTGCACAACTGTTCTCACATGACATGTACGTTTATGTCTCTTTTGTTTTATGGGCTTCTTTTTGTTTCATTGCGCTAATGCCTGTTCGGTGCTGCAGAACATATGGCACCTATAAATAAATGTATATGATAATGAAGAAATATAGGCTACCATATGTTCACATAATATGCTTTGCCAGATGACTTGTAAAATGAATAGTGTATAATATACAGAGCGGCTGATTTGCAAATGGGAGAAAAGTAAAAAAAACAGCAACTAACTTTGTACCTTGGTAAAACCATGCTGCCCCATCTCTGCCCACAAACTATACAAACCTCTTCATAGAATTGTTTATGAATGAAAAAAAAAAAAACTGTTCCCAGAATTCCTTATTAATGCACTATTTATTCTATTATAAGGCTGCAATCGAATGGTCTGAGCACGATCACATCGCATTAGCAGGCCTTGTTAAATAAGGCCCTTAATTATAATGGCACAGTAAGAATTGTAATATGTACCACAAAATAGTTACTTAAGACCTGGTTTACCCTGAAACGACTGTATGTAACATCTTAAGTTATATGTAATATATTGCAACTTACTGTACTATTATGGACTTTCGTCATATATAAGTATCAAGATGTCTATCACAGCACACATGAGTATACAAACTTTTACCTGACCTCAGGCCTGAGACAAATTTGTATACAATCACTTTTCCTTCTATCACCTAACCTATCGCCTTGCAGGGTGATATTTAAAAACTCAATCAATTCTGAATAATATAATTTTTTTTTTTTTTTCTGTTTGAAATCTTCTGAAGGAATGAAGGCAGATATAGATTGGGAAGTGACACAAAAGTGCAAAAGGGATAAAGAAAGAAGAACAAAATGTATCTATCTACTGTAAAATTCAATGTTTTCCTGAATAAAAGTAACTATCAGTTACTATCAATTACAGCACATATGCAGAGTCTAATTCAACATAACTGAAGACTTTTTTTTACATGTGATTTTAACTAAAATTGCAAGTATTTGTTAGTCCAGCATGTTTACAGTGTATATCTCACCTTTATTGCCAGTTACAGGCCTCCTGTGATCAGGGCTGCCAAGAGAAATCCTGGGGCCCGGTACAACAACTTCCCACGCCTCCAAGGAGTGGGTGTGGCCAGTGACGCACGCAGGGGGGATTTCCGAGTACCTGGAAACCCCCCTTGATGAGCCAACATTTTTATTTTATAGACGGAGACAGGAGTGTCTCCGTCTCAGTAAAAGCAGTGATCGCGTACGTGACTGCGACAGCGGAGCTGTAGCAGCAGAGAGCTATGTAGCTCTCTGAATGGAGAATGTCCTGGGGGAGCTGCTGGCTGCGCATGCCCAGCCATAGCAGCTCCCTCCGTCCACACAGTGCCGCCCGTCTGCTCCCTCCTCCCAGCCCCTGATGGTACAGTACTGTATATGCAATATGTAGTGTACTGTATACAGTATGTCAAGTTTGTGTGTATGTATGTATGTATGTATGTGTGTTTGTGTGTGTGCTTGTGTATGTATGTATGTATGTATGTATGTACAGTGGGGGTCATTCCGAGTTGTTCGCTCGCAAGCTGCTTTTAGCAGCTTTGCACACGCTAAGCCGCCGCCTACTGGGAGTGAATCTTAGCATTTTAAAATTGCGAACGAAAGATTAGCAGAATTGCGAATAGACACTTCTTAGCAGTTTCTGAGTAGCTCCAGACTTACTCGGCATCTGCGATCAGTACAGTGCTTGTCGTTCCTGGTTTGACGTCACAAACACACCCAGCGTTCGCCCAGACACTCCTCCGTTTCTCCAGCCACTCCCGCGTTTTTCCCAGAAACGGTAGCGTTTTTTTCGCACACACCCATAAAACGGCCAGTTTCCGCCCAGAAACACCCACTTCCTGTCAATCACATTACGATCACCAGAACGAAGAAAAAACCTCGTAATGCCGTGAGTAAAATACCTAACTGCATAGCAAATTTACTTGGCGCAGTCGCACTGCGGACATTGCGCATGCGCATTAGCGACTAATCGCTCCGTTGCGAGAAAAAAATAACGAGCGAACAACTCGGAATGACCCCCTGTGTGTGTGTCTGTATGAATGTGTGTGCTATGCTGTATGTGTATACAGATGTATCCACCGTTATCTTGAGTAGTTTTCTGTGCCTAGTCACAACATGATTTATTAGCATAAACCCTTCAGCTATTGTTCTTAACTGCAATACAATACAGAGAACAATACAGCAGGGGATTAAGTCATTACAGCAGGGGATTAAGTTTTACTGGCCAGTCACAGTTAATCCTATTAACCGTCAAGATAAATGTGGATACATCTGTATATATGTATATATATACTGTATATACATATATATCCAGACACAAGATCCGGCATCGGCACTCCAATCATCCCACTGTGTAACTTGCCCACCGTATCGACCGTCACTGCAAACAGCCACTTACACTCTATCACCGAACGGCGGCACTCCGGATGAAGAATAAAGACTAAATAGTCATCATGTGTTATCGACGTTTCAGTGCATGGCAGCACTTTTATCAAGATTTTCAGATCACATAGAAAAACAGTGTACACTCACCATATAAATAGCCACAGTGAAGCCACACGCTGAATGTCAAGTCCCGCTGCCATGCACTGAAACGTCGATAAACACAAGATGACTATTTAGTCTTTATTCTTCGTCTGGAGTGCCGCCGCTTGGTGATTAGAGTATATATATATATATATATATATATATATATATAAATAATAATTTTTTGTTTGATTTTGCTTGTGGGTAGTCCAGCACAGTAAAGAATAGGCAGCGGCACTCAGGGACTTCCGTAGTGAAAAAGCTGTATTGAACAAGTCACAAAAACAAACCGACATTTCGAGGCTCGTGGCCTCATGTTTACCTTGAAAAAGGGGCCACGAGCCACGAAACGTTGGTTTGTTTTTGTGACTTGTTCAATACAGCTTTTTCACTACGGAAGTCCCTTGGTGCCGCTGCCTATTCTTGACTATATATATATATATATATATATATATATATATACTCGCACATACATATATATACTCACACATACATATGGAAACCCCGCTGACTAGATCCTGCATTTGCCCCTGGGTTTGGCTACATATATATCAGGGACGTGCGGTGAGGTAAATGGCTCAGGAGGCACTGGCTAATACCAGAGCCAGATCTACACACAATATATGAGCCCATGGGTACATGTGAGCATTACACACAGGTACAGCAGTATAAACTCCTGAAAATTTGGTGAGATTTGATCAGAGATGTGTGGACAAGGAAGGCAAGGGAGACACTGCATCATCTGCCATAGACTTTTAACTCTATTGTTTTGACTATAAAAATGATTAGAATAATACAAACTCAAAGAAGATATTTCTAAAATATTCTTTGTACTTTTCATATGCTTTATTTAGTCAAACCTCTGGCTTATACTTTAGTATAACAAGAAAGGCTCTGCCTCACCAACCTCACCCCACCGCATGTCACTGATATATATATATATATATACGCACGTCACTGGTACTATATATATATATATATTAGTGATGTGCACCGGAAATTTTTCGGGTTTTGTGTTTTGGTTTTGGATTCGGTTCCGAGGCCGTGTTTTGGATTCGGACGCGTTTTGGCAAAACCTCCCTGAAAATATTTTGTCGGATTCGGGTGTGTTTTGGATTCGGGTGGTTTTTTTTACAAAAAACCCTCAAAAACAGCTTAAATCATAGAATTTGGGGGTCATTTTGATTCCATAGTTTTATTAACCTCAATAACCATAATTTCCACTCATTTTCAGTCTATTCTGAACACCTCACACCTCACAATATTATTTTTAGTCCTAAAATTTGCACCAAGGTCGCTGGATGACTAAGCTAAGCGACCCAAGTGGCCAACACAAACACCTGGCCCATCTAGGAGTGGCACTGCAGTGTCAGACAGGATGGCACTTCAAAAAAATAGTCCCCAAACAGCACATGATGCAAAGAAAAAAAGAGGCGCAATGAGGTAGCTGTGTGACTAAGCTAAGCGACCCAAGTGGTCGACACAAACACCTGGCCCATCTAGGAGTGGCACTGCAGTGTCAGACAGGATGGCAGATTTAAAAAATAGTCCCCAAACAGCACATGATGCAAAGAAAAAAAGAGGTGCACCAAGGTCGCTGTGTGACTAAACTAAGCGACGTCAGTGGCCGACACAAACACCTGGCCCATCTAGGAGTGGCACTGCAGTGTCAGACAGGAAGGCAGATTTAAAAAATAGTCCCCAAACAGCACATGATGCAAAGAAAAAAAGAGGTGCACCAAGGTCGCTGGATGGCTAAGCTAAGCGACCCAAGTGGCCGACACAAACACCTGGCCCATCTAGGAGTGGCACTGCAGTGTCAGACAGGATGGCACTTCAAAAAAATAGTCCACAAACAGCACATGATGCAAAGAAAAAAAGAGGCGCAATGAGGTAGTTGTGTGACTAAGCTAAGTGACCCAAGTGGCCGACACAAACACCTGGCCCATCTAGGAGTGGCACTGCAGTGTCAGACAGGATGGCAAATTTAAAAAATAGTCCCCAAACAGCACATGATGCAAAGAAAAAAAGAGGTGCACCAAGGTCGCTGTGTGACTAAGCTAAGCGACCCAAGTGGCCGACACAAACACCTGGTCCATCTAGGAGTGGCACTGCAGTGTCAGACAGGATGGCAGATTTAAAAAATAGTCCCCAAACAGCACATAATGCAAAGAAAAAAAGAGGTGCACCAAGGTCGCTGGATGGCTAAGCTAAGCGACCCAAGTGGCCGACACAAACACCTGGTCCATCTAGGAGTGGCACTGCAGTGTCAGACAGGATGGCAGATTTAAAAAATTGTCCCCAAACAGCACATGATGCAAAGAAAAAAAGAGGTGCACCAAGGTCGCTGGATGGCTAAGCTAAGCGACACAAGTGGCCGACACAAACACCTGGGCCATCTAGGAGTGGCACTGCAGTGTCAGGCAGGATGGCACTTCAAAAAATAGTCCACAAACAGCACATGATGCAAAGAAAAATGAAAGAAAAAAGAGGTGCAAGATGGAATTGTCCTTGGGCCCTCCCACCCACCCTTATGTTGTCTAAACAGGACATGCACACTTTAACAAACCCATCATTTCAGCAACAGGGTCTGCCACACGACTGTGACTGAAATGACTGGTTGGTTTGGGTCCCCACCAAAAAAGAAGCAATCAATCTCTCCTTGATCAAACTGGATCTACAGAGGCAAGATGTCCACCTCCTCCTCATCGTCCGATTCCTCACCCCTTTCACTGTGTACATCCCCCTTCTCACAGATTATTAATTCGTCCCCACTGGAATCCACCATCTCAGGTCCCTGTGTACTTTCTGGAGGCAATTGCTGGTGAATGTCTCCACGGAGGAATCGATTATAATTCATTTTGATGAACATCATCTTCTCCACATTTTCTGGAAGTAACCTCGTACGCCGATTGCTGACAAGGTGAGCGGCTGCACTAAACACACTGGAGGGTGGGCAACTTAGGTAAAATAAAGCCAGTTTGTGCAAGGGCCTCCAAATTGCCTCTTTTTCCTGCCAGTATACGTACGGACTGTCTGACGTGCCGACTTAGATGCGGTCACTCATATAATCCTCCACCATTCTTTCAATGGTGACAGAATCATATGCAGTGACAGTAGACGACATGTCAGTAATCGTTGGCAGGTCCTTCAGTCCGGACCAGATGTCAGCACTCGCTCCAGACTGCCCTGCATCACCACCAGTGGGTGGGCTCGGAATTCTTAGCCTTTTCCTCGCACCCCCAGTTGCGGGAGAATGTGAAGGAGGAGCTGTTGACGGGTCACGTTCCGCTTGACTTGACAATTTTCTCGACAGTGGAAAAAAGAATTTGTACATCAATAGTAGCGCTCCCCAAGAACCACGTTACCACTTAACACCTATTAAAGAATAAGTAATTGATTCACCAGAGAGAGAATATGATATCCTCTATTTGTCTTTGTATAGTCAAAGACAAATAGAGGATATCATATTCTCTCTCTGGTGAATCAATTACTTATTCTTTAATAGGGAGCACTACTATTGATGTACAAATTCTTTTTTCCACTGTCTTGTAAGTGTGTTCTTGGATGCACACTCTTGTACATTGTGTAGCTGCACTCTTTGATTAATTGCGCACTGTGTTCTGTAATATCTTTGCTACATTGACAATTTTCTCACCAGCAGGTCTTTGAACCTCTGCAGACTTGTGTCTGCCGGAAAGAGAGATACAACGTAGGTTTTAAATCTAGGATCGAGCACAGTGGCCAAAATGTAGTGCTCTGATTTCAACAGATTGACCACCCGTGTATCCTGGTTAAGCGAATTAAGGGCTCCATCCACAAGTCCCACATGCCTAGCGGAATCGCTCTGTTTTAGCTTCTCCTTCAATGTCTCCAGCTTCTTCTGCAAAAGCCTGATGAGGGGAATGACCTGACTCAGGCTGGCAGTGTCTGAATTGACTTCACGTGTGGCAAGTTCAAAGGGTTGCAGAACCTTGCACAACATTGAAATCATTCTCCACTGCGCTTGAGTCAGGAGCATTCCCCCTCCTTTGCCTATATCGTAGGCAGATGTATAGGCTTGAATGGTCTTTTGCTGCTCCTCCATCCTCTGAAGCATATAGAGGGTTGAATTCCACCTCGTTACCACCTCTTGCTTCAGATGATGGCAGGGCAGGTTCAGGACTGTTTGGTGGTGCTCCAGTCTTCGGCACGCGGTGGCTGAATGCCGAAAGTGGCCCGCAATTCTTCGGGCCACTGACAGCATCTCTTGCACGCCCCTGTCGTTTTTTAAATAATTCTGCACCACCAAATTCAATGTATGTGTAAAACATGGGACGTGCTGATATTTGCCCAGATGTAATGCACGCACAATATTGGTGGCGTTGTCCGATGTCACAAATCCCCAGGAGAGTCCAAATGGGGTAAGCCATTCTGCGATGACGTTCCTCAGTTTCCGTAAGAGGTTGTCAGCTGTGTGCCTCTTATGGAAAGCGGTGATACAAAGCGTAGCCTGCCTAGGAACGAGTTGGCGTTTGCGAGATGCTGCTACTGGTGCCGCCACTGCTGTTCTTGCTGCGGGAGGCATTACATCTACCCAGTGGGCTGTCACAGTCATATAGTCCCGAGTCTGCCCTGCTCCACTTGTCCACATGTCCGTGGTTAAGTGGACATTGGGTACAACTGCATTTTTTAGGACACTGGTAACTCTTTTTCTGATGTCTGTGTACATTTTCGGTATCGCCTGCCTAGAGAAATGGAACCTAGATGGTATTTGGTATCGGGGACACAGTACCTCAATCAAGTCTCTAGTTCCCTGTGAATTAACGGTGGATACCGGAAATACGTTTCTCACCATCCAGGCTGCCAAGGCCTGAGTTATCCGCTTTGCAGCAGGATGACTGCTGTGATATTTCATCTTCCTCGCAAAGGACTGTTGGACAGTCAATTGCTTACTGGAAGTAGTACAAGTGGTCTTCCAACTTCCCCTCTGGGATGACGATCGACTCCCAGCAGCAACAACAGCAGCGCCAGCAGCAGTAGGCATTACACTCAAGGATGCATCGGAGGAATCCCAGGCAGGAGAGGACTCGTCAGACTTGACAGTGACATGGCCTGCAGGACTATTGGCTTTCCTGTGTAAGGAGGAAATTGACACTGAGGGAGTTGGTGGTGTGGTTTGCAGGAGCTTGGTTACAAGAGGAAGGGATTTAGTGGTCAGTGGACTGCTTCCGCTGTCATCCAAAGTTTTTGAACTTGTCACTGATTTCTGATGAATGCGGTCCAGGTGACGTATAAGGGAGGATGTTCCTAGGTGGTTAACGTCCTTACCCCTACTTATTACAGCTTGACAAAGGCAACACACGGCTTGACACCAGTTGTCCGCATTTCTGTTAAAATAATTCCACACCGAAGAGGTGATTTTTTTTAGTATTTTGATCAGGCATGTCAATGGCCATATTCGTCCCACGGACAACAGGTGTCTCCCCGGGTGCCTGACTTAAACAAACCACCTCACCATCAGAATCCTCCTTGTCAAATTCCTCCCCAGCGCCAGCAACACCCATATCCTCATCCTGGTGTACTTCAACAGTGACATCTTCAATTTGACTATCAGGAACTGGACTGCGGGTGCTCCTTCCAGAACTTGCAGGGGGCGTGCAAATGGTGGAAGGCGCCACCTCTTCCCGTCCAGTGTTGGGAAGGTCAGGCATCGCAACCGACACAATTGGACTCTCCTTGGGGATTTGTGATTTAGAAGAACGCACAGTTCTTTGCTGTGCTTTTGCCATCTTAACTCTTTTAAGTTTTCTAGCAGGAGGATGAGTGCTTCCATCCTCAGGTGAAGCTGAACCACTAGCCTTGAACAGAGGCCAGGGCCTCAGCCATTCCTTGCCACTCCGTGTCGTAAATGGCACATTGGCAAGTTTACGCTTCTCCTCAGACGATTTTGATTTAGATTTTTGGGTAATTTTACTGAGCTTTATTTTTTTTTATTTTACATGCTCTCTACTATGACATTGGGCATCGGCCTTGGCAGAGGACGTTGATGGCATTTCATCGTCTCAGCCATGACTAGTGGCAGCAGCTTCAGCACGAGGTGGAAGTGGATCTTGATCTTTCCCTATTTTACCCTCCACATTTTTGTTCTCCATTTTTTAATGTGTAGAATTATATGGCAGTAATATATCAATAGCAATGGCCTACTACTATATATACTGCGCACAACTGAAATGCACCACAGGTATGGATGGATAGTATACTTGACGACACAGAGGTAGGTAGAGCAGTGGCCTACTGTACCGTACTGCTATATAGTATATACTGGTGGTCAGCAAACTGTGCAAAACTGAAATGCACCACAGGTATGGATGGATAGTATACTTGACGACACAGAGGTAGGTAGAGCAGTGGCCTACTGTACCGTACTGCTATAAATTATATACGGTACTGGTGGACAGCAAACTGTGCAAAACTGAAATGCACCACAGGTATGGATGGATAGTATACTTGACGACACAGAGGTAGGTAGAGCAGTGGCCTACTGTACCGTACTGCTATATAGTATATACTGGTGGTCAGCAAGCTGTGCAAAACTGAAATGCACCACAGGTATGGATGGATAGTATACTTGACGACACAGAGGTAGGTAGAGCAGTGGCCTACTGTACCGTACTGCTATATAGTATATACTGGTGGTCAGCAAACTGTGCAAAACTGAAATGCACCACAGGTATGGATGGATAGTATACTTGACGACACAGAGGTAGGTAGAGCAGTGGCCTACTGTACCGTACTGCTATATATTATATACTGGTGAACAGCAAACTGTGCAAAACTGAAATGCACCACAGGTATGGATGGATAGTATACTTGACGACACAGAGGTAGGTAGAGCAGTGGCCTACTGTACCGTACTGCTATATATTATATACTGGTGGACAGCAAACTGTGCAAAACTGAAATGCACCACAGGTATGGATGGATAGTATACTTGATGACACAGAGGTAGGTAGAGCAGTGGCCTACTGTACCGTACTGCTATATATTATATACTGGTGGACAGAAACTGTGCAAAACTGAAATGCACCACAGGTATAGATGGATAGTATACTTGACGACACAGAGGTAGGTAGAGCAGTGGCCTACTGTACCGTACTGCTATATAGTATATACTGGTGGTCAACAAACTGTGCAAAACTGAAATGCACCACAGGCAGAGGCAGAACTCTGGAAGGCAACGGAGTCATCTGCCGCCGGGCTCCTGCTCTGAAGGGGGGCTCTTCTCCCCTCATTCTGCGACACCATTGAAGTAAGTTAATTGATGGCTGCTGCTATCTTTTAACTATATGAAGTTACTTCTCTGACAATTACACATAACTTTATATAGTTACAATTCTCATGCTTCCTGTACTGGAGCAAATAGCTCCATCAGTAAAGTGTCTGCTGTCAGTGGGTTCTAATCCTGGGTATGACTGCTAAGAAATGTGTGATTTAAAATAAAAGACTCCATACATACACACACACACACACACACACACACATACATACATACATATATTTATCTAAATATGGGGGGGGGGGCAACTGGTATGAACTTGCCTCCGGGCAACTGTGATGAACTTACGCCACTGACCACAGGTATGGATGGATAGTATACTTGACGACACAGAGGTAGGTAGAGCAGTGGCCTACTGTACCGTACTGCTATATATTATATACAGGTGGACAGCAAACTGTGCAAAACTGAAATGCACCACAGGTATGGATGGATAGTATACTTGACGACACAGAGGTAGGTAGAGCAGTGGCCTTCTGTACCGTACTGCTATATAGTATATACTGGTGGTCAGCAAACTGTGCAAAACTGAAATGCACCACAGGTATGGATGGATAGTATACTTGACGACACAGAGGTAGGTAGAGCAGTGGACTACTGTACCGTACTGCTATATATATAGTTATACTTGTGGTCAGCAAAATTCTGCACTGTCCTCCTACTATATACTACAATGCAGCACAGATATGGAGCGTTTTTCAGACGGAGAACGTATAATACTGGTGGTCACTGGTCAGCAAAACTCTGCACTGTCCTCCTACTATATAATACTGCTGGTCCCCAGTCCCCACAATAAAGCAATTAGCACACTGAGCACAGATATTTGCAGCACACTGAGCACAGTCAGATATGGAGCGTTTTTCAGGCAGAGAACGTAGATATTTGCACTTGCAGCACACTGAGCACAGATATTTGCAGCACACTGAGCACAGATATTTGCAGCACAATTTGCAGCCCACTGAACATAGAAACTGAGAGGACGCCAGCCACGTCCTCTCACGATCATCTCCAATGCACGAGTGAAAAATGGCGGCGACGCGCGCCTCCCTATATAGAATACGAATCTCGCGAGAATCCGACCGCGGGATGATAACGTTCGGGCACGCTCGGGTTAACCGAGCAAGGCGGGAGGATCCGAGTCTGCCTCTGACCCGTGTAAAAAGGGTGAAGTTCGGGGGGGTTCGGATCCCGACAAACCGAACCCGCTCATCACTAATATATATATATATATATATATATATATAGTACCAACACTTATGATAATGTATGGATGCATGTATTACAGAATATTTATATAGAATTTATAAGCTGTTAGCAGCTGCCTGCAGCACCATAGTGCGGTGTCTGTCACTCACAGACACAGTCCTCCTCAACTCACAGTGTCGCATCGGAGTGTCGCAGAGGCTAGCTCCCAACGAGGGGACCAGCCCTGCTGCTGATTCTTCCAACTGAGCTGAGCTGCACCACTTCTTAAACCCATGGGCCATGCCCAGCCAGTTGCATGCCTGCCCCTCCCAGTCCCTGCCCACCTCCCAGAGCCTGCTAATTCTGAAGAGGCCATCCAGAGCCAGCTGCAGAGATTAATGACATCATCATCTCACAAGATCCTAGAAGCGGTGCAGCGGTTGGAAGTGGCTGTGAGGGACGTCCACGAGAAGGGACAAACAGCCAAGTGACACACACATACAGCCTCCTTCCCGGTGGACTGACCCGTCCGCCAGCCCATCCACTGATTTATTTTAAAGAAAAACATTACCCCAATGGCTAATGGTGTGCTCTGGCCCAGGCCCCCTGGCATGCCTGGGCCTGGGTAATCTGTACCCCCCCCCCCCCCCCCCTCTCTCAGCACCACTGCCTGTGATGAAAAACATGATCATTCCTAGATACCTAAAGCTTCTATTGAGAGTGTCTATAGCAGTGATGGGGAACCTTCAACAGCTCGAGTGCCAAAGGTTCCCCATCACTGGTCTATAGTATGTAGAATGATTACAAGAACACGGTTACTTTGATTTCACACCTCTCAAATGTAATAGAAGACAACTTTTAAACAGAGTTTGACCTCTAGCAGGGCCGGCCAGAGCCTAATTTTTTGGTAAGCGAATATATCATTTGGTGTCTCTTAGTAATATATAGGGCCATGGCCACATAGTAGTACCAAGTCACATTACACCACACAGTAGTGTCTGTTAGTCACATTACACCACACAGTAGTGTGTGTTAATCACATAACACTGCACAGTAGTGTCAGTTAGTCACATAACACTGCACAGTAGTGTCCGTTAGTCACATTACACTGCACAGTGGTGTATATTAGTCACATTACACTGAACAGTAGTGTCCGTTAGTCACATTACACTGCACAGTGGTGTATATTAGTCACATTACACTGCACAGTAGTGTCCGTTAGTCACATTACACTGCACAGTGGTGTATATTAGTCACATTACACTGCACAGTAGTGTCAGTTAGTCGCATACCACTGCACAGTAGTGTCCGTTAGTCACATTACACTGCACAGTAGTGTCCGCCTGTCACATTACACTGCATAGTGGTGTATATTAGTCACATTACACCGCACATTGGTGTACTTTCGTCATATTACATTGCATAGTGGTGTACATTAGTCACATTACACTGCACAGTGGTGTATATTAGTCACATTACACTGCACAGTAGTGTCCGTTAGTCACATTACACTGCACAGTGGTGTATATTAGTCACATTACACTGCACAGTAGAGCCAGTTAGTCACATAACACTGCACAGTAGTGTCCGTTAGTCACATTACACTGCACAGTGGTGTATATTAGTCACATTACACTGCACAGTAGTGCCAGTTAGTCACATAACACTGCACAGTAGTGTCCGTTAGTCACATTACACTGCACAGTGGTGTATATTAGTCACATTACACTGCACAGTAGTGCCAGTTAGTCACATAACACTGCACAGTAGTGTCCGTTAGTCACATTACACTGCACAGTGGTGTATATTAGTCACATTACACTGCACAGTAGTGCCAGTTAGTCACATAACACTGCACAGTAGTGTCCGTTAGTCACATTACACTGCACAGTGGTGTATATTAGTCACATTACACTGCACAGTAGTGCCAGTTAGTCACATAACACTGCACAGTAGTGTCCGTTAGTCACATTACACTGCACAGTGGTGTATATTAGTCACATTGCACTGCACAGTAGTGTCAGTCAGTCACATAACACTGCACAGTAGTGTCCGTTAGTCATATTACACCACACAGTGGTGTATATTAGTCACATTACACCGCTCATTGGTGTACATTCGTCATATTACATCACACAGTGGTGTACAATGGTCACATTACACCACACAGTAGTGTCTGTTATTCATATTACACAGCACAGTAGAGCCCTTTATACATGTTACACCACAGTAGAGCTCCTTATACACATTATGCTATGATAGATAAATGATAGCTTGTTACATGTTGCCGACACTAGAACCACCACTGACTGGACTGTAATAAGAATGATTAACAGCTGGTTTATAAATCTTAATCAGACAGGGCTCTAGATAAACTAGACTCATTTATAAATGGCATAACTATTGACAAGAACACTGACACACATACATAGATGGTATAGGGGGTACACTGACACACACAGATTGTACAGATCCCAGGGGAACACTGATACATACACATGGACCACGAACACACTGACACACAAACAGATTGTAAATGGTCACACTCAGAGCCAGCGCCACCATTAGGCAGCTTTAGGCAGCTGCCTATGAGCACCGGCACCTGGCTGCTGAGTCTTCCAGTAAAAAAATGAAACTGGCGGCGGTCATGGGTCTTATCAGCTACAGCCGCCACTATGTTCACACGCAGACTCCCTTCACAGACTCTCTGCTGGTGACTGCACCGCAGGGTCCCTGTAGTGCCGGCAACAACAGCAGCACTGCTGGTCACATGACTAACATGTGTGCTGTTACTCCTTCAACACACTGCGGGCTCCCGTACGGACCTCAGTGCTCTCCTCAACTAGTTTTAACCACACGAAGAGTATGCTGTGTGGCTCTGTGCTGTTTCCTCTATTCCCAATCACCCATCATGAGTCAGGTTGGTGTCTGGCTCCTGAAATGTAGCCACTGTCTGGGCCACTCCGGGGCATCACACCCTAACACTTTTTTTTTTCACCCACTTTATAATAAGAATTTACTTACCGATAATTCTATTTCTCGGAGTCCGTAGTGGATGCTGGGGTTCCTGAAAGGACCATGGGGAATAGCGGCTCCGCAGGAGACAGGGCACAAAAAGTAAAGCTTTAGGATCAGGTGGTGTGCACTGGCTCCTCCCGCTATGACCCTCCTCCAAGCCTCAGTTAGGTACTGTGCCCGGACGAGCGTACACAATAAGGAAGGATTTATGAATCCCGGGTAAGACTCATACCAGCCACACCAATCACACTGTACAACCTGTGATCTGAACCCAGTTAACAGTATGATAACAGCGGAGCCTCTGAAAAGATGGCTCACAACAATAATAACCCGATTTTTGTAACTATGTACAAGTAATGCAGATAATCCGCACTTGGGATGGGCGCCCAGCATCCACTACGGACTCCGAGAAATAGAATTATCGGTAAGTAAATTCTTATTTTCTCTATCGTCCTAGTGGATGCTGGGGTTCCTGAAAGGACCATGGGGATTATACCAAAGCTCCCAAACGGGCGGGAGAGTGCGGATGACTCTGCAGCACCGAATGAGAGAACTCCAGGTCCTCCTTAGCCAGGGTATCAAATTTGTAGGATTTTACAAACGTGTTTGCCCCTGACTAAATAGCCGCTCGGCAAAGTTGTAAAGCCGAGACCCCTCGGGCAGCCGCCCAAGATGAGCCCACCTTCCTTGTGGAATGGGCATTTACATATTTTGGCTGTGGCAGGCCTGCCACAGAATGTGCAAGCTGAATTGTATTACACATCCAACTAGCAAAAGTCTGCTTAAAAGCAAGAGCACCCAGTTTGTTGGGTGCATACAGGATAACAGCAAGTCAGTTTTCCTGACTCCAGCCGTCCTGGAACCTATATTTTCAGGGCCCTGACCACATCTAGCAACTTGGAGTCCTCCAAGTCCCTAGTAGGCGCAAGACACCACAATAAACTGGTTCAGGTGAAACACTGACACCACCTTAGGGAGAGAACTGGGGACGAGTCCGCAGCTCTGCCCTGTCCGAATGGACAAACAGATATGGGCTTTTTTGAGAAAAAAACCACCAATT
Source organism: Pseudophryne corroboree (assembly GCF_028390025.1). Lineage (NCBI taxonomy): Eukaryota > Metazoa > Chordata > Amphibia > Anura > Myobatrachidae > Pseudophryne > Pseudophryne corroboree. Next base: position 486,702,181 of record NC_086447.1, on the reverse strand, counting down.
TGACACTCGCCTGGTCCAGGCCAGGTCCAAGAGCATGTTCACTTTTCATGTGAGATGCTTCAAATCCACAGATTTGACTGGTTTTAAACCAATGTGTTTTGAGGAATCCCAGAACTACGTTGAGATCCCACAGTGCCACTGGAGGCACAAAAGGGGGTTGTATATGCAATACTCCCTTGACAAACTTCTGGACTTCAGGAACTGAAGCCAATTCTTTCTGGAAGAAAAATCGACAGGGCCGAAATTTGAACCTTAATGGACCCCAATTTGAGGCCCATAGACACTCCTGTTTGCAAGAAATGCAGGAATCGACCGAGTTGAAATTTCTTCGTGGGGCCTTCCTGGCCTCACACCACGCAACATATTTTCGCCACATGTGGTGATAATGTTGTGCGGTCACCTCCTTTCTGGCTTTGACCAGGGTAGGAATGACCTCTTCCTGAATGCCTTTTCCCTTAGGATCCGGCGTTCCACCGCCATGCCGTCAAACGCAGCTGCGGTAAGTCTTGGAACAGACATGGTACTTGCTGAAACAAGTCCCTTCTTAGCGGCAGAGGCCATAAGTCCTCTGTGAGCATCTCTTGAAGTTCCGGGTACCAAGTCCTTCTTGGCCAATCCGGAGCCATGAGTATAGTTCTTACTCCTCTACGTCTTCTAATTCTCAGTACCTTAGGTATGAAAAGCAGAGGATGGAACACATACACCGACTGGTACACCCACGGTGTTACCAGAACGTCCACAGCTATTGCCTGAGGGTCTCTTAACCTGGCGCAATACCTGTCCCGTTTTTTGTTCAGATGGGACGCCATCATGTCCACCTTTGGTAATTCCCAACGGTTTACAATTATGTGGAAAACTTCCCCATGAAGTTCCCACTCTGCCGGGTGGAGGTCGTGCCTACTGAGGAAGTCTGCTTCCCAGTTTCCATTCCCGGAATGAAACACTGCTGACAGTGCTATCACATGATTTTCCGCCCAGCGAAAAGTCCTTGCAGTTTTTGCCACTGCCCTCCTGCTTCTTGTGCCGCCCTGTCTATTTACGTGGGCGACTGCCGTGATGTTTTATCCCACTGGATCAATACCGGCTGACCTTGAAGCAGAGGTCTTGCTAAGCTTAGAGCATTATAAATTTACCCTTAGCTATATTTATGTGGAGAAAAATCTCCAGACTTGATCACACTCCCTGGAAATTTTTTCCTTGTGTGACTGCTCCCCAGCCTCTCGGGCTGGCCTCCGTGGTCACCAACATCCAAAACTGAATGCCGAATCTGCGGCCCTCTAGAAGATGAGCACTCTGTAACCACCACAGGAGAGACACCCTTGTCCTTGGATATAGGGTTATCCGCTGATGCATCTGAAGATGCGATCCGGACCATTTGTCCAGCAGATCCCACTGAAAAGTTCTTGCATGAAATCTGCCGACTGGAATTGCTTCGAAGGAAGTCACCATTTTTTTTACCATGGCCCTTGTGCAATGATGCACTGATTTTAGGAGGTTCCTGACTAGCTCGGATAACTCCCTGGCTTTCTCTTCCGGGAGAAACACCTTTTTCTGGACTGTGTCCAGAATCATCCCTAAGCACAGGAGACTTGTTGTCGGGATCAGCTGCGATTTTGGAATCTTTAGAATCCACCCCTGCTGTTGTAACAGTATCCGAGATAGTGCTACTCCGACCTCCAACTGTTCCCTGGACTTTGCCCTTATCAGGAGATCGTCCAAGTAAGGGATAATTAAGACGCCTTTTCTTCGAAGAAGAAGAACCATCATTTCGGCCATTACCTTGGTAAAGACCCGGGGTGCCGTAGACAATCCAAACGGCAGCGTCTGAAACTGATAGTGACAGTTCTGTACCATGAACCTGAGGTACCCTTAGTGATAAGGGCAAATTTGGGACATGGAGGTAAGCATCCCTGATGTCTCGGGACACCAGATAGTCCCCTTCTTCCCGGTTCGTTATCACTGCTCTGAGTGACTCCATCTTGATTTGAACCTTTGTAAGTGTTCAAATTTTTTTAGATTTAGAATAGGTCTCACCTAGCCTTCTGGCTTCAGTACCACAATATAGTGTGGAATAATACCCCTTTTCTTGTTGTAGGAGGGGTAATTTAATTATCACCTGCTGGGAATACAGCTCGTGAATTTTTTCCCATACTGCCTCCTTGTCGGAGGGAGACCTTGGTAAAGCAGCCTTCAGGAGCCTGCGCAGGGGAAACGTCTCGACATTCCAAACTGTACCCCTGGGATACTACTTGTAGGATCCAGGGGTCCTGTACGGTCTCAGCGTCATGCTGAGAGCTTGTCAGAAGCGGTGGAACGCTTCTGTTCCTGGGGATGGGCTGCCTGCTGCAGTCTTCTTCCCTTTCCTCTATCCCTGGGCAGATATGACTCTTATAGGGACGAAAGGACTGAAGCTGAAAAGACGGTGTCTTTTTCTGCAGAGATGTGACTTAGGGTAAAAACGGTGGATTTTCCAGCAGTTGCCGTGGCCACCAGGTCCGATGGACCGACCCCAAATAACTCCTCTTCCTTTATACGGCAATACACCTTTGTGCCGTTTGGAATCTGCATCACCTGACCACTGTCGTGTCCATAAACATCTTCTGGCAGATATGGACATCGCACTTACTCTTGATGCCAGAGTGCAAATATCCCTCTGTGCATCTCGCATATATAGAAATACATCCTTTAAATGCTCTATAGTCAATAAAATACTGTCCCTGTCAAGGGTATCAATATTTTTAGTCAGGGAATCCGACCAAGCCACCCCAGCTCTGCACATCCAGGCTGAGGCGATCGCTGGTCGCAGTATAACACCAGTATGTGTGTATATACTTTTTATGATATTTTTCCAGCCTCCTGTCAGCTGGCTCCTTGAGGACGGCCCTATCTATAGACGGTACCGCCACTTGTTCTGATAAGCGTGTGAGCGCCTTATCCACCCTAAGGGGTGTTTCCCAACGCGCCCTAACTTCTGGCGGGAAAGGGTATACCGCCCATATTTTCTATCGGGGGGAACCCACGCATCATCACACACTTCATTTAATTTATCTGATTCAGGAAAAACTACGGTAGTTTTTTTCACATCCCACATAATACCCTCTTTTGTGGTACTTGTAGTATCAGAAATATGTAACACCTCCTTCATTGCCCTTAACGTGTGGCCCTAATAAGGAATACGTTTGTTTATTCACCGTCGACACTGGATTCAGTGTCCCTGTCTGTGTCTGTGTCGACCGACTAAAGTAAACGGGCGTTTTAAAACCCCTGACGGTGTTTTTGAGACGTCTGGACCGGTACTAATCGTTTGTCGGCCGTCTCATGTCGTCAACCGACCTTGGCGCGTGTTGACATTATCACGTAATTCCCTAAATAAGCCATCCATTCCGGTGTCGACTCCTTAGAGAGTGACATCACCATTACAGGCAATTGCTCCGCCTCCTCACCAACATCGTCCTCATACATGTCGACACACACGTACCGACACACAGCACACACACAGGGAATGCTCTGATAGAGGACAGGACCTACTAGCCCTTTGGAGAGACAGAGGGAGAGTTTGCCAGCACACACCAAAAACGCTATAATTATATAGGGACAACCTTATATAAGTGTTTTCCCTTATAGCATCTTTTTTATATATTTCTAACGCCAAATTAGTGCCCCCCCTCTCTGTTTTAACCCTGTTTCTGTAGTGCAGTGCAGGGGAGAGCCTGGGAGCCTTCCCTCCAGCCTTTCTGTGAGGGAAAATGGTGCTGTGTGCTGAGGAGATAGGCCCCGCCCCTTTTTCGGCGGCCTCGTCTCCCGCTCGTAACGGATTCTGGCAGGGGTTAAATATCTCCATATAGCCCCCGGAGGCTATATGTGAGGTATTTTTAGCCAAAAAAGGTTTTCATTTGCCTCCCAGGGCGCCCCCCTCCCAGCGCCCTGCACCCTCAGTGACTGCCGTGTGAAGTGTGCTGAGAGGAAAATGGCGCACAGCTGCAGTGCTGTGCGCTACCTTAAGAAGACTGAGGAGTCTTCTGCCGCCGATTCTGGACCTCTTCTCGTTTCAGCATCTGCAAGGGGGCCGGCGGCGAGGCTCCGGTGACCATCCAGGCTGTACCTGTGATCGTCCCTCTGGAGCTAATGTCCAGTAGCCAAGAAGCCAATCCATCCTGCACGCAGGTGAGTTCACTTCTTCTCCCCTAAGTCCCTCGTTGCAGTGATCCTGTTGCCAGCAGGACTCACTGTAAAATAAAAAACCTAAGCTAAACTTTTCTAAGCAGCTCTTTAGGAGAGCCACCTAGATTGCACCCTTCTCGGCCGGGCACAAAAATCTAACTGAGGCTTGGAGGAGGGTCATAGGGGGAGGAGCCAGTGCACACCACCTGATCCTAAAGCTTTACTTTTTGTGCCCTGTCTCCTGCGGAGCCGCTATTCCCCATGGTCCTTTCAGGAACCCCAGCATCCACTAGGACGATAGAGAAATATAATTTTAAAACACTTTCTACGCTCAGTAACTACATCGGCTTATCCTATACTTTATTTCACCTCACTATTTTCTACTAGTGTGATGCCTTGGGGGGGTTCGTGGCTGGGCTGATTTGGGGGTGCCCTGTGCCCCAATGTGAACCCCAAAGTGTTAGGGACTTGCTTGATAGAGGTGACCTCGACGTGGTGGGCAAGCCCATATCATTGGCCAATTATATGCTAACAACCTCTTATTATATATTATATATTGTAATTTACAGTAATGATTGCATAGTGCATCTGCACCCATTCCTTCTCCTGTAGTACCATAAAATCTCAGCAGATAGCACCTCTGATTACAACCACTACGGTGTGCAGTCTAGACCCGTTTCTCCTGAAATGTAGAGCAACAGAGGCGGTCTGTGACTGTTATTCTGACTGTCACGGATGGCTTCCTGCTGTCAGGATTAGCTAAAGTATTAAATCAGGTACATATAATGGGCATTGTGGGGCACACTGCTGTTCATGGGGTGACAATTCAGGAAGAATGGCTGTGCAGAGGGGCCATGAAAGAGGAAAACCTAGTAGGCAGAAGAGTATTTCTCCTTAAGTCCAAGAGGAGTTCTATCTAAATAGCACTATGGACCACTAATATTAATAAATACTTTATTGATTATTCTTTTAAACACATAATTAATTGATTTCCCCGAAATTGGGATCCTGAATCTAAAAAATATACTGTAAATAAAGAAGGTGCAGAAGAATGGAATATATTCACTGCCACCTGCAATTATCTGTATATTTTACAATATCTTAATTACCACTTTTTAAACTGTTAATATATATACTGTATGTTGATCTGAATTGCATGCTGATGGTCTGATTAAACTATCCTTTTTTGCTACTTGAAGACTGGTGAGTGCTCCCTTATTTAAAAAAATAAAATAAAAAATATTTATATATATATATATATATATATATATATATATATATATATATATATAGTATTTGTATTCGGCACTCATGAAATAAACATCACAGTCAGCTTACCCGGTGCCCTCTAAATCAACTTTGCAGGTTGAAGATATAAGCACAATGTAGCGGCACTCCAGGACTTAATTCAAATAAACGGGTCCAGTCTCCCGATTTTGATGTGCAACGTTTCGGTTTTAATCACAAACCTTCGTATGCCTGACGAAGGTTTGTGATTAAAACCGAAACGTTGCACATCAAAATCGGGAGACTGGACCCGTTTATTTGAATTAAGTCCCGGAGTGCCGCTTCATTGTGCTTTTATATATATATATATATATATATATATATATATGGATATGGTATGGATATGGAATATGATGATACGATCAGGAAGCACCTTTGCAAAGTGGTAAATGTGGTACTGTATTAAAAAATATAAGGAAACTTATATACTAAACAGGTTGCAGTTGATATAGAATATTTATTAACTTTTTCCTTTGGACCTTATTTATTTATAAGAATTTTTAACACTTCACTTATCAGGATCTCTTATTTTAGGTGAAATAAACTAATTGTGTGTTTTAAGGAATAATTTTAAGGAATAAGCGCTATGAAGATTTAAATTAGTATTAGTAGTCCATAGTGCTCTAACTAGATAGAACACTTCTTGTTTCCTTGGTTGTGGCAATACGGAATGTATATAAGTAAAAAGCCATGGGGGGAAAAAATTTGTGAACAGGAGGGCATGAAAGGGACGAACTGGTGTGCAGAGTGGCATATCAGGGAAAAGCTAAGCACAGATAAAAGCTGGTAGGCAAGTGCTGAAAGTAGTGAAGTTGGTCTTGGAGGGAAAAGACGGGTAGTAAGCTGAAGATTTGCCTAGGGTGCTGAGGAGCCTTGCACGGGCCCTGGTCACACGAACACACAAATAGATTGCATATGGTCACACTGACACACACACACACACACACACACACACACACACACACTGTGTAGGGACCAGGGGCACACTGACCAGGGCCGGCCCAAGCTAAATTTTTTCGGTAAGCGAATTTAGAATTTAGCGCCCCTTGATGGGATCAAATATTAAAAGAGGTGTGGTCTCACAAGGAAGGGGCTTGGAAACACAATAGAACCCCCAGGGGTACAGGGAGATTGTCGATGACAGGGAGAAAGTGCATGACTGGGTGGCAGGGGTGGTCTTCTGTATGCCGAATGTCGGGATACCGGCGCACAGTATACCGGTGCCGGAATCCCGACACCCGGCATACCGACAACCTTTTTCCCTCGTGGGGGTCCACGACCCCCCTGGAGGGAGAATAAAATAGTGTGGAACGCGTAGCGCGCCACCGTGCCCGCAGCGTGGTGAGCGCAGCGAGCCCGCAAGGGGCTACTTTGCGCTCGCCACGCTGTCGGTATGCCGGCGGTCGGGCTCCCGGCGCCGGTATGCTGGTCGCCGGGAGCCCGAGCGCCGGCATACCGTACGACACCCGGTGGCAGAGGTGATGGAGGTAGTGGGTGACTGAGGAGGTTGGGGTGACAGGGAGATAGTGGGTGACAGGGAAGGCTGGGGTGACAGGGAGCAGTGATCACGCTGAGCCCCAAAAAAAGTGGGTCCCAGGGAACCCTCACTTTTTAAAATTGGGGTCCTACCTGTCCTTTTCTGGGTCCCATCGGAATGAAGATTCTTATTAATCTTATTAATGATTAAAATATAAAAATAGAAACTTGATTTGGACACTACAAAAGTGTTGCAAGTCGAGGAGGGTTGTGGCAATGCTGCCGGGCTGTGTAGCATGCAGGACACCCTGCACCAGAGCTGTAAGTAGACATTTTAGTGCCCTTTGTCAGAAAGTGAATTGGTGCTCCACCTCCCAGACAGCAAAGAATAGACAGTGCGCGCCGAAGGCGCGCTTCAAAAATTGGGGGCATGGCTTCATGGGAAAGGGGCGTGGCCACATAATAGTGCTAATTCACATTACACCACACAGTAGTGCCGCTTAAACACATTCAACCAAATAGAACCTCCTATACACGCTGCGCCAGGTAGAACCTCCTATACACACTGCGCCAGATAGAGCATGTTATACATATTGCGCCAGATATGGCACGTTATACACATTGCGCCAGGTAGAGCACGTTATACACAATGCACCAGGTAGAGCACATTATACACACTGCACCAGGTAGAGCACGTTATACACAATGTGCCAGGTAGAGCACGTTATACACAATGCGCCAGGTAGAGCACGTTATACACAATGCGCCAGGTAGAGCACGTTATACACATTGCGCCAGGTAGAGCACATTATACACAATGCGCCAGGTGCAGCACGTTATACACATTGCGCAAGGTAGAGCACGTTATACACAATGCGCCAGGTAGAGCACGTTATACACAATGCGCCAGGTAGAGCACGTTATACACAGTGTAGCCTCAGCCCCTCAGTCGTCCACCGCAAACAGCAACGCTGGAACCCCCTACAGCACGCCCATCCACCACCCCACACAGCCTGCTGCAGTGCGGGTACACATGCTGCTGGGGTCACAGGGCAGATGCACTCACCGTTGCGCAGGTCAGTCTCTTGGTGCTTGCAGCGACGCCCAGGGTCAGCATGCAGGCAGGTAGCGCGGGCGGGCGGACTGGGCAGGAGTCAGACAGCAGCCTAGGAGTGCGGCTTGACGGAGCGGCTGTGGTGCAGGCTGCCGGCGCCTTCCTCACTGTGGCGCCTTACTCGTACGCGTACCCCGGGCGGGCCGGCCCTGACACTGACACACACACACACGGGGACTAGAAGCAGGAGCACACTGACACACAAACAGATTGCATATGGGCACACTGACACACACACACACACACATTGTAATAGGGACCAGGGACACATTGACACACCCACACATACACACACACACACACACACACACACACACACACACGGACAACACTGTCACACAAACATAATGCTTACCTTACAACTGTACTGTTTTAGCCGTTACAGCAGGGGTGGGGAACCTCAGGCCCGAGGGCCGTATAAGGCCCTCAAAGCCACTTGATCCGGCCCGGCCAGGCTCACCTAAACGAGAGGAGATGCAGAGCGCCCGCTGAGATTTTACGACCAGCGGGAGCCCAGCTCCTCAGCAGCAGCCGGAGGCAGGAGCTCACTCCTGAGCTCCAGCTTCTGGCTCAAGCAGTGTACATGTGTGGCTGTGCGGTGCTATGGGAGAGACGGCATCTCCCATAGTTTCGAAGAGACGGAGGGCAGCGGTCCGGAAGAAGGAGCAGGGCTGGTGAGCATTGTGTTTTTTTTTTCTTTCTTTTAATGTGTGTGTGTGTGTGTGTGTGTGTGTATGTGTGTAAGTGGCACTACTAGGGGGCATTTTTAATGGGGCATAACTACAGGGGGCATATCTAATGGGGCATAACTACAGGGGACATATTTAATGGGGCATAACAACTGACGGGGCATATCTAATGGGCCAAAACAACTGAAAGTGGGCATATCTAATGGGGCATAACAACTGACTGGGGGCAAATCTAATTGGGCTTAACAAGTGACTGGGGGCATAACTACTGACTGGGGGAAGGCTAATTTTTAAGTTGATAATTTTTGTATGGCCCCCGAAGGATTTTATAAATATCTAAATGGCCCTTGGTAGAAAAAAGGTTCCCCACCCCTGCGTTACAGTCACATTTTTTTTTATGGTCTTGAACCATACACATTTTTTCCCCCTGTATTTTTTGAACCAAGACCAGCTCAAAGGGCCATGGCTGGTTAGGCTTGTGGACCGGACAGTCTTTTTTTCTATTTTTTACACTTTCTACACACATTTACACAAAGAAGCCTGCATGGATCTGTGCAGACTTCATGTTCGGGAGTGTTTGGCTGCCAGCAAAAACAGCAGAATAACACGATTACATATACATAGTAAATTCCAGTGTTTTAGTTACAAAAAAAACACCCATGTCTAATCAATCCCAACCGTGTTTAATCTCAGACAAACACAGGTAAGATAAGATTCTTAGTAAATTTACCACCTAGACTGTAATGAAAGAATGCTGAGTAGCACTGGAGCCATCTGTATACCCCTTGTCCATGGACTGCATGCAGTTATTGTGAAAAGATAACAAGATGGGCCAAGCAATCTATGATGCAACTGCTACATATTATATTTTAAAAAATAAGTGAGTGGATGTAAGGTTGATATATAAAATAGATAAAAGGGATCCAGTTACCGTACCGATGTTCAGGATGCCGGCAGTCGGCGCCAGAATCCCGCCTGCCTGCCTCACGATCGTAAGTAGGCTGGAGAGGGTTAGGCACTAAAAGGGATAGGCTGTGGGGTGGAGGGAGAGTTTAGCACTAAAAAGGGAGGGTACGGGCTATGCACTAAGGGGGGAGGGTTTGGGTTAGGCTGTGGGGAGGGAGGGTTAGAGGCTAAGTGGGGACAGTTAGGGTTAAGTGATTTTTACACAGCTGTCATGCACCAGTTGGACAGACACCTCACATCACTACTCTGTATTGTTAATACATAGGGGGAGATTCAAATGTTTGAAAAGTCGGTTGGGTGTCTGTTTTTTTCCTGTCTATTAGATAGGAAAAACAGACTCCCAACTGCCTTTTCAAACATTTGAATCTCCCCCATATTGTAGCACACTTTCCAACTTTAAAATGCTCACCTCTGGGAGACTTCCCAAGACAAGGTGCAGCTGAGCATTATGTGTGTGAGTGTGTATTGAGGGCTGCAAAGCTTCATGTCATTAGGCTTCTCATGTTTGTGGGCTAACACCATAAATATTGGAAAAAGACGATATGGAAAAATATTTGGGAGTACCTCTGACATTTTTGGGAGAATAGACAAGTATGACATACAGATGCTCAGCCTTGCAGCATGTTGGCCTATTAGTGGTGGTGTTACACGACTGAAATCCTAAAAAAAAAACTGCAAATTGTGATAAGAATATCCCGATTGGTAAGTATCTACTTTATATTTATACAATGAATATAAGATGGGGAGGCATCGTGCAAACTCATTGGAATTCAAGATGGCGGCTGTAATTCAAAATGGCATCATTCTGGAATTGTTTGCAATTTTCTTACTATCCATCACACAAAAGTGTGACCCATGTAAAGTGGCAAGGGGGTTTCTCTGTCATTTTGATGCCTCACTGTATTTCTAGTTGGTTTACATGATTGTACACTAAAACAAAGCAGCTGTGATATCATGAGAGATGGTTGAGTAACATCTTCATTGGCTTCTATATTTGCTCCATATAACAGCATATTTACGATAGCAAGCAGGGAGCGCGGAACAGATTTACGCTGGGATTGAATATCAAAGTCACCATTGAATGAGTTCGTATGTTGAAGCATATCTCTTCTTACCATTTTTGCAACATGCAATAAAGCAAGTGCATCTTCATCGTGATGATCTTTATATACTTGCAACTTGGCCTCACCAACAGTTTTGTCATATGCTAAAATATACTCTCTACCAGATATGCAAGCTGTCATGTATGGAAGTGTGCAAGAATCCTCTGTCGTAAACGTGAAGTGTGTACATCAGGCATACATAATTGCTCATCTATTCCTATAAGCTCGGTTAATCGCTCCTTATACATTTTTGTCAGAAAACTCATCTTAAAAACTGGTTGACTGTCATTTGGATCTTTCATAAGTTTCTCCATGAAATTTACCAATTCTGTGAAAACTACACCCTGACATATGTGAATGGTATTGCTTTTTTCCGGCATTCCATTACTTAGAGACTTGTTGTACAGTCCTGCTAGGCATTTTGCTTCTTGAGCAATCATGTCACCACTGCTCAGTTTTGCAATTAGAACACTATTTCCTTGGTCGATGGCGCGCTTTCTCACCTTTTGGTCTACATGCAGCATACTCACATTAATCAGCTGATCCTTATTTGTTGCATAACCATCGCAAAAGAAGCACGCATCTGTAGAAGTTGGTAATCGATTACGACGTCCATGCGATGTTGATGGCAAGTCTTCATTCTTTCCTTCAGAAAGTTTCCATTTTTTGGCTCTTTCAAACATTGTCGAAATAACTTTTAATGCATAGTTTTTGTGACACTTAGCTTGTCTTTTTAAAAATGTATCTTCTATTCCACTACTGTCTTCATCAAACATCTTTGTATTAATATCCATGGGTAAGGTATTAATACTGTCAAAGTTGCGTAAGCTTTTCGCAAGTGTTGCATATCCAGTGTTACGTGAAGCCACGTTAGTATTATTTGCAGGACAGATAAGATTTTCATCACTTGGGTTTTGGCACAGTATACAAATTGTCCCATCAACACTTTTTGATCTCACCTCACAAAAGTCACTCTCAGAAACTATTCGGAGCCGCTTTGCCATATTTAGTGTTTCACCTTCACGTTCTCAAACCTGAAACAATATAAACACAGCATATTATACCCTAAGTTCATTGTTTTAAAAAGTAGACTCTCTAACTCTGAAGTTGCGATAAGAACAGCCACTTGCACATAGGAAGGCCATCAATATGTCCTCATGTACTGATTCTTAGCCTATTTTTAACATTAAAAAAGACATCCTTGACCAGAAAAACATATACATTGATACCAAACACTCATGTATGATATGGATTAAGAAAGTGAAATGACAATCCCAATATGTGACGCCATTTTGGATTACAGTCGCCATACTGAATTCACCTCACGTTGGGTGATGCCTCCCCATCTTAATTGCATTGTATATTCATAAGCTGCATTCCTACCAAAGGGGATATTCTTATCACAATTTGCAGTTTTTTTTATACCTAGCACCTCCATTATATCCACTTCCACATGTTCTAATGGTGTGATTAGTTACAGTTGCTCGAATTCTTATTCTAATGCTGTGATTGGTTATGGTTGCTCTAATGCGAATTCTGTGATTGGTTACAGGTTGCTCTAATTCTAATGCTGTGATTAGTTGCGGGTTGCTCTAATTCTAATTCTGTGATTGGTTATGGGTTGCTCTAATCCCACTTCATCTGCTGTGCTTCAGGGTGCTGTTTACAATATTGTACCATTTACATGTTTATAAGACCTGCAAATCATGCAAAAAGTGCTTTAAGGAGTATAAATACATCTAGAGCAGGCATGTCCAAACTGCAGCCCTCCAGCTGTTGAGAAACTACACATCCCAGCATGCCCTGACACAGCATTAGCATTCTCTGACAGCAAAACTGTGTCAGGGCATGCTGGGATATGTAGTTTCACAACAGCTGGAGGGCCGCAGTTTGGACATGCCTGATCTAGAGATAAGGGTCCTAAGTGAAAGCAAAAATTCATAATAACTCCTATGGGACGTGCGTTACACACAGTGTACATGCACAGGTGCTGTTGCGATCGACGTATCAGAAATGTTGTGGGAAAGTTCAGGCATTCCTGGGAGGTGACTGGTAGAGAACGAAAAATAGTCCATTTAGTGGGTATGTTATGGGAATGCCAGTGCAAGTCGTTGCGCACACAGACCTACAGCCGCAGGCATAGGAGGTCATAGTCAGATGGAGAAACTGTACCTGCAGTAGAACTAGTGGAATTTTTGATGGTGCGACCAATAGTGTTATTTAAAGATGCACCAATCAGTATTACTGCATGTACGGATGCTGAAATTGGGCATCTCAGGCCTGGCACAGTCATACACGGATATACACAAGAGAAGTACTTTGTAGCGCAGGGATGTAGGGAGGTGTGTGCAAGCGGTGCCAATACCCAGGGCACAACGCCCTGTGGGCAACACTGTCACACTCCAGCGGCCCCTGTATTTGGCTAGCAAAGTGACTGGAATGGCACACTGCTGCCTGTAGGACACTCTAGGCACGCATCCTGCAGTATGTAGAGCTGCCCTTCAGCTCCGCACAATGCTTCTGCCAACAGCCCCACCCCCAAGGTGACTTCACAGTTTGGGGGCAGAGCCAACACAGGGTACATTTGCATAAAGCCACAGACAGATGACCATAAATAGACACTGCTTTAGGCACCAATGTGTAACATTTAAAAAATGTGTAATACAGATAACTGTGGAGTGCCCATAGCAACCAATCAGAGGCTTACTTTGAGTTTGCAGAGTACAGAATTAACTACAGTATTGTAAATTAATTTGGCTCTCAATTTCTATCCACAGATCTCCTGTTGTTTTTGAATAAAATTTCTGCATGTCTTGAAATGTCATAATACATCATTAAGATGCAATGAATTCTGAAATGCAAAAAGGCAAATTCTTGCTGCTAATGTTTTGTCTGTTTGTTTCTAGTTGATTATCAGTACTTACACAGTCAGTGAAAACGGAATCACTGTTGTTATTATTATTAATAGGGAAATTAACTGTGATTTTTGTTTGGAAGTACCTTAAGTAAATTATTAAGCAGAACAGGTACGTAAGAAGATGTTTGCCAGGATGGTACCTTCCAGGGGCAGAGGAGGTGGGGGGAGTGCCATCCTGGCCATAGGCAAATCTACAGTAGTTCTCCTGGCTCGCCAATAAAAGGGAGTAACAATGCAGGCCAACCGTGGATTATAAATGATGCAGGTAGTGCTCCCATTTGTTGACTCAAATCTCCATCCTCCTTCGCTAGTCTACAAGTCTACAAGACGGTACAAAACCTAACTTGGAAAAAGTGACAGGATAGTAGTCAGAGCTGGAGCTACCGTAGCATTCATAGAAGCTGAAATCAGCAAGTTAGTAAAAATATGGGAGGGGGAATATACTTTGAATTGGGGATACGGTATGTCATCATGTGAACTGGAGGAATACACAGTGTGGCATTTAATGTGAATTGGCAATTTGGCAGCATTCACAGTCTGGCATATAATGTGAACTAGTTTTATGCACAGTGTGGAATATAATATGACCTAGGGGCATGCAGTCTGGCATATAAAGTGAATTTGGGGTGTGCATAGCGTGGCATATAATGTGACAGGTGGCATGCACAGTGTGGAATAAGAGGATTTTTAGTCACTTACCGTTGAATCCTTTTCTCTGAAGCAAGCTGTGGGACACTGGACCATGGAATTGTGGGCTGGGGATGGCATCTGGCACCTAACAACTGTAACTTTAAAACTAGGCTCCTCTCCCCTGCAACCCAGTGCTTCTTTAAAAGAGTAAGGTAAGGAGTAGCAGTAACAAAACGTCAGGGAGGGAACGCAGTGTCCCACAGCCTGCTTCAGAGAAAAGGATTCAACGCTAAGTGACTAAAAACTCTTTTCTCTGTCAGCAAGGCTTGTGGGACACTGGATCATGGGACATTCAACAGCTGCCCCAGGGGAGGGAATGCTCAGGCTGCCTGACCAGAGAACTGTACGGCCAAATGGGCGTCAACTGAAGCAAAACCGTGAATACGATTAAAACAAGTACATGTGTGGACAGAAGACCAGGTAGCTGCCCAACACACTTGTTCCCCCAAAGCTCTGTGTTGTACTGCCCATGAAGTTGCCACTGACCTTAGGGGGTCTATTTACTAAGCCTTCGATGTTTATAAAGTCGAAGGAGATAAAGTCCCAGCCAATCAGCTCCAAACTGCCATGTCACAGGCTGGGTTTCAAAAATAACAGTTAGGAGCTGATTGGCTGGTACTTTATCTCCGTCCACTTTATCAACATCCAAGGCTTAGTAAATAAACCACCTAGTGGAATGCACCAACACCCAGTCCGGTGGTGCATGGCCAACACTAGAATAAGCTTGAGAGATTACTGATCAGATCCAACATGCAATGGTCTGCTTTGAAGTTGACCAACCACGTTTGAGGGCATCATAAAGCACCAGCAAAATATCTGTACGCCAGAGTATGACTGCTGCTCTTCCAATGGAGCTCTGTGGCGTACCCACTACTGCTACAGAGTTAATTGGCTCTGGTACTGCTCAGTTTGCATTGCAATGGTGCGTCTGTGATCGCTGGTCCTACATGCTGCTGACAGCTGAATCTTGAGAGTCTGACCGTGTCACACAGCATAGCTGGAGCCCTGCCAGTTCACTGCGGGCTCCGGTCCCTGTACACCAGTTGAGAGTGCTACTACAAAATTCTGTAAGTTGTGGGTCACACATACAAACAAACATGACATATTTATTTTCCATTTTTTCTTATGGTCTTATGGGGGGCATGAAACTCCAACTTACCTCTGGGCGACTGGGATGAACTTAAGCCCCTGGTTCTGAGGTAGGAATGTGGTCTCATCAGAGTTTTGTTCGAATGCACAGGGTCAATACAGATGCATACCAAACTATCTTTTATACTGCAGAAATGGGGTGGCTTCTACCGCTGAAACCAGATGCTCAATTCTGTAATATGATTTAATACCGCTATCACTTTGTCCATCATGGCTAGAGGCCCATGTCTGGGAGCACATACTATGGGAGAAACAGTCTAATCTAAATGCCTGTGATAGGTGACTGAAAATTTCCCAATAGTATTACAAATGAACAGATCAGCAACGTCTTTTAACTCTGGAACATCCTGTTGAATGGCATGCACATCAGCACATTAGTTATTAACCCCAGTTTTATGCTTCCCGGCAAACCTAGGATCGGTTTGACATTACTGCCCATTATATGAAACTGCAGAAGAAAATTTGTGGATTGCAGCAAGGCCACACCCATAGTCTTGATTAACTGGTCAACATAAGCAATTAGTGGGGTCATCTGACCCGTTCGCTCGTGGCTGTTTTTCGCAGCCGAGCGAACGGGTCTCTACTGCGCATGTGCCGGCACCGTAGTGCGCTGGCGCACGCCAGACGGCCGATGGCCGTTGCAGGGCTGCGATTGCCTCTGCCTGATTGACAGGCAGAGACGATCGCTGGGAAGGAGGGGGCGGAACGGCGGCAGACGTGGCCGGACCAAACGAGGGGCGGGCTGCAGCAGCTGCGTGACATCACACGCAGCCGCTGCAAGCCTGGGAGCGAGGAGTAGCTCCCGGCTAGCACGCTAAAGCTGCGCTGGTCGGGAGCTACTCTTGTAGTGCAAAGGCATCGTCGCTGTGCGATGCCTTTGCACTTCTGCGGGGAAGGGGGGGGGCGACACTGACATGCGGGCGGACTAGCCCTGTGCAGGGCGTCCCCCCGCATGTCAGGGAAGATGATCGTAGCTGTGCTAAATTTAGCACAGCTACGATCAACTCGGAATGACCCGCTAGATTCACAGTGTGAAAGCAATACGTGTTTTGGGATGGTGCACTACAGTTCACATGACATGATAATATACTTGGTGTAAATTTTTATTTTAAAGGCATTATTTGTCTCCTTATATATTATGGTGGTAAATGTTTCACCCTTTTTTGAAATCAATATTCTCATAGTGGAGACCAATGCCTAAGGTGTTTTCTGGTGGCTAGTCTAAAGTGTGAAATCGGTGCAGTTTGCATCTGTTACATGCAGTGTAAGGTTGTCTGTCATTAACTTTAGGCTTGGACCAACGTGCACAATTATTTTGTTTGCCACAACCATCGCAGCGTTTAATGAAAGCAGGACATTTGTGGTATTCATGGGAATGGCGACTGCCACAATTTATCGACATGTTTGTTGCGGCCCATGTTGCCGGAGGCCACACACATCAGACTGTCTTTTAAACTCCATTGTACTTTTATTGGACTGCTCATGTAGCATCAGGTTTGGACTGGCCCACAGGGGTACAGGGGAAACCACTGGTGGGCCCCACTGCCTGGGGGCCCACCTCCTGCTCTAAGGATCAGGTTCCAGACTGTGCACTTGAATTATACATTATACATATGTTACCTTATACTGGACTATGGTGTATTTTCTACAGTGCATTGCTCTTATTAATCTGTTATTAATCTGGTACATTATCATGCATGCAGCAGCTGAATTTACTGTATATATTTATGAAGGGGCCCAGACATTGCACTCTCTAATAGTTAGACAAACCAATGAGGTAGCAGGCCACATCCCCTCTGCAGACTGGCGACACCCCTAACATGGGCCCCTACCACTGCATATTCCCGGTGGGCCCTACATGCCCCAGTTCGACACTGTGTAGCATGCATATGTGTATGGAAGTGTCCAGTGTTATTTCCTTCTCATGTAATAAAAGTTTGTGAGTAACCTCATCAAAAGTTCCACATCCAATCCTGTCCCTTATGAGTTCACTTTCTAATGCACCATAATCATATTTCTTTGCTAGTAGTACTGTCAGTCTAGTAGCACATGACTGGATATTCTCAGAGGAGCACTGCAGAGCAGTGTTAAAAGCATGTCTGTCCATTAATTTTTTTATTTTTTTTACTGGTGAGCATATCTCATCAAACCATTTTATTAGTGTGTCTGGATTCTCTTAATCCTCCCCGTCTCAATAGACAAATGTGTCTGCTTTGTCAATAGCCTCAGCCCCAGCTAAATTGAGCAAGGTATACTGTATGCCTGTACCCTTTTTGACATGTGTTACAGTCCTGCACAGCAGTATAAAGGCCATTCCTTCTTGAAGTCAAGCCATGCGTCCGCGATGGCATTGTTAAAAACCCAGTGAGCTAAGCATCGGAGACCTTGTGCCATAACAGCCAGACTTCTGACACCACGTAAGGTGGTCTGTGTGCAAATCACCACAGAACTTTGAAGAACTGCAGAAGTGTATCTTTACTACCTGCAACTCATACTGAGCAATGGCTGCAGTATCACTTCCTGTATAAAAAAAAACTTTTTGCGTAACAAACTTATTTCAAGTGGATAGCAAGGATGCAGTCAGCAATAATAAATATATACTTTGAGGACACCTACAAAGGAGTCCAAATAACAGAAAGGGCAATGAGCAATATCATCTACCAGGGATATAACTAAGGGAGTGCAAGTTGTGCCATTGCACAGGGCACAGAGCCCTGAGGGTGGAACCATTGCTGCCCCATGGCACCTACACGCACAGTGTTTGACTTGGGCATGAAGGGCCCATTGGGGGAATGCAGTGGTACGGGCCCATGTTTCAGGGTGTGGCCAGCCTTCAGACAGGGGTGTGGCCAGCTGCCACAGAGGCTTGGATAACCATTAGAGATTGCATGGTCTGGACCTTTCAATATATACAAATACTAAATACTGCTAGTGATTGAGTGGTAATGTACCAGATTAATAACAGCAATGCACTGTAGAGACTACACCATAGTCCTGTGCAGTATAAAATAACATACAGTATGTATAATGCAGAATTTAAATGCACAACCTGAAACCTGATGCCTAGAGTAGAAAGTGGGCCCCCAAGGCAGTTGTGCCCACTGAAGATTTCCCCAGTACCCCTGTGGGCCAGTACAACCCTGTACAAGTGTCTTGCAGACAATGGCAAACTGCAGCCAGTAGCGCTACTGCAAAGCCACCTTGATGGTCCAAGGGACGCTCCGGACAGGCACCCAGCAGCCCGTAGAGCTACCCAGAGCATCCAGTGTGTTTTACTGCCCAGAGTTGGTAGCCTCGGCTTCCTATGCATGATATCATGATGTCATGTGTTTAGGGGCGGGGCAGGCCGGGTTAGGGCACACAGGGGTACATTTGATCCCCATCAGCAGCGCAACAAATTTTGAAGTCTATGGTGACAACATCCAGATGACCTGGGCCCTGCCAGGCACCACCAACAAGCCCAGGCCTCAGGAATTAGTACCTCTGCCCTATGCACCACATAATAATTAACCTGTTGAAGTATAACAGTAAATTTATCATGAAAACATAATAAATGTAACATGTTGTAAGCAGTAGCGGATCTTGCCACGGGCAAGCAGGACTTTTGCCCGGGGCGCCGCCTTCCGGAGGGCGCAGGGCGCCGCACCAGGGCAAGATCCGCTGCTGCTGTGTGCCCCCCGCTGCCCCCCTGCTGCCGCTGGGCGCTGCCCCCCCGCTGCCGCTGGGAAGGGAAACTAGACGCGTACGCGTCTAGTTTCCCTTCGTGGAGAGGTCCTTTACTGTGCGGTGCGCGATGACGTCATCGCGCAACGCACATCATTTCAGTCTGTACAGGGGGCGTAAATGACCACGCCCCCTGTACGAAGCCACACCCCTTAATGCCGCCCAGGGCGCCAGAAGCCCCGGAACCGGCCCTGGTTGTAAGCATAAATTGTTCTAATGTGACTTGAGGGGAATTATGTTTACATGTGTTGTTAGGCAAAACACAGCACCGAGTTTGAGCCTGCAGCTTTCAAACCATATGTACATATTCAAATTAACTATGTCTCAAGATCAAACAGAATGTGTTTACTAGAACATAAAAAAGATTGGGGTGGATAATCCTTGTCAAACAGATGTAGTTATTGAGTGATTTTAGAAGATTTGAACAAAATCCATCACAAAACAATAACAGCAGTAATTCAGTATATTCTTTTCTACAAAAAATATTTTGCTACCATTCTCATTTCTACCAGTGTTCAATTTCACTGTAACCAAAGTCAATGAGCAATGTAGGATAGGAATGTTTCTAAAAATGGCAAAATCCCAATTTGAAATTAGCTTTCAGTAGCAATAGCGATCACTTATGTAGGAGAACACACCCGCTGAGGACATTTTGCTGTAATTCTGATATTTGGCGCAAGGCTCTGTCACTGGGTTGTTCATTTAGGTTCTAGAGCACCTCATGTGATATATTATGACTGGCTGTACCGCATAGTTGCCTACCCTCCCGCATCCTGCGGGAGCCTCCCGTTTCAGCCATAAATCTCCTGATCCCCTGCTTTATAGGTCAATTCTCCCGGATTCTTCAGATTCTGTCAGGGGTGACACTAAGGAGTTTCTTTGCAAGAACAGTGAGTTGCTGTAGTTGCTCAGGAATCACTGCTGTCGGCTCTCATTACCCCCCTTGTGTATCCCCTGAGAGAGAGAGAGAGATAGCAGTACCTGATCACACACTCCTCTTATCTGTGCTGCTGTGCACTGACCCATAGCATGCCTCTGCTGCTGCTGCTGGTGGTGTAAGAATTGTTGTTAGTATAATCTTTCTGTAGTTAAACATATTTGTTTAATTAGAGCAGCTGGTATCTGTAATGATTTGGTTAATGCTGCAATGGAATGGAAAATAACACATTCAATAAATATAGGTCGTGCCTACAAGATGCAGACAATCCAGTGTTCCCAATAAAAATAAAATCTACAACACCAAAATAATCATTTACTTATATGTTTAGGGATGAATTCACACACGGTCAACTTGCATTTGGAATTTATTGCATACAGTAGGCATCACATTTACCATGCATATTGTGCTGAGTGAGAAGATAAGAAATATCACAGCTAAAACATATTGCAAATAAGAAACCCTGTATTTCAGGCAGTAATGTTAGTATCAATACTTGCAAAACTTCCCAAAATATATTGTTACTAATGTTATATAGAAATATCTTGCAACAACAAGCATTTAAGCATAGGCACGCCTATTTGTGGAACTAGACACGCCCTTTGGGTAGTGTTTGACATGCCCCCATGGCGGCACGCCGCGCTTTGCATGGCACATGCTACTGTAATCTCCCTGATTTTAGTTTTCAAAAGTAGGCAAGTATGCTGTACCGTCTCAGAATACTGAATCCTTTAGAAGGGAGACATTTATGAAAACTGCAGCACAGAAAAGTAGCCAATCAGATGTTTTTATAAAGCAAAATCTTGAATGGTTGCTAAAGGTAAAGTTTACTTAAGAAAAAGATAGACTAATAAGGTGTTCAGAGAACACCTATCAAAATAGAAATAAACTACTTATTCAAAGACTCCAGCGCCACACTTGCACTGACCAGGCTACCTTCCGTCTTTTCCCCATGGAACATATTTACACACCTGGGCAAATATCTGGAAAAAAACAACAACCATACATTAAAGTTTATTAACACAAAGCATCACCAGTGAATAGATAACTTTTAGGAGTTAGTTAAAAAGTCATGCTATAACTGATGCTAAATAACCTACAAGGGATCAAGTACATTCTAATTGCAGTCTATTGGTAGCCACCCCGGGGATATCCATTCCAGGGTTACTTCAATGCTGCGGAGGATTCTTTCATCAGCCTGGATCCTTCTGATGAAAGTGCCATGGCACAGAAACGTGTCAAGGAAATACAGTGCTCCATAGCTCTCAGCAAAGCTCTGAGACAATGGACTGAATTGCTGCATCAGCTGGAGGATTAACTCCACAGCGGATTATAGGCTACAATAACTTTGCAGTATCAGTGGAGTTCCATCATTAGAGTGGTGTGATCTATTACACTGAGTGACTTTGACTACAGGGACAGAACTGTTTTCAACTGTTTCTATGTACACTCCTAATACATGAGCTACATCCGTTCATCTGTAATTTATAGAATTTTATTTTCTGTAACTTTAAAAAAAAATTATTCTTATTTCTGCGTCATACAGCATGTATAGGGATCAATTTCATTGTGCAGATTTTCAGTATTAAGTGAAAAGTACAACATTCTGTTTATCCTCTAGTTAACTCTTTCATTGCTAGGCGGCAGTGGAGAACTTCTTGGTTCACTGGCACTTTCTGTAGATTCTATCAGAGTTCTGGAAGCCTAACCTGGCTAGTAGTGGTGGTTGGAGTTGTCTCCTAGCGCAGTTGTGGAACAAGTTGTGCTTTGCTCCTTCTTGCAGGATTCGGTTACCCAGAGTGGTGGCTACAGTTCTGTATCAGGCCTGATACAACAGCATTCATGTATTACATTTAAAGCTTCCTCCATGCCCAGCGATATGTAACCCAAAATATGCATAATACAGTACATAAAGTATTCGGTCAGGAGTTCGGCAGTCGAAATATCGACACCGGAATCCAGAAACTACTCATAATGCCGACACTGGCAACCCGAATAGGGTCCCAAGCCTGGCACCAGAATTCTGAATGAGTAACTGCTGGCCCATCTGCCAGGTAAACCACAAGGTGGGGGAGGGGGGGGGGGGGGGGGTTGTGGGGTTTAGGTGGCAGGGGAAGGGTTAGGGATAGGCTGCGGGGATGGGGGGTTTATGTTTAGGCTGTGGGGTCAGGTTTAGCCACCCCCGGGGAGGGTTAGGCTGCGAAGAAGGGGGGGGGGGGTTAGGCTGCTAGAAGGGAGGGTTAGGGCTAGGGGGCCATTGGGGTAAGGTATGCTTACCTTCCCCTGTTGGGATTCTCAACATCAGAATGCAGCGGTCAGTATTCTGACAAACGACATCCTGAACACCGGCATTTCAATCCCAACCCGTACATACATTAGTTTACATATAACTGGGCATAGCGGAAGTCCTGCATTATGCATAACACATATTGTACATTAGGTTGCATATTACTATAGAGGAGGTCATAACGAATTAACCATGCATCTTCTGAGACTTTGGGAGCAGGGGAGAACAAACAGTTCAAAAGAACAATTTGCCAGTACGTGAGAAATGAGGAGCTTTCTCAACAGTATGGGTTTGCTGAAGTAATCTGCTTTACAAAAGTCTGTGTTTGTGATCGCTCTTCAGCTGGGTCCCTTGGAGTTTGCTGGTGGATTAGAGTTTCTTGATGCTCCACTGTATACCCTACAGTACTTCCATCTCCACTGGCGAATACTCAGAAACCTCAGAAAGTCCAAATAAAGTCAAAAGGATTCATTCATTGGCTTTTCCTACCACCAAACACACAATGCCAACAATGGCTCTGTTGTAGGAAGACTCTGAAAACCAAGGGAGTTCAGCAGGACTGCTTGAGACTCACCATCCACAGTACGCTGTAGCAGCTCTCTGGCTGAAACACTTGGTTCATCTTGATCATTACTCTTTCCTCAAATTCCAATCCAACCTCCTCCAGAGCACAAATGGAAAGTTTTGGGGCTCTGGGTTGCTTGTTAGTGATGACAGGTTGTTGCCTCCACTAGTGTTGTGGTATGGTAGGGCTCAGTGCATCTTGAACTGTGGCTATAAGCTTGTACCCTTTCCAGTTATGGTGATTAAAGCTGGGAATGCACTACACAATTATCTGTCAAATCATCTACCAGATCTAGCTGGTTGGAAGGAAAATCTGGTAATGGATGAGAGCAAATGACAATCGACCATCTTCTCCCAAACACTGGAAAATAGACAAAATCTGTCATTCAAACAAATTGATTAAAGCTTAAGATGTAGGTAGTACTGTTCTAGGCTGATGTATCCCTCTCATGGTTGGCCTCCCTCAGGCAGATATGCTTTCTCCAGCAGTCTTGCCCGGTACAGCAATTTGGGCAGCCAGTTATCAGTAGAGATGAGCGCCTGAAATTTTTCGGGTTTTGTGTTTTGGTTTTGGGTTCGGTTCCGCGGCCGTGTTTTGGGTTCGAACGCGTTTTGGCAAAACCTCACCGAATTATTTTTGTCGGATTCGGGTGTGTTTTGGATTCGGGTGTTTTTTTCCAAAAACACTAAAAAACAGCTTAAATCATAGAATTTGGGGGTCATTTTGATCCCAAAGTATTATTAACCTCAAAAACCATAATTTACACTCATTTTCAGTCTATTCTGAATACCTCACACCTCACAATATTATTTTTAGTCCTAAAATTTGCACCGAGGTCGCTGTGTGAGTAAGATAAGCGACCCTAGTGGCCGACACAAACACCGGGCCCATCTAGGAGTGGCACTGCAGTGTCACGCAGGATGTCCCTTCCAAAAAACCCTCCCCAAACAGCACATGACGCAAAGAAAAAAAGAGGCGCAATGAGGTAGCTGTGTGAGTAAGATTAGCGACCCTAGTGGCCGACACAAACACCGGGCCCATCTAGGAGTGGCACTGCAGTGTCACGCAGGATGGCCCTTCCAAAAAACCCTCCCCAAACAGCACATGACGCAAAGAAAAAAAGAGGCGCAATGAGGTAGCTGACTGTGTGAGTAAGATTAGCGACCCTAGTGGCCGACACAAACACCGGGCCCATCTAGGAGTGGCACTGCAGTGTCACGCAGGATGTCCCTTCCAAAAAACCTGAACCACTAGCCATGAACATAGGCCAGGGCCTCAGCCGTTCCTTGCCACTCCGTGTGGTAAATGGCATATTGGCAAGTTTACGCTTCTCCTCCGACAATTTTATTTTAGGTTTTGGAGTCCTTTTTTTTCTGATATTTGGTGTTTTGGATTTGACATGCTCTGTACTATGACATTGGGCATCGGCCTTGGCAGACGACGTTGCTGGCATTTCATCGTCTCGGCCATGACTAGTGGCAGCAGCTTCAGCACGAGGTGGAAGTGGATCTTGATCTTTCCCTAATTTTGGAACCTCAACTTTTTTGTTCTCCATATTTTATAGGCAGAACTAAAAGGCACCTCAGGTAAACAATGGAGATGGATGGATTGGATACTAGTATACAATTATGGACGGACTGCCACGGTTAGGTGGTATAAAAAAACCACGGTTAGGTGGTATATATTGTAATACAATTATGGATGGACGGACTGCCTGCCGAGTGCCGACACAGAGGTAGCCACAGCCGTGAACTACCGCACTGTACACTGGTTGATAAAGAGATAGTAGTATACTCGTAACAACTAGTATGACTGACTATGACGGTATAAAGAATGAAAAAAAAACCACGGTTAGGTGGTATATATTGTAATACAATTATGGATGGACGGACTGCCTGCCGAGTTCCGACACAGAGGTAGCCACAGCCGTGAACTACCGCACTGTACACTGGTTGATAAAGAGATAGTAGTATACTCGTAACAACTAGTATGACTGACTATGACGGTATAAAGAATGAAAAAAAAACCACGGTTAGGTGGTATATATTATAATACAATTATGGATGGACGGACTGCCTGCCGAGTGCCGACACAGAGGTAGCCACAGCCGTGAACTACCGCACTGTACACTGGTTGATAAAGAGATAGTAGTATACTCGTAACAACTAGTATGACTGACTATGACGGTATAAAGAATGAAAAAAAAACCACGGTTAGGTGGTATATATTATAATACAATTATGGATGGACGGACTGCCTGCCGAGTGCCGACACAGAGGTAGCCACAGCCGTGAACTACCGCACTGTACACTGGTTGATAAAGAGATAGTAGTATACTCGTAACAACTAGTATGACTGACTATGACGGTATAAAGAATGAAAAAAAAACCACGGTTAGGTGGTATATATTATAATACAATTATGGATGGACGGACTGCCTGCCGACTGCCGACACAGAGGTAGCCACAGCCGTGAACTACCGCACTGTACACTGGTTGATAAAGAGATAGTAGTATACTCGTAACAACTAGTATGACACTATGACGGTATAAAGAATGAAAAAAAAACCACGGTTAGGTGGTATATATTATAATAATACAATTATGGATGGACGGACTGCCTGCCGACTGCCGACACAGAGGTAGCCACAGCCGTGAACTACCGCACTGTACACTGGTTGATAAAGAGATAGTAGTATACTCGTAACAACTAGTATGACTATGACGACGGTATAAAGAAAGAAAAAAAAATACCACGGTTAGGTGGTATATAATTATACAATTATGGATGGACGGACTGCCTGCCGAGTGCCGACTGCCGACACAGAGGTAGCCACAGCCGTGAACTACCGCACTGTACTGTGTCTGCTGCTAATATAGACTGGTTGATAAAGAGATAGTATACAACAATATACTACTATACTGGTGGTCAGGCACTGGTCACCACTAGTCACACTGGCAGTGGCACTCCTGCAGCAAAAGTGTGCACTGTTTAATTTTAAATTAATATAATATTATGTACTCCTGGCTCCTGCTATAACAACCTGCAGTGCTCCCCAGTCTCCCCCACAATTATTATAAGCTTTTATACATTGATGTGCAGCACACTGGGCTGAGCTGAGTGCACACAGACTGAGTCACACTGTGTGACTGCTGTGTATCGTTTTTTTCAGGCAGAGAACGGATATAGCAGAGAACGGATATATTAAATAAAAGTTAACTTAACAACAACTGCACTGGTCACTGTGGTAAACTCTGTCTGCACAATCTCTCTCTCTCTCTTCTAATCTATTCTAATGGAGAGGACGCCAGCCACGTCCTCTCCCTATCAATCTCAATGCACGTGTGAAAATGGCGGCGACGCGCGGCTCCTTATATAGAATCCGAGTCTCGCGAGAATCCGACAGCGTCATGATGACGTTCGGGCGCGCTCGGGTTAACCGAGCAAGGCGGGAAGATCCGAGTCGCTCGGACCCGTGAAAAAAAACATGAAGTTCTGGCGGGTTCGGATTCAGAGAAACCGAACCCGCTCATCTCTAGTTATCAGGCTGGTATAAAAAAACTGTTGCATTTGGTTTCAAGCAGCCCCAAATCTGAGTTTTTTTATTCCGCTGTCAACTTGAAACAGGGGCTTCCACTGGTGCCAGAAGACTCATCCTTGTGATTCAGATTACGGTGCCTCAAAGCTGACACTAAGGGCCTGATCCATAGTTGTAAGCAAATGTATTTGCAGCTGCGATGCCGAATGTAGATACTGTGTGATAATATGCAAATGTCTCAGCCAGTAGGCTATGTATAGAGACGCTCACCGGCAGCTGTGCTAATCTCAGCGTACACAGATGATCGCAGATCCTTTGCTCATCAGCCTTCTGAGTAATCTATTAGTCATGCAAAATGGCAGCGTGGACTGAGATGCCGGAGCTATATTTGATGCGTATGCGATCACAGACGCAGGCATTTTTGCTGCCACTCCATTACCTCCCCTAAACAGTCCCTTCCTGTCAATCACTTTCTGAATGCAATCGCACTGTGAGCAACTACGGCAATGGACTTTGGCATGTGTACAGTGCGCTTTAGATGCATGTGCAGTCGGCCGATAATCGCTCAATATCGGTATAGCCTACATTTATGAATCGGATGAGTGTAAATGTACTACTGGCACTGAAAAAAAAACAATCAACCAAGGAACCTACAAAGCTGCTCACCACAATGGGACGGGCTAGCCCCTGAAAATAAACAAAAGACAAGGGGGTAAATTTACTAAGATGGGAGTTCTATTTAAGATGAGATATTGCCCATAGCAACTAATCAGATTCCAGGTATCTTCTAGAAGGTGCTAGATAAATGAGAAGTAGAATCTGATTGGTTGCTATGGGCAACATTTCATCTTACATAGAACTCCCATCTTAGTAAATTTACCCCAAGCAGTGGGAGCGTTGAATAGGTGAATAGAATGTAATTTATTAAAATATCAAAATGCTCAATGCGATCACAAAAAAATACGTAATTCAATTAGATAAATACATTTAAATATGCATAGACCAAAGATCTAAACAGAATCAAATTGCACACACCACAAAGCTCTTTAAATTATTACAGACACAATTGGTAAAGGCTGCAATGAAAACAATGGGTAATTCAGATCTGATCGCAATAGCCAATTTGTTAGGTAATGGGCAAAACCATGTGCACTGCAGGGGCACACGCAGGATTTAGTGAGGGGGTTTTCTGGGTGGAAGTGGGGGGGGGAGTGGTATCTATGTATATGTATGTGTGTGTGCATATATACACTGCTCAAAAAAATAAAGGGAACACTAAAATAACACATCCTAGATCTAAATGAATGAAATATTCTTATTAAATACTTTGTTCTTTACATAGTTGAATGTGCGGACAACAAAATCACACAAAAATTATCAATGGAAATCAAATTTATTAACCCATGGAGGTCTGGATTTGGAGTCACCCTCAAAATTAAAGTGGAAAAACACACTACAGGCTGATCCAACTTTGATGTTATGTCCTTAAAACAAGTCAAAATGAGGCTCAGTAGTGTGTGTGGCCTCCACGTGCCTGTATGACCTCCCTACAACGCCTGGGCATGCTCCTGATGAGGTGGCGGATGGTCTCCTGAGCAGGGCCGGTGCAAGGTTTCTCGGCACCCTAGGCAAAGTTTCTGCCTACACCCCCCCCCACCCCCCCCGTCCTCCCGGCCCTCCCCTTCCCCTGTTGCTTGGACAGCGGAGTGATCATGTTATCTAGAGGCTGTGTTAACAGTATATTGATCCTCCTGAAGCAGCCAAATAACAGCAAAAGAAAACCTGACAAATATTATATTAAATACACACAAGTTAAAAAGCATCCAGCCCCACATCCATATATAGTATAATACCACAGTCTGTTGTTTTATACAGTATTATAGATAGGCACCAGGGTTGTAACTAGAACTTTGTGGCAGTGACGTCATTGGCTGGGGAGGCACTGAGATTTTATATATATATATATATATATATATATATATATATATATATATATATTATATACATATATACACGCATACATATACAGTGGTCGAAGTGGACATTTTGAAGTGGGGGTATGGAAAAGTGAAGGTTGCACTCAAATGGGGGCGTGTCCTTCAGTGTAGTAGGACCCCTTATACTATCTAGAAATTCTTATACTATCTAGAAATTCACATTACAGCACACGGTATGAGCCAAAATTCACATTACAGCACATGGTATGAGCCAAAATTCACATTATAGCACACTGTATGAGCCGAAATTCACATTACAGCACATCATATGATCCAAAATTCACATTACAGAACACGGTATGAGCCAAAATTCACACTACAGCACACGGGATGAGCCAAAATTCACATTACAGCACACCGTATGATCCGAAATTCATATTTTACCACACAGTATGAGCCGAAATTCACATTACAGCACATGGTATGACCCACAATTCAGGGACAGGGAGAGAAAGTGACAGCAGGGACTGAGAGAGTGACAGCAGGGACTGAGAGCGTGACAGCAGAGACATAGGGTAACATTACCTGATATGTGCAGCAGAGGTGCGGAAGGGACTGTGGTTGTCGGTGGCGTATGAGCCCATGGTCTGCGGGGGATGCGGTGGTACTAAGCTGTCCTTCGTCGCTGCGGCGTTGATGTCCCTCTGACCACCGCCAGTTGTGGTCTGCGGTGGTCAGCTTTTAATGGCGGTGCAGCGTGCAGCAGTGAGCGCTGGTCAGTGGTGGGCGGCGGGCAGCTGTGATACAAATATATAATTTTTTTTACATTTATTTTATTTATTTTTCCCTGTCCCTGCGTCCAAGTGATCTGGGGGTGAGCTGCAGTCCAAGTAATCTTGCCCAGAGCACTTGGACTGCAGCTCACCCCCAGATCACTTGGACTGCAGCTCACCCCCAGATCACTTGGACTGCAGCTCACCCCCAGATCACTTGGACTGCAGCTCACCCCCAGATCACTTGGACTGCAGCTCACCCCCAGATCACAAGGGGAGAGCTGCAGTCCAAGTGATCTGGGGGGGAGCTGCCCAGACACTTACCACCAAGCACAAACCCCCCCCCCCCCCTGTAGGCAACTCCAACATCAGGTCCCGCCGCTGCCCCCCCTCCGCGCTCCTTAAGTGGCAGGCAGCTCCACTGTAGCGTCGGGTCCCGTCGCAGCTTGACCTCAATGCCTATGGGTGATTGGACAGCGGATCCGTCGTCCAATCACATCTGCCTCGCTGACAGGGGCAGGTTTTCCCTGTCAATGACGCACTGGCATATGTGCCGCTTCCCCCGCAGTTTTTTAATGGGCTTTTACAACCCTGTGCCTGGCCCCGCCCCCCTTTCTCTCCCATTCCAATTGTTAACGGGAGGCACTGCTATCTGTGCCTCCCAAAGTGATTTAAAGATTTAAAATGCTTATCATAATATAAAGAGATTACTTATGACACAGAATATGTGTCATAAGTATCTTCTTTATATTATTTTAATCATTAATGGCAGGGGAGGCACTGCCTCCCGACTACACGTCCCTGCTTTGTGGGCCCCCGTAGTAGAATCTTGAAAGGGCAGCATCGAGGGGATAGGGAGACGCGGAGCTGCAGGGAGGGGATAGGGAGACGCTGGGCGGCAGGGAGGGGATAGGGAGACGCGGGGCGGCAGGGAGGGGATAGGGAGACGCGGGGCGGCAGGGAGGGGATAGGGAGACGCGGGGCTGCAGGGAGGGGATAGGGAGACGCGGGCTGCAGGGAGGGGATAGGGAGACGCGGGGCTGCAGGGAGGGGATAGGGAGACGCAGGGCTGCAGAGAGTGGATAGGGAGACGCGGGGCTGCAGGAAGGGGATAGGGAGACGCGGGGCTGCAGGAAGGGGATAGGGAGACGCGGGGCGGCAGGGTGGGGATAGGGAGACGCTGGGCGGCAGGGAGGGGATAGGGAGACGCAGGGCGGCAGGGAGGGGATAGGGAGACGCTGGGCTGCAGGGAGGGGATAGGGAGACGCGGGGCTGCAGGGAGGGGATAGGGAGACGCGGGGCTGCAGGGAGGGGATAGGGAGACGCGGGGCTGCAGGGAGGGGATAGGGAGACACGGGGCTGCAGGGAGGGGATAGGGAGACGCAGGGCTGCAGAGAGTGGATAGGGAGACGCGGGGCTGCAGGAAGGGGATAGGGAGACGCGGGGCGGCAGGGTGGGGATAGGGAGACACGGAGCTGCAGGGAGGGGATAGGGAGACGCGGGGCTGCAGGGAGGGGATAGGGAGACGCGGGGCTGCAGGGAGGGGATAGGGAGACGCGGGGCTGCAGGGAGGGGATAGGGAGACGCGGGGCTGCAGGGAGGGGATAGGGAGACGCGGGCGGCAGGGAGGGGATAGGGAGACGCGGGCGGCAGGGAGGGGATAGGGAGACGCGGAGCTGTAGGGAGGGGATAGGGAGACGCGGGGCGGCAGGGTGGGGATAGGGAGACGCGGAGCTGCAGGGAGGGGATAGGGAGACGCGGGGCGGCAGGGAGGGGATAGGGAGACGCGGGGCGGCAGGGAGGAAGGGGATAGGGCGACGCGGGGTAGGAGGGAGGGGATAGGGAGACGCGGGGCGGCAGGGAGGGAGGGGATAGGGAGGCGCGGGACAGTAGGGAGGGAGGGGATAGGGAGACGCGGGGCGGCAGGGATGGAGGGGATAGGGAGGCGCGGGACGGCAGGGAGGGAGGGGATAGGGAGGCGCGGGACGGCAGGGAGCGAGGGGATAGGGAGACACGGGGCGGCAGAGAGGGAGGGGATAGGGAGGCGCGGGACGGCAGGGAGCGAGGGGATAGGGAGACACGGGGCGGCAGAGAGGGAGGGGATAGGGAGGCGCGGGACGGCAGGGAGTGAGGGGATAGGGAGACACGGGGCGGCAGAGAGGGAGGGGATAGGGAGGCGTGGGGCGGCAGGGAGGGAGGGGATAGGGAGACTTCTCTTGCCTTTCAGATGCAGTAGACATCACCATCCGCAGCGTCTCCCCTCTGCCTATTCTTCCTGGGGCTTCCGGCTGCAGTACTGACGATAATGTTAGGGGGAGGGCTCGTCGATGGCAGTCAGAGGGGAGAACTTGAAGTGCTGTCTCCTCCGCATAATGCGACAGCCCTGCCCCTGCTCCTCCTCTCTAAAAATTAAATTTTGCTAGTTAAATGGTAAACAAACGGGGCGGCCGCGGCGAGGGTCTAGCCTGCCACAGCCGTCAGTCACCTCACCAACGCTAGTGTATTGCTTTCCCTGCTCCCTGTCTCTAACAGAAATTGACTTTGCTGCGCGTATGAGAGAGTAGGTCAGGAGACGGGCGCCGCACAAGCGCACAGACAGCATGTCAGTGCTGACGGCGCCTGGGACGAGTGTTAGGCTGTCAGTGGGCGGCGCCCGTCTCCTGACCTGCTCTCTCATACGCGCAGCAAAGTCAATTTCTGTTAGAGACAGGGAGCAGGGAAAGCAATACACTGGGCTGGTGAGGTGACTGACGGCTGTGGCAGGCTAGAACCTCGCCGCGGCCGCCCCTGTCTGGGCTTACTTATCAAAATATATATATTTTTTTTTGTAAAATAGATTTAAGTGGAGCCTGCCGCCCTCCAGTGGCCAGCGCCCATAGGCAGCTGCCTAAAGCTGCCTAATGGTAGCGCCGGCCCTGCTCCTGAGGGATCTCCTCCCAGACCTGGACTTAAGACCCGCCAACTCCTGGACAGTCTGTGGTGCAACGTAGCGTTGGTGGATGGAGCGAGACATGATGTCCCAGATGTGCTCAATTGGATTCAGGTCTGGGGAACGGGCGGGCCAGTCCATAGCATCAATGCCTTCGTCTTGCAGGAACTCCTGACACACTCCAGCCACATGAGGTCTAGCATTGTCTTGCATTAGGAGGAACCCAGGGCCAACCGCTCCAGCATATGGTCTCACAAGGGATCTGAGGATCTCATCTTGGTACCTAATGGCAGTCAGGCTACCTCTGGCGAGCACATGGAGGGCTGTGCGACCCCCCCAAAGAAATGCCACCCCACACCATTACTGACCCACTGCCAAACCGGTCATGCTGGAGGATGGGGATACTGGGGATACTGGGAATCCATTTAGTACCATGGGGTATAGACGGGTCAACTATAAAAGTTTGATTGTGTGTGTTGGCTCCTCCCTCTATGCCCCTCCTACCAGACTCAGTCTAGGAAACTGTGCCCGAGGCAGGCTTGGACTGGCCCACAGGGGTACAGGGGAAACCACCGGTAGGCCCCACTGCCTGGGGGCCCACCTCCTCCTCTAGGGATCAGGTTCTAGACTGTGCACTTGAGTTATATATTATACATATGTTACCTTATAGTGCACAGGATTAGGATGTATTCTCTACAGTACACTGCTGTCATTAATCTGGCACATTATCATGCATGCACTAGCATTAATTACTATATAAATTATCAAGGAGTCCAGACCTGGTACTCTATAATGGTTAGCCAAACCTCTGTGGTGGCTGGCCACACTCCCTTTGAAGGCTGTCCACACCTCTAATCATGGGCCCCTATCACTGCACACCCCCGGTGGGCCCTTCATGCTCCAGTCAGACACTGGCCCGAGGAGACGGACATACTTTGAGAGAAGGATATAGAAAAGGAAAGTGGTGAGAATTCGAACCAGGACAACCAGAACAAGAGGAAAGCCATGCTAACTTGGAAACAGCTAACAGCAACAACTGAACCAAACAACATTACTGAACCAAGAAACAGAGCAGGAATAATGAAGCACCGGGCGGGTGCCCAGTATCCCCTATGGACTACGAGAAAAGGAATTACCGGTAGGTAATTAAAATCCTATTTTTTCTTATGTCCTAGGGCATACTGGGAATCCATTTAGTACCATGGGGAAGTACCGAAGCTCCCAAACCGGGTGGGAGCGTGCTGAGGTACCTGCAAAACTGATTGACCAAACTGAAAGTCCTCAGAGGCCAAAGTATCGAAATTGTAAAACTTAGCAAACTTGTTCGAACCCGACCAAGTAGCCACTCGGGGGAGCTGTAAAGCCGAGACACCCCGGGCAACAGCAACAAAAGGAACCCACCGACCTAGTAGAGTGGGCTTGAACAGATTTTGGAATCTGCAAACCTGCCGTGGAATAAGCTTGCTGGATAGTGAGCCTGATCCTGCGTGCAATGGACTGCTTCAAAGCAGTACACCCAATTTTATTGTGATCATAAAGAACGAACAGTGAGTCCGATTTTCTGTGACGAGCTGTACTCTTCAGATAGACCTTCAAAGCCCTTACGACATCCAAAGACTTTGAAGTAGTACAGGCGTTCGTAACAGCTGGAACCACAATACGTTGGTTGATGTGAAACGCGGACACCACCTTAGGAAAAAATTGCTGACGAGTCCTGAGTTCAGCTCGGTCCTCAAGGAAAATCAAGTAGGGGCTCTTGTAAGACAACGCCCCAAGTTCCGACACCCGTCTTGCTGTAGCCAATGCCAACAACGTGACGGTCTTCCATGTAAGGTACTTTACATCCACTTCTTGTAATGGTTCAAACCAGTCTGACTGGAGGAACTGCAGAACCAAATTGAGATCCCAAGGTGCTGTAGGAGGCACAAAGGGAGGTTGGATGTGAAGAACTCCTTTCAAGAACGTCTGGACCTCAGGGAGAAAAGCCAATTGTTTCTGAAAGAAAACATACAAGGCTGAAATCTGAACTTTAGTGAAGCCTAGGCGTAGGCCCACAGCTACTCCTGACTGCAGAAAAAGCAAGAAACATCCCAGATGAAATTCCACCACAGAATATTGTCTGCTCTCAAACCAAGAGACATATTTCTTCCAGATACGATGGTAATGCTTAGACGTTACCCCCTTTCTGGCTGGGATCATAGTCAGCATTACCATGTCAGGAATCCCTCTCCTGGCTAGAATCAGCCGTTCAACTTCCATGCCATTAAACATAGCCATGGTAAGTCTTGATAGACGAACGGGCCCTATTGCAGAAGATCCTCTTGAAGAAGCAGAGGCTACGGATCTTCGCTTAGCATCTCGAGAAGTTCTGCATACCAGGCCCTTCGCAGCCAGTCCTGAGCAATGAGGATTGCTTGAACCTTTTCCCTTTTTATTCTTTTTAGAATTCTTGGGATCAAAGGAATGGGAGGAAACAAGTACACCAGCTGGTCGACTCACGGAGTTGTCAGGGCGTCTACCACCACTGCCTGTGGCTCGCTCGACCTGGAACAATACTGTTTGAGCTTCTTGTTGAGTCGAGAGGCCATCATGTCGATTTGTGGCTACCCCCACCTACATGTTAACCACCGGAACACCTCCGGGTGGAGGCCCCATTCCCCCGGGTGCAGATCGTGTCTGCTGAGGAAGTCTGCTTCCCATTTGTCTACCACCGGAATGAAGATCGCCGACAATGCCATGGTGTGTCTTTTCACCCAGAGAAGAATTCTTGACACCTCTGACATTGCGGCTCTGCTTTTCGTTCCGCCCTGTTGGTTCATGTACGTTACCGCCGTAACATTGTCCGACTGTACCTGAATGACCTTGTTCTGAAGAAGATATGAGGCCTGCAGAAGGGCATTGTATTTAGCCCTTAGTTCCAGGATGTTTATTGGAAGGACGACTTCCTGACTTGACCATCTTCCTTGAAACTGCACCCCCGGGTGACTGCTCCCCAACCTCTGAGGCTTGTGTCAGTGGTTAGCAGAATTCAATTCTGAATCCCGAACCTCCGACCCTCGACTAGGTGAGAAGTCTGTAACCACCACAGGAGGGAGATCCTGGCTTTTGGTGACAGATGAATACTCTAGTGCATGTGAAGATGCGATCCAGACAATTTGTCCAACAGATCGAGCTGGTAGGGTCTCGCATGAAACCTTCCATACTGAAGTGCTTCGTAAGAAGCACCCATTTTCTCCAGAAGACGTATGCAGAGATGTTCTGAGATCCGGGTTGGCTTCAAGACGACCTGAACCATCGACTGGATTACCATTGCCTTGTCCAAGGGAAGAAATACTTTCTGAGACTCTGTGTCTAGTATCATTCCCAGGAACTGAAACCTCTGCGTTAGTTCTAGGTGATATTTTGGTAGGTTCAGAATCCACCCATGAGCCAGGAGTAGTCTGGTTGAGAGGGCAATGTTACCCAACAGCTGTTCCCTGGACGGTGCTTTTATCAGAAGATCATCCAAGAACGGAACTATGTTCACTTCCTGTCTGCGGAGTAACAGCATCATCTCCGCCATCACTTTGGTGAACACCCTCGGTGCCGTGGAGAGACCAAATGGTAGAGACAGTCCTGCAGTGCAAACCATAGATAAGCCTGATGAGGCGGCCAGATCGGACTGTGAAGGTACCCATCCTTCACATTCAGAGATGCTAGGAATTCCCCCTCCTCCAGACCGAGATTACCGCTCCCAACGACTCCATCTTGAATTTGAGCACACGTACAGTAAGTACTGGTTCAATGACTTGAGGTTCAGAATTGGTCCTACTGAACCGTCCGGTTTCGGTACCACAAACAAGCTGGAATAGTAACCCTTGTTGTGTAGATGAGGTGAAACTGGAATTATGACCTTGGTCTGTAACAGTTTTTGAATGGCGTTGTGTAAATTTACTCTCGCTTCTTGTGAAACTGTTAAGCCTGTTTTGAATAATCTGTGAGGTGGGAGCTCCTGGAACTCCAGTCTGTAGCCCTGGGATATAAGGTCTATGACCCAGGGATCCTCGCACGAACCTGTTCAGATGTGACCGAAGAATTTTAGCCGGGCTCCCACCCTCCTGTCTTCCAGGCATCGTGGTCCACCGTCATGCGGAAGGTTTTGAGGAAGCAGAACCTGAGCCCTGTTCCTGTGAACCAGCAGTCGCTGGTTTGCGTGGTTTACCTCTAGCACCTCTGGCGGCAGTAGAAGAACCTCTGGCCTTGCCCCTAAATTTGGCAGTCCGAAAGGACTGTAGATTAGGTCCTGAGTAGGCCTTCCTTGCTGGCGGAGCTGCAGAAGGTATGTATGTGGACTTACCCGCAGTAGCTTGGGAGATCAATTTGTCGAGTTCATCTCCAAATTAGGCCTCTCCTGTGAAAGGTAGGCCTTCCACTCCTTTCCTGGAGTCCGCATCAGCAGTCCACTGACGTAGCCATAATCCTCTACGTGCCGACACTGCCATAGCTGTAGTGCGTGCATTAAGCAAACCTATTTGTTTTATGGCAGCCATCATAAAATTAGCAGAGTCTTGTATCTATTGCAGGAGCAAAATAATTTCCTCTTGAGGTAAGGTGTCTAACCCCTCAAGTAAATTACCTGACCATTTAGCACTGGCACTTGTAATCCACCCACATGCTATAGTGGGTCTCTGGGCCACCACGGCAGCAGTATACAAAGATTTGAGTGTAGTCTCAATCTTGCGATCAGCCGAATCTTTTAGGGAGGCTGCACCAGGCACAGGTAGTACAATTTTACGTGAGAGCATGGAGACTGATGCATCCACTATCAGTGGATTTTATAATTTTTTCCTAGGAGGAAAATATGATAACAACCGCCTGGAAATTTGAAATTTCTTATCTGGATTAACCCGATTAACCCATGGTTCTTCAAACAGGGTATTTAGTTCCTTTGACACTGGAAAAGTGGCTGAGGATTTTTTCTTAATATTAAAATAAGATTCCTCTCCTCTGTCACTTTATCAGGGATGTTAAGAACATCTCTGATAGCATCTATGAGAGCATCTACACCCTGTGACAGAGTACCCTCCCCTACCTCTGGGTCCACCTCACCATCCTCAATTTCTGATCCTTAATTTTCAGAGTCAGAATGCAGTATATGTGCCAAGGTATGTTTTTGCGGACAAATTGTAGAGGACTGAGACGCTGGTCTGGGTACTGAGTCCTTTTTTTATAAACTCATCCATAGACTGCCTTAAGTATTGTGTCTCTTTCTCATTACGAGATAATTTTTTAGAAATGGTGGAAATCATTCCCCTAATGGAGTCCAGCCAAGCTGGTTCTGCCCCACTAGCCTGGGAAGGGATGCTACACTGAATGCACACTAGTGAACACTGTGCCTTACATGAATAGATTAGGGACTTAGTACACTAGTAATCGTTTCCCCCCGCTATTACCCCCTGGTACCACTGAGGTAAACTGGAGGCTTTCCAGAGGAGCTGTGCGTCCCTGTCAGTCAGCGTCTGTGTCAGCTGCAGTAGGGAAAATGGCGCTTGTGAGCTGCGGGTTCCGCTCATAGTGAAGCCCCGCACCTTCAATGACGCGCGGTCTTCCCGCTCTTCTTTATACTGGCTTATGTGTCTGGGTGCATAAAATGGAGACAGACTCCTTTTATGGCTGTGTTGTTAGTCTGGGTACTGTGTACACAATAGTGTACTTAGTCAGGAGACTGAGTCCGCCCCACGTAGAAGCCGTGCATCTCCGTACCCTCATGCCGCCATAATGACCGGTGACCCGCTAACCGGGATGCCGGCTTAGAACTCACCACTCTTCTTTCTTCTGGCCCTGTTAGGGGTGGTGGTGTGCTTGCGGGAATATATGCTCGCCGTGGTGGGGCTTGCGAATAGTTACCTCAGGAGCTCAGAGTCCTGTCAGCGGCGAACAGGACCATTAACCCTTAGTGGGGTTGGACCCCCCCAAGTCCCACGAAGTAGCCAGGCTGGTGCCATCCAGTCCTGCCTGAAAATAAAAAACTTAGAAAATAAATGCAGAAAACTCTTCAGGAGCTTCCAGAGACGTGACCGGCTCCACCGGGCACATTTTCTAAACTGAGTCGTGTAGGAGGGGCATAGAGGGAGGAGCAAGCACACACAATAAAACTTCTATAGTGCCCATGGCTCCAGGTGGACCCATCTATACCCCATGGTACTAAATGGATTCCCAGTATCCCCTAGGACGTAAGAGAAATCTGAGTTTTAATCCAACTACATTGAGTGGCAGCAGGAGATAAGTTCTTACCCATAAGTATTGTCTGTACCCGAGCTGTATAATGGGCCTAATTCAGAGTTGATCGCAGCAGCAAATTTGTTAGCATTTGGGCAAAACCATGTGCACAGCATTGCATGCTGAGCTGTCTACTGAGGTCGGAAGGGGTCCACCAACCGTGCATCCACGGTTGGTGTGACCGACCTGTCTCTGGAGGTAGGTAATGTAGATGTAGCGGCTCTCGCAGGTGTGCGGTGGGTAAGGTAATCTGTGGGAAGTCTCACTAATGCTGAATCAGATAAGCCACAATGGCGCAGTTATTTCTTGTTCCAAGCAAACATTAAGGAGCTTGTGTCATCTGAAAGGAGACAAAACCTTAGGCTTGGGCCACACATAGCGGCCAAGTGGGTCCCGTTCAGTGGGAACACGATCCATGTGAACACAAAACCGCTATGGCCGCTATAATGTGTAGCACTAGCCCATGTTGAGCAATACAGAGGTTTTCCTCGCGTTTCTTGGCCTGAGACACTGACCATTTTATTAGAAGGAATGATGTCAGACCGAGAAACGCATTAAGGCTAGCGGCCAAGAGCCTGAACAGGACTATCCAAAAGTTGCTATAGTACAGTAACTAGTTTCCTTTCCAGATAGACATGGACTTGCTTTTTGTGCTGTAGGCACACAAGATGACAAGGTCCCTCGAGGCTTGAACAACCAGTCAGTAGCATGATCCCAGACTAGAGGCGTCCAAACTTTTTCTTGGAGTGTCATATTAGGAAATGGAATTTGAATAGACCACACATGTTTTCTCCTAGCATAATGTAAGGGTTCTTGCTAAGTAAACCTTATTCTAAAGAACACTAAAGCTAATAAAAATATATTTTTACATTTTTTCATGCGTTTTGGTGTAAATGTTGGACTCTAAACAATACATAAAAAAATTAAGTGTAGTTTTAGTGCCCCAATTCATAATATTACAAACAATAATGTCCTCCAATTGATAGTATGCCGCAGATCTGTACACAAAATTACGACACACCCTATTCATAACATGATATACAGTAATACATTTTATAAGCCACACATCAGTGATCCTTCACAACATGCTACACAGCAATGTCCTCAATGAAATATGCACAATGCATGTAAATACATGAGTGTACCTCAGATCAGGATGTTGCAGTGTGCCTGCTGTGGAGTCATACTGACTGCTGACCACAGAGCCCAGATGCAAACTGAAATGGCCACAGATGGCGGGAACTGGAGATGGGTGCTGGAAAAGACTCAACACGCAGTGTCTCCCCAGAAAACTCTCATCTGATGACTTTGCATGCAGCATAGAATGTCTTCCATTGTTTGACACAGCGGGCGCCCTGTTAGATCCCGAGGGATGGATTTCAGCAGGTGGCGGGCCCCCAGGCTGTAATTTGGATACATTCATCCTATGTCAACCCAACAGGAGCCATGACTCCTAATCAGCGCTGTCCTGAAGAAAGAACAAGTTTGTGGGGAGAAGTCCCATTTTAACTGGTTCTCAATTACGTTAGTACTAGAAAACAATATAAAGAATAATTCAGTTTTCATACCTCAGCCGTACTCTGGTACTCGGCTCTGGGTTGTTTGAGGGAGCTTGGGTAAGATCAAATAGGACTCCACTTTACACAACAAAAAAGCATAATTATATAAAGAGCTGGACATCTAGGACCCTGGCACAAGATAAGCCTTAAGTTTTTTTTTTTCTTGGAGAATGGTTCCTGAGTTGGTTGACATTTCTAGAACAGTTGGCATTCTAGAACAACAGGGTCAATAGTCTGCAGATGTAGTTTCGCAATCTTTAGGCAGTGCCCAGCACAACCTCTCAGGTTTACTCCAGATGGCTAGGTGCCTTAGTGGCCAGAGGTGATGGTAGCACTTTTAAACAGACACATTAAGACATTTAGGGCCTGATTTAGAGAAGTATGTAAACTCAATGGTTTATCTCTGATGTTTGCAGGACTGCGCAGGATCTATTTTGTACAGAATGACGCGTGACGCAAGAGCGCACGCAGTGCCCCCAAGAGACAGCATGACTGACATGCATTTGCATCACATATGGGCATGTTGGCCCCGTTTTCTGGGAGTGGCGAGGCGAGTGTCTGCGTCTTCCAAGGCATATTTACTGGTTTCGCAGGCGGGCAGGACATGGCTATTATGTGTAAGATTAGGTTTAACAAAAGAGGGGAGGATTCCACACAGACCTGATCCACTTGGATCTTTAGTATCTCAGTGTCTGAGACCGATTGTAGAATAGATACTAATATTAATAAAAGTAGCTTTTAGTTGGTGGTGCACCCAAGAGTCATGTATTATAACGTGTAGGGAAAGAGAGAAAAGGAAGACTGTTTGCTGTAGCGCTCTTTTAAAATCATAATTTTATTAAAATGTTATTTTATTGGTATACATTAAAACTGGATGTTTCTCATCCACCAAAGCAAAACAGCAGTGCTTCTTAAACAAACGTCACAGATATTACCATTATGCAAATGGAGATAATGAAATGATAAGCAAAAAATTGTGCACACATTGGGACAAGTACTGTAAGTGTAAATAAAAAAAATAAAGCCTATTTTTTTTCAAGAAATATGAAGAATTTCAAGAAATAAAAAAACGTATAGATTGCAAAAAATGCAAATTATGTAACAGCCAGTGTTATGGGTGATTTGCAATGGTGAATGTTAATCACTTCGTATATGGGTGGTCATTCCGAGTTGTTCGCTCGGTAAAAATCTTCGCATCGCAGCGATTTTCCGCTTAATGCGCATGCGCAATGTCCGCACTGCGACTGCGCCAAGTAAATTTGCTATGCAGTTAGGAATTTTACTCACGGCTTTTTCATTGTTCTTGCGATCGTAATGTGATTGACAGGAAATGGGTGTTACTGGGCGGAAACAGGCCGTTTTATGGGCGTGTGGGAAAAAACGCTACTGTTTCCGGAAAAAACGCAGGAGTGGCCGGAGAAACGGAGGAGTGTCTGGCCGAACGCTGGGTGTGTTTGTGACGTCAAACCAGGAACGACAAGCACTGAACTGATCGCAGATGCCGAGTAAGTTTGAAGCTACTCAGAAACTGCTACGAGGTGTGTAATCGCAATATTGCGAAT
The DNA here is from genome assembly GCF_028390025.1 of Pseudophryne corroboree. Lineage (NCBI taxonomy): Eukaryota > Metazoa > Chordata > Amphibia > Anura > Myobatrachidae > Pseudophryne > Pseudophryne corroboree. The sequence goes on along the minus strand of NC_086447.1, from coordinate 486,660,561 downwards.
ACATCGTTCGCAATTTTAAGATGCTAAGATTCACTCCCAGTAGGCGGCGGCTTAGCATGAGCAAATCTGCTAAAATCCGCTTGCGAGCGAACAACTCGGAATGACCCCCCCATGGGGGGTAATTCTGAGTTGATCGCAGCAGGATCTTTGTTAGCAGTTGGGCAAAACCATGTGCACTGCAGGGGAGGCAGATATAACATGTGCAGAGAGAGATAGATTTGGGTGTGGTGAGTTAAATCTGCTATCTACAGTACATTGCAGTGTAAAAATAAGATTTTACTCACCGGTAAATCTATTTCTCGTAGTCCGTAGTGGATGCTGGGGACTCCGTAAGGACCATGGGAATAGACGGGCTCCGCAGGAGACTGGGCACTCTAAAGAAAGATTTAGTACTACCTGGTGTGCACTGGCTCCTCCCTCTATGCCCCTCCTCCAGACCTCAGTTAAGGAAACTGTGCCTGGAAGAGCTGACATTACAAGGAAAGGATTTTGGAATCCAGGGTAAGACTCATACCAGCCACACCAATCACACCGTATAACTCGTGATAAACTTACCCAGTTAACAGTATGAACAACAAACAAGCATCACTCAACTGATGCCACATAACATAACCCTTTAGTAAGGAATAACTATATACACGTATTGCAGAAAGTCCGCACTTGGGACGGGCGCCCAGCATCCACTACGGACTACGAGAAATAGATTTACCGGTGAGTAAAATCTTATTTTCTCTTACGTCCTAGTGGATGCTGGGGACTCCGTAAGGACCATGGGGATTATACCAAAGCTCCCAAACGGGCGGGAGAGTGCGGATGACTCTGCAGCACCGAATGGGCAAACTCAAGGTCCTCCTCAGCCAGAGTATCAAACTTGTAGAACTTTGCAAATGTGTTTGTACCCGACCAAGTAGCAGCTCGGCAAAGCTGTAATGCCGAGACCCCTCGGGCAGCCGCCCAAGAAGAGCCCACCTTTCTTGTGGAATGGGCTTTCACTGATTTTGGATGCGGCAATCCAGCCGCAGAATGAGCTTGCTGAATCGTGCCACAGATCCAGAGAGCAATAGTTTGCTTTGAAGCAGGAGCACCCAGCTTGTTGGATGCATACAGGACAAACAGCGAGTCAGTCTTCCTGACTCCAGTCGTTCTGGTCACATAAATCTTCAAAGCCCGGACTACGTCAAGCAACTTGGAATCCTCCAAGTCACAAGTAGCCGCAGGCACCACAATAGGTTGGTTCAAATGAAAGGATGACACCACCTTTGGCAGAAATTGCGGACGAGTCCGCAATTCTGCAATATCCATATGGAAAACCAGATAGGGGCTTTTACATGACAAAGCCGCCAATTCTGACACACGCCTAGCCGAAGCTAAGGCCAACAGCATGACCACTTTCCACGTGAGATACTTTAGCTCCACGGTCTTAAGTGGCTCACACCAGTGGGATTTCAGGAAACTCAACACCACGTTAAGATCCCAAGGTGCCACTGGTGGCACAAAAGGGGGCTGAATATGCAGCACTCCCTTAACAAACGTCTGAACCTCAGGCAGTGAAGCCAGTTCTTTTTGGAAGAAAATGGATAGGGCCGAAATCTGGACCTTTATGGACCCTAATTTTAGGCCCATAGTCACTCCTGACTGTAGGAAGTGCAGGAATCGACCCAGCTGGAATTCCTCTGTAGGGGCCTTCCTGGCCTCACACCAAGCAACATATTTTCGCCATATACGGTGATAATGCTTTGCTGTCACGTCCTTCCTAGCCTTTATCAGCGTAGGAATAACTTCATCCGGAATGCCTTTTTCCGCTAGGATCCGGCGTTCAACCGCCATGCCGTTAAACGCAGCCGCGGTAAGTCTTGGAACAGACAGGGCCCTTGTTGTAACAGGTCCTGTCTGAGAGGCAGAGGCCATGGGTCCTCTGTGAGCATTTCTTGCAATTCCGGGTACCAAGTCCTTCTTGGCCAATCCGGAACAATGAGTATTGTTCTCACTCCTCTTTTTCTTACAATTCTCAGCACCTTTGGTATGAGAGGAAGAGGAGGAAACACATAGACCGACTGGAACACCCACGGTGTTACTAGTGCGTCCACAGCTATCGCCTGAGGGTCCCTTGACCTGGCGCAATACCTTTTTAGCTTTTTGTTGAGACGGGACGCCATCATGTCCACCTGTGGCAGTTCCCATCGATTTGCAATCAGCGTGAAGACTTCTTGATGAAGTCCCCACTCTCCCGGGTGGAGGTCGTGCCTGCTGAGGAAGTCTGCTTCCCAGTTGTCCACTCCCGGAATAAACACTGCTGACCGTGCTAGTACGTGATTCTCCGCCCAACGAAGAATCCTGGTGGCTTCTGCCATTGCCACCCTGCTTCTTGTGCCGCCCTGGCGGTTTACATGGGCCACTGCAGTGATGTTGTCTGACTGAATCAGCACTGGTTGATTTCGAAGCAGAGGCTCCGCTTGACTCAGGGCGTTGTATATGGCCCTTAGTTCCAGGATATTGATGTGCAGACAAGTCTCCTGACTTGACCACAGCCCCTGGAAGTTTCTGCCTTGAGTGACTGCCCCCCATCCTCGGAGGCTTGCATCCGTGGTCACCAGGACCCAGTCCTGTATGCCGAACCTGCGGCCCTCGAGGAGGTGAGCACTTTGCAGCCACCGCAGAAGAGACACCCTGGCCCTGGGGGACAGGGTGATCAGCCGATGCATCTGAAGATGCGATCCGGACCACTTGTCCAACAGATCCCACTGAAAGATCCTCGCATGGAACCTGCCGAAGAGAATGGCTTCGTATGACGCCACCATCTTTCCCAGGACTCGCGTGCAGTGATGCACCGATACCTGTTTTGGTTTTAGGAGGCCTCTGACCAGAGTCACGAGCTCCTGAGCCTTCTCCTCCGGGAGAAACACCTTTTTCTGGTTTGTGTCCAGAATCATGCCCAGGAAGGGCAGACGCGTCGTAGGAATCAGCTGCGACTTTGGAATATTCAGAATCCAGCCGTGCTGTAGCAACACTTCCTGAGAGAGTGCTACGCTGATCAGCAACCGCTCCCTGGACCTCGCCTTTATGAGGAGATCGTCCAAGTATGGGATAATTGTAACCCCTTGCTTCCGAAGGAGCACCATCATTTCCGCCATCACCTTGGTAAATATTCTCGGTGCCGTGGAGAGACCAAACGGCAACGTCTGGAATTGGTAATGACAGTCCTGTACCACAAACCTGAGGTACTCCTGATGAGGTGGATAAATGGGGACATGTAAGTACGCATCCTTGATGTCCAGAGACACCATACAATCCCCTTCCTCCAGGCTTGCAATGACCGCCCTGAGCGATTCCATCTTGAACTTGAATTTCTTCAGATAAATATTCAGGGATTTTAAATTCAAAATGGGTCTGACCAGTGGCGTAACTAGAAATTTTTCTCCCCCAAGCCAAAAAATCCTTCGGCGCCCCCCCCCCCATACACCCCGTAATTGCCTGCGGCGCGCGCTGGCAAAAAGGGTGTGTGGCTTTGTCGAAATGGGCGTGGCTTTGCGTGGAGGGCGTGGCATTGCAGGAAAAGACTACCTTATACCCCAGTTTTGCAACCTGCACGCCCAGACGTTGGCCACCACAGGAAAGAAAAATAATCCTGATTCATGCCCCTTACATTATTTGTCATTTTTCCTCCTTATAGTAATGCCCAGTATACATTATTCCACATACTGCAATGGCCCTTAGACATTATTCCACACACAATCAGTGATCGCGCTGAGCCAAAAAAAAAGTGGGTCCCAGGGACCCTTCACTTTTAAAAATTGGGGTCCTACCGGTCTTTTTCTGGGTCCCATCGGAATGAAGGTTCTTATTAATTTTAATCTTGTTTGGACACTACAAAAGTGTTGCAAGATGGGGGGGATGGGGTGACAATGCTGCTGGGCTGTGTAGCATGCAGGACACCCTGCACCAGAGCTGTAACTAGACATTTTGGTGCCCTTAGGCAGAAAGTGAATTGGTGTTAGACCACTTAGACCACAAAGAACAGGTAGTGCGCGCCGTAGGCGCGCCGTAAATGTTTAGGGGCGTGGCTTCATAGGGAAGGGGCGTGGCCACATAATAGTGTCAATTCACATTACACCACACAGTAGTGGCGCTTATACACATTGCACCAGGTAGAACCTACTATGCACACTGATCCAGGTAGATCACGTCATACACTTTGCTCCAGGTACAGCACGTCATACACTTTGCACCAGGTACAGCACGTCATACACTTTGCACCAGGTACAGCACGTCATACACTTTGCACCAGGTAGAGCACGTTATCATACACATTGCCGCTAGGTAGAGCACGTTATCATACACAGTGCGCCAGGTAGAACACGTTATACACACTGCGCCAGGTAGAGCACGTTATCATACACATTGCGCCAGGTAGAGCATGTTATCATACACATTGCCGCTAGGTAGAGCAAGTTATCATACACATTGCATCAGGTAGAGCATGTTATCATACACATTGCCGCTAGGTAGAGCAAGTTATCATACACATTGCCGCTAGGTAGAGCAAGTTATCATACACATTGCGTCAGGTAGAACACGTTATTATACACATTGCGCCAGGTAGAGCACGTTATTATACACAATGCGCCTGGTAGAGCACGTTATCAGCCACATTGCGCCAGGTAGAACACGTTATTATACACAATGCGCCTGGTAGAGCACATTATCATACACATTGCGCCAGGCAGAACACGTTATTATACACAATGCGCCTGGTAGAGCACGTTATAATACACATTGCACTAGGTAGAGCACGTTATCATACACATTGCGCCAGGTAGAACACGTTATCATACACATTGCGCCAGGTAGAACACGTTATCATACACATTGCGCCAGGTAGAGCACGTTATCATACACATTGCGCCAGGTAGAACACGTTATTATACACAATGCGCCTGGTAGAGCACGTTATAATACACATTGCACTAGGTAGAACACGTTATTATACACAATGCGCCTGGTAGAGCACGTTATTATACACATTGCACTAGGTAGAGCACGTTATCATACACATTGCGCCTGGTAGAGCACGTTATTATACACATTGCACCAGGTAGAGCACGTTATCATACACATTGCGCCAGGTAGAACACGTTATCATACACATTGCGCCAGGTAGAGCACGTTATCATACACATTGCGCCAGGTAGAACACGTTATTATACACATTGCGCCAGGTAGAACACGTTATTATACACATTGCGCCAGGTAGAACACGTTATTATACACAATGCGCCTGGTAGAGCACTGAGGCACATTGCAGTAACCACTCACTTATCACCTCCAGTTGCACGAAGGGGCCGTTTGACACAAGTGGTTCCGCCCCCAGCAGCAACTCACTGACACTCACCATTTTTTCTGACAGCACAGTGCAGTGAGTGCACTGGCACAAGTAGCCAGCCTGCGCCTGTAGTAGCCGCAGCCTGGAGGAGCTCTATGTGAAATCGCAAGCAGAGGCTGTTCTCTGGCAAGAAGGAGCTCGTCCAATCGCTTCCCCTGACGGGCTGGCCACTGCTAAATATACCGATAATCAGTTCCAACTGTGTCAAAGTAGTGGAGCCCCAGGTGCAATGGGAAAGTCAGTGTCACTGCACAGTTGTACTGATATACTGGTATATTTAGCAGTGGCCAGCCCGTCAGGGGAAGCGATCGGAGGAGCTCCTTCTTGCCAGCCTCTGCTTGCGATTTCACAGATAGCTCCTTCATGCTGCGGCGCCGGCTGGCTACTTGTGCCAGTGCACTCACTGCACTGTGCTGTCAGAAAAATGGCGTCAGTGAGGCCCTGACACTCTGAGCGGCCTCACATTGCACACACGGAGCTTGCAGCCCCCGGACATCCCGCATCTGCACCAGCTACTCCAGGTGAAGCGGGGCGATGCAGCACTGTCTACTGCTTACCTACAGCGGGAGCTGCGCAGCCCGGACGGCTCCTGCTGGAAGGTAGTTGTCGGGTCTCGGTGGGGCATTGAGCAGGTCCCGGGTAGGGGGGTGGCGGCGGGCAGATCTGGAGCTGTACTCCCAGTCGCAGAGGAGGGTGCTGGCGGCAGAGCGGCAGTGGAGCCGGATGAGCGGGGCCAGTCTGTCAGCCCTGCAGCACAGATTCATGTGCTGGCGGGGAGCAGGATTCAAAGCGGGAGATGCTGCAGGCTGTGATTGGATGGAGACTACAGGAGGTGATTGGCCGAGGAAACAGCCAGTCACCTCCTGCATTCCGCTGACAGGCTTAACACATGCAAACACATATTCAGATGAGCGCGTCCTGTGGGACCCGCTCATCTTCTAAATGTGAGTCCCGGGCGGCTGTTTCTGGGTAAAATACGCGCCATGGCGCGTTTTTGCGATCACTGACAATAATGCACATGACACAATATGCACACACCGTAATGCCCCCTACACATTATGCCACACACCGTAATGCCCCCGACACATTATGCCACACACCGTAATGCCCCCGACACATTATGCCACACACCGTAATGCCTGTGACACATTATGACAGGAATCGCAATGTCAGTTATACATTATGCTACACACTGCAATGCCCCTGATACATTATAGCACACACAATGTCTGTGACACAGTATGACACACACCACAATGATCCTGAGACATTATACCACATACCACAATGCCCGTGATATAGTATACAACACACCGTAATGCCTGATACATTATGACACACACCGCAATGTCCGTGATACATTATGCCACACACCGTAATGCCCATTACACATTAAGTTCTACAGTAAGGCTTCCAATTACTTTTAAATTACCTCCTCGTTGCCAGGGGTTTCATGCTCTTGGTTCCATGCACGGTGCCAGGGGTTTCCATGCTCAGGGTGTCATGCTCGTTGCCAGGGGTTTCATGCACTGGGTGTCCTGCTCGTTGCTAGGGGGTAGTGCTTGTTGCTAGGGCCGTGCTCCCAGTGCCACATATGCTCCCAGTGCCAGATATTCCCCCACAGTGCCAGGTATATGCACCCAGTGCCAGATATTCCCCCACAGTGCCAGGTATATGCACCCAGTGCCAGATATTCCCCCACAGTGCCAGGTATATGCCCCCCCCCCCAGTGCCAGATATTCCCCCACAGTGCCTGCTTCCCCCCCAGTGCCAGATATTCCCCCCCAGTGCCAGGTATATGCCCCCAGTGCCAGATATCCCCCCCCCTCCAGTGCCAGGTATATGCCCCCAGTGCCAGGTATATGACCCCCCAGTGCCAGATATTCCCCCCCCCAGTGCCAGGTATATGCCCCCAGTGCCAGATATTCCCCCACAGTGCCAGGCATATGCCCCCAGTGCCAGATATTCCCTCCCAGTGCCTGCTTCCCCCCCCAGTGCCAGGTATATGCCCCCCCAGTCACGGGTATATGCACCCAGTGCCGGGTATATGCCCCCCCAGTGCCAGGTATATGCCCCCAGTGCCAGGTACATGCCCCCCCAGTGCCAGTTATATGCCCCCAGTGCCAGGTATATGCCCCCAGTGCCAGATATTCCCCCCCAGTGCCTGCTTCCCCCCCAGTGCCAGGTATATGCCCCCAGTGCCGGGTATATGCCCCCCCAGTGCCAGGTATATGCCCCCAGTGCCGGGTATATGCCCCCCCAGTGCCGGGTATATGCCCCCCCAGTGCCGGGTATATGCCCCCCCAGTGCCGGGTATATACCCCCAGTGCCAGGTACATGCCCCCAGTGCCAGATATTCCCCCCTAGTGCCTGCTTCCCCCCCAGTGCCAGGTATATGCCTCCAGTGCCGGGTATATGCCCCCCCCAGTGCCAGGTATATGCCCCCCAGTGCCGGGTATATGCCCCCAGTGCCAGGTATAGGCCCCCCCAGTGCCAGATATATGCCCTCAGTGCCAGGTACATGCCCCCCCAGTGCCAGGTATATGTCCCCAGTGCCGGGTATATGCCCCAGTGCCTGCTCCTCCGCCCCCCCCCCTATGTGTTGGAGGGACACGAGCGCATCGCGCGTCTCTCCTGTGTCCCTCCTGGCTCTCCCCCAGCTGTCTAATAAAGGAAGTGCCGTTCGTGAGCCAATCAGAGCTCACGAACGGCACTTGCTTCCTTAGACCGGCCGGGGGAGAGCCAGGAGGGACACAGGAGAGACACGCGATGCGCTCGTGTCCCTCCAACACATGGGGGGGGGGGGAGAGCCGGGGGAGCAGGCACCGCAGCAAGGAGGGAGAGGAGATCGCAGATTGACATGCGGACGCTCGTCCGCATGTCAATCTGTTCTAAATCAGTGGCGCCCCCGCAGCCCCTCGCCCCCAAGCCATCGCGAGGACTGCGGGGGCAGTAGTTACGCCACTGGGTCTGACCGAACCGTCCGGTTTCGGTACCACAAACATGGTGGAATAGTAACCCCCTCCCTGTTGAAGGAGGGGAACCTTCACTACCACCTGCTGGAGATATAGCTTGTGAATTGCTGCCAACACTACCTCCCTTTCCCTGGGGGAAGCTGGCAAGGCCGATTTTAGGTAACGGTGAGGGGGCGTCACCTCGAATTCCAGCTTGTATCCTTGAGACACAATTTGTATAGCCCAAGGATCCACCCGTGAGCGAACCCACTGGTGGCTGAAATTTCGGAGACGCGCCCCCACCGCTCCTGGCTCCGCCTGTGGAGCCCCAGCGTCATGCGGTGGATTTAGTGGAAGCCGGGGAGGACTTTTGTTCTTGGGAACTAGCTGCATGGTGTAGCTTTTTTCCTCTACCCCTGCCTCTGGCAAGAAATGATGCACCTCTGACTTTCTTGCTTTTCTGTGAACGAAAGGACTGCATTTGGTAATACGGTGCTTTCTTTGGCTGTGAGGGAATATATGGCAAGAAATTTGACTTCCCAGCCGTAGCCGTGGAAACTAGGTCTGAGAGACCGTCCCCAAACAATTCCTCACCCTTATAAGGCAACACCTCCATGTGTTTTTTAGAGTCGGCATCACCTGTCTATTGCCGAGTCCATAAGACCCTTCTGGCAGAAATCGACATTGCGTTTATTCTAGAGCCCAGCAGGCAAATGTCCCTCTGGGCATCCCGCATATATAGGACAGCGTCTTTGATATGTCCTAGGGTCAGTAAAATAGTCTCCCTGTCCAGGGTATCTAACTCCTCAGACAGAGTATCCGTCCATGCTGCTACAGCACTACACATCCAGGCCGCAGCAATTGCTGGCCTCAGAAGAGTACCAGAATGTGTATAAACAGACTTCAGGATACCTTCCTGCTTCCTATCCGCAGGATCCTTTAGGGCGGCCGTATCCTGTGACGGCAAGGCCACCTTCTTAGATAAGCGCGTCAACGCTTTGTCTACCCTAGGGGAGGATTCCCAGCGTAACCTATCCGTTGGCGGGAAAGGATACGCCATAAGTAATCTTTTGGAAATCAGTACTTTCCTATCAGGGGAATCCCACGCTTTTTCACATAACTCATTTAATTCATGTGAAGGGGGAAAAGTCACTTCTTGCTTTTTCTCCCCAAACATATAAACCCTCTTGTCAGGGACAGGGTTTTCCTCCGATATGTGCAATACATCCTTCATTGCTATAATCATGTATCGGATGGCTTTAGTCATTTTAGGCTGCAACTTTGCCTCATCGTCATCGACACTGGAGTCAGAATCCGTGTAGACATCTGTGTCAACCAACTGGGATAGTGGGCGCTTTTGAGACCCTGACGGCCTCTGAGCTGTAGAATCAGACACGGGTTGAGACCCTGACTGATTATCCAACCTTTTATGCAAGGAGCTTACGTTATCATTTAACACCTTCCACATATCCATCCAATCAGGTGTCGGCGGCGACACCACATTCACTTGCACTTGTTCTGCCTCCACGTAACCGTCCTCGTCAAACATGTCGACACAAACGTACCGACACACACACAGGGAATGCTCTAATTGAGGACAGGACCCCACAAGGCCTTTTGGGGAGACAGAGAGAGAGAGTATGCCAGCACACACCCCAGCGCTATATAACCCAGGGATTACACAGTAATTTAGTGTTTACCCAGTAGCTGCTGTTTATGATAATTTGCGCCTAAATTTATGTGCCCCCCCTCTCTTTTTACCCTTTTTCTACCTTGATACTGCAGGGGAGAGCCTGGGGAGCTTCCTCTCAGCGGAGCTGTGAAGAGAAAATGGCGCCGGTTAGTGCTGAGGAAGAAGGCCCCGCCCCCTCAGCGGCGGGCTTCTGTCCCGTGTCTGTGTAATAAAATGGCGGGGGCTCGTACATATATACAGTGCCCAGCTGTATATATGTGTCTTTTTGCCAAGAGGTATCCTAATTGCTGCCCAGGGCGCCCCCCCCTGCGCCCTGCACCCTACAGTGACCGGAGTGTGTGGGTAGTGTGGGCGCAATGGCGCACAGCTGCAGTGCTGTGCGCTACCTCATATGAAGACAGGAGTCTTCTGCCGCCGATTTCGATGTCTTCTTGCTTCTGCCGGCTTCTGACTTCTGGCTCTGCGAGGGGGACGGCGGCGCGGCTCCGGGAACGGACGACCAAGGTTAAGATCCTGTGTTCGAACCCTCCGGAGCTAATGGTGTCCAGTAGCCTAAGAAGCGCAACCTAGCCGCAGTTACTAGGTTTGCTTCTCTCCCCTCAGTCCCACGTAGCAGAGAGTCTGTTGCCAGCAGAAGCTCTCTGAAAATAAAAAAACCTAACTAAAATACTTTCCTATTAGCAAGCTCAGGAGAGCTCACTAAAAGCACCCAGCTCTGGCCGGGCACAGATTCTAACTGAGGTCTGGAGGAGGGGCATAGAGGGAGGAGCCAGTGCACACCAGGTAGTACTAAATCTTTCTTTAGAGTGCCCAGTCTCCTGCGGAGCCCGTCTATTCCCATGGTCCTTACGGAGTCCCCAGCATCCACTAGGACGTTAGAGAAAATAAAGCAGCCAGTATTTACCCTGCACAGAAACAAAATAACCCACCCAAATCTAACCCTCTCTGCAAATGTTATATCTGCCCCCCCTGCAGTGCACATGGTTTTGCCCAACTGCTAAAAAATTTCCTGCTGCGATCAACTTGGAATTACACCCATGGCTGTGTTTGTTGGTCAGAAAGATTTTTTTGTACAATAAACAAATAATTGGACAAACAATTAGATTTAGTGTATTGTTTAAAAGAAGGCAAACATATTAGATTGTTTTGGGTACCTTACATGCTAAATAGCAGTATATGGATTCATCAATTAAGGTTCCCAAATTAGGCACAGATAAACTCTGATATGATATAATAGTTACTGAAGATGTATTATATATACCATAAAGATTATTTGTATCTTAAGATAGCCTTGCTAAGTCCAGGAAGATATTCAAAAATATACGTTATGGTAAGAACTTACTGTTGATAACGGTATTTCTCCTAAGTCCACAGGATCCACAGGATAACAATGGGATATGATGAAGCGACAGCGGATTTGCACCAATCGGTCAAAGCTTTCTGGCCTCCCAGCATGCAACGGGCCCGTCCATATATCCCTGCCTCCTGGCTCAGGCAAATCAGTTGTATTCCAAAGCTCAAGGCAGGAGCATCATAGATAGCCCTGATCAGGCGATAAGAACACACATGCACACCCTTCCATACAAGAAGGAAAAGGTTAGTGTGTAATTTAGTGGTGGGGACGCTCCTGATTGGACAGGAAAATCCTTCGCCCGAATCCAGCGTCATAAGAGGCAAAGGTATCCATGGCATAATGTCTAATGAATGTGTTAATGGTAGACCATGTGGCTGCCTTACATATCTGTTGTGCTGCCCATGATGGACCTACCTTACGAGTAGAGTGAGCAGAGACATTAACCGGAACAGGAAGATCAGCTTGAGAATATGCTTCTCAAATCGTCATCCGAAGACATCTTGCCAGTGTCTGCTTATCAGCAGGCCATCCTCTCTTGTGAAATCCGTAGAGAATGAAAAGAGAATCTTTCTGATGGCACTGGTACGATCCACGTAGATCCTTAATGCACGGACCATGTCCAGCGATGCATCTCCCGCAGAAAGGCCAGTTACCTGGAGAGCCGGGACTACAATTTGTTCATGAAGGTGGAATTTAGACACCACCTTCGGAAGATACCCAGATCTAGTTCTGAGAACTGCTTTATCTGGATAAAAAATCAGAAATGGGGAATTACATGATAATGCCCCTAAATCTGATACTCTTCTAGCTGACGCCATAGCCAGTAGAAAGAGAACTTTAGCTGTCAACCATTTAAGATCCACTTTATTAAGTGGTTCAAATGGGGCAACTTGAAGGGCTTTCAGGACTAGACTTACGTCCCACGGTACTGTAGGAGGAACAAAAGGAGGTTGAATGCGCAGCATTCCCTGGAAAAAAGTAGGCAATTTTCTTTTGGAACCATACAGTCAATGCTGACACTTGCACTCTCAAGGAAGCCACCTTCAAACCTTGATCCATTCCTGCCTGAAAGAATGCTAAGACCCTGGAAACTCTGAAAGACTTAGGGTCCATTTTTCATTTACTGCACCAATGAATATAGGTTTGCCATATTCGGTGATAACTGCGAGCGGAGGAAGGTTTCCTTGCTTTGAGCATAGTTTGAATTACCTGTTGTGAGAATCCTCTTGACTTCAGGATAGAGGTTTCAAGAGCCACGCCGTCAAAGACAGTCGATCCAGATGTCTGTGATAACAAGGACCCTGCATCAGTAGATCTGGACGTTGAGGGAGCACAAGTGGAGCATCCATCGACATTCTCTGCAGATCTGTGTACCAATGCCTTCTGGGCCAAGCCAGAGCTATTAGTATGATGGCACCTTTCCCTTGCTTTATCTTTCTCACCACCCTGGGTAATAGGGTGATTGGAGAAAACACATAAGCCAGATGAATGTCCCATCTCACCGACAGGGATCCACAAAGATCGCTCTAGGATCCTTTGTTCTTGACCCATATGCGAGAACTTTGTTGTTCAGATGGGATGCCATGAGATCTATTTCTGGCAACCCCACTTGTCTACTAGAGTCTGGAAAACCTCCGGGTGTAGAGCCCATTCGCTTGCCTGTTTGGCATGTCGACTGAGAAAGTCCGCTTCCCAGTTTAGGACTTCTGTTGCGAACACTGCGGACAAGGCTGGATGATGAAGTTCTGCCCACTTTAGCATGTGACTTACCTCCTTCATCGCTTTTCGGTTGCGAGTTCCTCCCTGATGGTTGAGGTACGCTACTGCCGTCGCATTGTCCGAGTGGATCTGGACTGGTTTTCCCCGAAGAATGTCCTTTGCCTGAATCAGTGCCATGTATATGGCCCAAAGTTCCAATATACTTATTAGCAGGCAACCTTCTTCCTTGGTCCATTGCCCCTGAAAACACAACCTTCCTGACACTGCTCCCCAGCCCTGGAGACTGGCATCAGTCATCAGAATTTCCCAATCTGATATCCAAAAGGGTCTCCCCTTGTCCAGATGGGATGTCTGTAGCCACCAGGCTAATGCCCACCTTACTTCCAGAGGAAGGACCATAGTCTGTGTTTTTATCGTCTGATGCAACCCAATCCATTTGGCAAGAATTAGACACTACAGAGGCCTCGAGTGGAATTGTGCATACTCCACCATGTCGAATGTTGACACCATCAAACCCATCACACACATTGCTGCGTGAATGGATACATTTTGACTTTGTAGCAAGTCCTGAATCCTTGACTGAACCTTGGATATCTTGTTCAGAGTAACATTACTCTCTGAAGACTTGAATCCAGTACAGCCCCCAAGTGAGTCATCCGCTTTGACGGAACCAGAGACGATTTTGCCCAAATTATGAGCCACCCGTGCCTCTGCAGACACGTTATTGTCTGTTGCAGATGACATAGGAGCAATTCCTGCGACTGTGCCAGGATTAAAAGATCGTCGAGGTATGGAAAAATTCTTATCCCCTGCTGGCTGAGATAAGCTGCCACTACCACCATAATATTGGTACAATAAATACTCTGGGGCCTGTGGCTAACCCAAAAGGTAGGGCCTGGAACTGAAAATGCTGTTGGAGGATCGTGAACCTGAGATAGCACTGATGGGACAGTGCTATAGGAACATATAGGTAAGCATCCTGTATATTCAGGAAAACCATATAATCCCCTGGCTCCATGGCCAAAATGATGGAACATAAAGTCTCCATGTGAAACCGAGGTACCCAAATGTATTTGTTCAGCACTTTGAGATTGAGAATGGGCCGAAATGACTCATTTGGCTTCTGAACTAAAAACAGGCTGGAGTAAAACCCCTGTCCTCTTTGTGAATGTGGAACTGGAATGACTACTCCAGACTGAAGCAATTTCTGAACTGCCTCTTGCAAAGCCCTGGCCTTCGTCTCTACCTGAGATGGGCTGATACAAAAAAAACCTTTGAGGAAGGTGCTTCTTGAAGGCAAAAGCATAACCTACAGATACTGCTTCCTGCACCCAGGCATCTGTAGTAGACTGCTGCCAGATCTGTGCAAACTGAAGAAGTCGGCCCCCCACCCTGGGATCCCCCATGTGGAGGCCCGCACCATCAGGCTGATGGCTTATCTGTTTTACCAACCAGTCCTCAGGTAGCCCATTGCTTTTTAGTCTTACCAGACTTGTTGTATTGGGACTGCCTGCTATCACTTTACCTTTAGCTTTTCCTTGAGACCGAAAAGCCGAAACTTTAGGTTTGAAATTGTATGTGGAAGGGAACTTTACTTTCTTGGAGTCTGCTTCTGACTCCAAAATATTTGTCAATTCTTTACCAAAAAGAATATCTCCAAAAAAGGGCAAAGATTCCAAAACCTTCTTAGATTCTGAATCAGCTTTCCATGTACATAGCCAAACTGCTCTACGAGCAGCTATTGTTGATGCTGATGCCCTGGAGGCAATAGTAACCAAATCCAAAGCTGCTTCTTCCAAGAACATTGTAGCCTGTTTTAGATGTCCTATATGGGATTTTTGCTCTCTAGATGCTATTGATCCTCCGATGAATCCTCATCTGAACCATGTGTAGCCTGTGAGGATGAAGATTTACTTATATGTAATGGACCCAGTCCCAGCTGGCTCATGAGGAGTACTTTTTGGCAGCCTGTTTCTGGATTCAGTGCGTAAGTGCAAAGGGGCAGGAAAGAACTGTGTTATCACCTATACAGCATGCTGCCCGAATTCCCAATAGAACTGTAGAACTGGACATCACATATTATTGTGAAACACAATCCCTCGTTATACTGCATGTGTTTGTGCTTATCAGGGAATACTATCTCTAGCCTGATGTTTTGTACAGAATGCATATGGCTATGTATATATATGAATGTATTGGTTGAATGTATTGGTTATTGTGTTATAGTTTGTAAAATAATGTTCCCATGTGACTGCTCAGATAACCTGTGTGTTTGCTGTTGGGTAGATACAGCCAGTCTCAGATGTCAGACCATACACCCCCCTTCATTCTTCCCCACACAATGGATTCCAGGCCACATAATCAGATTAATTAAGTAAGGTTAATTTAGTTAACATCTAGTTTGGCCAAGGGGACATGCCTGGACATGTGAAAGTAGGTCTGATCTGAAACTGTTCTGTATTCAGCCCCTTAATGTAACTCACCCAATACAGAGCCAGGGGGTGTCGCCTCATGGTAGGAAAGACAAAGGTTGGATAATAGCAAATAGGGGCTATTGAGAGAGTGCAGTGGAGTTCCTGGCCTGAGAGAAATGAGGTGTTTTGCTTCTGAAAGCTACTGGAAGGATAGCGCTTCCAGTGTGTTGAGGCCTAGAAGCATTGTTATCCTCTGGTTTCAAAAAGGCTACTGGACGTGCACTGAAGATGAGGCTGCCAGTGTGCTGAGTGAGGATCGTGTCTGGACGCATTGTGGACACTGGATGACAAGCTTTTCCTGGGAGTGCAGACTTGTTGGCTCTGCTATACAGATACTCCCTTATATATCTGTAATCCTATACTATTGTGGGGACCTAGTAAGTGAGATACCATCCTGGCATGTAATAGTTACTGTTTTAGTGTACTGTGTGTGTGTATATTTACAATAAAGGGCATTTGCCATTTTACTAAACTGTTTACCTGAGTGATCGGAGAATCCGTATCCTCACACTTACCAATGGCTTAGCAGCCTGTTTCTTTTGAGAGGCAGCTGCTGGAAGTGATACACCACAGGTGGGAAGCTGCATGTAAGGGTTAATCGTGTAACCTATTCCCGGTACAGGAGTTGGAGGAATTATCCTTTCCGCTATACTGGATAAAGTCTGTGTAAACATAGCCCAAGGTGGATCAACCTGCACCTGAATCTGCCTTGTATTTTTCAAGAAGCCCTGGTAAAAGCTAAAACAATTTGCACACAAACCATCCTGAACCAGATCCTGAGAGGATAACACAGCTTTGCAAGACAAACATGATATGAGTGTTGGTGTTGCTGTGAGTGTATCTTTCTCACATTTGCCGCTTTTAGACATGATAAATAACCAAGACTTCCACAATGTACTACACAATTTGTGACTGTAATCACTTTAAGCTTTTTAAAGTGACATACAATCCGACCCTACCCATGCACCAACATTGAGGATCGGTATAGAACAAAACTGACAGAATATAGTAAAGTCAGCAATCACACTAGCAGTCAGTCACATGTTATACATTAGTATAATGGGAGTCACTCCGACCTGTTCGCACGCAGCTGTTCTTCACTGTGGTGTAAACGGGTCGGGACTGCGGCTGTGCGGAGCCCGCAATTTGCACGCACGTCATTGCCCGGCGGCAGCGCCGCCGCCAACGCAGAAAGTGATTGCAGCGGCGATTGCATGCAGACTGACAGGCGGGAGGCGTTCTGGAGCGTCAATTGACCTTTTCAAGGCGTGTTGAGGCGAATGCAGGCGGATCCAGGTGTTTGGACGGAGGATGTCCGACGTCAATTCCAGGACCTTCGTCCCTGGATCCGTTGCACAGGGTAAGTAACTCTTACCCTGGTCTTATTTTGCAGGAAACTTTTTTAGCATAGCACGGCTGCACAAGCGATCGCAGTCTGCTATGCTAAAATACACTCCCCAATAGGCGGCGTCAAGTTGATCGCACGAGCAGCAATAAGTTGCTACGTGCGATCAACTCAGGATGAGGGCCAATAAGCAATATAAGCACATCATCAACTAAAAATACATTTCAAGTATGTAGGAGAACATATTACTGAATTATGTTTAAACAGATATACCGTATTCAGACGCATTGTGAAAGAAACAACCGTAAATGTATACAGACTCATATGCAAAAGGCACTTATCTAACTATTCACACTCAAAAAGGTAGATAGAGACTTAGCGCTGTATTACCCGTATTCAGTAGAGTGGGATACAGGGAGACTCCTCTCACTCCCAGGACTGATCAATACGTTACCGAACGCTGAGTGGATCATGAACCTATAGTGAACACAGACGCTCAGTGAACACAGACGCTCAGTGAACACAGACGCACCCGTCACACAGCCGCCTATGCTACGACTGGATCCCCTTCGTGTACAGCGTCTAAGGCGGAAGCGGGAAACAGTACATGACGGGAGACTCAGAGGAAACTGGTTATGAACCGGGGGGAGGGGCGACCAGGAGAGCGTCTGACTCCCCGCTGCTGACATCAACCCTAGGGATCGCGGCCTCATACTATTCCTGGAGCCTATGAACCCTAAGGCCTAGTGCTGGTGCACCCGAGGTGGCAGCCGCATCAGCGACTGGTAGTCTCCTCCTAAAACAGTGCGGCTGTGTCCGTATTCCCCTTCTAAGCGGAACCGATGCCTTACCTTCTCTCCATGCTCCGGCCGCAGCCTGGTAACGTTTGCTGGACCTGCTAGTATATCCGACACAGACAACCGCCGAAAGAAACAGCACTATACTAGTGGGGAAGCGTTGTCGCGACCCGGCGGAGAGTTGTTGGAGCGACTCTTTCTAAGGTACGTATAAGACGCTGTTTAGAAAGATTGCTCAGAAAAAATCGAAAGACTCATGCCACACCAAACAAAAAACTGATTTGCCTGAGTCAGGAGGCGGGGATATATGGACGGACCCGTTGCATGCTGGGAGGCCGGAAAGCTTTGACCAATTGGTGCAAATCCGCTGTCGCTTCATTATATCCCATTGTTATCCTGTGGACCCTGTGGAAAAAAATTAAATGTGGTGTCCTCACAACAGCAGTCACAATGTTAGATTTGAGATACAAAAATAATAAGTACATAGAATTTGCAAGTAAATGGTATACTTTTCAGAGATTCTCTGCCTTGTGTCCTAGGTCCTGTGCACAGGACCTAGACCTCCTGCTTAGATGTGCGTTTCACCAACGGTTGGCTGGTTTACCAAGCCAAGAATGAACATGCTTTCCCTGCACGTAAGATTAGGCTTACTCAGATTGCAGATGATCATGATCCCATGCTGCAACTTTGGATGCAGCACTCGGAATGGAGATTCTGGCAGGAGACAACCTTTTCCTTCAGCTGTCTCTGGCATTAGCATATTTTTGCTGCACATAACTAGCAACATAACTGCACATAACTAGCAACATGTTAAAACAATACAATACTTTGGGCCTCAACTGACATAGTATGACGTGCTGTGTTACATTAATGTGCCCTTCGCGGGTTATTTTAATCAGATACCCTTACAATTCACTGTAGCAGTGTCACTCATTAATTCTGCAGTGTTGTTTCTATGTGAGTGAATGCAGAATTGCTAAAAAGTGGCAACTACGTAAGTTAGGATGGTGTAAAGCAGGGATGGGGAACTTTCAGCCTTCTAGCTGTTGTTGAACTACACATTCCAGCATGCCCTGCAACAGTTTTAGCATGGCCAAATAGCAAAACTGTAGCATGGCATGCTGGTATGTGTAGTTTAACAAAAGCTGGAGGGCCAAAGGTTCCCCACCCCTGGTGTAAAGTCTAATAATGGCCATACACAAGTTATTAGACATAGATAAATAACATCAAATGGTTGATTTTTTAACTTTTATGAAAACAATGACAGCCAACAAGAGTATTTCAGCAAATGTGTTTGTGAAGTCAGGTCACGTTGGAGATGAGTTGAATGTAAATCTGCCTGCAGAACTTATTTAGCATGTTTTTGCACTGTGCGTGCTCTGGAACCAAGTGTTGCCAATTAGGTGGAACTGGTAAGATGGTGTTCTAATGTAGGCTACATTCAGGGAGGGTGTGTTAATGGAATTGTGAGCTATGTAAAGTTCATGTGGTTAAAAAACTTTTTCAGGCAGCTCTTTTGCCTCATGGATTGGGTTGATTCACACTGATGAGGATAATGACAAGCAGGAGCAATTATGCTGACTTGCATTTAATTCTGCATAGGCCGCATTGTGTAAATCACAAAGTGATGTGAGGATCACTAAGATGTTCGTAGTAGCCCTTTCACACCGCAGCTCGGTGTAAAACGATGCCTGAAAAAAACCTCTGGTCTAATGACTCGTGAATCTAACCCAGGTAACTTATAAGATTGGACACAGGAAAGACCTAGGTTACAGGGCAGTGTGAATAAGTAACCCAGGTCCAGATAACACACTATGGAGAGGCGGCTCACCGGCATATGGAGAAGCACAATAACCCGAGTCCAGCCTGCTGTGTGAATGGGTCTCAAGCTGCTGTGTCACGGCTTGAAACCCGTGTTCAGTGATCCGGGCTGGACCCAGGAATTTGGTGTGACAGGGGTAAAAGTTTATGTTACATGATTAAGTGTACAATCCCCAGGCAGATGATCATGAAGCTCAAAGCAGTCCGCTCAATCTTATTGGGGAAAACGGCTGCTTGCATCATCCATCAAATGAAATCCAGATGTATGCAAAATCCCTGGAGGCAGTGGAAAAAGGTCAATATATTATGCTTACGGACTTTACATGGGATTAATGCTCGCATACTATACACTCAAGGCTGCATATGGAGTAGGTACAATACTAATTCTATTCATCTCAGGAATGTCCCTTCATAAATGTCCTCATCAGAACAGAGATTACAATATATTGTCTACTAAAATGTATTCGTTAGTAACATTTCTTTATATAGCACCAGCATATTACAGTGTGCTTTACAATGGGGAATGTGTATGGTAATTAGTTTGGACAGCTCCGAAAGGAGCATGTACTGACAAAGTCTATACCGGGAGGTCACATGTGTGCTTAAGACTACAAATTCAGGGTCTGTGCGCCACAGTAAGTAGTAGTCATGTCTGTGAATTACTACATTGTTAGCTGGGGTGGGAGCTATTTAAAGCATATTCTCTGCATGGGTTGTGGAATCGCAGAAAAAGAATTACAGCATAAGAAGAAACACAGACAACGCTAAGCTTGATTGTAGAGAAGTAATGAAAGGCAGCTGAGCTTTCATAACACTGCTCAGCTCATGCATGCAAGAAAAAGCTTCTTGTAGTGTCTTCTTGTGCCCACAGACCAGCAAAAGTGCAGTCCAGCCTAAAAATGCTTGTGTGGACTTATGGCAAGTTCTACGTAGGGATCCATGACCGCAACGTTTTGTGTTATCCCAGCCTTTATTGAGATACACCTCAACACAAGGGATGCCACAAGCCTGAAGTCTATGAACAAATAGGTTTTAAGGTCAAAACATTGCATTTGGTCAGCAACATATACAACATGCCCAAAAGTATGTAAAAACCTGCATTGAAAATTCATATGTTTGCTTAACATCTCATTGCAAAACTACTGTATTGGCATTAACCAGCTAACTGGTGAGGCTGCATTGGATGCAACTGCAACTGGCTGGGCTCTGTCACGGTCGTATCCCATGCAATAGTGACGTCATGCTCTGTCCCCAGGGGTTTAAAGAGGAAATCCGTCCATGTGCAGAATGTATTTTCTCCTGCTCCTCTGGCCCCCCTGCGGTGATGTAGGTGTCTGTGACTGACAATTTTGTGCTCCAAAATACAGTCTCAATGGCATTTTGGAAATCATGTGCCAGTAACAAGAATATTGTATTAGGGAAGGATGGGGGTCTGGGTATGATACATACAGGGTGATACAAGGATCTACTTCCACTGGGAGAGCTAATGCCACGAGGGGGTGTGGGAGATATTGTTACAATGTGGACACAAACACATAAGTATATGTATTTTGGAAAATGGCTACATTAGGGTGGTCAATCCCAGGCCATTTTTTCAATCCCGGGAATCTGGATTGGTTTCTTTTCAATGTTGGAACCCCTCCTCCCCGCCCAGTCCACATATTTCACCCTCATCTGGACGAAGAAGAGGGTGGGTCCACCTGCTGTGGGAAGGTGCAGAGCAATGCAGTCTCGGAGGTCCAAGTAGAGGCCGTTGTGCAGCTAGCTGCGCGTGACCTCTGACTTCATGTCACGCTGCACAGTGTGCACAGCATCTAAGCCTCCTGAGGACACACATCGCTGCCTCGCATTGAAAAAAAGAAAGGGGCTTCCTCATCCTGAAATTCTAGAAAATTTTTGGCCAATTTTCCAGGATCCCGATATTGGCCACCATAGGTTGCATACATTCAGCCACAAGAGGGTTACTGAGGTTGAGTATAGATGTTGGACAGTATTTCCCGACTCGTAGTCAGCGCTTCAATTCATCAAAAGGTGTTTGATACAGTGAAATTTTACTAAGCCAAACTCGGTGTAGAAGAATGGGGGCGAAAACATAGGGGCGTGGCTTCACAGAAGGGGCGTGGTCAGCTATACCCCCTGTAGCTGTGCCCTCAGTAGTTGTGCCCCCAGTACTGTGCTCCCTGTAGAGTTGTGGCCCCAGTAGTATTGTCTCCAGTACTGTGCCCTCTGTAGAGTTGTGCCCCCGAGTTGCGCTGCTTACAAAAAAAAAAAAAAAAGAATACTCACAATCCCCGCTCCTTCTTCCAGACCACTGCTGCCCTCAGTCTCCGGCCGCCAGCGCCGCTCCTCAGATCTCCCGTAGCACCGCATAGGCACTAGAGGTAAATTATGACCTCTAGCGTCTATGTGCCACTCCTACAATGCAGTGCGGTGCGCGATGACTTCATCGCGCACAGCACCAGGCCGGAAGGCGGCGCCCCGGGCAAAAATCCTGCTTGCCCGTAGCAAGATCCGCTACTGGATGTCACAGTATGCATACCAGTAAGGTTTTCCTTCACTGGAATGAAGGCACTCAGGCCAAACCATTAAAAACAGTCCCAGACCACTACAGTTTCTCCACCATATAGTTTGCATTTCTCCTAGCACAGGCCCGGCCGACCTGTGGCTCTCCCGCTGTTGTAAAACTACAAGTCCCAGCATGCCCTGCCAGAGTTTTAGAATTCTCTAATAGCAAAACTGTGGCAGGGCATGCTGGGACTCGTAGTTTTACAACAGCTGGAGAGTTACAAGTTGGCCAGGCCTGTATTAGCATATGGCAAACCCAGATTTGTCCATCTGTTAGATCAGGTTGGCCATCCCTGTGTTAGATGGCGTAGCACGATTCATCAAACCAGAGCACGTTTGCATTGCACCAATCACATGGAGGTGTTGCTCCTAGACGGTTCCACTTCACAATAAACAGACTTCTTGTAAATATGTCATCCTATGACAGTACAGCAATGAAAGAAACGGGTTCATCGGTACGACTGATTGGACCGTTAATGTCTGACTATGGAGATTGCATAGGTGTATGCTTGCTGTTATGCACAAAATATTTCAGAACATGCATCACTCACTTTATAATTTAGCTCAGCAATGAGACTTCTACAGGTTCCAGAGCATTGCCGCAGGTTGAAATGGATTCCTAGCTCCCGGCATAACCGACTACAAGAGTTACCAGATAACCTGCTGGTGAGTGGAGCCTCGTCCCCTGGTGCTTATAATAAGGAATCACCATGCAAACAGAGCTAGGTGGTTGCTTGTTTTCCTGCACCAAGCACAACCTGAAAACCATCCAGAGTTGATTTCAGCTTTATGACCTCCGGCTATTCCTGTCATTTCTCCTGCCTGCTCCTTATTTATTATTACCATGTACTTACCCAGCTTGCTGTCTGAACTAGCTTTGCTTCTCTCCTTGCCTGCCTGTTAATCACGTCTGTGTAAAGTATACTGGACTGGCTTTTTTATTACATTTATGTCTGATCCCCGCTTGCTATCATTGATTTCCTATGCATCTCACCATTGCCTGTTTGTTTGGATTGCACCTGCTTGAATTCTTGACTGATGTCTGTGCCACGCCATGTACCAATTACTGGACAGTTTATTATAAACCTGTGGTAACCAGAAATTACAAGACTGAAGAGTAACACCCTGCTCATCCGCTACACTGCTGCAGTTGCTCAGCATTTATTGCCATATTTCTCTGTGTGTCATTGCAATTGGAATTCTACAAAGTAAAGAGGTAACATCATAAGGACTAAAATTGCCAAAACACTAATTGCAAAGGGTGTCCATGTATTTTTAGCCATGTAGTGTAATATACAGATTGATAACCATTATTACTTTGCTGCATGATGCAATTTTAAGCTTTATGATATGCTCTGCATTCAGACCGTTTAACATTGGGGATGATGAATGCACCTGAAACTGGCCACATGTATAATCCCATATAAATATATTTGGCACTTACGACATGTATTCCACATCGAAAAGATATTTTGCTCATAGGAAAAGATACACATAAATGGTAGAACAGGGATATGGCAAAACATTATGTTCCATTCAACATATAACTGTAAAAATAAAAAGATTTTGCTGGTCCACCTTTTCGTATGTAGCCAGGCATTCACAGTAAGTTACCATGTTACAAACTCTTGCATCGTTTTTGATCCGTCATCTTGATTGACATTTGTATATGGCAGGTGTTTTCAACTCCAGTCCTCAAGTACTCCCCCAACAAGTTATGTTAATTTTCCCACCAGACTTTAGGCAGGGTATGGCACGGAGGTTCCAGGCACTGATTCCCTGTGCGCACTGTGGACAAGAGCGAGTACGAAAAAGAGGCGTGACCAGCTCGGGGGCTTCTTCCAGTCCTCATTTTTCTTGAGTGCGTGCCTTGCCTTTACAGACATGCTGGGCTGCCCCCAATCTCTCCCCTCACTATGAATAGATGCCCTGTGCGCATGTGCAGGGCATCAATTCACCCGGAAATCGTTAACTGCAACTTTTCCCACCCACGGGACACAGGTGGGGAAGGCACAGGACAGGGTGCCGCTAAAAGGGCAGGCCGCATTTTACAATTTAAAAAAATAATAAAAATCTGTCAGGGCATAGCGCCCGGCAAAAACAGCCTAGCGTGAAAACTACAGCCGGGATGTAATGAAGTCCAAGTCTGGCAGCTGTGCAGGATGCCGGCTGAACTCGGACGTTTTTTTAAAGGGGCAATCATGTACAAGGCTAAACCATGTCTTGTACAATTGCCCCTTTACAAAAAAACATCCGAGTTCGGCTAGCATCCCGCACAGCTTCCAAACTTGGACTTCATTACATCTCGCTCTACATGTTTTGTGAACCTGTGTAACATGCACTATGTTGCTGGGCTAGTAAGTAACCCACCTGCATCCAGACAGAAATCCTCAAAACCTGACCTGTTGGGAAAACTTAAAGTTTGAGGTTGAGAACCACAGGTATAAATACGTCAGCCACAAACACTGTTGTTCTATTTAAAATATTGTGTACAATCACCAATACTACATGAAGTTTCAGTAAGCTGATTAGTAAAATGTGAGAGTAAAGTCATTTATTGTATTTTAATGCTGTAGTTATTGTGATAAACTTTCTTTTTGGTAGTTTGTATTGTGGACCTGCTCTAGCCTTGGTTACTAGCTCCTGAAACTTCAATATGGGTATGGTATTGAAGGTCGACCACACTTAGGTCAACAGTGTCTAGGTCGACCGCTATTGGTCAACAGGGTCTCTAGGCCGACATGAGTTTTTAAATCTTTTTTGGTGTCGTTTTCTCCGTACAGTGACGGAGAACCCCACCACGTTCGCTTGCCATGCTTCGGGCCAGGTGCCTCGCTGGGCTCGGCACAGGTTACCGTTCCCAATCGTAGTCCGTGTGGATCGTAAAGTATGAAAAGTAGTAAAAAAAAAAAAAAAAAAAAAAAGGGAAAAACTCATGTCGACCTACTTACTGTCAACAAATAGTGGTCGACCTACACACTGTCGACCTAGAGACCGGATACCTTCAATATACCTCTATGAGTGGCTGTGTGTGGCATCACATGCTTTTCCAGGAATTCTGAGAAATACAAAGCATTGTGGACATGTAAAAATCCTTTCATCCATATAACACTCATCTCAAATATCTTAGGACTCGTCTTTTCCTGAAACCTATGCCCATACTATAGGCCAAATAGGGGGTTTTCAGGGAGTTAGCCGTCAGATTTAAAACTGGCAATTTTTTACTAGGGCAATGCCAACCTGCTTTTGGTTCAATAAACATTGCCGCTTTAAATTGGTCAACTCGCCAAAATATCAGCACTTACAAAATTCCACTATTACATACGATATGCAGATGGCTGTATTTTCACCTTTGTTTTCCTGCAATGACACATATGGGATAACTGGAAGTCCACTTCCCATTTGGACAATGACAAAACTTACACACGTGACGTGGAATAACTGCTCTTCTCCAATAAAATGTTTTCTGTGTATTTTGAACAATTCAGAAATATATTTTATTACGCATCCTTTGTATCTTGTAGCTGTGTGAATAAATAATGGTCACATGAAAAGTCAGAGATCCATTATGCTTTATTTACATGCATCACCGTCTGTTTTACAAACTAGGTTACAATTTAAAATGGAATACACAAGGCAATACCTAATAACACCACGTGGAGTAAAGCACTGCTCTTCTATTGCAATTGAAACAAGAAAGGTGTCCAAATCAGGGATATGGGTAGAAGGTAGTATAGTTGTGGGCTGGTCATCTTCTTGTAGATATTAGTGTAAAGGAATTCAAAATAAATGCTCCAGGTATACGCTACAGAGGTCATATGAGAACATGTAAACATCTGACATTCCTTCCATTTACAATGTAATAGTGTTCTGACATTATACATTAGACATCTGTCTTCACATAATAAACATAAATAAATTGGCTGGCGTAATGTACATTATTACAGATACATAGACACCAAGTGCTACTCTGTTCCGCAATGCCTGTCAGGAGAATAGACCAAACTGCAGACGCTTTTGAGTTACTTCTTCATTTTGTATTACTTGAATCTAGTTACAGATAAACCATAGCCTTGCTGTAAATAAGTACTCTCCAGGAGATATTTCATGACATAAGAAGGGAAAAGCACGCCATAATCTTAAAATTGTATGTTATAGAAAAGAGATGACACATTCCACATAAATATTTAGGTAAAATATCACCTGATCTCTGACTTTATAGACAAAACAGGATACACAAGAAGAAAAGAAAAACAAACTATACTTAATTGTAGTAATGCTTTCTAAAACAAGGTGTCCATTTATACGAAGCCTCCCAGGCAATGCTGCATTTTGCGCTAGGCACAGCTGCATTTACAACGTTACAGGTTAATTATGAGACGGCAGGCTCTTTACATTTATCTTCCTTAAAACTGGTAAAAGGTTCACTCTGTATAGTATATAATTTTTATCAAAGACATAACATGGCGAAAAACATAACAGCTGTCCTATGCTTAATTAAGCAACTTAAACAAGTGTGGGGGTCTGAAACAGCTCAAGGAGAGAGGTTAGTAAGCAAAATACTAGTCTGACTGCAGACATACACTAAACTTCTCCAGTGTCAAGGTGGGTATGCACTATACCATATAATGGGCAATCTTGAGATTCGCAATGGATCACACTGACCATCGTAGGATGTGCATCTCCAAATCATTGCTTGCTGAATTGGGTGGTTGTCCTATCTGATGTGCTGAACATGAGATGGGATGATGCCACAGACGATGAGGTGTTGTACCCAGCCTCAGGCATGTCTGGCTATCAACACTGGAGAGAGTGTTTGAGATTTTGTTTCTATGTAAAGATATACTGTGTATAATATTGTATATATATATATATATATATTACATATACATGCATACATACATACATACATACATACAGTATACAGAGGGAAAAAAAACCTACTATAATATTCGAGAACTTTTAAACTCTATAAAGTGTCATAACGAAGACTTTTTCCAATTGATTGAAGCCATTTCAGAATTGCAGAATTTTTTATCTCCTAACTGCTTGAGAGTTCACAGACCGACAACAATAGTTAAATGGTGGTCTCTTAAGTAGAGAAAAGACAAAGGACAAATAGGAGAGCTGATTATCAAGGATCATTCCAAGTTCCAGCTCCAGTCCTGCCAAAGCATTACTTGTACACAGTGAAATTAGTTTGACCATTGTCTCACTCTTATTGCACACCGTAGCCCACAGATTCTGCAACTTGGTCCTCAAAGCACCCCAAACAGTCCAGCTTTTAAAGATATCCATGCTAGAGCACAAGTGACCTAAGGTCACCTGTGCCAAAGCATGGATATCCTCCGTCCATTTGATTTAACCATCTGTCCCCAGCCATGGATGTCCTTAAAACCTGGACTGCTAGGGTGCCTTTTGAACAGAGAGTTTGGGAAGCACTGGCGTAGACATTCTTGCTAAATAATAAGCTGTCCCTTAAATCATTCCACTCTCCAGATGAAAAAGAATAAAAAAATAATAATCTAAAATGGCCTACGAATGGCTTAAAACTTTGGAATCCAGAAATAATTAGTCAAATTAATCATTAATCCTTGCTTCCAATAAACGCTAGATGAGTGTTTTACACTATGCAGTCATTTGTTCAAATAGCATGGCTTTAGGGCCGGGTTTGTAAAAAGTTAATAAGCTGGTCTCCAGTGGTAAAAGAAATGTCATTTTTTATGATGCTGCTGAAGTTGCTGAAGTAATAATGCACCTGTAAAATTTGAGGCCAGTGTGGGGCAGCCATCCCCTACTTTGCAAGAACATCCGAGTCCTGTGTGGAATACTGGCTGCCGTGTATAGGAGGTTTTAGCACCCCATTACAGCACCATTAAGGGTAAAATTCCATAAGCAGCAGAAAAGACCAGCAGCTTCCTAGTGCTGAACACATTTGGTTCTATTCTGTAGCAGAGTACTCATTTACATTGCAGCTGCTCAGGCTTAGATAAAACCAAATACCTACATGTACGAATAATCACAGTCTGCTCATTGATCAGCACTGTTTACTATTACATATTCTGCTACATTGCACTGATGCAAAACATTTACATTTCACATAATATAAATACTGACAAATACTACCATGTTCTCCTCCTTTGCCCTTTATAAATGTAATGACTAAATCTAGCTACACACTATACAATTATTGGGCAGATTTTCCAATAACTGGGTAAATCGGCTTGCTTCATTGTGTAGGCATGAGCGTTTTTGACAAACACCAATAAAACGGTCCAAAAACAGACAGAAGTGCTCGGCAACGATTATCTGATCGGTTAGTCCTGACAGAAAATATCTGCTGAAAGGCCCCGATATCGTGCAGTGTGTGCATTCTCCATTATCTGCCTATATTTCCTATGGTTTCTCCTGATTACCTCATCCTGCTTGTGGATTGACATATGCAAATTCAGTGTGATGTGGCAGAAAATCGGTATCTTACATATAAAAAAAACAAACCCTTAATGTGTGCTGCCGATATTAAGCACTTCCACTTGCTGAACAATTGCCCCGATTGTCGGGACGACCAAAACAAAACAAAAAAAAAATCAAATAGTGTGTAGGTAGCTTAAGAGAAGACAACCTGTAAATACAGGAAAAGGATTGTACAATTAAAAGGACTGCTAGCTAAACGCTCTTGTAGCTGCTAAATCAGCGGTGTTGAATGTTCAATAAAAGCAAACAGACCATTTTGGCTAAATAATCCTCCCTGTAAACATCACAACATTGCATTAACAAGTGGAAGGTGTCACTGTTAGGTAATTGGGCAGACTCAGGTTTGAGATTCATCAAATGCATTCATAACATTAGTGGTGATCCCTATGAACTGTTGCGCGAGGCTGAATGAGCACTATTTGCCGGATGTGACAATTACACTAGTTATATACAATGCCGTAACCATGGGTGGGTTAGTGGTGCAGCTGCCCAGAGCACAGGGCCTAGCGGGTAGCACCATCATTCCTCATGACGCCAGCATTTGGCGTGCAGGGTGCCATTCCCTGCAGCCTAGAGTGTCAACCAGAGCATCCTTAGGACATTCTGCTCACCTTGCAATGTACTCAGCGTATTCAGCTCCTTCCTAGTCCTGGTGGAATACTACCCTGCTACAACCCTGGTGATTTAGGGGTCTATTCATGAAGCAATGAAAAATGTGGAGAAATTGCCCATGGCAACCAATCAGCATTGAAGTAACATTTATATTCTACATACAGTACTATAAAACTATACAGAGCAGCAGTTTGGTTGCCATGGGCAACTTCTCCACTGGATCACTTCTCCACATTTTAAACTGCTGCATGAATGGACCACTTAATCAACAAAGACCTGGGGGCAGGATGTACTAATGTACATCGCCGCCCATCGCCGCCCTGCGCTACGATGCTGATCGCATATGTACTAACATATGCGATCAGCATTGCGGAGGACAGCTCTTCCGATAAGAGCTGTCCTCCGCGATGCACAGCGGCAGCCTGACTTCCGGGATTCGGCCCCAGGAGTCAGTCTGCGCATGCGCGGGGTGACGGGGGCGGCCGCAGGGCATGCTGGGAGGGATCCGATCGGATCCCTCACACAGCGCCGCGGAGAGAAGCCCATAGGCTTCTATGGACTATCGCCAGCTAAAGCTGGCGAACCCCGCCACGGCACTGACCTGCCGGCCGGGGGATAGTACATCAGAAAAATGCGGTAAACAGGGGGTTTACCGCATTTTCCGCTTAGTACATCCTGCCCCTGGGAGTTTTTTTTTTGGTACCAGGGTGAATCGAAGTTTGATAAAGGTTAACTACATATTGTTGAGCTGGCCCTAGTTCCTATTCTATTGTACTGATAAATCACAGTGCTCCTTCTCTGGTTCTGTATGCTGGGATATGCAACATTATATTCTATACTTGACAGCATTTTTGTCATCGGCAATGCACAGCACTGTGCGGTAAATGGTGCAATTTACTTCTAATGGTGCCATTAAGCCCCATGCACTTCACTATGGAGCAGGATGCAGGAGGGTGGACTGTCCTCCTGGAGGATTCTCCAAAATGTAGGAATCTGGAAGAGTAGACAAGTATGCCAGAGTGACAATTCTTATTTAAACTGTCAACATTTTGTAAATGGCACTGGAATGCCCGTCTCCCCCTCACACTTGCAACGTAGAATACAGCACACCTGCTTTTGCTCTTAACATTTCTAAGTACTGAGCCTGAAAGTGAGCAACAGAGCACACTTTATCCCTTATTTCAATCAAGGGCTTCAAATAGGCTTTATGTAAAATACAATCTTGGGAATGTTAAAAAGACGGTGTTTAGCACCTAATTATACTAGTGGTTCCAATAGGAGATCAAATAAGTCTTTGCATTGGATTCCGAACCCTTGACACCTACAATCAAAAAATTGGATATACAAGAGGGCCGAGTCAATGTAAATTTGTACTACGTAAGGGTACATATCCACTGGCATTCGAGAAGCAACTTTTAACTATGGTAAAAATGCAAATGTGCTCGATAAGCATTAGCTACGTGTTTTTACAAGTGTTATGTATGCTTTCCAACATATCGAAATGTGGCAAAGGCACGAAAATGGAAAAAGGAGAAAAATGCTACCACAACGCAGTGAGACCGCAATGCAAGTAAAATGCAAATGGTTATAGTAACACTAGGAACAATGATATTCAGTGTTAGTCTATTTACATGTGTTTTACATGCTTTAAAAACACATGTAAAACATACAATGCAAACACCAGAGGACAAGTACCCTTAAGAGGGGTACACACGGAGCGATAATCTAAGCAATCTGACTAGATTGCTTAGATTTTCAGCAAGATCGCTCCGTGTGTAGCCCTAACAGCGATAGCGATGCGCAGCCCCGCGCATCGCTATCGCTGCTGCTAGATTGGCCTGCATGCAGGCCAATCTAGCGGGTCGCTCACTTCACCCGCTGGGTGAAGTGAGCGGCCCCCCCGTCTCCCCCCGCACGCTCAGCACAGATCGCGCTGTGCTGAGCGCCGGGAGAGATGTGTGCTGAGCGGTTCGCTCAGCACACATCTCTCCAGCATCGGGCCGTGAGTACTGGCCTTTAGTCTTTGTGCTTAACCTTGTTGTTTATATGCCTGCAATGTAGACAAATAAATGCAGGAAGTACACAAGGTTCAGTAACCAATGTCTTTACTATTAAGGTGGACCGTAAGAGACATCGCCTAGTGTGTCTCCTCCCAGGCTGTCCGACAGAGGGCATACACACTGTGCGATAATGCTAGCGATATCGCACAGTGACGTCATGCCGCGGCCGGGCTGTACATGCCGCTTTGGATGAGGTGTCCAAATTAAACTGCATGTACGGCCGACACAGAGGGTCGTTAAGGACCTGCGGGGCAGCACTTCGGCCGTCGTCCGCTGCATACACACTGGGTAATATAGTAAACTATATCACTCAGGAGGGGGGAAAATGAATGATATCGTTTACTATATCGCTAAGTGTGTATGCACCTTTAGGCAAAAGCACCAATATTTGACCACCTTATGTGGCAGGTAATTTTGTAGACTAAGTGAAAAATAGGCAAGTTACTTACTATAAGTTGGTAAAGTTATTCACTAGAGCACCAGTACAGCTCCTGATCTAGAGATTTTCGCAGGTGTATTAATATGATGCTGCATACTCCAAGCGGACAATGTGCTTCTTTCTAAGTATTCTCCTACTATACACAGAGCAATGAGGGCTGTGCTGCTCTTTTCCATCTTTTTAAAAGAGCCATTAATGATGGACAGGTAATGTCTAAACCTTGTAATATTGGTGAACTATGAACTCTGCATTTTTAAAGAAAATATATTATTCAGATTTCCAACTAATTTATGTATGCTTACGTGTCATATTTCTAAACACAAAACACAAATATGCTTCACTACCTGGTGGTATTTTTACCACTGGACTTGTTATGAAGTTCTTCTTCATATAGAATATTGTAATAGAACATATGTATCTGTCAGATGACAGATCTAAAACAAGTGTATGTAAATTAAAATAATAATAATTAAAAAAAAATGCAATGCTGAAACTTAAAAGCTCCTTCCACTAGACTGGGACCCAGAGCCTGCTACGTGCAGTTGTTCTTCAGAATTCACCAATTCCTGTTGTAGCCCCAGATGAAAATCAAAAGATTGGTGTTTTGGTATTGGCTCTCCTGTTCACCCCCCACCCTGACGACATTTTAAAGTGACAAGCTACAATTATAGGCCGATTCAACATTCAGGGAAGGTGCACCTTAGTAACAGCTTTCCCATAGGTGGAAGTACCGCTTTAAGACAGTCCACTGTGTTCAGTAAATACAGTAGAAAAGAATTTAATAGAGGTTCTTTATGACATTCATAGTTAGTGATGTGACTATCATGATATTATCATGCAAAGCATCGCATCTGAGAGGGGGAGGATAGTGAGGATTTTCATTTGTAGACAGAGCAACATGTCTAAGATCTAAGTCCAGGGCCTAGTGTTAATGTGCAGGATGATATTAGCCATCGCCTGAAAATACTGTGAGCTATATTCAACAAGTAAGGCTCAGTACTCTGAGTTATGATGACAAGGTATGCTAAATTTCTAGTACAACCACATTCAGTATAGTAATGACTGACAAAGGACCACAAACATGTGAGGACTACGACAGAGATTCCCAGAAGTCTCCCACAACACAACTTTAGGGCTCCTTCACATATATGCACTTGGGAAATCCAATGAAAACTAACAAGCACTTTACACGCGTTTGAGTGATGCAGTTTTATCGCGTTTTACATGCACTTTTCATGTGTTGCGCTTCTACCAATACAATCTATTGTACGGATAGCATCTTTGTGCTGCATTCTAACATTGTGAATGCAGCAATAACATTTTTGAACGCAATGAAGAAGATGGTCTTGTAAAAAACCATTCACTATGTTTTCAATGCAGTTTTCAGGTGCTATCAGCTAAAAAGTGTATTAACAATGGACAGGTGCAAAAGTCTCAGCAATAATGGCAGGTGGTAGAGGTCTGGAAGGAAGAATTCTGTATTTGTGGATGGCTAAGTGCGTAGTAGGGGGAAGGACTGATGTTTCCAATGGTATCGTTGCCACGTCATATGAACACATGCACTTAACCTTTCTGAAAAAATGCTAGTTTGCTTCGGTTTCCTAACACCCATGCATAATGATTAATCTCTGTACATAACAAAATATATTTATATATTTATATTCATAATGCCAAGGAAAAAGAAATATCAAGAAGTACAGAGGGTATACCTCAGTCATACACTAGCGTCTGTACTTTATATATCAAGTTGTAATAATGTACCATTGATGTTTGTTCACAGATCACCCTCCCCCCCCAAAAAAAAATTCATATAGACAATATCAGACATGCTGAGGTGTATAATGGAAGGGCCCCTGCAGCACCTCTGTGCTTTCTAGATAAGTGTAGCCTGAAACATATTCAGCAAGCAGAGGACAGTGTAAATGCAGGATCATTCCGCTGTCCAGGGCTCCCACGTGCATGACAGATTGTTCCATGTGAAGTAATGGAAGACCCATATAGTGCAATGCTTAGTATAAACACCCCGTGTACAGTAATCAGTGTTGTTTTGGTACACATGCATACACAGCATTGCCAATAGACTGCTATGTTTAACACATTTTCAGTTTTTATACAACTTACGGTAGTTTGGTGATAAGAGCTTGAAAATAAACCCTTAAAACTAAATACAAATAATGGAAACATAGCATTAAAAACCAGCTGCACTGATCAGGATATTTACAGCAGTATACAGCCGATTAAGGTGACAGGAAGTAGTACCATGTCAGTAACATATTTATCCCTGAATTGCCTCATCTTTAAAAAACAAAAACAAACTAAAAGTAGGTTTCAAACGGAAATAAAAGTACTGGGTATAGTCACTCCTATGGAAAATTGTGCCTTTTGGCATATCAGAGGAGGCAGTCAATATTTGTATAAGATTGATTGTTAGCTTACATTTCTAGCAGAGTATTTCTGTAACACATTGCTAGTATCACAAAGAAAAGAGAGAAAAAAAAAGTACAAAATAAAATAAGAAAACGTGTAAGTCTCACAAAGTCAAGGTTGCAACAAATTGACCACCAGCCCCATAAAAGAAATGAACACCTTGATTAAGCAGATTACAGCTGGTAGAGGAGGTGGGGAGAGGAAGTGATGCGTGGCAGCTATACCAACTATGAATTTGTTGACAAACACCTCTGTATAACGACACAGTGCTCACAAGGAGCATATTGTACTCTTCCGTCTACGGTCTCATCCTGTGCAGAAGACTTTGCATACTGGATCATGAGGGGGGAATATCCTGAAAGGACCTTTACTTGAGCTGAAGGATTTCTTCTCGTAGTCTCTGCAAGGTTAGGAAATTGATGCAGGTTTCAGGAAAAGGTCATAAGCTGTAAACAGTATCACTGTCCGCTCACTGACAGCAGTTTTGGCAAAGGGTTTCATGTAAAGGGTCTCTTGTCAGTCCCCTGGTCCTATAAAGAAGGGTGGGAAAAAACCACAGAGTTAGTTGGCAGTGAATAAACAGAAGTAGATTGTCTTAGGAAAAAAAAAAGATTTGTTGTTGGATACAGCAGTTTTCTAGGACTTTTCAGCCAATGCCTTTGAAGATACTTTCTTAGGTCCAACCTTTTAGAAAGTATCAACAATACAGATAAGTAAACAAAACATCAATTTAACAAATTTTAAATCCTCTGCCCAACCCCAATGAAAAGGGCCTGGTTAACCCTTACTCATACAAGTCTCTCATTATGGCCTATCCCCATTTGTGATATCATATGGTCACACAGCTGTGGAATGACCTTCGAAGAACTTGAAGTTCTCCACTTCACTATGCCAGCAGTAAACAATTGATAAATCCCAGCTATAGTTTTATAATCCTCTAGATTGTAAAATCTCACAAGCAGGGCCCTCACTACACGTCTTATGAATTAACATGTCTACACTGCTTGTATCGGTTAATTTTACGCTGCAGTTTTCTTGGAGTGTCATTCTGCTACATTCAACTTATGTTTGTATTTGTACCACAGGTCTGGTTACTTTGATTAAAGTGTACTTATGAATGTGAGAGAGGACTGTACCCCACACTGCAGGACTACTACAGTGTATTTATCCTGCTGCCTCTCTTAACTCCGCTGTCTTGATTTTGTTTTCCTTCTCTCGCTCTCCTGCCCATGTGTATGCATCTGTTTTGATCCTGTCCCTCTGCTCAGTAAATTTAAAATTGTTTTCGGTTTGTTAATGTAGCCAGACAAATGAAAAGTGAGCTTTGTCAAGAAATTGAAGCGACAATGCTGGAAATGACCGGAAATTATACAATAAAAGATGGTTACTATCTTTATTATATCATATTCAAAACCAAATGAAAATAAACTGTATTCCATACACTTTTAGATTATGTACTACATGTTTTAATAGCATTTGCCATGCCTTTTTTGTTAACCTATAAAATCTGGAAGTTATTTTTTTTACCTCACCCTGTTTTATTTTTTATGCGAAATTCCCTATCCAGGAGTGGGTAAGCGCAACCCATTAAAAGGGAGGAAGTCCACACGTTTGGGAAGTCCTCTACTTAAAGGAGACGTGAATGACTATTGCAAAGTCAGAGTCAGGGAGGGGAGTGCCATTTATGGCCGGACTCAATTAGCAGTGACCGGGGCTATTGGACTGCAGCCCGCAGGCTGCAGCTAACAGATTTATGTTCTTATCCTGCCAAGACTCGAAAAAAAATCCACAGACAGTAGGGTTTTCTGCCCTTACCACAGTACGGTAGCAGAGCCGCCCTCGAAGGAAGGAATGGGGCGGGGGCAGGGGGGGGGGGGGGTAGTGCCGACTGCTGGGACTCTAGTGAATCCAGCCATTAGTGGGTTAACCAGTGTGTGTATATGGAGGAACACACCCTGGTGATAGAGCTACTGAGTGTGTGATAGGGCTGGAGATAATGTGAACAAAGCATGTAGGGTATATGTAGAAGGCATTGTGTAGAACTAATGTACCAGCCAGAAAAGGGCCATATGGACCTGTATATAGAATGCTGTCCAATCGGAGTTAAAATCTAGTAATGTATGGGAGCAAATTACAATCAACCATTTGCTCCCTAACACTGGAAAATGGACAAAAACTGTCATTCAGACAAACTGGTTACATTGGCACCCAAGTCATTCTAAAATACGGAACGGTTGCTGCATGTATGTACCTCATGTTTTCATGACCGTTGTAAAGTGGGGACCCCTTTCTCACGTACTGCTCACACCCTGGAGAGCTAGCCTGGGGCAATTGGAGGTATACCACCACAAATACACCTTTCACCACACTGACAGTGTGAATGAGAGCTGAGTGACTTTGAAAGAGGGGTGGTTTTGGGGGGTGTATTTGGAAAGGAGCTTTCCTGACCAAAACAGTTCAGCTTGTTAATGTTTCACAAGGTATTAAAAGTATGAAATTGGAATCTGAGGGGAAATTAACAAAGGCAAGTGATTGGAATTACATGCTATACAATTGTGATAGCCTGTTATTAAATGAAAGTGCAACAAAAAAAAAAAAAAAAACTAGGAGAGAAACCGCAGGTAAATTGGCAGCAAATTTTAACCTGAGGTGCAAGCAGTTTTATACAAAAAAAAAAAAAAAAAAATAGCCAGCTGAGGACTGCATAGACCAGGATATACTAGTCAGTCACACATGCCTAGCAAGCTCATTTGCAAGTGTAGTGGTTCATCAAGCAGAACCAGTGGACTACTAAGTAATGGTGGGAGAGGCTATGGAACACCAATCACAATGCTCTCGACAAACAGATGAGCAAGCATGAACCAATCCACTGTTTTGAGAACTTGTATATGGTACTGGTGGTTCTGTAACGTGGAGTAAATATTCCTGCATGCATTCCTTTACAAGGCAAGGTGATTGCTAATCACTATTTGTACTGAGCAACAATCTTCACTTCATGTTGCAGTATTTCTTTCTTGACAGGCGAGATGACAATGCCGCTATTCACAGAGCACATGTAATGGCCGAGTAGTTTAGGTAGCATGGCACGGATGTTGTCCATATATCATAGTATCCTCAGTCACAGATGTGAAACCATGCCTGCTATAGTGTTTGCCACTCAACCAAACAGACGTAGGCTGAGTAACTTTCTTGTGGAAGAATCTTGCTGCACCCGCTTGCACAAATTCAGTCCACATTACCATAGTGTCTATATAGCAAGATTAGTCTTACTGGGCTATATAGAGGGTACATTATACAGCATAGCTATATAGGCTACTGTTATGCAGTAGAGACTAGTAGCCCTGGTAGTGTCAGAAGACCCAAGAGGTTACTGCACAATCTGTGATTGGTTTTCAGACAGACACGATGCACCCACAAAACTTTCCACCTTCCTCCACAGGGCTGCCCCTTCTCACAATGCAATGCTATGAATCATTAATTGGGTCATGTCCCCTGCCCCTCAGTACACTGCTTTCTTCACTGTAATTTATAGGTCACAAATTACAAAGGTTGGCGCAATACTAAACAAACTATTACAGATTATTTCCTATTTCTTGATAGTTTGGGCATTATTTTTGTCAGTATCCCCAGGTTGTTGTTTTTTTGTCCACAGCTGAAAAAGGGAAAAACACACAGAAGAGACTGGTGTAGAACAATGCTCTGTGTATATACAGGTTGAGTCACCCTTATCCAAAATGCTTGGGACCAGAGGTACTTTGGATATCGGATTTTTCCGTATTTTGGAATAATTGCATACCATAGTGAGATATCATGGTGATGGGACCTAAATCTAAGCACAGAATGCATTTATGTTACATATACACCTTATACACGCAGCCTGAAGGTCATTTTAGCCAATATTTTTTATAACTTTGTGCATTGAACAAAGTGTGTCTACATTCACACAATTCATTTATGTTTCATATACACCTTATACACACAGCCTGAAGGTCATTTAATACAATATTTTTAATAACTTTGTGTATTAAACAAAGTTTGTGTACATTGAGACATCAAAAAACAAAGGTTTCACTATCTCACTCTCACTCAAAAAAGTCCGTATTTCGGAATATTCCGTATTTCGGAATATATGGATATGGGATACTCAACCTGTACTGTGAATTTTAGCTTGATTTATGATTACTTATGCCATATAATCTCCAACATGTGGTGCAAATTTAATGGAGAATTGCAGTGTTGACATTTTGGTATTTCCTCACATACCATTTTTTTCTGTCAGATACAACTTCCTTGTCAAAACATATTATACCCCTTTCACATCGCAGCTTGTACCCGGTAATTTGCCGTTTTTACTGGCTTCCTAAACGGTTCGAGCTGCGATGTGAAAGGGTCACCTTCAATTTACCGTTTACAAAATACCGGGATTTTGAAACGGTAAAAAAGCAGGGTCCTACCCGTTTCAGACCCGTTTAATTGTGCAGTGTGTGAAAGGGTCTGAAACGGTATTTGCAAGCCCCAGAAGGTGATAGGCTGTCTCCATGTGTGATCTCACCAGGCAGAAGCAGGAAATAAACATTTAAAATGACAACCACAGTTTCGTATGGGTGAAACGGGTTCAGTGTGAAAGGTACCAAAACGGTAATGAAATGGTAATATACTGGTTACAACATGCGATGTGAAGGGGGTTTAAGAAAGGTTCTAAAAAATGGAATGAAATGAAATTGGGAATGCTGTCAAGCTGCTAGAAAGACCATCACCCATTTGAAAATCCTAATGAGCACTAAACGAGCATTACTAAAGAGGTCTAGAGGTCTAAAGGTCCATACACACAGTGAGATTCGGGCTATGCCCAATTCTCACTATGCGACATGGACTGTGGCCGGTATCACAAGCACAGATGGCTTGCGATACCGATTTTGGCTAAGTGACAATTTTGACTATCTTTTACACGAGATAGTCAAAATTGACTTGCCTGCAGTCTATTTTTGCTTGCAATGCCGATCCCGCAGGACCGCGCATCGGCATCGCAAGCTGTGTACACACTGTGCAATATGCACTAACTTTCCTTACGATTTTGACTATATACAGTAGTCAAAATCGTAAGAAAAGTTCAGTGCATATCGCACCGTGTGTACACACCATAAGAAATAATGGTGATGAGACACGCACCTTTAAATGCCAGCAGCATTCCTAAGCTAGGTACACATTATACAATTATTAGACCAATTTGCCGATAATTGGGCAATCAAACGCTCACCTTCGATTATCTGATTGGTCGGCCTTGGCAGAAAATATCAGCCAAAAAGTACTGATATTGTGCAGTGTGTACATTCTCCATAATCTTCCCCTATTTCCTATGGTTTATCCTGATTACCTCATTTTGCATTACTTCATTTTCACGAGCTGTGCGTGGCTAATAGGATTCTCCCCAATGTCTCTGCTGCCTCATATGGTCCTCAACACCCACTGACATAGCTATATTAAGACTTGTAGGGACTCTGTGCAAATAATAAGAATTTACTTACCGATAATTCTATTTCTCATAGTCCGTAGTGGATGCTGGGAACTCCGTAAGGACCATGGGGAATAGCGGCTCCGCAGGAGACTGGGCACAAAAAGTAAAAGCTTTAGACTAGCTGGTGTGCACTGGCTCCTCCCCCTATGACCCTCCTCCAAGCCTCAGTTAAGATACTGTGCCCGGACGAGCGTACATAATAAGGAAGGATCTTGAATCCCGGGTAAGATTCATACCAGCCACACCAATCACACCGTACAACTCGTGATCTGAACCCAGTTAACAGTATGATAACCGTAGGAGCCTCTGAAAAGATGGCTTCCAACAATAAACAACCCGATTTGTTTGTAACAATAACTATATACAAGTATTGCAGACAATCCGCACTTGGGATGGGCGCCCAGCATCCACTACGGACTATGAGAAATAGAATTATCGGTAAGTAAATTCTTATTTTCTCTGACGTCCTAGTGGATGCTGGGAACTCCGTAAGGACCATGGGGATTATACCAAAGCTCCCAAATGGGCGGGAGAGTGCGGATGACTCTGCAGCACCGAATGAGAGAACTCCAGGTCCTCCTCAGCCAGAGTATCAAATTTGTAGAATTTAGCAAACGTGTTTGCCCCTGACCAAGTAGCTGCTTGGCAAAGTTGTAAAGCCGAGACCCCTCGGGCAGCCGCCCAAGATGAGCCCACCTTCCTTGTGGAATGGGCTTTTACAGATTTTGGCTGTGGCAGGCCTGCCACAGAATGTGCAAGTTGAATTGTACTACAAATCCAACGAGCAATCGTCTGCTTAGAAGCAGGAGCACCCAGCTTGTTGGGTGCATACAGTATAAACAGCGAGTCAGATTTTCTGACTACAGCCGTCCTGGAAACATATATTTTCAGGGCCCTGACTACGTCCAGCAACTTGGAGTCCTCCAAGTCCCTAGTAGCCACAGGTACCACAATAGGTTGATTCACGTGAAACGCTGAAACCACCTTAGGGAGAAATTGAGGACGAGTCCTCAATTCCGCC
Organism: Pseudophryne corroboree; assembly: GCF_028390025.1. Lineage (NCBI taxonomy): Eukaryota > Metazoa > Chordata > Amphibia > Anura > Myobatrachidae > Pseudophryne > Pseudophryne corroboree. Next base: position 486,619,911 of record NC_086447.1, on the reverse strand, counting down.
CTATCCGAATGAAATATCAGGTAAGGGCTTTTATAGGATAAAGCCGCCAATTCTGATACGCGCCTGGCTGAAGCCAGGGCCAACAGCATTACCACTTTCCATGTGAGATATTTCAAATCCACTGTGGCAAGTGGTTCAAACCAATGTGATTTTAGGAACCCTAAAACTACATTGAAATCCCAAGGTGCCACTGGAGGCACAAAAGGAGGCTGTATTTGCAGTACCCCTTTGACAAACGTCTGAACTTCAGGCACTGAAGCCAGTTCTTTCTGGAAGAAGATCGACAGGGCCGAAATTTGAACCTTAATGGATCCTAATTTTAGGCCCATAGACAATCCTGCTTGCAGGAAATGTAGGAAACGACCCAGTTGAAATTCCTCCGTAGGGGCCTTCTTGGCCTCACACCACGCAACATATTTTCGCCAAATGCGATGATAATGTTTTGCAGTTACATCCTTCCTGGCCTTGATCAGGGTAGGGATGACTTCATCTGGAATGCCTTTTTCCTTCAGGATCCGGCGTTCAACCGCCATGCCGTCAAACGCAGCCGCGGTAAGTCTTGGAACAGACAAGGTCCCTGCTGGAGCAGGTCCTTCCTTAGAGGTAGAGGCCACGGGTCCTCCGTGAGCATCTCTTGCAGCTCCGGGTACCAAGTTCTTCTTGGCCAATCCGGAGCCACGAGTATCGTTCTTACTCCTCTCCTTCTTATGATTCTCAGTACTTTTGGTATGAGAGGAAGAGGAGGGAACACATATACCGACTGGAACACCCACGGAGTTACCAGAGCGTCCACCGCTATTGCCTGAGGGTCCCTTGACCTGGCGCAATATCTGTCCAGTTTCTTGTTGAGACGGGACGCCATCATGTCCACCTTTGGTTTTTCCCAACGGTTTACAATCACTTGGAAGACTTCTGGATGAAGTCCCCACTCCCCCGGGTGGAGGTCGTGTCTGCTGAGGAAGTCTGCTTCCCAGTTGTCCACTCCCGGAATGAACACTGCTGACAGTGCTATCACATGATTTTCCGCCCAGCGGAGAATCCTTGCAGCTTCTGCCATTGCCCTCCTGCTTCTTGTGCCGCCCTGTCTGTTTACGTGGGCGACAGCCGTGATGTTGTCCGACTGGATCAATACCGGTTGACCCTGAAGCAGAGGCCTTGCTTGACTTAGGGCATTGTAAATGGCCCTTAGCTCTAGGATATTTATGTGAAGAGACGTTTCCATGCTTGACCACAAGCCCTGGAAATTTCTTCCCTGTGTGACTGCTCCCCAGCCTCTCAGGCTGGCATCCGTGGCTACCAGCATCCAATCCTGAATGCCGAATCTGCGGCCCTCTAGAAGATGAGCCTTCTGTAACCACCACAGGAGAGATACCCTTGTCCTTGGAGATAGGGTTATCCGCTGATGCATCTGAAGATGCGATCCGGACCATTTGTCCAGCAGATCCCACTGAAAAGTTCTTGCATGGAATCTTCCGAATGGAATCGCTTCGTAAGAAGCCACCATTTTTCCCAGGACTCTCGTGCACTGATGCACTGACACTTGTCCTGGTTTTAGGAGGTTCCTGACTAGCGCGGATAACTCCCTGGCCTTCTCCTCCGGGAGAAACACCTTTTTCTGGACTGTGTCCAGAATCATCCCTAGGAACAGTAGACGTGTTGTTGGAATCAGCTGTGATTTTGGGATATTTAGAATCCACCCGTGCTGACGTAGCACTACCTGAGATAGTGCTACTCCGACCTCTAACTGTTCCCTGGACCTTGCCCTTATCAGGAGATCGTCCAAGTAAGGGATAATTAATACGCCTTTTCTTCGAAGAAGAATCATCATTTCGGCCATTACCTTGGTAAAGACCCGTGGTGCCGTGGACAATCCAAACGGCAGCGTCTGAAACTGATAATGACAGTTTTGTATCACAAACCTGAGGTACCCTTGGTGAGAAGGGTAGATTGGGACATGGAGATAAGCATCCTTGATGTCTAGAGATACCATATAGTACCCTTCTTCCAGGTTCGCTATCACTGCTCTGAGTGACTCCATCTTGAATTTGAACCTTTTTATGTAAGTGTTCAAAGATTTTAGATTTAAAATTGGTCTCACCGAGCCGTCCGGCTTCGGTACCACAAACAGCGTGGAATAATACCCCTTTCCCTGTTGTAGGAGGGGTACCTTGATTATCACCTGCTGGGAATACAGCTTGTGAATAGCTTCCAATACTGCCTCCCTGTCGGAGGGAGACGTTGGTAGAGCAGACTTCAGGAACCGGCGAGGGGGAGACGTCTCGATTTCCAATTTGTACCCCTGTGATACTACCTGCAGGATCCAGGGGTCCACTTGCGAGTGAGCCCACTGCGCGCTGAAATTCTTGAGACGGCCCCCCACCGTGCCCGAGTCTGCTTGCAGAGCCCCAGCGTCATGCTGAGGACTTGGCAGAAGCGGGGGGAGGGCTTCTGCTCCTGGGAAGAGGCTGCATGGTGCAGTCTTTTTCCCCTTCCTCTGCCCCGGGGCAGGAACGAGCGGCCTTTTTCCCTCTTGCCCTTATAGGGACGAAAGGACTGGGTTTGAAAAGACGGTGTCTTTTTCTGCTGAGAGGTGACCTGGGGTAAAAAGGTGGATTTTCCAGCCGTTGCCGTGGCCACCAGGTCCGATAGACCGACCCCAAATAACTCCTCCCCTTTATACGGCAATACTTCCATATGTCGTTTGGAATCCGCATCACCTGACCACTGTCACGTCCATAACGTTCTTCTGGCAGAAATGGACATCGCACTTACTCTAGATGCCAGGGTGCAAATATCCCTCTGTGCATCTCGCATATATAGTAATGCATCCTTTAAATGCTCTATAGTTAATAATATACTGTCCCTATCCAGGGTATCAATATTTTCAGTCAGGGAATCCGACCAAGCCACTCCAGCACTGCACATCCAGGCTGAGGCGATCGCTGGTCGCCGTATAACACCGGTATGTGTGTATATACCTTTTAAGATATTTTCCAGCCTTCTATCAGCTGGTTCCTTGAGAGCGGCCGTATCAGGAGACGGTAACGCCACTTGTTTTGATAAGCGTGTGAGCGCCTTACCTACCCTAGGGGGTGTTTCCCAAAGTGCCCTAACCTCTGGCGGGAAAGGGTATAGTGCCAATAATTTATTAGAAATCAGCAGTTTTTTATCGGGGGAAACCCACGCTTTATCACACACCTCATTTAATTCATCTGACTCAGGAAAAACCACTGGTAGTTTTTTCACACCCCACATAATACCCTTTTTTGTGGTACTTGTAGTGTCAGAAATGTTCAATGCCTCCTTCATTGCCGTGATCATGTAACGTGTGGCCCTACTGGACATTACGTTTGTCTCGTCACCGTCGACACTGGATTCAGTATCCGTGTCAGGGTCTGTGTCGACCATCTGAGGTAACGGGCGTTTTAGCGCCCCTGACGGTGTCTGAGACGCCTGAACAGGCACTAATTGATTTGTCGGCTGTCTCATGTCGTCAACAGTTTTTTGCAAAGTGCTGACATTGTCACGTAATTCTTTAATTACTACCATCCAGTCAGGTGTCGACTCCCTAGGGGATGACATCACTAACACAGGCAATTGCTCGGCTTCCACATCATTTTCCTCCTCATACATGTCGACACAATCGTACCGACACCCAGCACACACACAGGGAATGCTCTGATAGAGGACAGGACCCCACTAGCCCTTTGGGGAGACAGAGGGAGAGTTTGCCAGCACACACCAGAGCGCTATATATATACAGGGATAACCTTATATAAGTGTTACTCCCTGTTATAGCTGCTGTATTTATATATTAGCTGCCAATAGTGCCGCCCTCTCTGTTTTACCCTGTTTCTGTAGTGCAGGACTGCAGGGGAGAGTCAGGGAGCCGTCCTTCCAGCGGAGCCGTGAAAGAAAATGGCGCTTGTGTGCTGAGGAGAAAGGCTCCGCCCCCTTCACGGCGGCCTTTTCTCCCGCTTTTTTCAGGAAACTGGCAGGGGATAAATGCATCCATATAGCCCAGGAGCTATATGTGATGCATTTTTTTTAGCCATATAAGGTTTTTATATCGTTTTTATTGCGTCTCAGGGCGTTCCCCCCCAGCGCCCTGCATCCTTAGTGACCGGAGTGTGAAGTGTGCTGAGAGCAATGGCGCACAGCTGCAGTGCTGTGCGCTACCTTATTTGAAGACAGGAACGTCTTCTGCCGCCGCTTTCTCCGGACCTCTTCGCTCTTCTGGCTCTGTAAGGGGGCCGGCGGCGAGGCTCCGGGACCCATCCAGGCTGAACCTGTGATCGTCCCTCTGGAGCTAATGTCCAGTAGCCAAGAAGCCCAATCCACTCTGCACGCAGGTGAGTTCGCTTCTTCTCCCCTTAGTCCCACGATGCAGTGAGCCTGTTGCCAGCAGGTCTCACTGAAAATAAAAAACCTATTTAAACTTTTACTTCTAAGCAGCTCAGGAGAGCCCCTAGCTTGCACCCTTCTCGTCCGGGCACAAAAATCTAACTGAGGCTTGGAGGAGGGTCATAGGGGGAGGAGCCAGTGCACACCAGCTAGTCTAAAGCTTTTACTTTTTGTGCCCAGTCTCCTGCGGAGCCGCTATTCCCCATGGTCATTACGGAGTTCCCAGCATCCACTAGGACGTCAGAGAAAAATAAAGATTACCTGTAGACAGATCAAGTCATGTTGAAATACACCATGACCTGCAAGCCTATCACACTAGGTGCTGGCTAAAGGGTGGCCGAGTGCTTCAGCACTGCTGCAGTCAGATTATCGGTCTGCCAACCGATCTGCTCTTAACACCTAAACAGTATAATTCTGCATTATCTCCATAAGCTACACATATTAGCACCATCACTTTTACCCTTTAAGGTGGCAAAGGGGGAGAGGCTGCAGAACCAGAGATGGAGCAGCGCTGGGACGGCTCTCAATACATTGCATGCTACGCTGTTATAACAGATGGAGAAAGCGAGCGGCAGTGGGTAAAATTTGTTGCCCTGGAATAATTCAGGTCTGCCCTTCTACCACAATTCTGGCCACACAAATAATGATGTAAAAGTCTGATGATAATGTGGCAGGAAGACCACCTCTAACCACCTGCGTCAGCACAGTTATTTTTCAGTAATAGTTGCCACTGAAGGATCACTTTGTATGCAGCCACTCTGGTCTCATTGAGTGGGAAATGTATCAATTGAGTGGGAAATGTATCAAGCCTTAGAGAGATAAAGTGGTGACATTGCCCAATCTTTTACAAAATCTACCATACTTCTTTATTATTCAGCCCATGACCAACTTGTTAGGAAGATTCCAGTGACAATGTCCAAATATCCAGCATATGTAAACCCTGGAATGTGCACACTGCACTGTGACCATATTTCAGCTGCTCCACTTAATTAGAATAAACTAATGAACCAAATGATTACTAGTAAACAAAGCAAAACCTATATAAGAACTGATAGTCACCATATTATGCAGCCTCATATCTCCTCTTATTATAGTTTTGGATCACAATGCTTCCTCACAATGGGTGAAATGTAAGGCACATGTTGGGTATACACGATAAGTAGTGACTAACACTGATTTGATGCATGCCAGTTGCCTATCTGTCCCACTCCAGCAACCAATCAGAACATATAATGGATCTTTTGAGGGATATAGTATAGTATGGCCAACACGGAGTCAATAAAACAGAAGTTTGCATACTAATCAGGATTTACTGCATTTACCATCAAGCAAATAACTTGTGAAGCTCAGTTACATTACATGTTACACCATTTTGATTATCTACTAATACATAAGCAGAGAGCTGCTGTCTGTCGCTCGAAAAGGCATTCACCCTCCAATGGTACTGGAGACTTCATGGGCAGCCTCGTTTCTGACTGTGGCAATACTGGGCATGGAAAGATATCACAAAACAGGTAGAACGAGTCCGGTGAGAACAGGAGTTCCCACAGTACTCTATGCAGGCACAGGAACGCTGACAGTGAAGATACTGACCACTGCCTGTGTTGTGAAAGGATGTTTCTACCCAATAGTTCCATTTTAATCAACATCTTTCCCACGTTATTATGGTAAAACACTGACCAGGCTTGCATAGATCCAGCCAGTCCACTGAAAGACCACATTGCAAGCTGCCCATTATTTATGGCTGGCTGAAATGGTCACTCTGGCCATAGGGTCATCCGGTCAAATATTCTTCTTGAGCAGATTTAACAAGATCTTCTTGTTTTTGGGACATACGATCACAATGAATACCTGGATTATAGGATTACATGATTATATGAAGCATCAGCTAGATTTATATTTGTGTCTTGGGTAGCTTTAACTCTGCTTCCACCTTTTGGTGGCTTTGTGACTCAGTCATAATGTCCAATCTGCACAGTAAAATCTATTCTAAACCTATAATTTAAAAGTGTAGATAGGCAGTGATTTGTGCCATGACACCCCGGCTCAGTTACTAACACTGATCCAGTACTAGATTATTAAAGATAATAACACTGGAAGCATGAATTTCAGGAACGACATGAGCCACACATCCCTTATCTGTGCTGATGAGACCCAGCTCCTTTCATTAACTTAATAGTTATAGATGTATCCTCATACATCATTGCTGCAGTCACGCCAAACAGTCCCTCTTGGTGCGCCAGGTTCCAGGAGGCTCTGCTAGCGTCGGGTGTCTATTTTGTGTCCACAATGAAGGAGGAGTGTGATCCCCGAGGCATCTGGACACTGCTATCCTGGATCAGGATCAGCTTGTTTAACAGATCCCGCAAAGGACAGACATAACACCACAACATAACATGAGCACAGTAATAATTGTCTGCTGAAACAGATGTTGCAAGCTTAACACACAGAGGGCCTGATGCAGAGATGTACAATACTGCACAGCTGCAGGAAAGTGGCTGTGCAATACTGTACAACTAATATTCTAATACCTGCAGGAGGTGTCTGTAGGAAAAAGATGCCTCCTGCATGCATTGCAGCTCTGAGTGCTGTGTCCGTAGAGGCAGCATTGGATAACCTTGGCGACCATCGGTTCACAGTCCTCTGTTGGAGTCGAGAGGTCTGCGTCTTCTTGACACGCCTACAAAACAGGGGTGACATGCCTCTGCCACAGAATGTCAATCATGCTGCTGCTAAAGGGTGGGGGGGGGGGGGGGGGAGGCTGTGAGCGATCATGCAGGATCATTCTGCACATGCGCAGACCCATAAACATTGGGAGGAGATGTACATAAACCATCTTCACCTATCTTCAGAGGTGAACCCACAATCGGTAGCTAGAACTGGCAACGGACATCATAATCATCATCATCATCAGTCGTGCAGGTCTGCCACAATTATGTAAACATGTGCTTGCTGTACTTGACCTGCTTTTGCACACCCCTTCCCTCCCCTTACTTCTCCAAGCCCATGGAGGCGCAAGAGTCCGATCTGTATACAGATGAAGTTGCTTGCTTTATTTATTATTATTATTTTTTTAATTAAATGAACATGCATATCTTACGCCAAACAAGCAGGTATAACGCCCAGCTACACATGAGTCCCTATGGTTACAGCTTGTACAGAAGCCAGAAGCCCCCTGGTCTCCTTAGTGTAGGTGGTTGAGAGTTTTCTGGATTTGTTCGGTAATAATTTCATCCATAAATTTACAAGCTACTTCTGGAGTGGTGACACATTAAACACAGAAGCAATATGTGATGAATATCAATTAAACAGGATGTACTTCTCAGTTTTACACAGAACTCTTTACAATGCTCAATATACATTCAATCATGGACAAATATTGAATATAACTGACAGTATGCTATTGGGTTCCACTTTGAAAGATTACTTGGTCATATTCAGGGATTTGATTTTTTTTTGTTAGGAGACTAAGCAAATTATTTTGTCTGGAAAACTATACTCCCTTATGTGTGCTATGTACATGCCATCTCACTATTACTGTCTAACACCTTTAATAGGGCAATCGCAAAATAATCATCTTATAATAACAGTCTGCTTTGTTGGCCAGGATAGCAGAAAAACTTTTTCCATGGCGATATATAGACCTTAAGCTACACCCAAGATCTATACAAATGCCATCTTCTCATTGGGGGTAATTTAATTGTTTTGTGGGCTCCCATCAGAGGAATTCAATTGCACCCCTTCATTCCACCCTGTGTGTGCTCCCATAAGTGATGAGTTTAGCAGCACAGACTGGCTAAATCAGTCTAAAGGTGTTCAGTATGAATTGCCGGCGGACGGGATCCCCAGAGCGGGATCCCGTCCACAAGATTGCTGGCAGCAGGGAAAAAGTGCAAAAAATCCAATTGCAGGCACGGTGGCTCACTGCGCTCGCCACAAGTTCTATTCTCACTCTATGGGTGTTGTAGACAGCCAGAGAGAGAGAATAGACTGTGTCGCAGATATTCCGGTGGCGGCATTTCACAGCTAGTCGGGATTTCGTCGTCAGCATGGTTACCACCGGGATCCTGACTAGTGGTATTTTAACCGCTTCCCGTCTTAAGTACTGCTTTGAAAATAGCGACTTAATGCACATTTCAGTTCGCACCTCAGGAAGCTGCGAGCTGAAATGCCCACCCACCGCACGCAGCTATTTGCGTCTGAACGGAGCAACAATTGAATTACTCTGCTCGGCATCAGCTGCGGAGAACAACAATTGAATCGCCTCTATATCTTACAGCAGGAGTGAGAGCCAAATCTATTCCAAACACATATGGTAAATCCTCTACTTTGCCACGCTCTCTCTAAGGGCGGTATCCTATTAGCCCCGATGCGATCAAATCGTCCGAATATTGCAATTAATAGCAGATGGTCATTATCATGGTATCCAATTAGAGGCAGTTTTGATCGGCCAAAATTGGACCCGCGATCGCACGAAAACACATGGGATCAGGGACTGTGTTATCGTGGCTCCGGTGGCTCCTTATCGCAGATTATGCTTCGGGTGCCTCAGGCCACAATTCCAGATAATTCCCGGAAAAGGATGCCGGCAACGGGGCTAATATAGGATAGCCCCCGGTGATCCTTTTAGGAGCAATAAAGTACAGCTGTTAATAGTGTACTGCCCAATATATCTATTACATTGCTTCATTAAGGTTCTAGTACAGACATGATCCCACACTGAGTAGTAAAGCGTATATCTGATGCTAAAAGGCTTTCTTTCCACTTTTGTGATTTTTTTCCCCACCTTCTTAAGAGATTTTATCGGGAAAAACAGACCCTATAGTTCTATCTGTTCTTTAACGGTTTTCAATTACACACATCTCTATACAAGTGTATGTAGCATTAACCTTTTGTCAGGTGTTTAGTTGTGACAAGTATACTGTATTTTTGCAGAGTACGTACTCATGATACTCAAATCCCATGATGTTGGCAAGATGACAAGGCATAGGTGACTAGCCGCAGGACTTGCTATGATCTCTCCACCAGACTATCACTAGGGCAAGGCAGTGGGAGATTACGGACTGAGGGGCAGATTTATTAAGCTCGGTGAAGTAATAAAATGGAAGGTGGTAAAGGACCAGCCAATCAGATCCTAGCTACCATGTTACAGGCTGGATTTGAAAAATGACAGGAGCTGACTGCCTGGTCCTTTATCACCTTCCAATTTATCACTTCACGAGCTTACTAAATCTGCCCCTAAATGCTATATAAAGTATTCATCTAAAATTGTTAAAGAAATTAGATGCGTTACGTTATATTTGCAAAAACCCTAAACCCCTTCCATTGTAAAGTCTAGTGCAGCAGGAAAAAATGAGAGGACATTAAAAGATCAAACACAAAATTACTCACAAGAAATTAAAAAACATACAAGCCACTCTTATGTATGAGCTATGCAGACTTTACTTTTTAAGCAGAGCAACAGCTTTGTAAAGTCTACTAGAGTATTTAATCAATGGCCGATGATAGGTATAATACCAACATATTACAGAATAGCAAATGTCTTTTCACTACACAAAAATAATTACTATTTAGAGTCAAACAAATTACAAGATCCAAGGCAGCATACATTTGCTGCTGGGAAATCATGTCAAACAAATCAGATGTATTTTTTGACTTTGCAAATACAATGATAGATCAGGACGGATCAGAGGATGGTAGCTTATCTAGACTCCATCAAGTCATTTCACACTATATCACACAATAAGCAATTCAGAAACTGTAAATCCTTGGATTTGGCTAAAATACAGCATAGTGCTATGTGTAAAGATTTGTCTGAAAGACAGCTGGTAACCAGCGCAGTACCATGGGGATCAACCCTAGGCCTGTACTCATTAGTTGTATTACTTGTGTTATAGAGAATGTATGTGTTTTTGTAGATGATGCAAACATTTGTAACAGGGTTGATACCCAGAATAAGTTAAAATGAATATGTAGCGATTCAGAAAAAGGGATGGACTAATGTGTAATCTGAAATGTTATACTTAAATTTTAAAAAATACATTGGGACACAAACACAACATACACAAATTAATTGTAATGTAATGTCAACACAAACAGAGGAATATAATAATGAAGTCATCGTTTAAAATGAAACTATGACTTCACAGACTATATAGCAATGTTGCTAAGCAATGAGAAGAGTTCATAGAACACTTCTGGGCCATATTCAATTAGCTGCGGTAATTAACCACGTGCTAATTGGTCTGCTGGGGCTATTCTATTACAGCCCGCAGACTGCACGTAATGCAGATTTCTGTTAAAGTCTGAGGTAGGCTTGTACAGAACTCCGTGGCAGGTGCCCTTCTCGCGAGTGCCATAAATGCTTTAACCCATAACACCCAGGGTAATTATCCTGGTACCCATAGGTTATCATGGGTTAGCAGCAAATTTACTGAACAAGAAAATGGGGCTGGGACTGTGCCTGAATAGCCTTGAGCATAAAAGCCAAAGGCAACAACCCCTTTCCAAGTGTGGCAAATTACCCCAGTTAACCGAATCCGGCCCTTGGTTGTATAAAAAAAAGATTTTAGAAGAAACAAGAGTGAGGTAAGATAACTTTACAGGTAACTAGTAAGACCCTAATCGCCAAAGAAGCAAACAATAAAAATCCAAATCAGACAAGGGCTACTAAAGTGATCCATGGGCTCCATGAACAAAATGTTGATGGAAGATGTGATCGATAGTTTAGAGTACAAAAGGAACACTGGTGATTTGAGAGAGCAATTTAAATATATTAAAAATATTACAGCTGCAATCACACAAAAAGTAGCTGTCTTTTTAAGTAGAACGTTGACAATCTTTTAAGCATTTATCTGAAACCCCTCCTCCTACAAATTATCTACTTCTTTTCAAAATCACTCTGCGGGAAAAGTTACGTCTGCCAGTCAACAAGCTCTCAAACTGTCAGCATAAGGGGAGTGGATGTCAGTCTATACCAGTAATAGGCAACCTGACACACTACCTTTAAAAGGACAGCACATTACCCTTAATCTCAGTAGCAAGATAAATTAATACATGTAATCAATGAAAGCTACACCTATTTGCAGTACTTTATCATCAGGCATTTATAAATTATAACAAACATAACAAAAGCAGGAGAGAGCTTTAGGCTGCAAGTAATGGCTTAAATAGCTTCATGTTGCCTGTCACTGATGTAAACAGAGCCGAAAGAGGTGTGCCAAAGTCTCTCTGCTCGCATCATGATGCAAGTTACTGTGATTGCTATTGTACACATCACACGGTGGACAATTCAGAAGAATTAACAATCACTAATAACAGTCTAAAGCAGGGCTGGCCAAACCGGTCCTCGAGATCTACCAACGGTTCACATTTTCCAGACCACCTGGCTGGTGCACAAGTGTAGTCATTACTAATTAAGTTGTGCTGCATTCATTCCCAACTGACAATTCTACAGATCTCCAGGAGGCCTGGAAAACATGAACTGTTGGTAGATCTCGAGGACCGGTTTGGCCAGCCCTGGTCTAAAGAAACAAACCAAGGACACAAATAAACTACAAAACGGCTTTTAAACTAAAAAAAAAAAAACCATTCAAGAGCAGTGGGAAAACATTCTGAATTGGAATGGTGATGAAAAAAAAAATTGCCAAAAAAAAAAAAAAAAGTTAAATATTTTAAATGGCTGAAGAAAGAAATTAATGTTTTTAAGCATGAAGATATTTTTTAGGTTACAAATTGTATTAGTGAGGACAGACAATTTTTTTCTATTTGATTTTTTTCTAGATGATTTACAAATTGTTTTACATTCGGCTGGGCAAATTAATCCGTGGATGATAAAACCACCTCTACATACGCAACAATGTCATGACAAACTGCAGTATATTTGGCTTTTATATATATATGGCAATTTACTTTTATTAAACTTAACTAACCTGGCAAGCTGGCTCTTCCATGTATCTCATCAACCTGGTACCCAGCTTTGTGATGATGTCTGCTTAGCACCTGTGAAGCTTCCCACAGTTAGGCTAACATTTTGAGCAGAGATGAGCGAATCAAAGTTAAAATCCAGCCCATCTGCATCCATAAGTTCATTGCGAATTATAGTTTCCATATCGCATTCTAAGCTCCCATTAAAAATTTCCAGGTCCAAATCTGTTGGGAACTTTTCATGCACTGGAAGGTTCAAGCCTGTGGAGTACAAGGATCCTGAGAGCGTGTCTGAGAGGGCTTGCATAGAATGAGTGACTGAGGACTGTTGCTGGTGTTTAGATGAGTCCAAATTGTTGCTGTCATTTAAACCAATGTTTATGCTGTTGGACAAGGCACGGCTGCCACCGAGAAATGAGTTATGGGACTGGTGCTGGTGGTGTAGCAAGTTTTGATTAACCAGACCTCCCCCTTGGTTGGATGGGGCTGCAAAAGACATCATAGGATCATTCCTCAAAATTATATTTCTACGGGAATTCTGAGCAGTGACTGCAGTACTGGCTTGAGACATAAGTGGATCAGACTGAGTCATTAACACATCACTGTGACTAAGTGTGTCTGTGGCGAGCAGGTCCTGCAGAGACTGGTTGCTGTAAAGATTTAAGGAAGAAAATGTTGCTTGCTTGTTCTCTTGGATGGTTTGCATTGGAGACTGACGCAAAGAGGTCAAAGGAAAATTGAAGCTACTAGTGTTGTTGAAGCTACTGGATGGAGAGGCGAGGCTTGAGCCCTTAGTGCCATATGTAAAGCTGGAACTTCTCTGCATTCCAACATTAGGAGATGATTGCTGAGAAGGAGTGAGGGAAATGTCATCCAGCAAATCATCCATAAGATTCTCTGTGAGGCCATCATTCAAGTTCATTGTTCCAGCCATATCCGTTATCCTTGGCAATTCCACTGTGGATGGTTTACTTAAGGATGGAGACATACTGCCAGGGCTGTACAGCATAGGAGATATAGGAGAGTCGTCATCTTGAACATCATCAAGCTCAGTGGTAGCCGGAATTGGAGATAAACGACCACTTATCGTGCTGGCATTAGAGTTTGTACGAGAACGAAAATCTGTCCATGTATCTAACTCATCACTGCTGCGTGATGTGGGGCTTCCTGGCCACTTGAGCTGAGAAGGGCTATCATCTGCAGGTTCCTGGGCCACCTGCATTGTTGCTTTTTTCTTTGCTGCTCTACCCCGGCTCTTGGTGTATTTGTTGCTGTTGTCCATCGACACAGCACGTCTTCTGGGTGCCTTTCCACCTTTTCCACCATCTGGATTGATCATCCACCATGAGCTTTTTCCAGTGCCCTCATTTTGAACTCGAATAAATCTGCTGTGCAGAGACAAATTATGTCGAATTGAATTCTGATGAAAGAAGAAAAAGGGCAAGTTATTTAGCTAATAAGACAAGTGAATACATAAATAGCTTATATCTTTCACAAATTGAATAATCTATTTTCTTTTTCCTTGTGACTCCCCTTGGGTGAACATATTTGTCATAATCTCCTACACTATCTTTGATGGTCGACTGTACTATGTAATCATTATCCTTTCATTCAATAATGACTGTCTTAATCCATCACCTTCAGTGCATTATCATGGAACATTTTCAATGTCATGAGGAAAAAAAAAGACAATGTGCACTATTTATACAACATTTTAGAATGGTTAGTGCAAAAATATTAAGTTTATTATGTTATTACCTTCCTACTTGAGGAAATAGCATCAAAGCAATGAGAAAAGAAGGAAGACGTTCATTGTTTCAGTATTGATAAAGGTTTTGGGACAGACATCAGCCTAGATCGAAACAAACCGCACTCAGAAACATGATTTTTCTATTCAATATTGATATTCTCAAGTTAGTTTTTACCTTTATAGCAGTGTCTCACAACTGCAGTGCTCAGGAGCCCCTAGATCTCCTCAATATCACATGTGAAATAATTAGTACTACATGTGGATCTTTAAAAATGTGTCTGCCAGTAATGAATACACCTGTACACCAGCTATAGGAAACCTGAAAAACATTCAGGGGTCCTGAGGACTGGAGTTGGAAAACACCAAGAAACACATTATGAAAAATGGGTAAAGCGTATACCACCTGTATTTAATATTGTGTAGATACTACCCCTTTCACACACAGCTTTTGATCCAGGTTACTGTGGTGTTGGCATTTCAACCCAAGTAGCTACTTGGGTTGGTCTGGGAATCACCCGGGTTATGGGGCAGTGTGAACGGGTAACCAGGTCATCTGACCCAGGTCCCGTTCAAACAGTATGGAGAGCAGTCTCAATGGTATTTGGAGATTATGTCATCTCCAAGCGCTGGCAGAAGAGAAGCCTCAGCAATAACCTGGGTCCAGACAGCAGTGTAAACAGGTTTCAAGCCGCTGTGACTCGACTTCAAACCCGTGCTCGCATACACACATACAGTATGTGCCACAACCAGCACTCACCAAGTATTTGCATTCACTAGTAGTTGCACTTTGCGTTGCCTGTGTGTTTTTTCGCCACATAACTAGGCCCTCAGTGAGCATTCGCCTACATCTTACATGCTCGCTTTTACCAGCATTCCTGCCACGGTGATCTCCTGGCCTCCCTTGTCAGTGAGCAGTGATTGCTCCAGCGAGGGACACCATGGAGCTTCTTCCTGTTTTGAGACATGGGGGGGACACCCCATTCAGGATGAGGAAAGGGCACAGCTGTCTGCTACTGTGTGCAGGACTTGGGAGTACAGATTGTAGTGAGCTAGCAGCAGACACACGCAGTACATATTAGGTCCAGTGTGCCACGCATGCCATAATGTTGTCATTTTTATCAGCAATACAATTTATTATATAGATTAGTCTTACTTACTCTTATCTGTGCCACCATCTCGTCTTGACTATTGCAAGCTCCTCTTATCTGACATTACTCTCACCTATATAATCCTGCTTCAATCCATTTTAAATGAAACCAAGAATTAGCTCTCTCAGCTCCACATGCTGCAATATTTTAAAATAGCCTTACCATGGTTCCCCATGTCCTCCAGAATACAATTAAAATGTCTTGCCTTTACCTACATAAACCTCAACATACAAGCACTTCACATATCACAAGTCTCTTCAATATACTCTCTTGACCTCTTAGCTGTACCACAGTTTAACTCATCTCTGGAAACCACCTATCACTGCTGCCTACAAGACTTCTCTTGTGCCGCCATCTGCTTATCGAATTCCCTACCACGTCAATTAGCATGTCACAGTTTTAAAATATTTAAACAGCCTCTGAAAGCCATATTTTTAATTAGGACTTACCCACACTAATGCATTCTCACATCGGTCAAATAAGCGGAGAATTCAGTTATTTGCCAGGCGCCCAACAGAGCAATTCAATTGTTGCTTGATTGGGCACCCATTAGCCGCGTGAGACACAATTCTTCTCACTGCCTCCTGAGGTGGCTTGAATAAATGTGAGAGAAGTTAGTGGTTTGGGTACCCCAAGCAGGACTTTAGACTGGTTTAACCATTATACACAGCTAAACCGGGTGCTTTTGGGCGTGTGTACAAAAAATGTTTTTTATTTTTTATTAACTGTTCCTTATATGGTGCGCTTTACAATTGGAAACAACAGTGATAAAACAAAACTGGGTACTAACAGACAGACAGAGGTAGGGGGGCCCTGCTCGCACGCTTACAATCTATAGGAAAATATGCATTGATACATAAAGATAGATGTCATCTATTACACCATGGTCCACCACATTGGAAAGGTTCTTGGTGGTCTGTATGATATTCTCACACAGCAATGTTGGCCTGGGGCCAGGAGGATGGGAAAGTGAAGAAAGAAAATGTGAGTATACGGTGTGGACAGTGGGGCTGTAAATGGATGGGAAAGTTTATGAAGCCTATTTGGGCTGTTGCATAAATTTCATAAGCTATCCTGAAGAGGTGAATTTTCAGGGACGGTTCGCTTGAAGGACTGTAGACTAGATTAAAATAATGTGCACAACAGTTACCAGGAGCTCAGTAAGACAAATAAATTCCCCCATAACATTATTTGCTCCTTTTGTCTCAGGTGTGTCCTCTTCCTATTAGATGCAAGTACGCTTGTGAGTAGGGCCCATCCTAAGCTTCTGTTCTCATGTCCACAATTATTCTATCTTGTATGTCCTTTTTTCTGTTCTTCCCTATTGTCCGACTGCAGATAGATGTGGTACCTTACAAACTGAAGAATAATAATAATAATAATAATAATAATAATAATAATAATAATAAAAAAATCGTCATCTATTATTGGTAATGTTGGGCATACAGACAGACATTATCCAACAGCCTGACACCCAACAGATACATGGCCATACAACGAGATACCTCACAGTGGGCAAGATGCAGCAAGCTGAAAAATGTGTCCAAACCTCCAAAAATGCAGCTTCCGGCAGTAAGGCCGGGTACTGCATATGCACCAAGCCCCGGAATGTGATAAATTCTGGGGCTTGGGTGCGGCAGGCAACGTCATCTTCAGATGGCGTTGTTCAATAGAAGCATATGGGCTACTATTGCACTGCCCCTTCTGAGAGGGATCCAACCTGATCTCTCCAAGCACTCGCCGCGTCACTAGACACATGCACAGATGGACTCCTGGGTCATAAACTCGGAAGTCCACACATTGCAAAGGACAGCTCTTACCACAAGAGCGGTCCTTCATGATTTTCTTCATGCATACAGCACTAGTAATTGCCTCTATGCATGCAGAGAGTGGCGGGATGTGATTGCTCCATCCCACCCAGTTCCCCCGAGAAGGAAAAGGAGAATGGTTGGATGCTTGGGAAGGGGCAGCACATACACTGGTGGATGCCGTCAACTAACAATTCACAAATGATCAGATAGGTCTGATGTGCCGGACGATTTGGCATGTCTGACAGATCCAATAATTTGTGGTTGGTCGTGGCTACAAACTGCAGTTATCAGCCCGAAATAATGGTATACTGTATGCCCAGCATTAGTAATTGCAGCAAGCTGAAAACACTTCTGGCAATGCACAAGGGTCCTAGAATGAAATATCCAACTGATTTCATGTCATTTTCACTTGCAGTTAAATGTTAAACCAACCCCTAAGACACTAATAATTGACACTACAATAATATAACCATTAATGCATACTACTGTGCCACACACTGACAAAATATATAAATGCTTATGGCACAGTTTAAAGTAAGCAAAGTATTGCAAAAGGCAAGCTAATGCTACAATTGACGAGTTTACTACAATTCTGTGTGTTAAGTACTTTTCTGAGGCCACCTCCGAGGATCCTGGCCATTTGTATGGACACTAGCTGTAAGCACTTATGTCAACAGGTCTTTTTTCACCAGACAATTTATAACTGAACAGCAGCAACAAAACAGGACACTGACATAAAAATTCTTATAAAAATATAAAACTTAGGTTAAGCTGCGGGAGGGAAGGGCTATGGTCAGGCTGCAGGAAGGGACAGTTATGGTTAGGCTGCGGGTAGGGAGAGTTTGTGTGAAGATTAGCTAACTTACCTAAATGTGTCTGGATACTAACTGTCGGGATACTGCGGTCAGTATTCTGACCACCGGCCCAAAGGACGCAATGGAGCTCTAAACCTTAAATTTTTCATTTTCTTTATATTCATATAATGTAACTATTAACTGCTATAGTGCACATATAGAAACGTTTTTTTGGACTTCACCCAGTCTCTTATATATATTGTAATATTATTATTATCAGTTATTTATAAAGCGCACACATATTCCGCAGCGCTGTACAGAGAATATTCAGCCAGTCACATCAGTCCCTGCCCCAGTGGAGCTTACACTCTATATTTATTGCCTACCACATTTCCTACTACACATTTGCGCAAGGGTTAATTTTTGTTAGGAGCCAATTGATCTACCAGTATATTCTTGGATTGTGGGAGGAAACCGGAGTACCTGGAGGAAAACCCACGCAAGTACGAGGAGAATATATAAAAACTCTGCACAGTTTGGGCCATGGTGGGAATCGAACCCATGACCTCAGTGCTGTGAGGCAGTAATGCTAACCATTACACCATCCATACAAGTAGTGTACATTTAATCAAATGTGTATATTATACACAAGGTGTGGATACTAAATAACGAGACTGCAGTTGTAAAAAATAAACCACATTGCGCGAGTTAAAAGGGAGTGGTGGAACATTGACCTTGGACTATCCCAAAAAGGTTTTGCAAGTGTCAATCTCTCGCACAGATAGTTTGCGGTCACACAGCATTCAGAGAAGTTGTGTATTTTTTCTGTGTGTATTAAAAATGCTTAATTCAAAAGTAGAGCAACAGGTTAACTTAAATTAGTTAAATTGAACAAAATGCCCGCCAATCTTTCTGTATGCTAACCAAGGCTTATGGGATGATTATATGTCACGTGAAATATGTTTGAGTAGCACAAAAGATTTATGACAGTCGGGAGGATGTCAAAGATGATGCACGACCCGGAAGGCCTTGCACATCAAAGACAAATGAAAATGTGGAAAAAAAATGTAGAAAATTGTTTAAGTTGACCGTCATTTTGGAAATAAAATTCAAGTGGATTTGGGTTTCTTAGATAAATTTACTACCTGTGATGAAAGACAGATCTTTCAGTACGAGCCTAGGACAAAATCCCAGTCCATGCACTGGAAAACACCCTAATCACAAAGGGGTCGACTCAATTGAACCCAAGTTGAATAGTGCTGGTAAGGAGGTCCTGGCGCTATTCAATTGAGCGCACAGCTTTGTCGGATACTGCCTGTACTCAAGAACGGACATTCTCTGACATAAGTGCCCTGCTGCAATGCTGTTTCCGCTCTGCAAGGGCACAAAACAGCATCACGGCAACAGGAGGGGTGTGAGTAGAAACCCACTAGTCGGAATTAACACGCTGAACTGAATAGCACCGGGACCTCCTTCTCGGCACTACTCAATTTGCGTTCAATTGAATCAACCCCCAAGAATGAAGAAAGCACGTCAAAGCAAATCCAAAGCCATGTTAATAGTTTCTTTATATAAAGGGTGTTATTTTGGCAGACTGGGTCCCAAAAGGTGCACCAGTGAATCAACATTATTTCAAAACTGTTTTAGTAACATTGCAGGAAAGAATCAAAAGAAAGAGGACAGAGTTGTGGAAAAATGGTTTCATTCACCATCAGGACAACGCACCAGCCCACAATCTCTGTAAAGCAGTTTTTGGCCAAGAAACAGATTGCAGTGCTAGAACACCCTCCATACTCGCCATTCCTGCCACCATGTTACTTCTTTCTTTCCCCTAAAGCAGAGGTTCTGAAACTCGGTCTTCAGGGCACACTAATGGTTCAGGTTTTAAAGCTCAGTAATCAAACCGACTAAGATACTAATTAAGCCACCTGTGGTCAAGCATGGATATAGTTAAAACCTGGGCTGTCTTACGGACTGCGTTTGGGAACCTCTGTCCTAAAAGTCAGATCTGTACTCAAGTGAACCCGCTTTGTATCAGTTACTGAGGTAAAGAAGAAAACAACGGAGCTGTTAAGACAGTTGACAGATAATGACCTACAGCATGTCTTCGACCAATGGAAGATAAAAATGCAGCGGTGTGTGGATGCAGAAGGGGTGTACATATAAAGGGGAATGGAGTTCAAATGTACTTTTAATTAAAAGTAAAATTATAGTATTCATCTACTCTTTCTATATAGGATGCTGTTGGACTGGAACACCACAGATGAGATTCCTGGGCCTAGGTGCCTTTGCAGTAAGAATATAATACTGTGATGATCAAACCTCGCAAGGTGACAGTCCACGCACGGCACTCCAGGGCTTATTGCAAAATAGTGCCGTTTATTGTGCAACGTTTTGGATAATTATTCTCCACTTTTTCAAGCATAAGTCTATATCTATTGCTCTCTCTCAAATATTTATTTTCTCTACTAGGAAAATGACAACTATAACCTGATTGCCTATGGGTTACATAACATTTGTGCACCATGTACCAGATTATTAAATAAACCCATATGTGGCAATTCAACAGCTGTTCTACAAAAAAAAATGCAGCACAGGCTGTGGTCTGGCTTGAACTATATTTTATGGACACAGAACAGTGTCTGTGTTGCAGGAGATATGGGGTATGCTTAAGTTAATTAAAACAATTTTCACCTGTCTTTGCCATCTGACTAGATGCACAAAGAACAGCAGAGCAGTTTCTCAACCTGACAAGATCAGTATTGTGGCCATTGTTAACAGTTGTAAGGCTTTATGTTAAGTGACAAAAACATCTGTGTAACCCTTTCAAGACTGAAAACTGACTGTAAAGGCCCATATAGACGGGCCGATGTGGGAGAGATGTGTGCTGAGCGAACCGTTCAGCACACATCTCTCCCCCCGCTCAGCACAGCGCGATGTGTGCTGAGCGTGCGGGGGAAGACGGGGGAGACGCGCTCATTTCACCCAGCGGGTGAAGTGAGCGACCCGCTAGATTGGCCTACATGCAGGCCAATCTAGCACCAGCGATAGCAATGCGTGGGGCTGCGCATCGCTATCGCTGTAGGGGGTACACACGGAGTGATAATGCTTAAATTCTAAGCAATCTAGTAAGATTACTTAAAATATCGCTCCGTAAGTACCCCACTTAAGAGAACATACAATCAGTAATGGAAATGTAGAAGTTTATTTACATGGCACAACATTTTGCTCTCCATGCCTCACACACAAAAAATCTGAACAGCGGCAGCAGTGAGAATAAGGGCATTACCCCAAAGTGCGAAGATTGCAATTGCTGACCCTCCAATATGAACGGTCTTGCATTAGGTACAGTGCGTCCTGCAGTTGACCTTTCCACTTATTTTCTAGTTGCAGTAACCTGTGCTGAATTATTTGATGCCCTTAAAACACTTCTCATCAATTCATTAATTCAGCTCAAGCTACTTCAATAGGATAATAATACCCTTCTTACACCGCCCTGGTGACCCGGGTCGGGTTTTCGTTGTAAAAGGGCTCTTGTAAAATATTCAAGGTCGAGTGCCCCATCACGTCAACCTGGGTAGCTCGCAGGGTTTAACATGGAAGCTACCAGGGTTACATGGTAGTGTGAACAGGAGCCTGTTCAAATCCTATAGACAGCGGGTTCACCAGTACTTGAAGATGATGTCATCTCCAAGCACTGACTCAGAAGAAGGCCCAGCAATATTCAGGTCCAGCCTGCTGTATGAATGGGGTTTCAAGCCTCTGACACTGCTTGAAACCCACGTTCAGTGACCCGGGCTATAAATAAAAGCTGGGAATAAATCTGGGGTGTTAAGTTTAATTTGGGGTGATTTTTAAGCCATTTCTTTTATCAACAAGCAATAATGACATGTAATTGTTGGACTAATTAAGCTAATTGTAAACTTCCAATTGCCTAATTAGTTATTGGGAGGGGGTGTCCAATGAGTTCTGAAGGGGCTTGACATTTTTAGCTTAAAATAGGAATCTTTTTTTCTTTCTTAGACCTGCTCTGGGGCTGCGAGAAAATATCAGTGGAAATTCCCATAAAATTTACTGCAACAACTGCCCAGCAATTGAATAGGAAAAACCTTGCAACTGTGAGAAAACTTTTTTTTTTCTCTTTAATTATGTTTCCAATTGGATATGCCCCTCAAAATGCTAAATGGAAAATGTGGACTGAATTATCTTTCTTTCGCTTCATTTCTCCATCTTTGTATCACTTGAAAACCTCATGCATCTACCATTAATTCTTATATATCATCAAAGGTGTTGAAAAAGAAGAGGGGGTCTGACTGAGCGATGATAGAGCTGACCACATATGCTATCGCATACTGGGAGTGCAACAATGCAGCAACTATAGTCTGTGAAAGGACTGCTTTACTATAGCAGTACTTTAAAAATATATATATATATATATTTCTTTAAGAACCAGACCATTATAATACGGTGAAAAAGGTAACCAGGTTGACAGCTAGACAATATGGAAGTGACATGCTTCTCTGGTTGCAGGCCTTTGTAGGACTTAGAGCTTACCTATCCCAAAGTTACACTGCACTTTTTAAAGCATACACCGTAATTTACAGCAACAGGGCTTGCCTACATTCCATGGCTCTACCAATAAACCATTACCATTCCACATGTGCTGTAAATAATTTTAGTTAAACTATGCCTACAAACGCAGAGTGTAATACACCAACAAAATCTCTGACATAAGTACCCACTTAGGCTAAATGCATAGTCAGAGACAATCTGAACAAAAGTTAAAGTGTTGATCAAAAGTGTAAGCACATTGAAAGCAACTATGGTTGAATGGAAGACTATAAAGCTGGATTTCCATTTAGGGCTGAATCAATTACATGAAAGTGCCACTGAACCGGCTTCCAACAGCTATGCGGGATATGCCGCAGAGGATGGTCTCTGCTCAGTCTATAGAGGTGCAAGCAGGGATCATCCTACCATAATTATACTTATAAGCGCAGCGGTAGCTACCCGCAGCAGGTGTCTTATTGAATTAGCCCAATAGATTTGAACAGTGCAATTGAAATCCCAGCAATGTGGATTAATGTAGACATTAAGGAGATTTACGGTAGAGCTGCAAAGAAGCTTTTCCTGTGCACTCCTAACCAATGGTATTTGACTTTAACACAGATCAAGATGGATGAATTTCCAGAGGTAGCGAGCACATGAAGAGAAGGGTGTAAGGGTAGTGAATTGTGCAAAAGTAGACCGTTGTTGGAATTTTGGCACATGTAAGTACCAAGATAGTAGAACTAATGTTCCTCAGTTCCATCAACAAGAAAAAAAAAAAAAAAAGTACCATTTGGAAATGTTGCTATCCATCGATGATGGCATTTGTGAAACCATTCACCCTTATAAAATATATATATATATAAAAAGGGTTAGGAACGGCGGCACTCAGGAATAAAGACACAACTACAGCCAGTAGTATCAGCCAACGTTTCAAAGCATGTGCTTTTTCGTCAGGGCAATAACAAACATTAAAAAACACTCACGTTTATATGTGCTCCCCCTCACCGTCAAAGTCCGCGCCTCAGGCTCCACTTCCGCTATGCAGGCGCTCCCTAGTGATGTCACCCAGTGCGCCCATCACCATAGCGACCAAATCAACATAAATGAAAAAATCCTCCACGTATAAAATTACATGAGAAATCAATATATCAGCTATTTCATTCTAACACAAATCCTGTATTATTAATGAATTCAATATTCGCCACGTCACCATAATGTATCAGGAAGGTCAGATAAAACAATTATACCCGGTTTGTTCATTTAACCCCCGTGGACTAAGCGTGTCCAAACGGAATATCCAGCGGGACTCACATTGTAGTAAGCGTTTGGATCTATTACCACCTCTCACCAGTGGTGGTATATGATCAATGATCATATGTCTTAATGCGGTTGGTGAGTGACCGGCCAGGGCAAAATGTCTTGCCACTGGCTGGTCACTATGTCCAGCTAACACAGCTTCCCTTATTGCATATCTATGTTGACCCATTCTAACTTTAAAGGAACATTCTGTTTTCCCCGTGTAGTATTTATGTTGATTTGGTCGCTATGGTGATGGGCGCACTGGGTGACATCACTAGGGAGCGCCTGCATAGCGGAAGTGGAGCCTGAGGCGCGGACTTTGACGGTGAGGGGGAGCACATATAAACGTGAGTGTTTTTTAATGTTTGTTATTGCCCTGACGAAAAAGCACATGCTTTGAAACGTTGGCTGATACTACTGGCTGTGGTTGTGTCTTTATTCCTGAGTGCCGCCGTTCCTAACCCTTTTTACATAACAGTGTGAGCTGTATCTTGCGGAAGGCAACGGGGACAGTACATCAAGTAACAGTGAGTGCCGGACTTGTTGCATATTGTGTAAACGTCCCAGTGCTAAGGGATTTATCACACAAATTTGTCAAGGCACCTTGAAGTATTTCCATTGAATTGTGGCTTTCGTCTTGCTGTTCTGTTTTTTTATTTTTTGACTCATAAGGTGTATACACCTGTGTGGTGATACCGTAACATCTAATTATTGAGTCTGATTTTTAAACCACTAAGTAATCGCAAATCAAAATGAATGATCAATTCACACGTGTTGCACTTGATATTGGAGAGACTCTGTCATTCTCTGACATAGATGCTGAAGGCATAGTATATAAAGGTGCCATTTTTTCTGATGTGACTAGTATCCCTGCTAAAGACATTTACAGAGATTTATTTAGATTGAAAAAACGGGAGGTCGATTTTTATTATCATGGTGCAACGCTTTCAGAATACTTTAAAGAAAAGAAAATACCCCGTGGGTTTCGGGTTAGGAACATTCCGACCATTGGTCGACACAATGTGGCTTTTTGTAAAAGATGGTGTGCCATTTTGAACAAATGCTCCCTGGATTTGGTACTTTTGGTGATAGAGGAGGCCACTAGAGAAATGAATAATACCAAAGTCAAGGTAGAAGCATTTGAAGCTCTGCATACACAGACATTGTTGGATGACAAGTCTTGTAATTGGATAGAAAAACTTTCCAAACAAATTGAAGATTATAAACGAGACTTGCTCAAATATAAACGTGAGAAATTCACTAAAGTCAATAATGACTATGAATCAAATAATGTCTATGGCTGGCTAACTGGTGGAGCCCAAACATCCCAGCAGAATCTGAGGGGAGGTCGACGCTATGGACGTAACTCCAATTACAAGTCCACCCAAGACACTATTACTTCTGCCAGTGATAGTGATCAAGGGTCTAGGAGAGGAAAGCGTTTCAAATCACTCCCTTTAGGGATGAAAACAAGGGCCAAATACCGTGCTGCAAACGTAAATACAACCGACGAGGAGGCCAGTGGAAGCGAGGCACGCAAAAAACCGCCACTGCCAACCAGGAATTAATATTTAATTTATCCTCAGTCCCACTCACTGTTGAAGAAACCCACGTATTAATGAAAGGACTTAGTTTTGTACCAACTACCACCTTTGATCCATTTTTATGGAAAACTGAAGTGTTTAAACTCAATCGTCAACTAAAGCTGCAGGAATTCTTTGGATCACGCCCGCCCACAGAAGGGGAGAACCCTATACCAAGTGAATTAAAGAAATTAATTCCAAGATCGAATTTTGATCCCACTTCGAACAATGCCTCCATAAAGAGCTTCATCAGGATGTTGGACTCCACTGTTGACACTGCTGAAACTAGATCTCATAAGGGACACTTTAATTTAACTGGAGCAGAGTTTAAAGCCTTAAAATCATTAAGTGCTAGAAAAGATATAGTTATCCGTTCAGCGGATAAGGGGGGCTCAGTGGTTATACAGGATTTAGTGGATTATCGGCAGGAGATCCTACGTCAGTTATCTGACTGTTCTGTATACCGTCCTTTAACCACTGATCCTACCCAAGAATATAAAAAATCTCTTGATCAATTGTTGCAGGATGCTGTTGATGTGGGGGTTATTTCTAGTGATATAATTAAATTACTGAAAACTGATTTTCCTATCAAACCCTTACTCTATACGCTCCCTAAGGTGCACAAAGACTTGAAGCACCCTCCCGGTCGGCCGATTATATCGGCCAGAGGTTCTATTTTTCAGCCAGTGTCCATATATCTTGACACTTATTTACAGCCGTGTGTTCAGAACTCAGTGTGTGTTTTAAAGGACACCACTGATCTTCTGATTAAATTAAATAACCTAACCAACATCCCTCCTGAGTGCATTTTATGCAGTATAGATGTGAGCTCGTTATATACCTGCATTCCTCATGGAGAGGGGATTGCAGCCACTAGGAGACTTATTACCAACAATGTGTGGTATAAGGGGCCCAATGTTGATTTCTTCTGTGCCTTGTTAGAAATGGTTTTGAATAAAAACTATTTCTATTTTGATGGGAAACATTATCTCCAGGTATCTGGGTGTGCCATGGGGGCGTCAGTCGCCCCGGCATACGCTAATGCATATATGATCTCAGTGGAGAAAGATATATTTTTCACGGACCCTGACATTCAGCAGAATATCGTCTATTATACTCGTTTTATAGACGACATGCTGCTGCTGTGGAAAGACGACGTTGAATCTCTGGAAAATATTCTATTAAATCATAACCGCAGTAATAGCCCTGTTAAATTGACCTTTAAAATCGATAAATCAACTATTGATTTTCTTGATGTGAGAATTAATTTGATGCAGGGAGCCATCAAAACTTCACTTTTTGTGAAGCCAACTGACCGCAATACGTTGCTTAGTGCACAGAGTCATCATCCAGTCACCATTCAGAAGGGTCTACCTTTTTCACAGTTCTTGCGCCTGAGACGCATTTGCACAGATGAATGCGATGCCTCCGCCCAATTAGATCGTATGATAGACAAATTTGTAGTTCGAGGCTATAATAAACAAACTCTTATTGAACTTAAAAATAAGGTAATGTCTATATCCAGAGAAAGCACTTTAAAGCCTAAATTAAAGAAGAATGTCACCAATAAGATCATTTGGCCTAATAGATACAATGTTGCTAGCAATAAGGTGAGGAAAGCAATCCGTTCTCACTGGCCCATTGTATCCAGTGACAAAGAACTACCTAGTATAACTAATAAGCGTATTATGTGCAGCTACTCCAGAGGAAAGAATATACGCGACTATGTTGTACATAATGATATAACTAATTTTGATAAAAAAGTATCTACAACATTTTTGGGGAGACCGAAGAATAGTTGTTTCAAGTGTACTGGCTGTGTCACCTGTGGCTACATGCAGACAGGAGACACGATTAAAAACCCGTTCTCTGGTCAAACATTTAAAATCAAGCACAGACTCTCTTGTATGTCTAAATTCATAGTCTATGTGCTCATCTGCCCGTGTGGCAAATACTACACGGGGAAAACAGAATGTTCCTTTAAAGTTAGAATGGGTCAACATAGATATGCAATAAGGGAAGCTGTGTTAGCTGGACATAGTGACCAGCCAGTGGCAAGACATTTTGCCCTGGCCGGTCACTCACCAACCGCATTAAGACATATGATCATTGATCATATACCACCACTGGTGAGAGGTGGTAATAGATCCAAACGCTTACTACAATGTGAGTCCCGCTGGATATTCCGTTTGGACACGCTTAGTCCACGGGGGTTAAATGAACAAACCGGGTATAATTGTTTTATCTGACCTTCCTGATACATTATGGTGACGTGGCGAATATTGAATTCATTAATAATACAGGATTTGTGTTAGAATGAAATAGCTGATATATTGATTTCTCATGCAATTTTATACGTGGAGGATTTTTTCATTTATGTTGATTTGGTCGCTATGGTGATGGGCGCACTGGGTGACATCACTAGGGAGCGCCTGCATAGCGGAAGTGGAGCCTGAGGCGCGGACTTTGACGGTGAGGGGGAGCACATATAAACGTGAGTGTTTTTTAATGTTTGTTATTGCCCTGACGAAAAAGCACATGCTTTGAAACGTTGGCTGATACTACTGGCTGTGGTTGTGTCTTTATTCCTGAGTGCCGCCGTTCCTAACCCTTTTTACATAACAGTGTGAGCTGTATCTTGCGGAAGGCAACGGGGACAGTACATCAAGTAACAGTGAGTGCCGGACTTGTTGCATATTATATATATATATATATATATATATATATTTTTTTTTTTTAAATCCCAAATATATCTGATTGTTTTGTGAGATGTACACTTTGTTTATTGTGGGGCACTAACAGATTTAAGCGTATATGTATTTTTTATTATAATATGAAATTATGTGCATAACTTCAGCATACAGAGATAAAGAGTTACATCCATTTTAAACTTCACACTGAAAACATGTTGTAAAAATGTAATTTGTTACTTACGATTAAGTTTGTGGGAATTGGCAAAATAAAGTGACTTCCAGTCAGAATCATTGTTTCCAGTTATATTGCATAACAGAGATTACAGTGCATCCAGAAAGTATTCACAGCGCTTCACTTTTTCCACATTTTGTTAGGTTGCAAGCTTTATTCCAAAATGGAATAAAATAAATTTTTTCCCTCAAAATTCTACACACAATACCCCATAATGACAATGTGAAAAAAGTTTTGTGATTTTTGCAAATTTATTAAAAATAACAGAACTAAGAAATCACATGTACATAAGTATTCACAGCCTTTGCCATGAAGCTCAAAATTGAGGTCAGGTGCATACTGTTTCCACTGATCATCATTGAGATGTTCCTACAGCTTAAGTTGGAGTCCACCTGTGGTAAATTCAGCTGATTGGACATGATTTGGAAAGGCACACACACCTGTCTATATAAGGTCCCACATTTGACAGTGCATGTCTAAGCACAAACCAAGCATGAAGTCAAAGGAATTGCCTGTAGACCACCGAGACAGGATTGTCTTGAGGCACAAATCTGGGGAAGGGTACAGAAAAATATCTGCTGCTTTGAAGGTCCAATGAGCACAGTGGCCTCAATCATCCGTAAATGGAAGAAGTTCGGAACCACCAGGACTCCTAGAGCTGGCCAGCTGTCTAAACTGAGCGATCAGGGGAGAAAGGCTTTAATCAGGGAGCTGACCAAGAACCTGATGGTCACTCTGTCAGAGCTACAGCATTCCTCTGTGGAGAGAAGAGAACCTTCCAGAAGGACAACCATCTCTGCAGCAATCCACCAATCAGGCCTGTATGGTAGTGACCAGACGGAAGCCACTCCTTAGTAAAAAGCACATGGCAGCCCGTCTGGAGTACTCTCAGACCATGAGAAACAAAATTCTCTGGTCTGATGAGACAAAGATTGAACTCTTTGGTGTGATTGCCAGGCATCATGTTTGAAGAAAACCAGGCACCGCTCATCACCAGGCCAATATCATCCCTACAGTGATGCATGGTGGTGGCAGCATCATACTGTGGGGATGTTTTTCAGTGGCAGGAACTGCGAGACTAGTCAGGATAAAGGGAAAGATGAATGCAGCAATGTACAGAGACATCCTGGATGAAAACCTGCTCCAGAGCGCTCTTGACCACAGACTGGGGCGATGGTTCATCTTTCAGCAGGACAACGACCCTAAGCACACAATATATCAAAGGAGTGGCTTCAGGACAACTCTGTGAATGTCCTTGAGTGGCCCAGCCAGAGCCCAGACTTGAATCCGATTGAACATCTCTGGAGAGATCTGAAAATGGCTGTGCACTGACGCTTCCCATCCAACCTGATGGAGCTTGAGAGGTGCTGCAAAGAGGAATGGGCGAAACTGCCCAAAGTTAGGTGTGTCAAGCTTGTGGCATCATATTCAAAAAGACTTTAGGCTGTAATTGCTGCCAAAAGTGCATTAACAAAGTATTGAGCAAAGGCTCTGAATACTTATGTACTGTACGTGTGATTTCTTAGTTTTTTAATTTTTCATAAATTTGCGAAAATCTCAAGAAAAACTTTTCACGTTGTCATTATGGGGTATTAGGTGTAGAATTTTGAGGGAAAAATGAATTTATTCCATTTGGAATAAGGCTGTAACATAACAAAATGTGGAAAAAGTGAAGCGCAGTGAATACTTTCCGGATGCACTGTATTCTCCATGTTAACTATATTCTGGTATACTGCAGAGGGGTTCAGTATTTAATACTGCTGCCCGGGATGCCAAATGTCAGTATCACGACATCGGCATCCCGAGGGGGTAGAAATCTGGCACGGTGGCCGGCGCAAAGAAGCCCCCTGCGGGCTCGGTTCTGTTCTCCCTCTACGAGTATCGTGGACACAGAGGGGGAATCACCTACCTTGCCGGTATATCGGCGGCGGTATGGTGCCCCTTTCGGGATGCCAGCGTTGGTATTGTGACAGCCGGGATCCCGATGAGCGGTATGCTAACTGCATACCTTGCAGAGGTCTGTCCTTTCATCCTCAAGGACAAGATGTTTACTTCTAATATCATTTAAAATACTGCAATAATACAAGTAGTCTATATTTTCCTTTCCCTCCAATATTCACAGTATTCGCAGCTATTAATGTACATATTATACAAATACCAACAGGTATCAGAATTTCAGCTGCCTTTTATACACTGTTTGGGATCACAATAAGGGATTGTTTGGGGGAATTGGGATGGGGGGGGGGGGGGGGGGGGCGACACGCATAAAAAGAAGAGAAAGCACCAAGGAAAATACTGTGTATATCATGCCCTAAACAAGTGATGTAAACATGAGAAGAGACTGGTAAGACGATTGCATTTCAGAACTTTAACAGCTGTCTAAGGTCTGTGCCTGCTGGAGAGCTTTTGGGAACATTCCATTCCACACAGTCGCACATTCAATTCTGGCATATACTGCAATCCATTTATAGTTTGTTCATGAGACGTACACATGAAAAAGGTCCTGTAGTGTCTGGTGATATTTAAAACGCATTCCATTAGCCGGATAAATAAATAGTCCTACAGTACAGATATATTATATTATATAATATACACATACATATATTCTTATTTATTTTTCTTTCACATGCACACGTGTCAGGTAACAAATTATCAGAACACATTAAGGTGAAGGTTATGACTGCAAGGCAAAAGATTTACAAACAAAAAACAAATTTCCTTTCAGCAAAGGACACTGCAGCCAGCCATATTTTGCCAGGGTTGGCTGCAGATGGCCACCCATTCAGTGACACTGTATTGTGGTAATGCCTGGCTGCAACATTCTCTGGTAAATCCTCCTTAGGATGGGTACAGCTTAGTGGGCCAAGAGGCACTCTGCTGACATGTAAATAGCCATTGGGCATCCTCTTAAGATACTTGATTTCTACTTAAGACACATGGGGAATGTCTGTAGATCATTGTAGCATGTGTAACAATGGTGCCACAGTAACATGCAGTAGGAATTAGTGATCTGATCACCAGTGTTTCCTGCATGAAAGGCTCTAATAAGATCTTTGCTACAGCTCCTAGGGGCACACACAGAATCAGTCGGAATTGTTCTTGCCGTGTCTGCCCGTAACTGTGTATACTTGCCTGTAGGCAGGAGAGTAATGAATATCCCAATGCTTTGTTTCATTGCTATTATCCGTGCAAATTTGCACCAGACCAGTGAAAACGAGGTGCCTGAAAACAGGCGTAATTGCATGTATAGCCGCAGTTTCATCAACCTGCTCTTTCTGACCCTAGCTTACATGTGAACACCAGGCTATGTCTCTTCAGCTACACGCAGATATTGGACATGCAAGATACATTTGCAAAACTGACTTGCGTTCAACTCTGTAGCAACCTCCTAGTCTCTATAATACCCATGCTAATAGTATTGCATGCTTGATAACATTTGCAATACCAACAAATAAATTGATAAAACGAACCATTAAAAAAAAAATACTAATAAAAATATATATTTATACCCACTTTATATATTCTACTATAGTCCAAAACACACACACCAACATTCAATAAAGTACATTTCTTTGCTATGCAAGCAACTGTTTCAAATCATGAATTACAAAGGTTTTGGGTTTTTTTTAATACTGAATTAAAGGGAAAATAACTAAAGAGGAATAATGAAAATGTGCATGGTTTTACATATTCTCCTGTACAATGGGGGTAATTCCGAGTTGATCGCAGCATCAAATTTGTTAGCAGTTGGGCAAAACCATTTGCACTGCAGGTGTGGCAGATATAACATGTGCAGAGAGAGTTAGATTTGGGAGGGGTGTGTTCAAACTGAAATCTAAATTGCAGTGTAAAAATAAAGCAGCCAGTATTTACCCTGCACAGAAACAAAATAACCCACCCAAATCTAACTCTCTCTGCAAATGTTATATCTGCCCCCCCCTGCAGTGCACATGGTTTTACCCAACTGCTAACAAATTTGATGCTGCAATCAACTCGGAATTACCCCCAATGCCCATACATGAAAGATACATTTACTCCACTACATTACAATAATAGAAAGAAAAAAGGTAAAGGAGAAATAAGGAAAAACCAAGAGAAAAAAGGAAAAACAGGAGAAAAAGCCACAAAACAAACCATTGGGATAAATAAGTTGGGTGGAGCAGTTTGAGCTTTTTGTCCTTTTCCAGCAACCTTTTGGCTAAACATTATGGTGATGCACTTTATTATTAATAAACTACAGTTACACTGAATATTACAACTTGCAGCAAGTTTAAATTTTTATGTTTAGAGAAGTCCTTAATGTGGCTGAACAAAGCAATAACACATTCTGTGTTTTATTAGGGAAAAAAGAAGGAAATATGCATTTGTACTCGGAAAAAGATGCATGATTATTCTAACAAAATAATACATTCCTATTTCTGGAAGTATGCAGCGTATATGTTTACCACACAGTAAAATTATTCATTAGGTTGTTCATGACTCTACAGACTATAAGCAAAAATAGTTTTGGATTTTGCATGTACCGCATGGCACTATTATCCACATAAGGTTATTCAGATCACAGATACACGAGATAAACTGAACCGGAAGGCTGAACAAGATACAACAGGACTTTCACAGCTGCCAGGTCTGTCTTTGCTACAAGGTCTTGTAAGGTCCTTGAACTGTTTGGTGGCAAGTGTTAAACTGAAGCCGAAAACTATCTTTAACTGTGGCAATCTGTTGCAATAAAAGGTATGGTAGGTCCTCTTACAAGATGGAAGAGTGCAGACATATACTCATACTTGCTTACGCTCTCTGAATGTCTGAGAAGTTTCTGACTTTCTGCTAGCTCTCCTGGACTACCAAAAGAGTAGACCAGCCCCCCAGAGAAATAAGCAGCCTGGTGTGTTGATGCAATTTTAGGTGCTCTATGAAGTCACGTTTTATAACCGTTCTTAATTCTGTGCGACAGGCTACTGAATGTATTATGCGCACTACTATATGACAGATGAAGTGCACATGGTACAATGGGGTGGTGGTTTGTGGCATTATTTTAGTTAGCCACAGAGCTCTAGTATGACCGACACCACATTTCCCATTCACTATTGCATCACCAAACAAGAGTGTATATTTTCATTATGGAAAATGTTGGCATTGATGTTCGCTAGTGCACCACAAACCTTAGAAAATGTTTAATCACAATGACAACACTGCTCACAAAAGTGTAATTCAATTATCATTGAGGTGATTAAGTGCCCATGGCTATTCAATAGACTGCTTTGGCACTTAACCCGGGAAGATGCATTTTACCATGCACGTCTAATGTCTGCAATTTAGTCGTGGTAAACTGCATCTCCTGGATTAAGTGCTGGGGGCAATATTGTTACCGTTTGCAGTAACTCCGCCACTCACTCCCGAAGTACAAGGATTTCTGATTACACCCTCAGGAGTTCCGGCTTTACCACACAAGCAATTTCCATTATAAGTTCTGAATTTATTTTTTTTGTTAAGGATGATGAACCTCACTTAATTTCTGTTGAAATTATAGATAAAAGTAAGCCAAAGCTTGATTTTTTTTTTTTTTTGTCTTTAACCTACCTTGGACCAAACTGGAATTAAATGTTCAAACATAACTAGGTCTCTGTTCTTTATTTTTTTTAAACCATAAAAAAAAATGAATTTATTACCTCTGCACACCAAGAGAGACGAGTAGTGTATGCGCCTGGGTTACACCTGGAGACACCAGTAGTAGTATATGTGCCTGGGTTACACCGGGAGACACCAGTAGTATATGCGATGCGCCCGGGTTACACCAAAAGAGACCAGTAGTATATGCGTCTGGTTTACACCGGGAGAGACCAGTAGTATATGACTGTTGTCAGGACTCCAGCTGCTTGGGATCCCAGCAGTTGGAGTCCCGACACCAGTCAGAATACAGACGCAGGAATCCTGAACGTGAGTATAGTGGGAAGGTTAGGTTTAGGTGACACCCTGCGAGGTTAAGGTTAGTCTGCGGGAGGGGAGAGTCTAGTGTTAGGCTGCGGGGAAGGGGGGGGGGGGGTTGGTTACAATGGGGGAGGTTAGGGTAAGGCACCAAAGGGGGAGGTTAGGTTAAGCTGCAGGAAGGGAGTGCTGGAGTGTAGGGGAGAACATAGCTAGCTCACCCATGTCAGGATTTCAATTGTAGAGATGCCGGCATTGGTATACTGAATGACGACATCCCGAATGCCGGTAAATCATACCCAACCCCACCTCCATAACGACACACTTCCCCCCTTCAGTTGCTCCATACCACTAGCTAGGCCTTACACTGTGCCTGCGCACATCACTTCACCTACACAGCAACCCTACCCCTCATGGCGCCCTCCCACAGGTCACTGCTCGCAGCTCCAGGGCATGCCTACTCTACTCTAGACCATGGAGGCAGGATCTTGTCCCACGCTGACTCCAACTGCACTGCTGCTGCTCCCACAAGGACAGACTGCAGAATTTTTTAACCACCCGGCCCATCCAGGTAAATTGCTGAATGGCCAACTTACCGCGTGCCAGCCATACACACAGAACAATGCACAAATATATCTGCAGATATATTGGTCATTGTTTGTGCAGCACGGCGTTCAATTGATCGGCCAACATATCTGCCAGTGTGTACCCACCTTAGCATTTAGGGTAATTTTGTCAACTTTAAATAAAAATAAATAAAAGTTACAAATGTAAGATACAAATAAGTGTGATACACCATTATTGTAACCACCTGTAATATTTATGGGCCATAACTGTGTATTTATTAAAACAGTTGGGACACTAAAGTACATGGAGATACACAAGTATCCCTCACAGATTGAGGGCAGGAGTTATACAGAGCCGCATGTGTGTTATCTGTCACTGAGGAAAGGGGTGGAGTGATTTAGCATGAGGGTGATTACTCCCTTAGTATTTCTCCTGAAAGGACTAGTAAATCGAAAGGTAGTCTCCATAGGTAATGGAACAGTGAGTATAGAGTTTAGTTAATGAAAAAGTTAGACATTAATGGTTAGAATAAAAGTTAAACACTAATTGTTTTATTGTGCCCAAACTCACATATAAAGCAATAGGAGATTGGGGGGTGACATTCAATTTTTTTTTGCGCTAATTGCACCCACAAGTGTAGGGTTTAGCTGCATAAAACGGCTAAATCCGACCAAAGTGGTGTGTGCCATGTGAAAAGTGCTGTTTGGATGCCCAAACGGATCACTTCTTGCACATTTCTTCTCGCCAGCATGAGGGGCTGCGAGCTATGTGGTCTATTTACTAAGCCTTGAATAGAGATAAAGTGGACGGAGATAAAGTACCAGCCAACCAGCTGCTGTTTTTTTCAAATCCAGATTGTCACATGGTAGTTAGGAGATGCTTGACTGGTACTTCATCTTCGTCCACCTTCTCTCCATCCAAGGCTTAGTAAATAGACCCTGTCTTCCTGTGGCTAATCACGCCTGAACAAAGCAACAACTAAATTGCTCTATTGGGCGCCATCCAGTTTCGGATGTGGGGAAATACACGCAATAAAAAAATAAAATAAAATAAAAAACACCCGAGATCATCATTTAATACTTATTTTGAAGACTATATCTGCCTTTTAGCCACTAGTCTATAGCTAAAAGTTGCACAAACTATGTGTTGGGACCCCAAATAGCATTTGTGAAATCCGTTTTTGTGGGACACTAAATATGAGAGATGGAACTTCCTCTTTTGGGGTCCCAGAAAAATGTCAAACACAAATCACATCCAAAAATGAGCAAATAAAGTAATTTCATCAGGTCTTGCCTGAACATCACATGGAAACAAAAGATGCTAAAACTGGAGAACCACTGTGCAATACATGGAATTGATACAAATGAAAAGGACATAGGCAGTACAAAAAAAGCCATTGTATAATATTTTACCATGTGAAAATATATGCAGTATCATTTAAGATTTGTTATGGAAGCATAGTGTTTCTAGTATTTGTACTGGCTAATACCCCTTTTCTGCCAAAATACCAGATACGACACAGGCTTTCAAAAAGACTGTTCCAACCCATGTCATAGCCGGGTCAGATCCCTTTTACACCAAAGGCTGGACCCGGCAAATTGGTGGGTAGACCCCTGCACCCATGTGCAGTCTGCTTGTTCTGTCAGCGCTTGGAAAAGGACATAACCACCAAGCGTTGGCGATCTGGATTTCTGTATACATTTAGCGTGACATGAGTCACGCAGTTCACACAGCAACGGTATCCGGGTTCGGCCCTGGTAGTTACCACGGTCATATTCCTGGGTAATGCAACCAGGCAATTTTTATCTTTCCCACAAAAACCTCGACTCGGGGAAACCCGGGCAATAACCAGAGTTAAAGGTTTGGTGGGAAAGCGGTGTATGAGAGACATGTTTTTAAGCTTATTTAAAAGTTAAGTGTCAATTTGGAACTGTGGACCCCATTCAGTAAGGATTGCATATTCTGCTTTTCCGCAGAATCTACAATCCTTTTTTTGCTTGCTGGGTGCCGTCCATCGCATGGCAAGGCCACCCAGCATGCTACCCACCGCAATTATAGCATGGTCCCAGAAACTGTGGAAGCCTCCTTCCAGCAGGAGTCCTGCCGCCATTTTTTCAATTGGAGCGTCTGCGTGTTGTTAATGTGACCCTATCGCATTAACTGTGCACACAGGATGGTACATGCACAGTGCCGCCGCTGGGGTTATTGCAGTCGCCATCGATTAGCGATGCGGCCTGAATAATCTTTGTTTCATTGATTTGTAAAACTTATGAGAGAGTACTCTGATTTTTTTTCAAGCAACTTACACAATTCCCTCATGCAGCTTGGTTACTGGCAACATTAGCTACAGGTCCGGTATGCTTTACCGGCAGACAGGATGGTGCGGTCAGTATACCGACAACGGCACCACAGCTGCTGGAATCCCCGCAGCGAGACACAAAGTCCCCTCGCGGGCTCCCCACACATCAGGCCTGGTGGCTTGCTTTGCTCACCACAGGTTATATTTTCACTCCGTTGGTGGCGTGGACCCACCAGCTCAGTGAGAATTCCCGCATTTGTCGGAATTCCGGGTGTCGGTGTTTCACGGGCTGTCGGAATCCTGACAGACGCTATATTAACTATATCCCCTATAGACGGGTGTGGTATGGAAGGTAGATAGTAACTAGGTCGACAGTGTCTAGGCAGACCACTACTGGTCGACAGGGTCTCTAGGTCAACAGGTCAACATGAGTTTTTTTGGTGTCGTTTTCTTCGTAGAGTGACTGGAAACCCCAATTAGTGCACCGTGTTCGCTCGCCATGCTTCGGGCAAGGATTACCGTTCCATTCGTAGTCCACGTGGATCATTAAGTATGAAAAGGTTAAAAAAAAAAACGTGAAAAACTCATGCCGACCTTTTGACCTGTCGACATAGAACATGTCGACCTAGAGACCGGATCCCCTATAGACAACCCAATCAATGTATTAGACTATTGCAGAAGTACATGGGTGTACTTCTGAACGCTTAACACTAGTGAGTATAAAACCTTCTAAAGTGTGGACAAGTTGCCCATAACAACCCATTATTTTATAGAATATACTTTATAAATGCTAGCTAGACTCCGTTTGGTTGCTTTTGGCAACTTCTCTACTCTTTAGAAGGTGTAATGCATTTCCTGCTAGGTCACAGACCTGACATCGCATTGGGGATGTAGTTACTATCCCGGCGGTCAGAATACAGACGCCGGGATCCAGACCGCTGAGAATACTGACAGCTGCACCAGGGCTATTCCGGCTTGTGGGTGTCCACGACACCCATAGAGTGGGAATAGAACCTGTGGCGAGAGCAGCGAGCCTGTAGCATGGTGAGTGCAGTGAGCCCGCAAGGGACTATCTAGAGTTCGCCCCGCTGCCGGCATTCTAGCGGCTGGGATCCCAGGGTCGTTTTTCTGACCTCCGGGATCCTGACTGCCGGGATTCCACTACCAACCCATCGCAGTGCACTGATCAATACAGATGCAAAGGTTGATGCAGAGCTGCAAGCATAATTGAAGCAAATCAAACACACACAAAACTGAAACAGTGTATTTCTACACATGTGCAGAGCCATACGCATTCCTTAATGTGCATGCAACATTAACAGCATATACACCGTATTATATTTGTACCTACTTTGTATCAGAAAAAAAGCACGGCAGCACCTGCCATAAAATCCTTATTTAAAGGACTATAAAGTTTGAAGCAATGGAAAATCTTAAACTGTTTCAATAGCCAAAGTATCTTGTCTATAAACCAAAAGAACAGACACTATAAAAGCGGTTTCCACTTTAACTTCAATATATGTCAACAAGTACAGAACGTCTCATTAGCATATTCATTTCACAGCAGTTCTCAATGCCATGTGTGCAACCCTGACTGGGTTAATGTTCAACCTCTGCCCGACTTCTATTACACATCATTCTGTGAAGGATTATGAACTTGTCAGATACTCACAAGCCAAGAAAAGGCAAAATTACTTTAGCAGGAAACTCTTATTATAACAAAGTCAGCAAAATGCTGGAAATCTGTCACTTTTGTCAGGATGGAAAGAATAAATCAGTGAAATGTAGTGGTGCCTAGTATGTAACGTTTACAGAAATAGGAATGTCCACTTTCCGCCTAAAAACAAACAAACAAACAAACAAAAGAAAAAACATTGAGTGTTTCAAAAGTGTAAAAGGTACCTCTGGGGTGCAATCTAACCAAGCCGCCTGGGTGTATCACTTATAAAATATATTTAACGAACCCCCCTTCCCCCATATCTTTGTAAACTGACATCTGCTGACTGGAGTGCACCTGAAGTCAGGCAGCTTCCCGCTCCTCCTCTGCAATCCCAATGTCAAATGCACAGCGCTGGCGTCTTCTTGTAGTAACCGGCGCTGCAGGAGTAGCAGGAGAGCACACAGCACTGCCTCCCGCTGCGGGTACAGAGAGACACAGGCACAGGGCAGGCATTGGGATAATTCTCCTTTCTGCCAGGTTCCGCCATCAGGAGCAGCTCCACCAGCAGCTTCCACTGCTGCTGGGAGTTTGCTGGTGGTGCTGAATCGTCCCTATACTGCATCTCCAGGGGGGCCCTTAGAGAGTGGGGCCCGGGGTACTTACGCCCTGGGACCCCCTTAATCCGGCACTGAGAAGAAGGATACAGAGATGTCCACAGATGCGCAAGGGGGTGTCCAACCACAGCGCACCAAGTGCCGGCATGAGCAGGGGGGTAGAGGCTCGTACACAGTTGTGTCACACTTAGCTGCCCGCCGCTCCTCTGCCCCAGTATCGGCGCCTCTCTCATGTTTGGGGGGAGTAGGTTGCCCCCTTGCCCCCCCCCCCCCCCATTCCAACGCCCCTGGTGAGTATATAATAGCAAACTCTACATAACCACAGGATGAATAGTGGCTAATATTGTATGATTTAATATGTACAACATACTGACCCCAATATATAGTATGTTTACATTACTCTTTAACCAGCCAATGAAATTATATATATATATATATATATATATATATATATATATATATATATATTTCTCTAACGTCCTAAGTGGATGCTGGGGACTCCGTAAGGACCATGGGGAATAGCGGCTCCGCAGGAGACTGGGCACATCTAAAGAAAGCTTTAGGATTATCTGGTGTGCACTGGCTCCTCCCCCTATGACCCTCCTCCAAGCCTCAGTTAGATCTTTGTGCCCGAACGAGAAGGGTGCACACTAGGGGCTCTCCTGAGCTTCTTAGTGAAAGTTTTAGTTTAGGTTTTTTATTTTCAGTGAGACCTGCTGGCAACAGGCTCACTGCATCGAGGGACTAAGGGGAGAAGAAGCGAACTCACCTGCGTGCAGAGTGGATTGGGCTTCTTAGGCTACTGGACATTAGCTCCAGAGGGACGATCACAGGCCCAGCCTGGATGGGTCCCAGAGCCGCGCCGCCGGCCCCCTTACAGAGCCAGAAGGCAGAAGAGGTCCGGAAAATCGGCGGCAGAAGACGTCCTGTCTTCAACAAGGTAGCGCACAGCACTGCAGCTGTGCGCCATTGCTCTCAGCACACTTCACACTCCGGTCACTGAGGGTGCAGGGCGCTGGGGGGGAGCGCCCTGAGACGCAATAAAAAAACACCTTGGATGGCAAAAAAATGCATCACATATAGCTCCTGGGCTATATGGATGCATTTAACCCCTGCCAAAATACATAAAAAAACGGGAGATAAGGCCGCCGATAAGGGGGCGGAGCCTATCTCCTCAGCACACTGGCGCCATTTTCCCTCACAGCTCCGTTGGAGGGAAGCTCCCTGTCTCTCCCCTGCAGTCACTACACTACAGAAAGGGTTAAAAAAGAGAGGGGGGGCACTAATTACGCGCAGTATTAAAGATACAGCAGCTATAAGGGGAAAAACACTTATATAAGGTTATCCCTGTATATATATAGCGCTCTGGTGTGTGCTGGCAAACTCTCCCTCTGTCTCCCCAAAGGGCTAGTGGGGTCCTGTCCTCTATCAGAGCATTCCCTGTGTGTGTGCTGTATGTCGGTACGTTTGTGTCGACATGTATGAGGAGAAAAATGATGTGGAGACGGAGCAGATTGCCTGTAATAGTGATGTCACCCTCTAGGGCAGGCATTCCCAACCACGGTCCTCAAGGCACACCAACAGTGCATGTTTTAGTGATATCCAGGCTTCAGCACAGGTGACTTAATTATTAGCTCAGTTATTTTGATTTAACCATCTGTGCTGCAGCCTGGATATCACTAAAACCTGCACTGTTGGTGTGCCTTGAGGACCGCGGTTGGGAATGCCTGCTCTAGGGGGTCAACACCTGAGTGGATGAACTGTTGGAAGGATTTACGTGACAGTGTCAGCTCTGTATAAAAGACAGTGGTTGACATGAGACAGCCGGCTACTCAGCTTGTGCCTGTCCAGACGTCTCATAGGCCGTCAGGGGCTCTAAAGCGCCCGTTACCTCAGATGGCAGATATAGACGCCGACACGGATACTGACTCCAGTGTCGACGGTGAAGAGACAAATGTGACTTCCAGTAGGGCCACACGTTACATGATTGAGGCAATGAAATACGAGTACCACCAAAAAAAGGGGTATTATGTTCGGTGAGGAAAAACTACCTGTAGTTTTCCTGAATCTGAGAAATTAAATGAGGTGTGTGATGATGCGTGGTTTTCCCCCGATAACAACTGATAATTTCTAAAATGTTATTGGCATTATATCCTTTCCCGCCAGAGGTTAGGGTGCGTTGGGAAACACCTCCTAGGGTGGATAAAGCGCTCACACGCTTGTAAGGGCTCTACCCTCTCCTGAGATGGCCGCCCTTAAGGATCCTGCTGATAGAAAGCAGGAGGATATCCTAAAATGTATTTACACACATACTGGTGTTATACTGCGACCAGCAATCGCCTCAGCCTGGATGTGCAGTGCTGGGTTGGCGTGGTCGGATTCCCTGACTGAAAATATTGATACCCTAGATAGGGACAGTATATTTTTGCCTATAGAGCATTTAAAAGATGCATTTCTATATATGCGTGATGCACAGCGGAATATTTGCCGACTGGCATCAAGTCTAAGTGCGTTGTCCATTTCTACCAGTAGAGGGTTATGGACACGTCAGTGGTCAGGTGAGGCGTATTCCAAACGGCATTTGGTAGTATTGCCTTATTAAAGGGAGGAGTTATTTGGGGTCGGTCTTTCAGACCTGGTGGCCACGGCAACAGCTGGGAAATCCACGTTTGTACCCCAGGTCGCCTCTCAACATGAGAAGACGCCGTATTATAAGGCGCGGTCTTTTCGTGGACAAGCGGGCAAAAGGTTCCTCATTTCTGCCCCGTGACAGAGGGAGAGGAAAAAGGCTGCAGAAATCAGCCAGTTCCCAGGAACAGAAACCCTCTCCCGCCTCTGCCAAGCCCTCAGTATGACGCTGGGGCTTTACAAGCAGAATCAGGCACGGTGGGGGGCCCGTCTCAATGAATTTCAGCGCGCAGTGGGCTCACTCGCAAGTAGACCCTTGGATCCTTCAGGTGATATCTCAGGGGTACAAATTAGAATTCGAGACGTCTCCCCCTCGCCGTTTCCTAAAGTCGGCTTTACCGATGTCTCCTTCTGACAGGGAGACAGTTTTGGAAGCCATTCACAAGCTGTATTCCCAAGCAGGTGATAATCAAGGTACCCCTCCTGCAACAGGGAACGGGGTATTATTCCACACTGTTGTGGTACCGAAGCCGGACGGCTCGGTGAGACCGATTCTAAATCTAAAATCTTTGAACACTTACATACAGAGGTTCAAATTCAAGATTGAGTCACTCAGAGCAGTGATTGCGAACCTGGAAGAAGGGGACTACATGATGTCTCGGGACATCAAGGATGCTTACCTTCAGGTCAAAATTTACCCTTCTCATCAAGGGTACCTCAGGTTTATGGTACAGAACTGTCACTATCAGTTCAGACGCTGCCGTATGGATGGTCCACGGCACCCCGGGTCTTTACCAAGGTAATGGCCGAAATGATGATATTCCTTCGAAGGAAGGGAATTTTAGTTATCCTTTACTTGGACGATTCCCTGATAAGGGTAAGATCCAGGGAACAGTTGGAGGTCGGTGTAGCACTATCTCAGGTAGTGTTGCGGCAGCACGATTGGATTCTCAATATTCCAAAATCGCAGCTGGTTCCGACGACTTGTCTTCTGTTCCTAGGGATGATCCTGGACACAGTCCAGAAAAAGGTGTTTCTCCCGGAGGAGAAAGCCAGGGAGTTATCCGAGCTAGTCAGGAACCTCCTAAAACCGAGCCAAGTCTCAGTGCATCAATGCACAAGGGTTCTGGGTAAAATGGGGGCTTCCTACGAAGCAATCCCATTCGGCAGATTCCACGCAAGAACTTTCCAGTGGGACCTGCTGGACAAATGGTCCGGGTCGCATCTTCAGATGCATCAGCGGATAACCCTGTCACCAAGGACAAGGGTGTCCCTCCTGTGGTGGTTGCAGAGTGCTCATCTTCTAGAGGGCCGCAGATTCGGCATTCAGGACTGGGTCCTGGTGACCACGGATGCCAGCCTGCGAGGCTGGGGAGCAGTCACACAGGGAAGGAATATCCAGGGCTTATGGTCAAGCCTGGAGACATCACTTCACATAAATATCCTGAAGCTAAGGGCCATTTACAATGCTCTAAGCTTAGCAAGACCTCTGCTTCAAGGTCAGCAGGTGTTGATCCAGTCGGACAACATCACGGCAGTCACCCACGTAAACAGACAGGGTGGCACAAGAAGCAGGAGGGTAATGGCAGAAGCTGCAAGGATTCTTCGCTGGTCGGAAAATCATGTGATAGCACTGTCAGCAGTATTCATTCCGGGAGTGGACAACTGGGAAGCAGACTTCCTCAGCACGACCTCCACCCGGGGGAGTGGGGACTTTACCCAGAAGTCTTCCACATGATTATAAACCGTTGGGAAAAACTCGACAGGTATTGCGCCAGGTCAAGGGACCCTCAGGCAATAGCTGTAGACGCTCTGGTAACACCGTGGGTGTACCAGTCAGTGTATGTGTTCCCTCCTCTGCCTCTCATACCCAAGGTACTGAGATTGATAAGATGGAGAGGAGTAAGCACTATATTCGTGGCTCCGGATTGGCCAAGAAGGACTTGGTAACCGGAACTTCAAGAGATGCTCACGGAGGATCCGTGGCCTCTACCTCTAAGAAGGGACCTGCTCCAGCAAGGACCCTGTCTGTTCCAAGACTTACCGCGGCTGCGTTTGACGGCATGGCGGTTGAACGCCGGATCCTGAAGGAAAAAAGGCATTCCGGATGAAGTCATCCCTATCCTGATCAAAGCCAGGAAGGATGTAACCGCAAAACATTATCACCGCATTTGGCGAAAATATGTTGCGTGGTGCGAGGCCAGTAAGGCCCGACGGAGGAAATTCAACTGGGTCGATTCCTACATTTCCTGCAAACAGGAGTGTCTATGGGCCTGAAATTGGGGTCCATTAAGGTTCAAATTTCGGCCCTGTCAATTTTCTTCCAAAAAGAACTGGCTTCAGTCCCTGAAGTTCAGACGTTTGTAAAAGGGGTACTGCATATACAGCCTCCTTTTGTGCCTCCAGTGGCACTTGGGATCTCAATGTCGTTTTTGGGTTCCAAAAGTCACATTGGTTTGAACCACTTAAATCTGTGGAGTTAAAATATCTCACAGGGAAAGTGGTCATGCTGTTGGCCCTGGCTTGGGCCAGGCGCGTGTCAGAATTGGCGGCTTTATCCTGTAAAAGCCCTTATCTGATTTTCCATTCGGACAGGGCGGAATTGAGGACTCGTCCTCAGTTTCTCCCTAAGGTGGTTTCAGCGTTTCACCTGAACCAACCTATTGTGGTGCCTGCGGCTACTAGGGACTTGGAGGACTCCAAGTTGCTGGACGTAGTCAGGGCCCTGAAAATATATGTTTCCAGGACGGCTGGAGTCAGAAAATCTGACTCGCTGTTTATCCTGTATGCACCCAACAAGCTGGGTGCTCCTGCTTCTAAGCAGACTATTGCTCGTTGGATTTGTAGTACAAATCAGCTTGCACATTC
Source organism: Pseudophryne corroboree (assembly GCF_028390025.1). Taxonomy (NCBI): domain Eukaryota; kingdom Metazoa; phylum Chordata; class Amphibia; order Anura; family Myobatrachidae; genus Pseudophryne; species Pseudophryne corroboree. Next base: position 486,575,159 of record NC_086447.1, on the reverse strand, counting down.
GGTGGCAGGCCTGCCACAGCCAAAAATCTGTAAATGCCCACTCCACAAGGAAGGTGGGCTCATCTTGGGCGGCTGCCCGAGGGGTCTCGGCTTTACAACTTTGCCAAGCAGCTACTTGGTCAGGAGCAAATACGTTTGTAAAATTCTACAAAATTGATACCCTGGCTGAGGAGGACCTGGAGTTCTCTCATTTGGTGCTGCAGAGTCATCCGCACTCCCCCGCCCGTTTGGGAGCTTTGGTATAATCCCCATGGTCCTTACGGAGTCCCCAGCATCCACTTAGGACGTTCGAGAAAATAAGAATTTACTTACCGATAATTCTATTTCTCGTAGTCCGTAGTGGATGCTGGGCGCCCATCCCAAGTGCGGATTGTCTGCAATACTGGTACATAGTTATTGTTACCAAAAAAAAAAAAAAAAATCGGGTTATTGCTGTAGTGGGCCATCTTTTCTAGAGGCTCCTCTGTTATCATGCTGTTAACTGGGTTCAGATCACAAGTTGTACGGTGTGATTGGTGTGGCTGGTATGAGTCTTACCCGGGATTCAAGATCCTTCCTTATTGTGTACGCTCGTCCGGGCACAGTATCCTAACTGAGGCTTGGAGGAGGGTCATAGGGGGAGGAGCCAGTGCACACCAGATAATCCTAAAGCTTTCTTTAGATGTGCCCAGTCTCCTGCGGAGCCGCTATTCCCCATGGTCCTTACGGAGTCCCCAGCATCCACTACGGACTACGAGAAATAGAATTATCGGTAAGTAAATTCTTATATATATATATATATATATATATATATATATATATTATTGTGAGGTGTTCAGAATAGACTGAAAATGAGTGGAAATTATGGTTATTGAGGTTAATAATACTATGGGATCAAAATGACCCCCAAATTCTATGATTTAAGCTGTTTTTGAGTGTTTTTTGTAAAAAAAACACCCGAATCCGACAAAAAATTTTCAGGGAGGTTTTGCCAAAAACGCGTCCGAATCCAAAACACGGCCGCAGAACCGAATCCAAAACCAAAACACAAAACCCGAAAAATGTCCGGTGCGCATCACTAATAATAAGATTTTACTTACCGGTAAATCTATTTCTTGTAGTCCGTAGTGGATGCTGGGGACTCCGTAAGGACCATGGGGAATAGACGGGCTCCGCAGGAGACATGGGCACTTTAAGAAAGAATTTGGATTCTGGTGTGCTCTGGCTCCTCCCTCTATGTCCCTCCTCCAGACCTCAGTTAAAGAAACTGTGCCCGGAAGAGCTGACAGTACAAGGAAAGGATTTTGGAATCCAGGGCAAGACTCATACCAGTCACACCAATCACACCGTATAACTTGTGATAAACTTACCCAGTTAACAGTATGAACAACAATAGAGCATCAGATCAATCCCGATGCAACTATAACATAACCCTTATGTAAGCAATAACTATATACAAGCATTGCAGAAAAAAGTCCGCACTTGGGACGGGCGCCCAGCATCCACTACGGACTACGAGAAATAGATTTACCGGTAAGTAAAATCTTATTTTCTCTAACGTCCTAGTGGATGCTGGGGACTCCGTAAGGACCATGGGGATTATACCAAAGCTCCCAAAAGGGCGGGAGAGCGCGGATGACTCTGCAGCACCGAATGAGCAAACACAAGGTCCTCCTCAGCCAGGGTATCAAACTTGTAGAACTTTGCAAAAGTGTTTGAACCCGACCAAGTAGCTGCTCGGCAAAGCTGTAATGCCAAGACCCCTCGGGCAGCCGCCCAAGAAGAGCCCACCTTCCTTGTGGAATGGGCTTTTACTGATTTTGGCAGCGGCAATCCCGCCGCAGAATGAGCCTGCTGAATCGTGTTACAGATCCAGCGAGCAATTGTTTGCTTTGAAGCAGGAGCACCCAGCTTGTTGGGTGCATACAGGATAAACAGTGACTCAGTTTTCCTGACTCTAGCCGTTCTGGCTACATAAACCTTCAAAGCCCTGACCACATCTAGTAACTCGGAATCCTCCAAGTCACGAGTAGCCACAGGCACCACAATAGGTTGGTTCATATGAAAAGATGACACCACTTTTGGCAGAAATTGCGGACGGGTCCGCAATTCCGCCCTGTCCATATGGAAAACCAGATAGGGGCTTTTATGTGACAAAGCCGCTAATTCTGACACACGCCTAGCCGAAGCTAAGGCTAATAGCATGACCACCTTCCACGTGAGAAATTTTAACTCCACGGTTCTAAGTGGCTCAAACCAGTGCGACTTCAGGAACTCAACACCACGTTAAGATCCCAAGGTGCCACTGGAGGCACAAAAGGGGGTTGAATATGCAGCACTCCCTTCACAAACGTCTGAACTTCAGGAAGAAAAGCCAGTTCTTTTTGAAAGAAAATGGATAGGGCCGAAATCTGGACCTTAATGGAACCCAATTTTAGGCCCAAAGTCACTCCCGACTGTAGGAAGTGAAGGAAACGGCCCAGCTGGAATTTCTCCGTACGGGCATTCCTGGCCTCACACCAAGCAACATATTTTCGCCATATACGGTGATAATGTTTAGCCGTCACGTCCTTCCTAGCCTTTATCAGCGTAGGAATAACCTCCTCCGGAATGCCTTTTTATGCTAGGATCCGGCGTTCAACCGCCATGCCGTCAAACGCAGCCGCGGTAAGTCTTGGAACAGACAGGGCCCCTGTTGCAACAAGTCCTGTCTTAGAGGCAGAGGCCATGGGTCCTCTGTGAGCATTTCTTGCAGCTCTGGATACCAAGTCCTTCTTGGCCAATCCGGAACAATGGCCCTCATTCCGAGTTGTTCGCTCGTTCTTTTTCATCGCATCGCAGTGAAAATCCGCTTAGTACGCATGCGCAAAGTTCGCACTGCGACTGCGCCAAGTAACTTTACTATGAAGAAAGTATTTTTACTCACGGCTTTTTCTTCGCTCCGGCGATCGTAATGTGATTGACAGGAAATGGGTGTTACTGGGCGGAAACACGGCGTTTCAGGGGCGTGTGGCTGAAAACGCTACCGTTTCCGGAAAAAACGCAGGAGTGGCCGGAGAAACGGTGGGAGTGCCTGGGCGAACGCTGGGTGTGTTTGTGACGTCAACCAGGAACGACAAGCACTGAACTGATCGCACAGGCAGAGTAAGTCTGGAGCTACTCAGAAACTGCTAAGTAGTTTGTAATCGCAATATTGCGAATACATCGGTCGCAATTTTAAGAAGCTAAGATTCACTCCCAGTAGGCGGCGGCTTAGCGTGTGTAACTCTGCTAAATTCGCCTTGCGACCGATCAACTCGGAATGAGGGCCAATGAGTATTGTTCTCACTCCTCTTCTTCTTAGGATTCTCAGCACCTTGGGTATGAGAGGAAGAGGAGGAAATACATAGACCGACTGGAACACCCACGGTCTCACTAGAGCATCTACAGCTATCGCCTGAGGGTCTCTTGACCTGGCGCAATACCTCTGTAGCTTTTTGTTGAGGCGAGATGCCATCATGTCTACTTGTGGCAGTTCCCACCGACTTGCAATCTGCGTGAAAACTTCTTGATGAAGTCCCCACTCTCCCGGGTGGAGGTCGTGCCTGCTGAGGAAGTCTGCTTCCCAGTTGTCCACTCCCGGAATGAACACTGCTGACAGTGCAACTACGTGAATCTCCGCCCAGCGAAGAATTCTGTTGGCTTCCGCCATCGCCACCCTGCTCCTTGTGCCGCCTTGGCGGTTTACATGAGCCACTGCGGTGATGTTGTCTGACTGAATCAGCACCGGTCGGTCGCGAAGCAGGGTCTCCGCTTGTCGTAGGGCGTTGTATATTGCCCTTAGTTCCAGGATGTTTATGTGAATTCAAGTCTCCTGACTTGACCACAGACCTTGGAAATTTCTTCCCTGTGTGACTGCTCCCCACCCTCGGAGGCTTGCGTCCGTGGTCACCAGGACCCAGTCCTGATTGCCGAATCTGCGGCCCTTGAGAAGGTGAGCACTCTGCAGCCACCACAGGAGAGACACGCTGGCCCTGGGGGACAGGGTGATCAGACGATGCATCAATAGATGTGATCCGGACCACTTGTCCAACAGATCCCACTGAAAGGTCCTCGCATGGAACCTGCCGAAGGGAATGGCCTCGTATGATGCCACCATCTTTCCCAAGACTCGCGTGCAGTGATGCACCGACACCTGTTTTGGTTTTAATAGGTCTCTGACCAGTGTCATGAGCTCCTGAGCCTTCTCCATCGGGAGATAAACCCTCTTCTGGTCTGTGTCCAGAATCATGCCCAGGAATGGCAGACGAGTCGTAGGAATCAACTGCGACTTTGGAATATTTAGAATCCAGCCGTGCTGCTGTAACACTTCCCGAGAGCGTGCTACGCTGATCAGCAACTGCTCTCTGGACCTCGCCTCTATGAGGAGATCATCCAAGTATGGGATAATTGTGACCCCTTGCTTTCACAGGAGCACCATCATCTCCGCCATTACCTTGGTAAATATTCTCGGTGCCGTGGAGAGACCAAACGGCAATGTCTGGAATTGGTAATGACAATCCTGTACCACAAATCTGAGGTACGCCTGATGAGGTGGATAAATGGGGACATGAAGGTAAGCATCCATAAAATCCCCCCCTTCCAGGCTTGCAATGACCGCTCTGAGCGATTCCATCTTGAACTTGAACCTTTTCAGGTATATGTTCAGGGATTTTAAATTCAATATGGGTCTCACCGAACCGTCCGGTTTCGGTACCACAAACATGGTTGAATAGTAACCCCTTCCCTGTTGAAGGAGGGGAACCTTTACCACCACCTGCTGAAGTTACAATTTGTGAATTGCAGCTAACACTATTTCCCTCTCTAAGGGGGAAGCTGACAGGGCCGATTTGAGGTAACGGTGAGGGGGCATCTCTTCGAATTCCAGCTTGTATCCCTGAGACACAATCTCTATAGCCCAGGGATCCAACTGGGAGTGAACCCACTTGTGGCTGAAAATTCGGAGACGCGCCCCCCGGGCCTAGCTCCGCCTGTGGAGCCCCAGCGTCATGCGGTGGATTTAGTGGACGCCTGGGAGGACATCTGTTCCTGGGAACTAGCTGTATTGTGCAGCTTCTTTCCTCTACCGCTGCCTCTGGCAAGAAAGGACGCACCTCGTACTTTCTTGCCTCTTTGTGATCGAAAGGACTGCATTTGGTAATATGGTGCTTTCTTAGGTTGTGAGGGAATATATGGCAAAAAATTTGACTTTCCAGCCGTAGCTGTGGAGACCAGGTCTGAGAGACCGTCCCCAAACAATTCCTCACCCTTGTAAGGTAAAACCTCCATGTGCCTTTTTGAGTCGGCATCGCCTGTCCATTGCCGAGTCCACAGGACCCTTCTGGCAGAAATCGACATTGCATTTTTAGTCTAGAGCCCAGTAGGCTAATGTCTCTTTGGGCATCTCTCATATATAGGACAGCGTCTTTTATATGCCCCAGGGTCAGTACTATAGTATCCTTGTCCAAGTTATCAAGTTCCTCAGATAAGGTATCTGTCCATGCTGCTACCGCACTACACATCCAGACCGACGCAATCGCCGGCCTTAGTAGGGTACCTGAATGTGTATAAATGGACTTCAGGATACCCTCCTGCTTTCTATCCGCAGCATCTTTTAGGGTGGCCGTATCCTGTGACGGCAGGGCTACCCTCTTGGATAAGCGTGTTAAAGCTTTGTCTACCCTAAAGGAGGATTCCCAGCGTAACCTGTCCGTTGGCGGGAAAGGATACGCCATAAGCATCCGTTTGGAAATCTGCAGTTTTCTATCTGGAGATTCCCAAGCCTTTTCACATAACTCATTTAACTCATGTGAAGGGGGAAAGGTCACCTCTTGCCTTTTTTCCCCATACATATAAACCCTCTTGTCAGGGACTGGGGTTTCCTCTGTGATGTGCAACACATCCTTCATTGCTATAATCATGTAACGGATGGCTTTAGCCATTTTAGGCTGTAACTTTGCATCATCGCCATCGACACTGGAGTCAGAATCCGTGTCGACATCTGTGTCAACAATTTGGGATAGTGGGCGCTTCTGAGACCCTGACGGCCTCTGCGACATAGGATCAGGCATGGGCTGAGACCCCGGCTATCCCAAGGCTTCTGCTTTATCCAACCTTTTATGCAAGGAAGTAACATTATCATTTAAAACCTTCCACATATCCATCCAATCGGGTGTCGGTGGCGACCCCACATTCATTTGCTCCCGCTCTGCTTCCACATAGCCTTCCTCGTCAAACATGCCGACACAAGCGTACCGACACACCACACACACAGGGGATGCTCTTTTTGAAGACAGTTCCCCCACAAGGCCCTTTGGAGAGACAGAGAGAGAGTATGCCAGCACACACCCCAGCGCTATATGTCCCAGGAGTCACACAGTAACTTAGTGTTAACCCAGTAGCTGCTGTATCTATTGTTTTTGCGCCAAATTTATCTGCCCCCCCCCCCCTCTCTTTTTACCCTCTTCTACCGTGATTCTGCAGGGAGGAGCCTGGGGAGCTTCCTCTCAGCGGAGCTGTGGAGAGAAAATTGCGCTGGTGAGTGCTGAGGAAGTAGCCCTGCCCCCTCAGCGGCGGGCTTCTGTCCCGCGTTTGTGTGTAAAAATATGGCGGGGGCCCATGCACATATACAGTGCCCAACTGTATATATGCTGCTTTTTTGCCAAGAGGTTCTTAATTGCTGCCCAGTGAGCCCCCCCCACCCGCGCCCTGCACCCTACAGTGACCGGAGTGTGCGGGTTAGTGTGGGAGCAATGGCGCACAGCTGCAGTGCTGTGCGCTACCTCATATGAAGACTGGAGTCTTCTGCCGCCGATTTTGACGTCTTCTTGCTTCAGACACCGGCTTCTGACTTCTGGCTCTGCAAGGGGGACGGCGGCGCGGCTCCGGGATCGGACGACCAAGGGTGCGATCCTGTGTACGATCCATCTGGAGCAAATGGTGTCCAGTAGCCTAAGAAGCAGGACCTATCTTCGGTGAGTAGGGCTGCTTCTCTCCCCTCAGTCCCATGTAGCAGAGAGTCTGTTGCCAGCAGATCTCTCTGAAAATAAAAAACCTAACAAAATACTTTCTTTCTAGCAAGCTTAGGAGAGCTCACTAAGTAGCACCCAGCTCGTCCGGGCACAGATTCAAACTGAGGTCTGGAGGAGGGACATAGAGGGAGGAGCCAGAGCACACCAGTATCCAAATTCTTTCTTAAAGTGCCCTGTCTCCTGCGGAGCCCGTCTATTCCCCCATGGTCCTTACGGAGTCCCCAGCATCCACTAGGACGTTAGAGAAATATATATATATGCCACTCCTAGATGGGCTAGGTGTTTGTGTCGGTCGCTTAGCTTAGTCATCCAGCGACCTCGGTGCAAATTTTAGGACTAAAAATAATATTGTGAGGTGTTCAGAATAGACTGAAAATGAGTGGAAATTATGGTTATTGAAGTTAATAATACTATGGGATCAAAATGACCCCCAAATTCTATGATTTAAGCTGTTTTTGAGAGGTTTTTGTAAAAAAACACCCGAATCCAAAACACACCCGAATCCGACAAAAAATTTTCAGGGAGGTTTTGCCAAAACGCGCCCGAATCCAAAACACGGCCACGGAACCGAATCCAAAACTAAAACCCGAAAAATATCCGGTGCGCATCACTAATATATATTTTTAGTCCTAAAATTTGCACCGAGGTCGCTGGATGACTAAGCTAAGCGACCCAAGTGGCCGACACAAACACCTGGCCCATCTAGGAGTGGCACTGCAATGTCAAACAAGATGGCACTTCAAAAAAATAGTCCCCAAACAGCACATGATGCAAAGAAAAAAAGAGGTGCACCAAGGTCGCTGGATGGCTAAGCTAAGCGACACAAGTGGCCGACACAAACACCTGGCCCATCTAGGAGTGGCACTGCAGTGTCAGGCAGGATGGCACTTCAAAAAAATAGTCCCCAAACAGCACATGATGCAAAGAAAAATGAAAGAAAAAAGAGGTGCAAGAAGAAATTTTCCTTGGGCCCTCCCACCCACCCTTATGTTGTATAAACAGGACATGCACACTTTAACAAACCCATCATTTCAGCGACAGGGTCTGCCACACAACTGTGACTGAAATGACTGGTTGGTTTGGGCCCGACCAAAAAAGAATTAATCAATCTCTCCTTGCACAAACTGGCTCTACAGAGGCAAGATGTCCACCTCCTCCTCATCGTCCGATTCCTCACCCCTTTCACTGTGTACATCCCCCTCCTCACAGATTATTAATTCGTCCCCACTGGAATCCACCATCTCAGGGCCCTGTGTACTTTCTGGAGGCAATTGCTGGTGAATGTCTCCACGGAGGAATTGATTATAATTCATTTTGATGAACATCATCTTCTCCACATTTTCTGGAAGTAACCTTGTACGCCGATTGCTGACAAGGTGAGCGGCTGCACTAAACAGTCTTTCGGAGTACACACTGGAGGGTGGGCAACTTAGGTAAAATAAAGCCAGTTTCTGCGAGGGCCTCCAAATTGCCTCTTTTTCCTGCCAGTATACGTACGGACTGTCTGACGTGCCTACTTGGATGCGGTCACTCATATAATCCTCCACCATTCTTTCAATGGTGAGAGAATCATATGCAGTGACAGTAGACGACATGTCAGTAATCGTTGGCAGGTCCTTCAGTCCGGACCAGATGTCAGCACTCGCTCCAGACTGCCCTGCATCACCGCCAGCGGGTGGGCTCGGAATTCTTAGCCTTTTCCTCGCTCCCCCAGTTGCGGGAGAATGTGAAGGAGGAGCTGTTAACGGGTCACGTTCCGCTTGACTTGACAATTTTCTCACCAGCAGGTCTTTGAACCTCTGCAGACTTGTGTCTGCCGGAAAGTGAGATCCAACGTAGGTTTTAAATCTAGGATCGAGCACGGTGGCCAAAATGTAGTGCTCTGATTTCAACAGATTGACCACCCGTGAATCCTGGTTAAGCGAATTAAGGGCTCCATCCACAAGTCCCACATGCCTAGCGGAATCGCTCTGTTTTAGCTCCTCCTTCAATGTCTCCAGCTTCTTCTGCAAAAGCCTGATGAGGGGAATGACCTGACTCAGGCTGGCAGTGTCTGAACTGACTTCACGTGTGGCAAGTTCAAAGGGTTGCAGAACCTTGCACAACGTTGAAATCATTCTCCACTGCGCTTGAGTCAGGTGCATTCCCCCCTCCTTTGCCTATATCGTAGGCAGATGTATAGGCTTGAATGGCCTTTTGCTGCTCCTCCATCCTCTGAAGCATATAGAGGGTTGAATTCTACCTCGTTACCACCTCTTGCTTCAGATGATGGCAGGGCAGGTTCAGGACTGTTTGCTGGTGCTCCAGTCTTCGGCACGCGGTGGCTGAATGCCGAAAGTGGCCCGCAATTCTTCGGGCCACCGACGGCATCTCTTGCACGCCCCTGTCATTTTTTAAATAATTCTGCACCACCAAATTCAATGTATGTGCAAAACATGGGACGTGCTGGAATTTGCCCAGATGTAATGCACGCGCAATATTGCTGGCATTGTCCGATGTCACAAATCCCCAGGAGAGTCCAATTGGGGTAAGCCATTCTGCGATGATGTTCCTCAGTTTCCGTAAGAGGTTGTCAGCTGTGTGCCTCTTCTGGAAAGCGGTGATACAAAGCGTAGCCTGCCTAGGAACGAGGTGGCGTTTGCGAGATGCTGCTACTGGTGCCGCCGCTGCTGTTCTTGCTGCGGGAGGCAATACATCTACTCAGTGGGCTGTCACAGTCATATAGTCCTGAGTCTGCCCTGGTCCACTTGTCCACATGTCCATGGTTAAGTGGACATTGGGTACAACTGAATTTTTTAGGACACTGGTGACTTTTTCTGAGGTCTGTGTACATTTTCGGTATCGCCTGCCTAGAGAAATGGAACCTAGATGGTATTTGGTGCCGGGGACACACTACCTCAATCAAGTCTGTAGTTGCCTGTGAATTAACGGTGGATAACGGAAACACGTTTCTCACCGCCCAGGCTGCCAAGGACTGAGTTATCTGCTTTGCAGCAGGATGACTGCTGTGATATTTCATCTTCCTCGCAAAGGACTGTTGGACAGTCAATTGCTTACTGGAAGTAGTACAAGTGGTCTTCCGACTTCCCCTGTGAGATGACGATCGACTCCCAGCAGCAACAGCAGCGCCAGCAGCAGGAGGCGTTACACTCAAGGATGCATCGGAGGAATCCCAGGCAGGAGAGGACTCGTCAGACTTGACAGTGACATGGCCTGCAGGACTATTGGCTTTCCTGTGTAAGGAGGAAATTGACACTGAGGGAGTTGGTGGTGTGGTTTGCAGGAGCTTGGTTACAAGAGGAAGGGATTTAGTGGTCAGTGGACTGCTTCCGCTGTAATCCAAAGTTTTTGAACTTGTCACTGACTTATAATGAATGCGCTGCAGGTGACGTATAAGGGAGGATGTTCCGAGGTGGTTAACGTCCTTACCCCTACTTATTACAGCTTGACAAAGGCAACACACGGCTTGACACCTGTTGTCCGCATTTGTGTTAAAATAATTCCACACCGAAGAGGTGATTTTTTTTGTAATTTGACCAGGCATGTCAATGGCCATATTCGTCCCACGGACAACAGGTGTCTCCCCGGGTGCCTGACTTAAACAAACCACCTCACCATCAGAATCCTCCTTGTCAATTTCCTCCTCAGCGCCAGCAACACCCATATCCTCATCCTGGTGTACTTCAACAGTGACATCTTCAATTTGACTATCAGGAACTGGACTGCGGGTGCTCCTTCCAGCACTTGCAGGGGGCGTGCAAATGGTGGAAGGCGCCACCTCTTCCGGTCCAGTGTTGGGAAGGTCAGGCATCGCACCCGACACAATTGGACTCTCCTTGGGGATTTGTGATTTAGAAGAACGCACAGTTCTTTGCTGTGCTTTTGCCAGCTTAAGTCTTTTCATTTTTCTAGCGAGAGGATGAGTGCTTCCATCCTCATGTGAAGCTGAACCACTAGCCTTGACACTCCGTGTCGTAAATGGCATATTGGCAAGTTTACGCTTCTCCTCAGACGCTTTTCATTTTGATTTTTGGGTCATTTTACTGAACTTTTGTGTTTTGGATTTTACATGCTCTCTACTATGACATTGGGCATCGGCCTTGGCAGACGACGTTGATGGCATTTCATCGTCTCGGCCATGACTAGTGGCAGCAGCTTCAACACGAGGTGGAAGTGGATCTTGATCTTTCCCTATTTTACCCTCCACATTTTTGTTCTCCATTTTTTAATGTGTGGAATTATATGCCAGTACCAATAGCAATGGCCTACTACTATATATACTGCGCACAACTGAAATGCACCACAGGTATGGATGGATAGTATACTTGACGACACAGAGGTAGGTAGAGCAGTGGCCTACTGTACCGTACTGCTATATATTATATACTGGTGGTCAGCAAACTGTGCAAAACTGAAATGCACCACAGGTATGGATGGATAGTATACTTGACGACACAGAGGTAGGTAGAGCAGTGGCCTACTGAACCGTACTGCTATATATTATATACTGGTGGTCAGCAAACTGTGCAAAACTGAAATGCACCACAGGTATGGATGGATAGTATACTTGACGACACAGAGGTAGGTAGAGCAGTGGCCTACTGTACCGTACTGCTATATATTATATACTGGTGGTCAGCAAACTGTGCAAAACTGAAATGCACCACAGGTATGGATGGATAGTATACTTGACGACACAGAGGTAGGTAGAGCAGTGGCCTTCTGTACCGTACTCCTATATATTATATACTGGTGGTCAGCAAAATTATGCACTGTACTCCTACTATATACTACAATGCAGCACAGATATGGAGCGTTTTTCAGGCAGAGAACGTATAATACTGGTGGTCACTGGTCAGCAAAACTCTGCACTGTACTCCTCCTATATAATACTTCTGGTCCCCAGTCCCCACAATAAAGCAGTGTGAGCACAGATATATGCAGCACACTGAGCACAGATATGGAGCGTTTTTCAGGCAGAGAACGTATAATACTGGTGGTCACTGGTCAGCAAAACTCTGCACTGTACTCCTCCTATATAATGCTGCTGGTCCCCAGTCCCCACAATAAAGCAGTGTGAGCACAGATATATGCAGCACACTGAGCACAGATATGGAGCATTTTGCAGGCAGAGAACGTATAATACTGGTGGTCATTGGTCAGCAAAACTCTGCACTGTACTCCTCCTATATAATACTGCTGGTCCCCAGTCCCCACAATAAAGCAGTGTGAGCACAGATATATGCAGCACACTGAGCACAGATATGGAGCGTTTTTCAGGCAGACAACATATACTGGTGGTCACTGGTCAGCAAAACTCTGCACTGTACTCCTCCTATAATACTGCTGGTCCCCAGAATAAAGATATTTGCACTGCAGCCCCCTGAAACAAAGTGAGAGGACGCCAGCCACGTCCTCTCACTATCATTTCCAATGCACGAGTGAAAAATGGCGGCGATGCGCGGCTCCTTATATAGAAACCGAATCTTGCAAGAATCGGACAGCGGGATGATGACGTTCGGGCGCGCTCGGGTTAACCGAGCAAGGCGGGAGGATCAGAGTCTGCGGGAGGATCAGAGTCTGCCTCGGACCCGTGTAAAAAGGGTGAAGTTCGGGGGGGTTCGGATTCCGAGGAACCGAACCCGCTCATCACTAAATAAATTATATATATATATATATATATATATATATATACACATGCATATATATATATATATATATATATATATATATATATATATATAGTCTGCTAAGTAACACTATGTACAGTTACCGTGCAGCGACACTGAAATGCATCTTTCTTCCATACTGTAGAAATGTAGAGTAGGCTGTATCCAACATATCAGAGCTGGTCTATGGTACAGGAGGACAACAAACGTGGAGAATCTACATTAGACAGGCAATTGGTATTTTCTATTTTTAGTTAAATAGAGCCTGTACCTGTGTGACTAAAATGTAAGATTAATTAGTATGCCCCATTGTGTAATTAAAATCTGGGGCCTATTCCCCGAAAAACATCAATTTTGAGGGAGTACCTTCAAAAATTATGTATCCCCTGGATGTATTTACAGACACCGCAGCAAGTATCTGAGATATCTGCTACAGTCCCCAGTTTTCATACGGCAAAATCAACTGCTGCTTTCTTGCCAAATTTACCAAACTCTGAAATGCGAAGATGGCGTTAGCCACTGTAAACTATAGGCTACACTTTGCAAACAAAGTATTGGGAGAGGAATCCGTGAGAGCCCTCTCTGGCACTCCCCAATTGCACATGCATGGAAGTGCACAGCCCTCGCAAAATGAAAGTACTTTTACAAATTGCAGGGATAGGCTCCTGTTAAAGCCACTGTCCCTGGATGTGATTAATAATATATGCTGCAGGCAATAAATTCTTAGAAGGTGATTTCATTATTTTCTCCATGGCTACCACGAGGGGGCGCATAAGGAAGCCATTTAAATGTTGTGCCGTTTAGATACCCGATAGCTGCAAGACTGACATTACTTATCACACACCTAGAGGCGCAGAGAAGAAATGTGTGCAAAATCTGTTTGGGTTTTAGTCAGGATTGGTCTTTATTTTGAACCTAAACACCTATTTTGTGCATATAAAGCAATGGGCAGCCGATCAGAGTAACAACTGAATTGCCCTGTGAGGCACCCCCCAAAATTTTTAATCACCTTCTATATGTCACAAAATATAATTCTCAGATTTTTAATAAGCGTCCTATGTGTGGGAATGTCAGGTTATTTATGGACTCTCTACTTATCGTAGCCCAATTGTTTTTTGGTTACGATAAGTAATGGGTGCCCAATGAAGCAATTCCATTGTTTAGCCAATCAGAGGAGACTGCATTACTTATCGCGTTTGTCGTGACCAAATACACCGGCTTTAGCCGTGTAAAGGAGATAAACCTGTGCAAAGTCCTGTTTAGCATGCCCAAACAGGCAACTTTTTGCTGATTTCTGCTCATCACCTCAGGAGGCTATGAGTAGAATTCATGTAGTCATTCCCAAACAGCTGAATTGAATAGCGGATGTCGGGCTGTCAACGGCTGAGGTGAAAAGAACTGAATAGCCCCCCCCCCCTCCCGTTTTTAAATGTGTTCTGTCAAAATATACGTTATGGCAAGAACTTCTTCTAAGTCCACAGGATAACAATGGGATATGATGAAGTGACAGCAGATTGGTACCAAACGATCAGAGCTTTCCGGCCTCCCAACATGCAGCGGGCCCGTCTATATATTCCCGCCTCCTGGCTCAGGCAAATCAGTTGTATTCCAAAGCTCAGGACAGGAGCATCATAGATAGCCCTAATCAGGCGTTAAGAACACGCATGCACACCCTTCCGTACAAGAAAGAAGAGCTTAGTGAGTAAAAGGATCCTCAAATCAGGTGTGTCAAGGTGGGATCCCTGTGGACTTAGGAGAAATACCGTTATCAATGGTAAGTACTTACCATAACGTATATTTCTCTGGCAGGGTCCACAGGTTATCCACAGGATAACAATGGGATTTCCCAAAGCAATTTAGTGGTGGGGACGCTCCTGACTGGACAGGAGAATCCTTCGCCCGAATTCAGCGTCATGAGAGGTAAAAGGTATCCAAGGCATAATGTCTAATGAATGTGTTAATGGAAGACCATGTGGCCGCCTTACATATCTGTTCTGCTGAAGCACCATGTTGTGCTGCCCATGATGGACCTGCCTTACGAGCAGAGTGAGCAGAAACATTAGCCGGAACAGGGAGATCAGCCTGAGAATATGCTTCTGAAATAGTCATCCAAAGCCATCTTGCCAGCGTCTGTTTATCAGCAGGCCATCCTCTCTTGTGAAATCCGTAGAAAATGAAGAGAGAATCTGTCTTTCTGATGGCACTGGTATGATCCACATAGATCCTTAATGCACGGACAACGTTCAGCGATGCATCTCCCGTAGAAAGGCCTGGAACCTGGAAAGCCGGGACTACAATTTCTTCATTAAGGTGGAATTTAGACACCACCTTCGGAAGATACCCAGATCTAGTCCTGAGAACTGCTTTATCTGGATTTAAAAAAAAATCAGAAACGGGGAATAACATGATAATGCCCCTAAATCTGATACTCTTCTAGCTGATGCTATAGCCAGTAGAAAGAGAACTTTAGCTGTCAACCATTTAAGATCCACTTTATTAAGTGGTTCAAATGGGGCAACTTGAAGGGCTTTCAGGACTAGACTTAAGTCCCAAGGTACTGTAGGAGGAACAAAGGAGGTTGAATGCACAGCATTCCATGAAAAAAAGTACACACATCCTGTAAACTGGCAATTTTCTTTTGGAACCATACAGTCAATGCTGACACTTGCACTCTCAAGGAAACCACCTTCATACCTTGATCCATTCCTGCCTGAAGGAATGCTAAGACCCTGGAAACTCTGAAAGACTTAGGGTCCATTTTCCGTTCAGTGCACCAATGAATATAGGTTTGCCATATTCGGTGATAAATGCGAGCTGAGGAAGGTTTCCTTGCTCTGAGCATAGTTTGAATTCCCTGTTGTGAGAATCCTCTCGACTTCAGGATAGAGGTTTCAAGAGCCACGCCGTCAAAGACAGTCGATCCAGATGTCTGTGATAACAAGGACCCTACATCAGTAGATCTGGACGTTGAGGGAGCAGAAGTGGAACATCCATCGACATCCTTTGCAGATCTGTGTACCAATGCCTTCTGGGCCAAGCCGGAGCTATTAGTATCACGGCACTTTTTCCTTGTTTTATCTTTCTCACCACCCTGGGTAATAGGGTGATTGGAGGAAACACATAAGCCAGATGAAAGTCCCATCCCACCGTCCACAAAGATCGCTGTGGGATCCTTTGTTCTTGACCCGTATGCGAGCACTTTGTTGTTCAGACGGGACGCCATGAGACCTCTATCTGGCAACCCTCACTTGTCTACTAGAGTCTTGAAGACCTCTGGGTGTAGAGCCCATTCGCTTGCGTGAATGGCTCGTCGACTGAGAAAGTCCGCTTCCCAGTTTAGGACTCCCGGAAGGAACACTGCGGACAAGGCTGGATGATGAAGTTCTGCCCACCTTTAGTATGCAACTTACCTCCTTTATCGCTTTTCGGCTGTGAGTTCCTCCCTGATGGTTGAGATACGCTACTGCCGTCGCATTGTCCGAGCGGATCTGGACTGGTTTTCCCCGAAGAATGTCCTTTGCCTGAATCATTGCTATGTATATGGCCCAAAGTTCCAATATATTTATTGGCAGGCAACTTTCTTCCTTGGTCCATTGCCCCTGAAAACACAACCTTCCTGACACTGCTCCCCAGCCCTGGAGACTGGCATCAGTCATCAGAATTTCCCAATCTGACATCCAAAAGGGTCTCCCCTTGTCCAGATGGGATGTCTGTAGCCACCAGACTAATGACCTTCTTACTTCTATCGTAAGAACCATAGTTTGTGTTTTTATCGACTGATGCAACCCATTCCATTTGGCAAGAATCAGACGCTGCAGAGGCCTAGAGTGGAATTGTGAATACTCCACCATGTCGAATGTTGACACCATCAAACTATCACGCGCAAGTCCTAAATCCTTGACTGAACCTTGGATATCTTGTTCAGAGGAAAAATTACTCTCTGAAGACTTGAATCCAGTACAGCCCCCCAAGTGAGTCATTTGCTGTGACGGAATCAGAGACGATTTTGCCCAATTTATGAGCCACCAGTGGTTCTGCAGACACGTTATTGTCTGTTGCAGATGACATAAGAGCAATTCCTGCGTCTGTGCCAGGATTAAAAGACGGTCGAGGTATGGAAATATTCTTATCTGCTGCTGGCGGAGATAAGCTGCCATTACTACCATAATCTTGGTAAATATACCCTGGGAGCTGTGGCTAACCCAAAAGGTAGGGCCTGGAACTGAAAATGCTGTTGAAGGATAGCAAACCTCAGACAGCACTGATGGGACACAGTGCTATAGGAACATGTAGGTAAGCATCCTGTATATCCAGGGATACCATATAATCCCCTGGCTCCATGGCCAAAATGATGGAACGTAAAGTCTCCATGTGAAACCGAGGTACCCAAATGTATTTGTTCAGCACTTTGAGATTGAGAATGGGCCGAAATGACCCATTTGGCTTCTGAACTAAAAACAGGTTGGAGTAAAAACCCTGTCCGCGTTGTGCAGGAGGTACTGGAATGACTACTCCTGACTGAAGCAATTTCTGAACTGCCTCTAACAAAGCCCTGGACTTCGTCTCTACCCGAGACGGGCTGGTACAAAAAACCCTTCGAGGAGGGTGCTTCTTGAAGGCAACCGCATAACCTAAAGATACCGCTTCCTGCACCCAGGAATCTGTTGTAGACTGCTGCCAGATCTGTGCAAACTGAAGAAGTCAGCCCCCCACCCTGGAGGCCCGCACCATTAGGCTGATGGCTTATTATCTGTTTTCCCAACTGGTCTTCTGGTAGCCCAATGCTTTTTAGTCTTTCCAGACTTGTTGTATTGGGGCTGCCTGCCATCAGTTTTTCCTTTAGCTTTTCCTTGAGACTGAAATGGACGAAAAGCCAGAGCTTTATGTTTGCAATTTTATGTGGAAGGAAACTTGACCTTCTTGGAGTCTGCTTTTGACTCCAGAATATCTGTCAATTCTTTACAAAAAAGATTATCTCCAGAAAAGGGCAAAGATTCCAAAACCTTCTTAGATTCTGAATCAGTTTTCTACGTACGTACCCAAACTGCTCTGCGAGCAGCTATTGTTAAAGATGATGCCCTGGAGGCAATAGTACCAATATCCAATGCTGCTTCTTCCAAGAACATTGCAGCCTGTTTTATATGTGCTATTTGGGATTTTTGCCCCCTCCAATGCATCAGCCCAGGCAGCCACTGCCTATGCTGCGACTGGGTCCGCTTCGTGTACAGCATCTGAGACGGAAGCGGGAAACGGTTCATGGCGGGAGACTCAGAGGAAACTGGTTATGAACCAGGGGGAGGGGCGACCAGGAGAGCGTCCGACTCCCCACTGCTATCATCAACCTTAGGGATCGCAGCCTCATACTATTCCTGGAGCCTCTGATCCCTAAGGCCTAGCGCTAGTGCACCCGGGGTGGTAGCCGCGTCAGTGACTGTTTAGTAATTCCTCCCAAAACAGTGCGGCTGTGTCCGTGTTCCCCTTCTAAGCAGAACCAATGTCTTACCTTCTCCCCGGTGCTCCGTCCACAGCCTGGTAACGTCTGCTGGACCTGCTAGTATATCCGACACAGACGCCCGCTGAAACAGCACTGTACTCGTGGGTAAGCGTTGTCGCGACCCGGAGGAGAGTTGTTGGAGCGACTCTTTCTAAGGTACGTATAAGACGCTGTTTAGAAAGATTGCTCAGAAAAAATCGAAAGACTATAAAAATAAAAGAAAACTTAGGGCTGCTAAAAAGCAGCAGCCCTCTGACCATGGTCCGGCTCTTGCCGCACTAAACAAAAAAAAAAAAACTGATGTTCCTGAGCGGTGAGGCGGGGAATATACGGACAAGCCCGTTGCATGCCGGGCGGCCGGAAAGCTTTGATCATTTGGTGCCAATCCACTGTCGCTTCATCATATCCCTTTATTATCCTATGGATAACCTGGGGACCCTGCCGGAGAAACCAGGAACACCTTTTATACCTGCCTGAATTCGCATATGCGTAGTCTATAACTGGCAATTCTTACTTCACAACTCACCAACTACAGAGTTTCTACAGACAGTTAAAAGACTTGTATAATTAGTATTACTAGAATTACGGATGCAAAAATTCACTGGGTTGCTAGCCACTGGCAGCATTGCCATTTTTCCCCACTCTCTCTGTATGGTCCAGGCAGCCAGTGAGAGCTGTGAGGGGAGGGGATGGGGCCTTCCTGCAGCTGCTAGACACACAGATACAGCTTTATATAGGTAAGATATAATTACATTTCTAGATTCTCTCCAGACTTCAATACAACTGGATTAATGTTGGATGTAATTTGCACAGGAGATTGACAAAAAGGCAAAGTTAACGCCTATGAAGAGATAATGACAGTATGCACAGTAGTCACAGCAGGACATGCAACAGTGCACTGGTTTACCACATATTTGTCTGCTTTATGGTGCGAGTCCGAGTACCTTATACAAGGAAGTAGCGAATGATAAACAGTCACATTCGGCCTTACAATGTGCTCATGGACTGAATATAAACACCAGTTTGTTTTACTCATACAGGTTGAGTATCCCTTATCCAAAATGCTTGGGACCAGAGGAATTTTGGATATCGGATTTTTCCGTATTTTGGAATAATTGCTTACCATAATGAGATATTATGGTGATGGGACCTAAATCTAAGCACAGAATGCATTTATGTTACATATACACCTTATACACACAGCCTGAAGGTAATTTTAGCCAATATTTTTTATAACTTTGTGCATTAAACAAAGTGTGTGTACATTCACACAATTCATTTATGTTTCATATACACCTTATACACACAGCCTGAAGGTCATTTAATACAATATTTTAATAACTTTGAGTGTTAAACAAAGTTTGTGTACATTGAGCCATCAAAAAACAAAGGTTTCACTATCTCACTATCACTCAAAAAAATCCGTAATTCGGAATATTCCGTATTTCGGAATATTTGGATATGGGATACTCAACCTGTACTAGTCTGACCTGTTGTTATTCCAGGAATTTTCTAGGATCCTGGCTTTACTGTTCTAGTTCTGTTATTATTAAGGGCTGGTACTTTGGCGTCTTACCCCCAAAACTCCTGGATTTGACGCAATAAACCCTTGGCTTTAATGACCTTGGCTCCAGTTTTATAGTATGGCTGGATGTACCCAGTTCTGGAATCCTGCTACTCTGCTCATCAGTGTCTGCATTCTTACATTTCTCCTGTGACACACTGAAGTCTCTCAACGGCATGTGTTCTACAATTAAACAAAAAACCCGCAACTACGGAAACTTGAAGATAATGCTTAGAATAAAAATATTAAAAAAACTTGGTCACATAAAAGATCATGATTAAATCTTCGATATTGCAAAACGTCAGAGGATGTGTACACGATTATATTTTACTGCATGTCATTAGTTTTATGCTATGTATTACTGCTATTTTATTTATCATAGAGTGCCCAAAGCCTGTAACATTACAAATTATTTCATTCAGGTTAAGTGGATTGTACAGCGTTCAGAAAGCAGTAGTTTATTAAATGAAGAGACTTTGATTGTTCATAGCAATACAATCTGGCCGTAGACAGAGAACTTTTAAGGGCCCCATACACTAGGACGATAATGCCAGATTTCATCCGATTTCGGGCATTCAACCAGATATATCGGATGAAATCGGGCATTTTGGAGGAGTTTCCGATCTGTTGCCCGGTCCCGTGAGCATCGGATCCTCCAGATTGAATGTGCAGCGCATTCAATCATGTCCGACCCCACAGGCATGGCCGGGATCGCCCAGGATACATCGTATGCAAAAGGACAGCATACAATGCATCTTGGGCGAACCTGCCCGACGGACCGCTGCCGGTGTGATCGCCAGCGACATGTCGCGTTAGTGTATGGGGCCCTTTAGACTGTATAAGAAGTGTGGAATTTCTCTAATGCTGATTAGGGTTGGCCATCAACCATTGAGGACACGCCAGTAATGGACTGTGCATGTGCAAACTCAAGCTATCAATGGTTTCTAACCAATGGGTTTAAAACGATCGACAGAAGAGCTGATGATGGACAACCCTTCTGCTGATCACTTATGATGAAAATTAATGTAGGGCATCAGCATAACCTTTACACGGCATACACAATTTTTCTGCAGACCTCTGCTGATTAATGGGTCAATATTGTAATCTACAGAATATCTCAAGGAGCGAAAGATTGTATGTAATAAGGAAGAAGTAGAGATGACATGATAATAATTCACATTATTCAGCACGTGCTAATAGACAAGCCACTGTTGTTGTCTGTATGTGAAGATACAGTGGATATGAATTGGAAACTTGCCTTTATTTTTGCAAGATGTAAAGATATCTTTCTTAACTAAAGCTGCATCACTCACATATAGGTTAAAAAAAATTACATACAGTATTTAATGTTACACAATTTCTATTTCTATCATGAAAACTATAAAAGTTGCTACAGCCAGCAATCGGAGTACCTGCTTCACCTTCATGGGATTTATCCATTTTTTTTTTTTTTCAATTATCCGTAGAGTGTAAAATGGGGTTTAATCAGCACAGTAATGCCCCTTTCACATCGCACAAATAACCCGGTATCGACACGGCATATTGCCGTGTCGAAATGGGTCAGTGTGCGATGTGAAAGCGCCTTTGCCGAATTCAACCCGGTTAAACAGAAGGGTTATACCCGGGTTGAATACCGGGTCAGGCGCAGTGTGAATGGGAGTCGCGACGATGCGACACGGCTCCCATTCACAGCATAGGGAGAGGCGGAGCAGGAGATTAGCTCATCTCCCAGCGCCGCCTCCACCCCCGCCCCTGCTGCGCCCCCCGCTGCTATGGCAACCGACCCAGTATATTGCCAAGTCGGAAAGCCAGCAGAGGAGAGCAAATGCCGGATCCCACCCGGTAAGGACACGTTTCTCTTACCGGGTAGGATCCGGCATTTGCGATCTAAAAGCAGCATTAGGATTATGAAAGGGTGAATTTTATGTCCTTGCATTTTTTATTTTATTTTAGGCATTGATTCAGTTAGTTACGCTAAGTCAGCTTGCCATGCAAGTAAGTGTGTGCATATGCTGTACGTAACTATATTATATAATATAATATTATGGGGTCAATCCAATTAGGTGCGAGTCTGCAAATGTGAGTTTCACGAAACGTGCGACATCTCTCTTACAGTACTGTTGGGCTGGAGTCAAGGTGCAGTGGCAGTCGGAAAAGCGGGTGGCTTTAACAACATGGGCAAAAGTGGAGGGGGTGGCTTGCAGTCGCGGCCGCCGGAAGTTGGATGCAACAGTGTGGGTCCAGGCGGTCGGCAATCTCCTTTCCGGTGGAGGTAGCGCAATCTTTGGACATACCACTGTGCTAGGGAAGGGGGGGAATAAAGAGTGCCAGGGATGTTGCTGTGTCAGGTTGCTGGGCGGCACTGGATATTTGCAGGGTGGACCGCCCAACAAACCCCAGGGAGAACATGATTATAGAGTGCTGTTAGTGGGCATAAGGAAAGTACTGGAGTTTTTTTTAAAAGGTGTCAGATGCCTTATTTTTGCATATTTTTTTTTTAAAAAGCTTACGACTTTCATTTAATTAGAAAGGAATTAAAGGAAACATGAGACTTTAAAAAATCAAAACCAATTTTTTGTTGAAGTATATACTTTTATTTTGGGGTGCATAATCTAACAAAAATGTATTTTGTCGTCATTTGAGGCCATTTTTTTGTAATCCCAGTAACATGTACTTATTAAGCTAATTGAAACCGTATACCCCTTTCAGACAACCTGAGGCTGGTCGCACCAGGGAGCATGACACGGGAGCTCCCAGGATGCGCCCCGCCGCGATGTAAGCAACCCGGCATATTGCCGGGTTGGTGACATCAGGAGTGACACGGCAGCTCTTGGAGATCACATGATCTTCAAGCGCCACCCGTCTACCCACAGTGAACGGGAAACGGGTCCACACAGCGGGTTCACACCACACAGCGAGCCGGGTTGAACACATGTTCAAGCCTGCTCGCTACTAGAGTTCATTTACCAGCTCGCTCGACCTGGTATTTCAACCCTGTCACCTTTCAGACCGCACATGGAGCATGGGTTATGCGCGTTCATGTGCCAATAACCTGTGTTCATAACTGGCGGTCTGAAAGTGGTGTTACAAATGCCTGGGGGGGATTTCTAGGGGTTCTGAAGCAAGTCCCAACATTTTAACCTTACAATAAAGTTTTTTCCATACTTTCACAGCCTCAAGGGAGTGCGGACAAAAAAAACAAGTTCGGAATTGTAGTGCAAGTGCAATTCGCAGTGCAAGTTTGCTGTGAAAATGGTTCACACAAGTCAACTCGCATCTTTTTGGATTGACCCTTATGTTTGTATCTAAACTTAAATAACTTCCTAGATACCTTCGGAATGTCAGATGACTTTGCATCTGCAGGATATGTTCCCTAGTGGCCAGGGTAAAATGTGCAGTGAAAAGACTGCTAAATAAAGTTTGTACCCTGACATACACATCACTTTTAATATGTCAGCCACAAAAGCAGTTTTTAGGCTTCTTCCTCCACCCCCCTCCTCAACCCCCACCCAAGGAAAAAAAGTACACATTTATTTGTTCAGGGCAGCAAATTAAGTCTTGTATATCAACCCTGCTGGTAGTGTGGCTCTTTTGGGTATTTCAGCCCTACACCTTTCAGACCGCATATGAACACGGGTTATGCGCATTCATGTGCCAATAACCCGTGTTCATAGCCGGTTTCTGCATATCACCTTTAGCCTATTTAACGCCTACGATTTGGGGCCATTGAGAACAGACAATATTATAAATAATAATAATGAACCTCTTAGCGTTGTCGGACTTGGGCACAGATGCCTACTAAATTGGGACAAAACCAGATTTTAAGTCCTGACACGTCCACTTTCAGATGAGCAGAGTCTCTTATGAAATCCATGATAAATAATTGTGCAAAGTTCAAATAAAAACAGCGCACTTACCCTATACCAGCAAAAAACAAAACAAAAAAAACAGAATATGTAGACTAGGAAGAACACCATGGCTGTACCCGAATAGTTCCTCCCTTCACTTATAATACACTAAAATACTAATAAAAAACTTAACACTTACTCATATAAAAAAACCAACTAATTATACTATCAGTATCGCTAACACTATGCTTGAACACCACCAGCTCCACAGTTTGCGTCCTGCACTAGTGGGTACCAGGTAAAAGGATAAAGCCTAGCGTGCTGCCTTGGCTTACCACTTGTGTAATCATATGACCATTATGATGTCATAGCACAGACCTTAGCAGCAGCCATAAAGGCAAATTGGGGTAAGCAGGGACAGAATAGCACACCTCCCACTTGCCCCAGTTTACACCCCCTGAAAGGGGCAACATTTTAACTAAAATAGGTGGAGCTTTGCAGATTGGGGTGGGCTTATGTCTGAATGCTATGAAGTGGATCAGGCATTGCCAAGCATCATAATAAAGTTTGAGTAGGAGCCTGCCGATGCTGCGCAGGCTCCCAGGGCACCCTCTGTGCTCTCAGCAGGACAGAGCGGGTACCCCTTCTTATCATGTGCGACACAGATAAAGACATAAAAGCAACACCTGACCCCATCCCCCAAACTAACGCTAATTCCCTAATCCCTAACCCAAACTGCTAAAACAACCCTAACACCCTATGCCTAATACCATACCCCTAATCCCAATACCCTAAAGGGCAGACTGGATGGGCCATATGGTTCTTATCTGCCATCAAATACTATGATGACCACCGAAAAGATGCACTGCAATAGAACAGAAGCAGGAACAAGGACCATGAAAACATTTTTTTGCTGCTTTGGTTGGTAGCCATCATAATGGACACTTACGGGTTCCATACCCATGGCAACTATTGGGCCAATTCCTCATTTTGCTGATGCCTCAATTCATCAATTAAAATAAAAAACAATAAAAATAAAAATCAGGATTGGTGAATCAGGATTTTTAACATGCTGTTTTATCAGATTCCCCCAGAAACCACCGATTGCCGATATATATCGCCCACATTATTACATGGGATTAGCTGAAGAATTGGCCAGAGCACAGATATGGGAACACGTTTGACTCTGGAAATGTAGAATAGTCTATGAAAAGACCAGTTATTTGTTATATATAAGAATTTGCATAGCTAGATAGCAATTATTCTCCCCATAATCATGCTGCGCTGTAATGGGGAAACACTGACGAATACTCCATATGCGCACCAATCTTATTTTCTCTACTGAATGCCACATAGTAGAGGTAAAAGAATAAAGCCCTTGGGGTAAAATGTGAGTGCTTGCATCTCTTTATCAGGCTGCCCTTGTGACATGTACTTTTTGCTATCTGCAAGTATCAGACGCAGAGCTGGAAGGGCTCCCATCTGTTTATTTCAGCAAAATGTACTCACAGCCAAATATTAAACAGTTACTTTAGCTATGTTGAAACAGTAGAGAATTTCACATTTACAATACAAATAAAACGAACTTCCAGTACAAAAAAAAAAAGAACCGGTAAAATTTAAGTAAAAGGTTTTAATATCTATGTCACTGACATATGCATACAGTAGTACCTGCATTCAAAGAGTTATGTCTCATACATTACTGTGAGCCACATAACGACGGCAATGTTTGCAGTATGTCACATATACATAAACACATGAATCCAGTTCTGCAAATCATCCTTGCGAAGACTATAAAAAGGAACAAATGTGGTCTTTTTATTTTAACAGTCAACAAATGTGCCATAGCTGGAACAGATTCTCACAGTAAATACAAAACAAATACATGCTATGGAATTTACAGTAGTAATATTGTCGTGTACAGTAGTAATATTGTCATGTAGTGTAGTAATATTGTCGACAACCAATGTGTAGACACAGTGGCTAGGTCGACAAACGTGGAATTAAATTAAAAAAACTGCTGTGACCGTTGTAGTATGCCCACGTTTTAGTAACTAAGCACTAAAAATGGCTGTGTCCTTTGCACTAAGCACCATCACAGTTGCGATTTATGAATAACAAGCAAAGTAGCTTTCATTCACCTTTCTTTACTATGTACTGACACATCTATATGCAGACATATAAAAAAAATACCTAGAAATATTCTAAAGTATTTGAAACAAAATAAAATACATATATATGAAACATTGATACTCTGAAATGCTTGTTTGTAATAGAAGCACATATGCACTGTGCTGAAGGCTTGCACGTGCCGCCACAATGTTTTAAAAAAAATATATTATCTATCCTCTCTCTATATACATTTATAGTAATGTCAGCACCGGCGGCTCTGTGCGTCAAACTGAGCAACACTTGAATTGCTCCGTTGGGCACCATCTAGTGGCCACCCACACGCAACACACTTGAATTCCCACCCAGAGGTTAAGCAGCATTAGCCTTTTATTATATATATATATACATACATACATACACACACACACACATCTCATGTGCAGTCAACAACATACTGTGTAGCTAGATGTCTAAATTTCTACAGTCGACATTCTAGTGAGTCTATATTTTGACTATGTACATTTTAATTAACCCAATGCACAGAATGGAAGTTGCTCAATCAATTTATTAGGGCACTCTCAAGTGCATGTAAAATAAAATAAAAATTCCCCAGCAAACTGCAGTGGATAAACAAGGTGATTATCGATCTACATGATGATAGTAATGCAGAAATCTTAGTTACATACATTTGCAAGCATATGGTAAGCCACTAGCTGGGTCAACATTTATGGATTTCTAAATTGAGAGCAAATTCACCCCTAGAATTCTCCAATATGGCAAAACAATGATCAGCAGACTCTCCAGCTTCTGATCCCATACAGGACTCTCAGAACAGCAATACATAGAATTGTTGGCCTATCACAGGTGCATGTAAGCTAGGTGTCAACCTAGACCAGGAAAAAAATACAAATTCCCCCAGCACACTGTAATGAACCAACAAAGGATACTTACATCCTACATAAGAAGTCTCTTTTGCTGGTCTACTGCAGTGTGCTCTTGGGTTTTTTTTTGGCTACCTTTTATCCCTGTTAACACTTTATCATGTCTATATATTGTGTAAATTATGTTTATGTCGACATTCTGACTGTCTACATATTGTTTGTCTACATATTGATTGCTGACATTTTGGTGGTAGTACCCGTTGAGATTATGTACAGGGACACCGATTGCCTATATTCTTAATGTCGACCCAACATACTACACCCTATGCTACATTGTTTTTGCATAAAATGAATTATTTTCACAAAAGCAGAAAATGGTTATTCCGCAGCCCCTTTTCCCAGAAAGCATGAAGCACAACTCAAGCAGGACTTTTACTCTATTTTAAATCATTTATCAAGTTAACGCCCTGTTTGTCTTGCAAAATGTAAATGTTTTTCTCAACAATTACAGGCAAAAGTACAATTCAAATTTTTTTCTAACATGGTCCTTCCAGGAATCCAGCCAAATCATTTGCATCTTTCCAGAACTCTGTTATGCTCCTGTTACTAGTGGTTTGTTAGGCAGAGAATGAGCCAAGAAAAAAAAGTCTCAAAAGAGACCACAGAGAAATGTAACTGCCATGTGGTTTCATTAAAGTAAATAAATCTCTTCCAATAATGAAGAATGTAACATAAAATGCACACATCTTGCTAAAAACATAGGGCATATTTAAGTTATTATTTAATATGCAGTTTGGCTCAGTGAAAGCCACAATTCTATAAGGATGTGTATCAGACTATTCTCAGACAATGCTCAGTGGGGTTCACTACGGCTGGCCGGCGGTCGGGCTCCCGGCGACCAGCATCCCGGCGCCGGGAGCCCGACCGCCGGCTTACCGACAGCTTGGCGAGCGCAAATGAGCCCCTTGCGGGCTCGCTACGCGCGCCACACTATTTTATTCTCCCTCTATGGGGGTCGTGGACCCCCACGAGGGAAAATAAGTGTCGGTATGCCGGCGGTCGGGCTCCCGGCGCCGGTATACTGAGCGCCGGGAGCCCGACCGCCGGCAAACAGAAGACCACCCTGCTCAGTGTAAGACAAACACAGCAATGATTTGTCCACAAAACCTGTTTAATGGTCAGTGATCGCAAAATACGCGCTATAGCGCGTTTTTACGCGCTACAGGAAGAGACGTACCCGGTTTTAAAAAATGAGCGGGTCCCATAGGACGCGCTGTGTATCACTGCACCAATAGGAGACTCTGTCTACCCATCCAATCACCGCCGCGCCTCCTCATCCAATCGCCGCCGCATCTCTCTATCCGCATGCACCCAGAAGGCCCCGCCCCCTACACCGCGCACACACATCACTCCCCCCCCCATCACCCGCTGGAGCTTCACGGAGCCGGACAGAGTGAGGACGCCCCCCCCCCCCGCCGATCACCCGCTGGAGCTTCACGGAGCCGGACAGAGTGAGGACGCCCCCCCCCGCCGATCACCCGCTGGAGCTTCACGGAGCCGGACAGACAGTGAGGACGGCTCTGCGGCGCTCTACACACTGTGCTGCGGGGATGTTGAACGCCGGGGACTGTGCTTGCTGTGCGGAGGGGTGAGCTGGACTTGCGGTGGCGGCTGGGGGGCTGCTCATATCGGTGGGATGGCGGAGATGGGGGCTGCATGGCGCCTGCAAACAGGTGTTAAACGCAACATTTTTGTGGTATGGAGTGGGGGTGAGGCGAGAGGGTGACAGTGCTGCTGGGCTGTGCAGCATACAGGACCCTTGATACAACCACTGGATTCGAGTCATGCTGCCTGTAATTTATGTGCTGACTGATCAACTTCAGTGACACTCACTGTTCTGGCTGCCTTTGTTGGTAACTGCTGGTTGCTGTTGGTTACTGCTGGTTGCCGCTGATTACTGTAAAGGCAGCCAGCACAGTGATTGTCACTGAAGTTGATCAGTCAGCACATAAATTACAGGCACCATGACTCAAATCCAGTGGTTGTACCAAGTGTCCGAAGTCATCGTCAGGATGTTGGCATTTAGTATACCGACACCAGCATCCCGATCGCAGCAAAGCCGACAAGAGTGACGAGTGCAGAGGGTACCCTAACCTCCCACCCCTAACCCTCCGTTTCCCGCAGCATAAACCTAACCCACCCCCTTAGTGCCTAACACTTATACCCCCCCCCCCCCCTCCCTCTGCAGCCTAACCCTCCCCAACACCATATCCTAACCCCC
Source organism: Pseudophryne corroboree (assembly GCF_028390025.1). Lineage (NCBI taxonomy): Eukaryota > Metazoa > Chordata > Amphibia > Anura > Myobatrachidae > Pseudophryne > Pseudophryne corroboree. The sequence goes on along the minus strand of NC_086447.1, from coordinate 486,546,282 downwards.
CCCTTCCCACCCGCACGCTAAACCAGTGGCGGCAGTGCATACTTCCCTTCAGGATCCTGACTGTCGCTATATCGTTGCCAGGATCCTGATCACCTCTGGATGCCAGCGTTGGTATTGTGGCTGCTGTCAGGATTCCGGCATCGGTATTACGGCTGCTGGGATCCCGACAGCCAGGATCCTGAATGCATACTTCCGATATGATAACAGCCCAGCAGCATTGTCACCCTCCCTCCCCCACAACACTTTTGTAGTGTCTAAATCCAGTCTGGGGCTCTATTATAGCGGCACCATAAAGCCATTACATATAGAAAATGTATTATTTAATAATGTTGTCCTGTTTTTTAATCATATAATTGTTAAGTGCTCTACCTGGTGCAATGTGCATAACGTGCTCTGCCTGGCGCAATGTGCATAACGTGCTCTGCCTGGCGCAATGTGCATAACGTGCTCTGCCTGGCGCAATGTGAATAACGTGCTCTGCCTGGCGCAATGTGAATAACGTGCTCTGCCTGGCGCAATGTGAATAACGTGCTCTGCCTGGCGCAATGTGAATAACGTGCTCTACCTGGCGCAATACGTATAACGTGCTCTACCTGGCGCAATGTGAATAACGTGCTCTGCCTGGCGCAATGTGAATAACGTGCTCTACCTGGCGCAATACGTATAACGTGCTCTACCTGGCGCAATGTGAATAACGTGCTCTACCTGGCGCAATACGTATAACGTGCTCTACCTGGTGCAATGTGTGGCGCAATGTGTATAACGTGCTCTACCTGGTGCAATGTGAATAACGTGCTCTGCCTGGCGCAATGTGAATAACGTGCTCTGCCTGGCGCAATGTGAATAACGTGCTCTACCTGGCGCAATACGTATAACGTGCTCTACCTGGCGCAATGTGAATAACGTGCTCTGCCTGGCGCAATGTGAATAACGTGCTCTACCTGGCGCAATACGTATAACGTGCTCTACCTGGCGCAATGTGAATAATGTGCTCTGCCTGGCGCAATGTGAATAACGTGCTCTACCTGGCGCAATACGTATAACGTGCTCTACCTGGTGCAATGTGTGGCGCAATGTGTATAACGTGCTCTACCTGGTGCAATGTGAATAACGTGCTCTCCTTGGCTCAGTGTGTATAGGAGGTTCTACCTGGTGCAATGTGTATAAGCGGCACTACTGTGTGGAATAATGTGAATTGGTACTATTATGTGACCACGCCCCTTCCCCACGAAGCTACGCCCCTAAAAAATTCCAGCGCGCCTTCGGCGCGCACTGTCGCAGTTTTCAGTCTCAGTGTGGGAGAACCAATTCTCTTTCTGCCACAAGGTCACCAAAATGTCTAATTACATCTAAAGTGCGGGGTGTCCTGTATGCTACACAGCCCAGCAGCATCGTCACCCCATCCTCCCCCTTGCACCCCTTTTGTAGTGTCCAAATCAAGTTTGTGTTTTTATGTTTGAATCATTAATTAGACTAATTAAAACCTTCATTCCGATGGGACCCAGAAAAGGACAAGTAGGACCCCAATTTTTAAAAGTGAGGGGTCCCTGGGACCCACTTTTTTTTGGTCTCAGCGCGATCACTGTATTGCTGCTCGCATATTTTAATCTGCAAGTAAGGTTTTTAACCAAAACGTTAACCAGATATAACTGAACGTAGGTGCTTCAAAAATGAGTCGTAGTCACTGACCAGGATTTAAAACGGATTCTTCACTGATTTCTGCTTGCGACCTGACAAAGTGCTGTGTGTGTGCATAAGTGAACAACACAGTCTATATTTCTCCTCCCCTGTTGACATATACATGCATAATGTATTAGTTGCCTGTACTCTATTAATTTCTATGAGACTCTTGAATACACACATAACCAGACTTACCTATAAAAGAAAATATTAGCACGGCCGGAGAGTAAGTGAACACACACACACACACACACACTTATGGTGGTTCAGCAGTACTCTGTCTTTATTAGGCATGAAAGAGGGTTTACATACCTTTTTAAATCAAAGTCACAAGCACACTATAGGGATCTCTTTTTTAAATTAGCAGCAGTGGGCAGTATTGTCTAAATTATTATTAAGCATATAATTACTGGTTTCTAGAATAGTCTACCATCTGTGAGAAAGAACAAGCAGCGGCATTCCAATAGGTACATTTGCAACAACTGTGCTGAATAACTATGTGAAAATATATGATAATATGAACCATAAGTAAAAATTCCTCTGCATAAATTTGAACAAACCATTTAACTCTATCAAGGATAACTCCAGAAGACAGCAGACCTTTCTCCCAAGGACATTTACATACCTGCAAGGTAGATGTAATGTTGCAAAGGGATGGGTGCGGCATCCTGCTGGTCAGAATCCCAACACATATTGGTAAGTAGGCTAACCCTACCCCTTAGCCTCCCAACCCTCCAGCCTAATCCTAACCCTCCCCCTCATACTTTCATTTGGGATTGTGACAGTCGAAATTCTGAGCAGAGTTGGGATTCCGATTATGTTATTCTGACCGCCAGCATCCCAATTGTCGGGATGCCAACTAAGTCCTGTTGCACATCATGTAATTGGTGAACAGCGAGTAGGCAGGAGTGTGGGGCAGCTCTGCCTATCTGATAATTCAAATTAAGTCCTCAAGCTGCGCTGCCTCTTTTCTTACTTCCTCTCTGCCTTTCTCATTATGGTTTTTAGTCTATTGTGTCCTTTACTCCCATACATTCCAAATTTGGTTACACCTAGTCATCTAGTCTTATCAGAGCCGGCCCTAACCAATATGATGCCCTAGGCAAGATTTTGGCCGGTGCCCCCTAGCATCACCGCTAGTTCAACCTCTGACCTTGCACCCCTTTCCCAGCTCCATCATCCCTCACCCATAGCAGTCCTCATTTTGGTGTCCCTACCTCCTATATTTTAAATAGGAACAGTGCGCACATTCGGTGCAGAGCCCAAAAAGAGGTGTGTCATTGCTGGGAAGGGCCATGGCCACACAATAGTACCCCCAATTCAAATTATGCCACACAGTAGTGCAACTTTATTCACATTTTAACATGCGACAGTGTCCCTAATTCACGTTTCATCACACAGTAGTACCACTTTACCTTATGTACGTTACTCCTAACAGTAGTGCCCCTTATTCACATTACACAACACTAAATTGCTCCTTATTCACATTGGACCACACAGTAGTGCCCTTTCTATACGTTATGCCAGACAGTAGAGCACCTTATACACATTGCATCTACTCTGCACAGTCCACACATATCCTCACGTCTTCTCACCCTTGCTCCCGACAACGGTTCATCATTGCTGTGTGACCATATCATATAGCCCACCAAGAACCTTTGCAATCTGGTGGACAACTATGCAATAAATAACACCTATCCTTGTGTATAAATGCCTATTTCCCTATAGATTGTAAGCTTGAGAGCAGGGCCCTCCTACCTCTATGACTGTTTGTTTTTACCCAGTTTTGTTATAGTATTGTTATTTCCAATTGTAAAGCGCAACGGAATTTGCTGCGCTATATAAGAAACTGTTAATAAATAAATAATAATGCCACACATTAGTAATGCATTTATACACACACACACACAATACCACACAGTAATGCCCCTTACACATATAGCACACATTATTAATGTCCTAATAAATAATACGGCTTACACATTATGCCAACCTTTATTAATGCCCTTATACACATAATGACACACATAGTGCCCCTTACATATATACCAAACACTACTGCACAACCAACCCACCCGCACACAGCATTCACATGGCCTCTGCTTGGATAAAGATGCGTCCTCATACATCCTGCCTCAATACGCCATGCAGCAGGAGATGCCTGGCATGAGTCAGCTGGCAGCTCTGCTAACGTCCGGGCGCCTTTCTATGATGAAAATGCATCTTATTCGCATTACTATGTGGCTAGGATGCTGATTAAAATGATATGCGGCATGGATATATTTTGTGTGTACTGTGGCTGTATCTGCATACAAAATGTTACATTACAGGGATATCCAGGAATACACTGTAACGTAGCATTTCATATGCAGATCACACACAGAATATAGGCATGCCACATATTTTAATCAGTAGAAGCTGCTTGTGCCCCTATGCATTTTCCTATACCTAGGGCCAGCTCTGAGTCTTATGGCCAGTTTAATTATTCATTAACCACTTCACTGGTCCCCCCCCCCCCCCCCCCAAAAAAAAAAATGTCCCCCAAATTGCAGATTTTTATTTTTTACAAAAAATAAAATTATGTAAGCAGCTATTTAAATCTGATTAGGTATAATTTTATTACGAAATATGCAGATTTATTAATAAATGGATACTTATTAAGGGCCTACACAGATCATATATACAGATAGACATACCTAAAACATATACTAATATGCCCCATATTATTCAAACAACAAGCAATAAGCAAATGAGATTGCATGTATTTAAAAAAAAAAAGAAGAAAAAAAAAAAAAAAGGTTGATCAAGAACATGGGCCTTCAACCTGCGGCCCTATAGCTGCTGCGGAACTGCACATCCCAGCATGCCCTGCCACAGTTTTGCGATTAAGGCATGCTAAAACTAAGCTGGGCATTGCTGGGATGTGTAGTTCCACAACAGCTGGAGGACCACAGGTTGAAGACCCATGATCAATAACTTTCCTAATTTAAAAAACTAAATCCAGGAATCAGCCAATGCCAAAGCTGCAAACATCCATTTTTTTCACCAAATAAGTACTACAAAAGGAAGGCAACTCATTAGTGCATTGCTGAAGTATAAACTAATTTATTAATTAAAAATAAAATTTAAGCTTCCAGCAGCCACTGGCAGGCTCCTCTGACATTCAGTGATCGTGGTGAGCAAAAAAAACATTACTTTTAAAAATTGGGGTCCTATTCCTCAATTTCTGGGTCCCATCACAAATTATGGGGAATGAAAGCAGGCAGCAGTTGGGACAGTGCTAAGGGCAAGCAGCATCTGGGGTAGAACTGGTGGTAGAGGCAGTTAGAAGTTGGTCAGGCAGTGCTGGGGGTAAGTGTAGAAAGCAGTTGGGACTGTGCTGGGGGGGGGAGGGGAGGGGGCTGGTGTCAAGCAGTACTGTGTGTAGGTAGAGGGAAAGGGTAAATAGCAGCTGGGGCAGTACTGGATGGCAAGGAGGGTTATAGGGGCAAACAGTAGTGGGGGTAGGGAGAGGGTAAGGGTAGATAGCAATTGTGGCAGTACTGGTGACAAGGATGGGGCTATCTGCAGGCAGTGCTGGGGTTAGGGAGTGGGTAGGGGTAGAAAGCAGTTACTTAGTTTAAAAGTGGGCACCAGAAAAGGAGTGGTCTCTTGCTTTTGGAAAAGTGGGTGTGGCCTCACAACAAGGGGCGGTAGCTGGTAAAGTCTGGTAGGTGACACTGGGAAGTGTTCGGGGATAGGTCTGTGGGGTGATGTGGGCAGTGGTGCTTAGGTCTAAGGGATGTGGCCACTTAAAACGGGAGTGTGCCACCATCTGCGGTCCCCCCTGTGCCTCTCTGCGTCCTCCTCCTGTGTGCCTCTCTGCGTCCCCCGTCTCCCCTGCACCGTGCCCGTCTGCGTCCCCCGTCTCCCCACCCAGGCCCATCTGCGCCCCCCTCCCCAGGCCCGTCTGCGTCCCCCCCCCGTGCCCGTCTGCGTCCCCTGTCTCCCCCCAGCGCCCATTCAACCCCCCGCGCCAGTCTGCCTCCTTCGTCTCCCCCCCCCCCCGTGCCCGTCTGCGTCCCCCACCCCCTATGCCCGTCTGCGTCCCCCGTCCACCACCCCCGTGCCCATCTGCGTCCCCCGTCCACCCCCCCCCCCCCGTCTACGTCCCCAGTTAAACACCCCGCGTGCCCGTCTGCGTCCCCCGTCCACCCCCTGTGGCATCCCCCCCTTTGTGCCTCTCAGCTTCTTCCTCCTGTGTGACTCTCTAATTACTAGGGGGGACCTCGCTTGCTGAAGCCGGTTGGATGCTGCAGTGAGCGACGGCTGTGACATCCTCCGGCTACGCTGCCAGCTGCTGTAGCACAGCGCTGCGCTCCCGGTCTCCCCCCCCTTCCCCCGGCGCTGCTCTCACCATGTGCCCGCGGCTCTCCTGTCTCCTCTGGCGCTGCTCTCCCCCTGTCCCCCCACCGTCTCCTCCGGCGCTGCTCTCCCCCCTCTGCCCCCACTGTCTCCTCCGGCGCTGCTCTCCCCCCACTGTCTCCTCGGGTGCTGCTCTCCCCCTCTGCCCGTATCTCAGCTCCTGCATCTCAATTCGACTTTAAAAAAAAGTCGAATTGAGATTGCTTTGAATACCCCAGGTTAGATCCATTCTGACAAATGAATGTCGGAATGGATCCGACTTCAATTGAATATACCCCAAAGCTGTCAAACCACAATACAAGGCCGAAGCAGTAGGAGTTTATCCAAATGTCCTTTTGTTTCTTTCACAAACAGTTTGTCACACAATATTTAGCAGTGGCATAACTAGAATTTTTTTCCCCCCCAAGCCAAAAAATTCTTCGGCGCCCAGACGTTGGCCACCACAGGAAAGAAAAATAATCCTGATTCATGCCCCTTACATTATTTGTCATTTTTCCTCCTTATAGTAATGCCCAGTATACATTATACCACATACTGCAATGGCCCTTAGACATTATGCCATGCACATGACACAATATGCACACACCGTAATGCCCCCGACACATTATGCCACACACCGTAATGCCTGTGACACATTATGACAGGAATCGCAATGCCCGTTATACATTATGCTACACACTGCAATGCCCCTGATACATTATAGCACAGACAATGTCTGTGACACATTATGACACACACTGCAATGACCCTGAGACATTATACCACAATGCCCGTGATATAGTATACAACACACCGTAATGCCTGACACATTATGACACACACCGCAATGTCAGTGATACATTATGCCACACACTGCAATGACCCTGAGACATTATACCACATATCACAATGCCCGTGATATACTATACCATACACCGTAATGCCTGTGACACATACCGCAATGCCCGTTATACCCTATGCCACACACCGCAATGCCAGTTATACATTATGCCACACTGCAATGCCCCTGAGACATTATACCATAATGCCCGTGATATAGTATGCCACACACCGTAATGCCTGTGACACATTATGATACACACCGCAATGTCCGTGATACATTATGCCACACACCGTAATGCCCATTACACATCAAGTCCTACAGTAAAGCTTCTAATTACTTTTAAATTACCAGCTCGTTGCCAGGGGTTTCATGCTCTTGGTTTCATGCACGGTGCCAGGGGTTTCATGCACTGGGTGTCATGCTCGTTGCCAGGGGTTTCATGCACTGGGTGTCATTCTCGTTGCCAGGGGTTTCATGCACTGGGTGTCATGCTCGTTGCTAGGGGGTAGTGCTCGTTGCCAGGGCTGTGCTCCCATTGCCAGGTACTCCCCCACAGTGCCAAATACTCACATGCTCCCAGTGCCAAATATAGCCCCCCCCCACCATGTGCCAAGTACACATATGCCCCCAGTGCCAGGTACTCACATGCCCCCAGTGCCAAATATAGCCCCCCCCCATGTGCCAGGTACACACATACCCCCCAAGTGCCACATATGCCTCCTCAGTGCCACATATGCCCCCCTCAGTGCAAAATATGCTCCCCCAGTGCCAGTTAAATCCCCCCCCCCGCGCTGTTTTGTGATGGAGGGACACGGAGGGCACAGCGCGCGCCTCTCCTGTGTCCCTCCTGGGTCTCCGGCGGGTCTGTTAAAGGAAGTGCCGGTTCGTGAGCCAATCAGAGCTCACGAACGGCACTTCATTTATTAGACCCGCCGGAGACCCAGGAGGGACACAGGAGAGGCGCGCGCTGTGCCCTCCGTGTCCCTCCTTACAGCAGCGGAGGGTTAGTGAGAGGAGACAGCAGATTGACATGCGGACGCTCGTCCGCATGTCAATCTGCGCTAAATCAGTGGCGTCGACCCCGCAGCCCTGCGCCCCCAAGCCACCGCGAGGGCTGCGGGTCAGTAGTTATGCCACTGATATTTAGGCTGCACTATTATTTAAGTTTCAGTCTCGCATGACAATTCTTCACTTACCAAGTGAAGAATTGTACCAAGAAAACAATTCCCACACCAAATAAGAAGTGGCTGTGTTTGTTCAACAAGACAAACTAATCTAAAGGGCCCTACACATTGGCCGATCCGCCGCTGAGCTGCCCGACGGCAGATACAGCCGACTGGCTACCCGGTGGCGGAGGGGCAGTGACGGGGGGAGTGAAGTTTCTTCACTCCCCCCGTCACCCGGCTGCATTGAAGTGCAGGCAAATATGGACGAGATCGTCCATATTGGCCTGCATGTACAGCCGACGAGGGACCAGCGATGAACGAGCGCGGGGCCGCGCATCGTCCATCGCTGGAGCCTCCACACTCAAAGATATGAACGGTATCTCGTTCATTTATGTACGAGATCGTTCATATCTTTGACTGATGTCGGCCAGTGTGTAGGGGCTATTAGCCTAAGATAGTGTTCTTGGTCTATTCTCTAAATAGAAACAAAAGCTAATGAGAGAAAGAGCAAGCCATCCTATTTGAAGGTCTCTATTTTAATTGTCCATAATAATATATGCAATTATATATATATATATATATATATATATATATATATATATATATATATATATATATATATATATATATATACACACATATATATATATATATATATATATATATACACACACACACACACACACACATATACATATATACACACATATAAAATCTTTGATTAGAATTACATTGATGATCTAAGGTGGCCTTTCACATAACAGATAACTATAGTTATATGTAGTATACCGCGCATGTTCTCCTGGACACACTCCAACTTCCACACAAGTGCTGGCAATCCCAACAACAAAGATGCTTTATTGAAACAAGCAGACTTCATCTTAATTCTGGCACAGCTGAATAGAGAGTACATACTGGCTGGGAAACAATGAACCAAGAAGAGAGTCACAAATTTCCAATGACAACTGCACGCAAAGTAAGCAACTCATGAATTTGTGTTTACTCCTTTCTCCCTGTACATTACATCCAGACAAAAGATGTTCTTTATTGCGTCCAGGCACAAATAGTCTTTCCTCTATGTGGACATGCATACAACTGTGCTCTAGTTACCCTCTCCTTGTTGAAACTTGACCTAAAATGCAAAAGGGAAGCCAATCAAGCACAAATACTTAATACAAAGAAATTTTAAGAAATGAAGAGTTTCAGGGGATCCCATAGGGTGTTCCGCAGTATTCTTTAATAGAAAGCACTAAATCAGTCATTTATCCAGGCATCTTCCTCCACCAAACCACGCCCATCTGTTACCTTTGCTCTACATAAGTAGAATGAAACTCCACTGAGAAAGCTTTTATTATATGGCAGATATAAAACACTCATACAGCACACTGTGAACAGCAGCTTTAACCTATAAAAACAGGACAAAAAGTGCCATTGACTTTTGTTGCAGCCAAGATCCAACTGGAAATGTCCGTATGCCCATATAAAAGCCCAGAGGAAACCAATCTGCTGCAACTGTAGCAGTGTCACCGAGTAGTACAGAACATTATGAAAAATAGCAAAACGTCCAATATACTGTCAACTTTAAATGCATCACTGATCCATTCCATGCATTCTTAAGTGTGTTTTGAAGGCACTTCTGACGCTCAGTAGGTAGTAACACTTCTTGCAGAGCTTAGATGCACTGACTACAGATAGTGATTTGTCACTATTACTAGAATGCCCCACATGCATGATCGCTAAACATTTTAAAATACAACAGAAATGTATGGCAAGTGTAAAGACACTGGAGGTGTAGTGATGTTAAACAGAAAATAATGTACAAGTTAACAAAACCAGTGTACATCAAAAAAACAAAAAAAAATTGTAGTTAAATTTAACACATCGGGCTCGATTAAATTCTGACAGAGAGATAAACAGCACCGGGAATTAGCTCCCGGGACTAAGTCTGTGTGACGAAACGCATTGGAAAACCTGACAGTGACCCCATACCCAGATAAGCGAAATCCTCTTACAATATTGTATTTTGCACTTTACCTATCTATGGGGTCGATTAAATTCGGCAATTTAAGAATAGCGCCGGGAATTAGCTCCCGACGCTATTCAATTCAGCTGCTAGTGACCCGCAATTGTCGGGAATTCTTCTCTCATCCCTGGGGGATGAGAGAAGAAACCCGACAAAAGTGCTGCCTCGCGGCCGGCGCGAGGCTGATTCTGACGGGAATCAGCCTCGCGCCGGGGAGTTAAGTCGGAGAATGCCCGTTCTCCCGACAATTCAACCTGTTTAGTCAGCGAGAACGGGACATCGCCGACTTAACTGGAGCTGAATTGAATAGCGTCGGGAGCGAATTCCCGGCGCTATTCTTAAGTTGCCGAATTGAATTGACCCCTATGTATATGACTGTGTATGTTTTTTGTCCCATTCTTTTAAAGAGATCTGTACATCATTTATTTTTAGATTTCTTTTGTGAATATATTTTTTAATTATTTTATAAACTGTCAGATTAATTTATTTCAGACACCGTTGGTCGCTATATCCCCCATCCCTCTTTGCTACTAACTTTACATTTCAGGGAATTACCATCCCTGTTTATTTGGAGGTCAGCAGACGCCCTATATTTTTGGGAGTGTCATTGCACATTCATTTGTCTGTTAGTATCACAAGTGGCGCAGTATATTCTCTCTATATATATATCTATATCAAGGAATTGGTGAAAATAAGCGCCCAAGAGTGTAGATGGTATAACAAGGTGAATATAAATGAAGGTATCAAGAGTGGATATATTGCAATCAGTTAAAAAACTTATCTGAAAACCAGAGAAGCTAAATTCAGGCGATGCTTCTTTGACGCTTAATACATGTTGAAAAAAAGAAGAACAAACATAGTGTGCACTGTTTTTTTGGTAAAATATCAAAATATATCACTGGCCAGAAATCATTTAGGCTTAATTAGGGAAACAGCATATTCCCAAGTATGCAATCAATATATAGCCTAGGCAGAGTGTATATATATATATATATATATATATATATATATATATATATATATATATATATATATATAAAAGATAAATTATTTAATACACGTAATGACATAAAAATACATTGAAATACATAAAAAATGAATAGCTGTATGTCATGCGTACAGGATAACAGATTATATCAAGCTTATCTGTCCATAAATAGCTGGAATGCATGCGTACAGAATTCAAAATTATAAAAGGCTTATCTGTCCATAAGAGGAAATGTCAGCAGGGACTACCTATCCTGTCCTGTACGCATGACATACAGCTATTCATATTTTATGTATTTCAATGTATTTTTATGTCATTACGTGTATTAAATAATTTATCTTTTTTATATATATATATATATATATATATATATATATATATATATAAAATAATAAGATTTTACTTACCGATAAATCTATTTCTCGTAGTCCGTAGTGGATGCTGGGACTCCGTCAGGACCATGGGGATTAGCGGCTCCGCAGGAGACAGGGCACAAAAATAAAAGCTTTAGGACTAGGTGGTGTGCACTGGCTCCTCCCCCCATGACCCTCCTCCAAGCCTCAGTTAGGACACTGTGCCCGGACGAGCGTACACAATAAGGAAGGATTTTGAATCCCGGGTAAGACTCATACCAGCCACACCAATCACACCGTACAACTTGTGATCTGAACCCAGTTAACAGTATGACAACGTAGGAGCCTCTGAACAGACGGCACACAACAATAACAACCCGATTTTTTTGTAACAATAACTATGTACAAGTATTGCAGACAATCCGCACTTGGGATGGGCGTCCAGCATCCACTACGGACTACGAGAAATAGATTTATCGGTAAGTAAAATCTTATTTTCTCTGACGTCCTAGTGGATGCTGGGACTCCGTCAGGACCATGGGGATTATACCAAAGCTCCCAAACGGGCGGGAGAGTGCGGATGACTCTGCAGCACCGAATGAGAGAACTCCAGGTCCTCTTTAGCCAGGGTATCAAATTTGTAGAATTTTACAAACGTGTTCTCCCCTGACCACGTAGCTGCTCGGCAGAGTTGTAATGCCGAGACCCCTCGGGCAGCCGCCCAAGATGAGCCCACCTTCCTTGTGGAATGGGCCTTGATAGATTTAGGCTGTGGCAGGCCTGCCACAGAATGTGCAAGTTGAATTGTGCTACAAATCCAACGAGCAATCGTCTGCTTAGAAGCAGGAGCACCCAGCTTGTTGGGTGCACACAGTATAAACAGCGAGTCAGATTTTCTGACTCCAGCCGTCCTTTCAATGCCCTGACAACGTCCAGCAACTTGGAATCCTCCAAATCGCTAGTAGCCGCAGGCACCACAATAGGCTGGTTCAGGTGAAACGCTGAAACCACCTTAGGCAGAAACTGAGGACGCGTCCGCAGTTCTGCCCTGTCCGAATGGAAAATCAGATATGGGCTTTTATACGATAAAGCCGCCAATTCTGACACTCTCCTGGCTGAAGCCAGGGCCAGTAGCATGGTTACTTTCCATGTAAGATATTTCAAATCCACCGATTTGAGTGGCTCAAACCAATGGGATTTGAGAAAATCCAAAACTACATTAAGATCCCACGGAGCCACTGGGGGCACAACCGGGGGCTGTATATGTAGTACTCCTTTTACAAAAGTCTGGACTTCAGGAACTGAAGCCAATTCTTTCTGGAAGAAAATCGACAGGGCCGAAATTTGAACCTTAATGGACCCTAATTTGAGGCCCATAGACAATCCTGTTTGCAGGAAATGTAGGAATCGACCCAGTTGAAATTTCTCCGTCGGGGCCTTCCTGGCCTCACACCACGCAACATATTTTCTCCAAATGCGGTGATAATGTTGTGCAGTCACCTCCTTCCTGGCTTTTACCAGGGTAGGGATGACCTCTTCCGGAATGCCTTTTTCCCTTAGAATTCGGCGTTCAACCGCCATGCCGTCAAACGCAGCCGCGGTAAGTCTTGGAATAGACACGGTCCCTGCTGAAGCAGGTCCCGTCTTAGAGGTAGAGGCCACGGATCTTCCGTGAGCATCACCTGAAGTTCCGGGTACCAAGTTCTTCTTGGCCAATCCGGAGCCACGAGTATCGTTCTTACTCCCCTTTGCCGTATAATTCTCAGTACTTTTGGTATGAGAGGCAGAGGAGGAAACACATACACTGACTGGAACACCCACGGTGTTACCAGAGCGTCCACAGCTATTGCCTGAGGGTCTCTTGACCTGGCGCAATACCTGTCCAGTTTTTTGTTGAGGCGGGACGCCATCATATCCACCTTTGGTTTTTCCCAACGGTTCACAATCATGTGGAAGACTTCTGGATGAAGTCCCCACTCTCCCGGGTGTAGATCGTGTCTGCTGAGGAAGTCCGCTTCCCAGTTGTCCACTCCCGGAATGAACACTGCTGACAGTGCTATCACATGATCTTCCGCCCAGCGAAGAATCCTTGCAGCTTCTGCCATTGCCCTCCTGCTTCTTGTGCCGCCCTGTCTGTTTACGTGGGCGACTGCCGTGATGTTGTCCGACTGGATCAACACCGGCTGACCCTGAAGCAGGGGTTTTGCCAGGCTTAGAGCATTGTAAATCGCTCTTAGCTCCAGTATATTTATGTGAAGAGACATCTCCAGGCTTGACCACACTCCCTGGAAGTTTCTTCCCTGTGTGACCGCTCCCCGGCCTCTCAGACTGGCATCCGTGGTCACCAGGACCCAGTCCTGTATGCCGAATCTGCGGCCCTCTAACAGATGAGCACTCTGCAACCACCACAGAAGAGACACCCTTGTCCGTGGAGACAAAGTTATCCGCTGATGCATCTGCAGATGCGATCCGGACCATTTGTCCAGCAGATCCCACTGAAAAGTTCGTGCGTGGAATCTGCCGAATGGAATCGCTTCGTAAGAAGCCACCATTTTCCCCAGGACTCTTGTGCATTGATGCACAGACACTTTTCCTGGTTTTAGGAGGTTCCTGACAAGTTCGGATAACTCCCTGGCTTTCTCCTCCGGAAGAAACACCTTTTTCTGAACCGTGTCCAGAATCATTCCCAGGAACAGCAGACGTGTCGTCGGGGTCAATTGAGATTTTGGAAAATTCAGAATCCACCCGTGCTGTTGCAGCACTACTTGGGTTAGTGCTACTACGTCCCCCAGCTGTTCTCTGGATCTTGCCCTTATCAGGAGATCGTCCAAGTAAGGGATAATTAATACGCCTTTTCTTCGCAGAAGAATCATCATTTCGGCCATTACCTTGGTAAAGACCCGAGGTGCCGTGGACAATCCAAACGGCAGCGTCTGAAACTGATAATGACAGTTTTGCACCACGAACCTGAGGTACCCTTGATGTGAAGGGCAAATTGGGACATGCAGGTAAGCATCCTTGATGTCCAGGGACACCATAAAGTCCCCTTCTTCCAGATTCGCTATCACTGCTCTGAGTGACTCCATCTTGAACTTGAATTTTTGTATGTACAGGTTCAAAGATTTCAGATTTAGAATAGGTCTTACCGAGCCGTCCGGCTTCGGTACCACAAATAGTGTGGAATAATACCCCTTTCCCTGTTGTAGGAGGGGTACCTTGACTATCACCTGCTGAGAATACAGCTTGTGAATGGCTTCCAATACCGTCGCCCTGTCTGAGGGAGACGTTGGCAGAGCAGACTTTAGGAACCGGCGCGGGGGAGACTTCTCGAATTCCAACCTGTAACCCTGAGATACTACCTGCAGGATCCAGGGGTCCACCTGTGAGTGAGCCCACTGTGCGCTGAAATTCTTGAGTCGAACCCCCACCGCCCCTGAGTCCGCTTGTAAAGCCCCAACGTCATGCTGAGGGCTTTGCAGAAGCCGGGGAGGGCTTCTGCTCCTGGGAGGGAGCTGCTTGGTGCACTCTCTTACCCTTTCCTTTGCCTCGGGGCAGATATGACTGTCCTTTTGCCCGCTTGTTCTTATAGGAACGAAAGGACTTCGGCTGAAAAGACGGTGTCTTTTTCTGTTGGGAGGGGACCTGAGGTAAAAAGGTGGATTTCCCGGCTGTTGCCGTGGCCACCAAATCCGATAGACCGACCCCAAATAATTCCTCCCCTTTATACGGCAATACTTCCATATGCCGTTTGGAATCCGCATCACCTGACCACTGTCGCGTCCATAAACTTCTTCTGGCAGATATGGACATCGCACTGACTCTCGATGCCAGAGTGCAAATATCCCTCTGAGCATCTCGCATATAAAGAAAAGCATCCTTTAATTGCTCTATAGTCAATAAAATACTGTCCCTATCCAGGGTATCAATATTTTCAGTCAGGGAATCCGACCAAACCACCCCAGCACTGCACATCCATGCAGAGGCGATGGCTGGTCGCAGTATAACACCAGTATGAGTGTATATACTTTTCAGGGTAGTTTCCAGCCTCCTATCAGCTGGATCCTTGAGGGCGGCCGTTTCAGGAGACGGTAACGCCACTTGTTTTGATAAGCGTTTGAGTGCCTTATCCACCCTAGGGGGTGTTTCCCAGCGCGCCCTAACCTCTGGCGGGAAAGGATATAATGCCAATAACTTCTTTGAAATTAGCAGTTTTCTATCGGGGTTAACCCACGCTTCATCACACACTTCATTCAATTCCTCTGATTCAGGAAAAACTACAGGTAGTTTTTTCAGACCCCACATAATACCCCTTTTTGTGGTACTTGCAGTATCAGAGATATGCAAAGCCTCCTTCATTGCCGTGATCATATAATGTGTGGCCCTACTGGAAAATACGTTTGTTTCTTCACCGTCGACACTAGATTCGGTGTCCGTGTCTGGGTCTGTGTCGACCGACTGAGGTAAAGGGCGTTTTACAGCCCCTGACGGTGTCTGAGACGCCTGGACAGGTACTAACTGGTTTGCCGGCCGTCTCATGTCGTCAACTGATTTCTGTAACGTGCTGACATTATCACGTAATTCCATAAACAAAGGCATCCATTCCGGTGTCGACTCCCTAGGGGGTGACATCACCATTACCGGCAATTGCTCCGCCTCCACACCAACATCGTCCTCATACATGTCGACACACACGTACCGACACACAGCAGACACACAGGGAATGCTCTTATCGAAGACAGGACCCCACTAGCCCTTTGGGGAGACAGAGGGAGAGTTTGCCAGCACACACCCAAGCGCTATAAATATATAGGAACAACCCCACAGAAGTGTTGTTTCCTTTATAGCAGCTTAATATATCAATATCGCCAAAAAAGTGCCCCCCCTCTGTTTTTTTACCCTGTTTCTGTAGTGCAGTGCAGGGGAGAGTCCTGGGAGCCTTCCTCGCAGCGGAGCTGTGCAGGAAAATGGCGCTGTGTGCTGAGGAGATAGGCCCCGCCCCCTATTTCGGCGGGCTCTTCTCCCGGTGTTTGTGAGACCTGGCAGGGGTTAAATACATCCATATAGCCCCAGGGGCTATATGTGATGTATTTTTAGCCAGAACAAGGTATTATCATTGCTGCCCAGGGCGCCCCCCCCCAGCGCCCTGCACCCTCAGTGACCGCTGGTGTGAAGTGTGCTGACAACAATGGCGCACAGCTGCAGTGCTGTGCGCTACCTCATGAAGACTGAAAAGTCTTCTGCCGCCGGTTTCTGGACCTCTTCACTTTTCGGCATCTGCAAGGGGGTCGGCGGCGCGGCTCCGGGACCGGACTCCATGGCTGGGCCTGTGTTCGATCCCTCTGGAGCTAATGATGTCCAGTAGCCTAAGAAGCCAATCCATCCTGCACGCAGGTGAGTTCACTTCTTCTCCCCTAAGTCCCTCGTTGCAGTGAGCCTGTTGCCAGCAGGACTCACTGAAAATAAAATAAAAAACCTAATAACTTTTTCTAAGCAGCTCTTTAGGAGAGCCACCTAGATTGCACCCTGCTCGGACGGGCACAAAAACCTAACTGGGGCTTGGAGGAGGGTCATGGGGGGAGGAGCCAGTGCACACCACCTAGTCCTAAAGCTTTTATTTTTGTGCCCTGTCTCCTGCGGAGCCGCTAATCCCCATGGTCCTGACGGAGTCCCAGCATCCACTAGGACGTCAGAGAAATTATATATATATATATATATACACATACATACATATATATATATACACATACATATATATACATACATATACACATACACACATATATATATATATATGTGTGTGTATGTGTATATGTATGTATATATATGTATGTATGTATGTATGTATGTATGTATGTATGTGTGTATATATATATATATATATATATATATATATATATATATATATATATATATATATATATATATATATATATACATATACATATACACACACTGCCTAGGCTATATATTGATTGCATACTTGGGAATATGCTGTTTCCCTAATTAAGCCTAAATGATTTCTGGCCAGTGATATATTTTGATATTTTACCAAAAAAAACAGTACACACTATGTTTGCTCTTCTTTTTTTCAACATGTATTAAGCGTCAAAGAAGCATCGCCTGAATTTAGCTTCTCTGGTTTTCAGATAAGTTTTTTAACTGATTGCAATATATCCACTCTTGATACCTTCATTTATATTCACCTTGTTATACCATCTACACTCTTGGGCGCTTATTTTCACCAATTCCTTGAAATCCTTATGTGTGCATGCCAAGCACATATGTATGTATTATAAGCTGCCACTCATTTAATATATTGAGAAGTGTTTTTATTTTTTATTTATACTCTATTTTTATAAAAGGTTATTTTAAATTTAAGGTATAGACAACCTGCGGCACTCGACTGCGGCACTCGGAGGCTTGATGCAAAAATTATGGTGTATTGAAAATATCACCTAAACTCCAACGTTTCGGGGTTGGCACACCCCTTTGTCAAGGATAAGCAGCAAAGGGGTGTGCCAACCCCGAAACGTTGGAGTTTAGGTGATATTTTCAATACACCATAATTTTTGCATCAAGCCTCCGAGCGCCGCAGTCTTTTTTGCCCGTTTACATTACACGTGTTCTGGAGGCACCGGAGCAACGGAGTCCAGCAGGAGGAGTGCCGGTCCGCATACTGTTATATATATATATATATATATATATATATATATATATATATATATATATATATATATAAATAAATAAACAGTATGCGGACCGGCACTCCTCCTGCTGGACTCCGTTGCTCCGGTGCCTCCAGAACACGTGTAATGTAAACGGGCAAAAAAGACTGCGGCGCTCGGAGGCTTGATGCAAAAATTATGGTGTATTGAAAATATCACCTAAACTCCAACGTTTCGGGGTTGGCACACCCCTTTGCTGCTTATCCTTGACAAAGGGGTGTGCCAACCCCGAAACGTTGGAGTTTAGGTGATATTTTCAATACACCATAATTTTTGCATCAAGCCTCCGAGTGCCGCAGTCTTTTTTGCCCGTTATATATATATATATATATATATATAAAGATTTTACTTACCGGTAAATCTATTTCTCGTAGTCCGTAGAGGATGCTGGGGACTCTAAGGACCATGGGGATAGACGGGCTCCGCAGGAGACATGGGCACTTTAAGAAAGAATTTAGTTCCTGGTGTGCACTGGCTCCTCCCTCTATGCCCCTCCTCCAAACCTCAGTTAGAGAAACTGTGCCCAGAGGAGACTGACAGTACAAGGAATGGATTTTGGTAATACAGGGCAAGATTCATACCAGCCACACCAATCACCGTATAACTTGTGATAACAACCCAGTTAACAGTATGACAAATAACATAGCATCAGTTCATGCCCAATGCAACAATAACGTAACCCTTATTGAAGCAATAACTATATACAAGCATTGCAGAAGAAGTGCGCACTTGGGACGGGCGCCCAGCATCCTCAACGGACTACGAGAAATAGATTTACCGGTAAGTAAAATCTTATTTTCTCTAAAGTCCTAGAGGATGCTGGGGACTCCGTAAGGACCATAGGGATTATACCAAAGCTCCCAAACGGGCGGGAGAGTGCGGATGACTCTGCAGCACCGATTGAGCAAACATGAGGTCCTCCTCAGCCAGGGTATCAAACTTATAGAATTTTGCAAAGGTGTTTGAACCCGACCAAGTAGCAGCTCGACACGGCTGTAGTGCCGAGACCCCTCGGGCAGCCGCCCAAGAAGAGCCCACTTTCCTAGTGGAATGGGCCTTGACCGATTTAGGTAACGGCAATCCTGCCATAGAATGCGCCTGCTGAATCGTGTTACAGATCCAGCGAGCAATAGTCTGCTTTGAAGCAGGGCCGCCAAGTTTGTTGGCTGCATACAGAACAAACAGTGCTTCTGTTTTCCGGACTCTAGCCGTCCTGGCTACATAAATTTTCAAAGCCCTGACCACATCAAGGGACTCGGAATCCTTTAAGTTCCGTGTAGCCACAGGCACCACAATAGGTTGGTTCATATGACAGGATGAAACCACTTTTGGCAGGAACTGAGGACGTGTCCGCAATTCCGCTCTATCCATATGGAAAACCAGATAGGGGCTTTTATGTGACAAAGTCGCTAATTCCGACACTCGCCTAGCCGAAGCCAGGGCTAATAACATGACCACCTTCCACGTGAGATATTTCAACTCCACCGTCTTAAGTGGTTCAAACCAGTGTGACTTTAGGAAACTTAACACCACATTAAGGTCCCAAGGCGCCACCGGAGGCACAAAAGGAGGCTGAATATGCAGTACTCCCTTTACAAAAGTCTGAACTTCTGGGAGAGAAGCCAATTCTTTTTGAAAGAAAATGGATAGGGCCGAAATCTGGACCTTAATGGAGCCTAATTTAAGGCCCAAATCCACTCCAGTTTGTAGGAAGTGAAGGAAACGGCGCAGATGGAATTCTTCCGTAGGAGCATTCTTGGTCTCACACCAAGAAACATATCTACGCCATATACGGTGATAATGTTTTGCGGTTACTTCCTTCCTAGCCTTTATCAGCGTAGGGATAACCTCAACCGGAATGCCTTTTTCTGCTAGGATCCGGCGTTCAACCGCCATGCCGTCAAACGCAGCCGCGCTAAGTCTTGGAACAGACAGGGTCCCTGTTGCAACAGGTCCTGTCTTAGAGGAAGAGGCCACGGATCTTCTGTGAGCATTTCCTGCAGATCTGGATACCAGGTCCGTCGTGGCCAATCTGGAACAATGAGGATTGTTCTCACTCCTTTTCTTCTTATCATCCTCAACACCTTGGGTAAGAGAGGAAGAGGAGGAAATACATAGACTGACCGGAACACCCACGGTGTCACTAGGGCGTCTATCGCTACTGCCTGAGGGTCTCTGGACCTGGCGCAATACCTCTGTAGCTTTTTGTTGAGGCGGGACGCCATCATGTCTATCTGTGGCAGTTCCCACCGACCCACAATCTGTGCGAAGACTTCTGGATGAAGTCCCCACTCTCCCGGGTGTAGGTCGTGTCTGCTGAGGAAGTCTGCTTCCCAGTTGTCCACTCCCGGAATGAACACTGCTGACAGTGCGCTTACATGATTCTCCGCCCAGCGAAGAATTCTGGTGGCTTCCGCCATTGCCACTCTGCTCCTTGTGCCACCTTGGCGGTTTACATGAGCCACTGCGGTGATGTTGTCTGACTGGATCAGAACTGGCTGGTCGCGAAGTAAGGTCTCCGCTTGACGTAGGGCGTTGTATATGGCCCTTAGTTCCAGGATGTTGATGTGGAGACAAGTCTCTTGACTTGACCAAAGACCTTGGAAATTTCTTCCCTGTGCGACTGCTCCCCAACCTCGGAGGCTTGCGTCCGTGGTCACCAGGATCCAATCCTGAATGTCGAATCTGCGGCCCTCGAGAAGGTGAGCACTCTGCAGCCACAACAGGAGTGACACCCTGGCCCTGGGGGACAGGGTGATCAACCGATGCATCTGTAGATGTGACCCGGACCACTTGTCCAGCAGATCCCATTGGAAAGTCCTAGCATGGAACCTGCCAAAGGGAATGACGCCACCATCTTTCCCAGGACTCGAGTGCAATGATGCACTGACACCTGTCTTGATTTCAAAAGGTTCCTGACCAGAGTCATAAGTTCCTGGGCTTTTTCTATCGGAAGATAAACCCTTTTCTGGGTCGTGTCCAGAATCATGCCCAAGAAAGACAGACGAGTCGTAGGAACCAACTGCGACTTTGGAATATTGAGAATCCAGCCGTGTTGCTGTAACACTTTCAGTGAAAGAGATACGCTGTTCAGCAACTGCTCTCTTGCTCTCGCTTTTATGAGGAGATCGTCCAAGTACGGGATAATTGTGACACCTTGCTTCCGCAGGAGCACCATCATTTCCGCCATTACCTTGGTGAAAATCCTCGGGGCCGTTGAGAGACCAAACGGCAATGTCTGAAATTGGTAATGACAGTCCTGTACCGCAAATCTTAGGTACGCCTGATGAGGTGGACAAATGGGGACATGAAGGTACGCATCATTTATGTCCAGTGACACCATAAAATCCCCCCCTTCCAGGCTTGCGATGACCACTCTTAGCGATTCCATCTTGAACTTGAACCTTTTCAAGTACAGGTTCAGAGATTTTAAATTCAATATGGGTCTGATCGAACCGTCCGGCTTCGGAACTACAAACATGGTCGAATAATAACCCCTTCCCTGTTGAAGGAGGGGAACCTTGACCACCACCTGCTGAAGATACAATTTTTGTATTGCATTTAACACTATCTCCCTCTCTAGGGGGGAAGCTGGTAGGGCCGATTTGAAATACCGGCGAGGAGGCACCTCTTCGAATTCCAGCTTGTAACCCTGAGACACAATTTCTATTGCCCAGGGATCCACCTGGGAGTGAGCCCACATGTGGCTGAAATTCCGAAGATGCGCCCCCACTGGGCCCGACTCCGCCAGTGGAGCCCCAGCGTCATGCAGTGGATTTTGCAGAGGCCGGGGAGGACTTCTGTTCCTGGGAACTAGCTGTGTTGTGCAGCTTCTTTCCTCTGCCCCTACCTCTGGCAAGAAAGGACGCACCTCGGACTTTGTTTCTTTGTGAACGAAAGGACTGCATTTGATAATGCGGTGCTCTTAGGCTGTGAGGGAACATAAGGCAAACAATTTGACTTTCCAGCTGTAGCTGTGGAGACCAGGTCCGAGAGACCTTCTCCGAACAATTCCTCACCCCTGTAAGGTAAAACCTCCATATGCCTTTTTGAGTCGGCATCGCCTGTCCATTGCCGAGTCCACAGGACCCTTCTGGCAAAGATCGACATATCGTTTATTCTAGAACCCAGTAGACTAATGTCTCTTTGAGCATCGCTCATATAAAGGACAGCGTCTTTAATATGCCCCAGGGTCAATAAAACAGTATCCTTATCTAGGATATCAATCTCCTCTGATAAGGTATCTGACCATGCAGCCACCGCACTACAGACCCAGGCCGACGCGATTGCTGGTCTGAGTAAGGTACCTGAATGTGTATAAATGGACTTCAGGGTACCCTCCTCTTTGAGATCAGCAGCATCCTTGAGGGTAGCCGTATCCTGGGACGGCAGGGCTACCTTTTTGGATAAGCGTGTTAAAGCTTTGTCCACCCTAGGGGAGGATTCCCATCGTAACCTATCCGTTGGCGGGAAAGGATACGCCATAAGAATCCATTTGGAAATCTGCAGTTTTTTATCTGGAGATTCCCAAGCTTTTTACATAACTCATTCAGTTCGTGTGAGGGGGGAAAAGTTATCTCAGGTTTCTTTCCCTTATACATATACACCGTCGTGTCAGGGACAGGGGTTTCCTCTGTGATGTGCAAAACATCCTTTATCGCTATAATCATATATCGAAGGGATTTAGCCAATTTTGGCTGTAACTTTGCATCATCGTAATCGACACTGAAGTCAGAATCCATGTCGGTATCTGTGTCAACAATTTGGGATAGTGGGCGCTTATTAGACCCCGACGGTCCGTGCGACATAGGATCAGGCACGGGTTGAGACCCTGACTGTCCCAATGCATCAGCTTTGTCTAATCTTTTATGCAAGGAATTAACATTATCATTTAAAACCTTCCACATATCCATCCAATCAGGTGTCGGCGGAGACACCACATTCATTTGTTCCCGCTCCTCTCCCACATAGCCTTCCTCATCAGACATGTCGACACAAGCGTACCGACACACCACACACACAGGGAATGTCCTTTCTGAAGACAGTTCCCCCACGAGGCCCTTTGGAGAGACAGAGAGAGAGTATGCCAGCACACACCCCAGCGCTATATAACCCAGGAATAACACAGTAACTTAATGTTAACCCAGTAGCTGCTGTTTACATCTTTTTTGCACCTAATTATGTGCCCCCCCTCTCTTTTCAACCCTCTACTACCGGGGAGAGCCTGGG
This sequence comes from Pseudophryne corroboree, assembly GCF_028390025.1. Lineage (NCBI taxonomy): Eukaryota > Metazoa > Chordata > Amphibia > Anura > Myobatrachidae > Pseudophryne > Pseudophryne corroboree. Next base: position 486,522,891 of record NC_086447.1, on the reverse strand, counting down.
GAGCTTCCTCTCAGCGGTGCTGTGGAGAAAAAATGGCGCTGGTGAGTGCTGAGGGAGAAGCCCCGCCCCCTCGGCGGCGGGCTTCTGTCCCGCTTAAATTGTAATTTTTTGGGCGGGGGCTCATACATATATACAGTGCCCAGCTGTGTATATGTGGTCTTTTGCCAATATGAGGTCCCAAATGCTGCCCAGGGCGCCCCCCCTGCGCCCTGCACCCTTACAGTGACCGCAGTATGTGAGGTGTGTGGAACAATGGTGCACAGCTGCAGTGCTGTGCGTTACCTCTAGTGAAGATCACGAAGTCTTCTGCCGCCTGTGAAGTCTTCTTTGCTTCTCATACTCACCCGGCTTCTGTCTTCCGGCTCTGCGAGGGGGGCGGCGGCGCGGCTCTGGGAAGGACGGCGAGGGTGAGATCCTGCATACCAATCCCTCTGGAGCTAATGGTGTCCAGCAGCCTAAGAAGCAGGACCTAGCTTCAGAGAGTAGGGCTGCTTCTCTCCCCTCAGTCCCACGATGCAGGGAGTCTGTTGCCAGCAGAGCTCCCTGAAAATAAAAAACCTAACAAAATACTTTCTATCAGCAAACTCAGGAGAGCTCACTGAAAAGCACCCAGCTCCTCTGGGCACAGTATCAAACTGAGGTCTGGAGGAGGGGCATAGAGGGAGGAGCCAGTGCACACCAGGAACTAAACTCTTTCTTAAAGTGCCCATGTCTCCTGCGGAGCCCGTCTATCCCCATGGTCCTTACGGAGTCCCCAGCATCCTCTAGGACGATAGCGAAATTATATATATATATATATATATATATATATATATACACACACACACACATATATACATACACACACATATATATATATATATATATATATATATATATATATATATATATATATATATATATACACACACACACACATATATATATATATATATATATATATATATATATATATACATACATATACATATACATATACACACACGTACGTACGTACGTACGTACGTACGTACGTACGTACGTACGTACATACATACACACACATATAAGCAAATATATTTTTATTATGCACACAGAAGTATGTATGTTACAAATATAATTCACATTTAATTTAATAATTCCATGCAAATTAAATCTTGAGGCTGAACAAGCGGTTCTGCAAAGAGTGCAAACTTCTGGCGATGTGATTGTCAAGTACCACTTTTACCAATTTGCAGCGCTGTGTAATCCAAATGAATACATAATTTTAAAATGACCCGGCTGTTTTAGTAAGAAGTGGTTGTGCCACTAACTGCACCCTACTGTACATCAACTTATAGTTTAAAATGTAACAAAATAATTAAAAATAATCAATGTTGCATACACTCACAGGAATGTCTGACAGACTTCAGAAGGAAGTCTCCCCGATTCCCAAAAGCAGGCAACACTCCTCCAATGGGAACTTATCTGCCTGCAAGAAGTGCAAGGTCATGGTTGGTTGTTAGCAGTTTATTACTGTAAAGGTGCATACAGACTTGCAGAGAAAGTAAACAATGTCGCTCATTTGAACCCTTCCTGAGCGGCGTCGCTTACTATAATGGCCAGTGTGTATGCCGCCGCCATGTGATCCGCGGGTCATTAACGACCCTCGCTATCAGCCGTGCATGCAGCTCAATTTGGACTGTCATCCAAAAACTGCATACACAGCCCGGCGGCGGTGTGTTGCCACTGAGTGATATGGTCGTCATATTGCTCAGTGTGTACGCACTGCCGCCAACCGCCCCTGTAGGGGGAACACTAGGCGACGTCGATCAGAGTACATCGCCTAGTGTGTACCCACTTAAAGATTTCTACAGTGACTATTAGTTTTTTCGGTGTCTCCGCCTTCATTTCAAGCTTACCACACACTACAGGTGGTAGCACAGAAACTACATTAAATCAGTGACTGCTTTATTACTCAAGACTGATAATGCTGCTTCCTAACCATAGCTACTCAAGCTTTCCACTCCAGCTACTGCAATTGTTATTCGGCTAGCTTATGTATGAAGTGTTCCCAATACCTCTTATATTGCAAACTCAATTCGGCAGTGCCATAGTTTCCCTGTATGTAATTTACTTTTTATGTGAAGTCTATGTTTTAGTGTGCTTAGATCGGGACCTGGTCAAGATCCAGGTGGTCAAGATCCTGACGCTACTCAGAATGACGACACCGGCATCCCAAATAAGGTCACCTGTCCGACTCCAGAATCCCGAACGAGCAAGTGCTGGGACTTTGGACACGTAAGCCGCGGGGGAGGGGAGAGGAGGGGGGGGGGGGGGTAGCTGAGGTTTAGGCTGCAGGGGGAGGGTTAGGCTGAGGACCAAGGGGTTAGGTTTAGGCTGTGGTGGAAGGAGGGTTAGGCCGCGAGAAAGGGGGAGGTTACGTTCAGGCACCACCACGGAGGGTTAGAAGGCCATGTGGGGTAGGTAAGTATACTTACCTTTCCCTGTCAGGATTCTGTTTGTCGGGAAGCCACGGTCACTATTCTGACCGCCAACATTTCATACCGAACCCCTTAGATCTATTGGGAGAAAGTCCTATGTAAACACATTTTTTCTTTATTATCAATATACACCGCAGTGAACTATGAGCAGACATGGTTCAGACATCAAAATCAATCATACTGAAGCGAATGGTACATTGAGCCCAGGTAATTTTTTCATACACCCTTTCTGAGGTAGGAATGAAAAGTAAGCAAGGGTCATTAGTATGCATCATACAACTGTTAGTATATAGTGGTAAAACTGAGAAAAAGTACAAACTGTATGTACACTTATTCTACTTTACATTTAGGCTAATCCTACTAAAATGCAAAAAATATTTTTCTTCGCTTCACAAACACTTCCACTGCTGAATTGTGTATTCCACATGCGGCAACTGCAGTCATCAACAATATACAGGATGAAACGGTTCCAGTATGAATGGTCGACCGTCATTAGGTCGATCACTATTGGTCGACATGGACAAATGGTCGACACATGAAAATGGTCGACACGGATTTTTGCACTGTTTTTGAAGTAATTTTTTTTCCGAAACATGACCAGGAACTCCAATTGGTGTACCACGTCCCGTTGCACGGCTATCTTTGCTCGCCATGCTGCGGGCAAGGTGCATCTTCCCAATCGTAGTCCACGTGGATGGTAAAGTATGGAAAAGTTAAATCTTTATTTTTTTTTAAAAAAGCCATGTTGACCTTTTCATGTGTCAACCATTTGTCCATGTCAATGTCTACCAATAGTGGCCGAACTGAGTGTCGACCTTAACACTGTCGACCATCTGAACGGATAACGGATGAAACACACTGTGCAGCTCTAACAGTACAGAATCACTAGGCAAAAAAAAAAACGACAACCCTAAACTGCCATATAGTACTATGGCCCAGATTTATCAAGCCTTGGAGAGTGATAAATTACAGTGATAAAGTACCAACCAACCAGCTCCTGTAATTTTTTCAAACACTGCCTGTAACATGGTAGTTAGGAGCTGGTTGGTTTGTACCTTATCACAGTGCTATTTAGCAATTTCCACAGCTTGATAAATCTGGAGCAATATGTGGGAAACAAGAGTATGCTGAAGCATGCAACCACACAGCGGAGAAAATGAATGTGGTAAGGACTGTGCTACAAAAAGGAAAAAACTTCTTCTACCCCATTGTTGAAAATTATATTTTGATACTAAACGAGCAGAAATACGTATAAAACAGTATGTTATTTCATTCAATTGGGTAGCCAAGCATTTGCAAATAAAATACTATACTGTTGGTATACAGATGTTTTCAGCATTTTCACGATGATAAATACCAAAACTCAGAGTCCCCAGATAATTTGTTACCTAGGGAAACTAGTAGCTTGCCCATTATACTTTATCAACATGGAAGTTCAAAGATGGGTCATCTTGAATAGGCTATTTCAGGGTCACAAGCTCTTTGAGCTGGATATAGTATACCGAAGTACAATACCATGCTGAAGTATTCATGCTGGTATGGTCACCGCCCGTTCACGTGGGATTCTGAAGGTTCATTTTGGAATGCGCCAATGCAAAAGGACATGAAATACAGCCGACTAACAACTTACGTTCTTTTAAACCGTCACAGTTATAATAAATTAATATTTATGCTATGTAAAAAAAACAAAAGAAATTGTATGAGTAATACATTTTTTAGAATACCCTTCCTTTGTTTTAATAATATCCCCCCCTATAACACTGTGCACAGACATTTGAAGCTTTAGTCAGGATGTTTATGTAATAGTAGAAATAAACTCCCACATTAAAATGTGGAATAGTCCAGTAATGTGTCCAAAATTGCACACCTGTTCACAGTTGTAGGTATCTTTATATATACACTATAGGGGGAATTAAATTGTTTGAAAAGTTGGTTGGGTGTCTATTAGACAGGAAAAAACAGACACCCAACTGACTTTTTAAACAATTGAATACCGCCCTATGACTGATATGTACATCATGTGTTAACATGATAGCGCCATGTGTTTTAATTAGTTAGGAATTAAATGCTTTTTAAAAGGGCAATAAACCTCAGCACTCAAATGAAGTTAAAATACATTTAAATGTTATCCTAACATTAAAATTGCAGACTTGTTCAGCAGAGAAGCATTACATTCCCACTTCACTACAGACCAATGCAACTCATTTATTAAAAAAAATGAAAAAATAGCTTTCTAAAAATTTTCAAGAAAACAAGGTTAAAACAGTCAAAAAGCAAACGAAAATAGTAGACAATAGGATTGCACAATTGAAAGTTCTCAAATTTATCATACAAGATGAGTACAGCTAAAGGGCCCTATACACTTGCTGAGGTGCCCGATAGCTGATACGGCTGACACAAAGGGTGGGGGGGGGGGGTTGAGGTGGGATCAGTGAAGTTTCTTCACTTTCCCCGTCACCCGGCCCCATAGCCCTGCATACTAATATGCACGAGATTGTCCTTCCCCGGTGGGAACCGGCATTGGCAGCTGCTGCTGGCTTCCCCCGACCTGGAAATAAGCCAGGTGGGTTGCCATAGCAGCGGGGGGGCAGTAGAGGGGGAGGCGGCGCTGGGAGATGAGCTCATCTCCGCACCGCCTCTCCCTATCTAGTAAACGGGTCCCATCGACCCGGGAGCCCATTTACGCAGCCAGTGACCGGGTATAACACTGCTTTATACCCAGGTTGAATTGCCGGGTCAGGCGACCCGTGATTTCGGCAATGCCCCTTTCACGATGCACGCCAACCGGTCGATACCGGGTTATTTGTGCGGTGTGAAAGGGGTATTAGAGCAGCCCAAACACCAGAAACTACAGCCATTTTAGACTATATGTGGCCAAACTTGGATACAGCATTGCTGCTTACATATACATTTGTTTTTTAGATCAATATTTACCAAAGATAGCAATTCTGTAAAATGCAGACCTGAGGCAGGTGCATACACACCGGGCGTTTTTTGCCCAGCGTGTATGCACAGTGATGATCGCTGACATCGCTGGGCTGAAAATCAGTCAGTGCATACACACTGAGCTATTTTCCCCCCTGCCCAGCGATGTCAGCGGGGGTGAATGGTTTTCCATAGCAGGACGCCAGCGATGAACATCTGCCGCCGGTGATGAAGCGGGAGTGCGCATCATCGCCGGGGCATACACACTGGGCGGCTTTGACCCGAAAGCAGCTCAACACACCAAAAGTGACCTGCTTTCAGCTCAAAATCACCCAGTGTGTATGGGTCTTAACACTAGAGAACTCAATACATACTGCATAGTTTACTGGCCCAGTCAATGTTAATAAATATCGGAGAGCTATAATAAAAAAGGTCATTGGCATAGAGTGCCAGTGTATTCACCCTCTGTCTAAGGTGAATACCCTTTATACCAGAATGGGTAGTTGGCAAGCCAGGGGCTCAATTGTAATTTCAAACAAAAGAGGGTGAGAATGGACAAACCTGTCTTATAACTCTGGCTTTGTGAATAGGGTGTGGTTCATCAAATCGACAGTGTCTAGGTCGACAATGTTTAGGTCGACCACTATAGGTCGACAGTCACTAGGTCGACATGGATGGAAGGTCGACAGGGTTTCTAGGTCGACAGGTGCTAGGTCGACAGGTCTAAAGGTCGACATGAGGATTTTTATTTTTTATTTTTTTTGGTGTCGTTTTCTTCGTAGAGTGACCGGGATCCCAAATTAGTGCACCGCGTCCGCTCGCCATGCTTCGGGCATGGTGCCTTCACTCCGCTACCGCTTGGCACACTTTACTGTTCCAATCGTAGTCCACGTGGATCGTTAAGTATGAAAAAATTCAAAAAAAGAAAAAAAATGTGAAAAACTCATGTCGACCTTTAGACCTAGCACATGTCGACCTAGAAACCCTGTCGACCTTCCATCCATGTCGACCTAGTGACTGTCGACCTATAGTGGTCGACCTAAACATTGTCGACCTAGACACTGTCGATCTTCAGACCGGATCCCTTGTGAATACTAGGATAAGTGCCTCAGACATAAAGGGAGGAAGCATTGACAATTCCCAGAGACCATTAAATAAATCTAAAGCGTGGCGATACATCGGGCAAAATATCGTTCTGCCACGAATCGGAGCGCTATATCTGCCACATCGGTGTGTGTACTCTATTGCGCGCCCCTGCAGCTGTCAGCGATGTCTTCTGGTTCGCCCTGCTGCAGGGCTGACCGAACACAACACTAATAAGAGCCCCACCACCATCACTCCTGGCATCGGCAAATGTGTATGCACTTGCCGTTGCAGGTTTCAGTCGCATCAGCTGGGTACATACACCGCATAGTGTGTATGCACCCAGATCAGAGTTTATGCCTATCCCATCCCCTCTCTCACCTTATGTAGCTGCAACGAGGGGGGAAACACGTGACATGATTGCTAGTGACATCCCCCAATGGTGGGGGCGCACACATCAATGAGCACCCACTGGAGGATTTACCCGATATACTGCGCTAAACTGCAGTATCAGGTGACATCATCTAGTGTGTATCACCCCGCAATCTCCTGTCACTTTGGAGATTTGGCACAATAAAACAATTGAATACCACCCTTATTGCAGAAAAAAAAAATTGCCAGGGGGAAATTTACTGCTCTCTCACATGCATGCAATGGACCAATCAATTTATTCAGCAACCACCATTCTGTCCATCACTGTTCTGAAAAGCATTTATGGGATCAGTAGCTGGATGGTATGCTGATCCTTGTAGCGCCATATTGGAGGATCCTGGGGTGCCTCCAGCTAGGCTGGCTCTCAATTTAGAAATCCATAAAAACGTATGACCCAAAGTGGTGCTATCTTCATGTGTTGTAGTACCACCAGAGCAGAAACACCTTGCCGTGGCTGGTGGCTTAAAATATGTTTGCAAATGTTTGTAACTGAGAAGAGCTTTGCATTTCTATTATGTAGGCTGTAAGCCTCTTTCGCTGGACCGTTGCAGTATGCTGTCTTGCCTAGATTAACTCCTCCCTTACATGTACCTGTGGGGGGCCAATAAACTGAGCAACCACCACTCTGTTTATCAAAACTTGAGTTGACGTAAAAGTTTTTTTTGTTTTACGAACCAACAAGTTCTCTAATGTTCCCATCCTGAATGCAACTTGTTCTTTTCCACACAAAATAGAGACCCTGCTGTTAACCACAATAAAACAGCCAGAAAGGACAAGGGCCCTCATTCTGAGTTGTTCGCTCGCTAGCTGCATTTAGCAGCATTGCACACGCTAAGCCGCCGCCCTCTGGGAGTGTATCTTAGCTTAGCAGAATAGCGAACGAAAGATTAGCAGAATTGCGAATAGAAATTTCTTAGCAGTTTCTGAGTAGTTCCAGACTTACTCCTACATTGCGACCAGTTCAGTCAGCTTCGTTCCTGGTTTGATGTCACAAACACACCCAGCGTTCGGCCAGACACTCCCCCGTTTCTCCAGACACTCCCGCGTTTTTCCGCACACTCCCATAAAACGGCCAGTTTCCGCCCAGAAACACCCACTACCTGTCAATCACACTCCAATCAGCAGAACGATGAAAATAACTTGTTAAGTCGTGAGTAAAATACCAAACTTTTGTGCAAATTTACTTGGCTCAGGCGCACTGCGAGCATTGCGCATGCGCAGTTTGCGACTAATCGCTCCATAGCGGGGGGGAAATAACGAGCGAACAACTCGGAATGACCCCCAATGTACTGACTTTCTATTTCCTTTACTTCACCTGTTAAATTTATAGAGCATTTAATACAATAAGAAATTAATTGTAATGTTTCAAGATAATCTTGGCTTTGTGGATTAGGATTGTTATAATAACATTAGTATGCATTTCAGTGGCAGAAGTGACTGGAGCAAATTAAAGATGAGAATGCTTCAACTTCCAAGCCTCAAAGGCTATCTAAAGCTGGGCATACACTATACAATTATCTGGCATATCTGCCAGATCTGGCTGGTTGGAATGAAAATATGGTAATGGATGAAAGCAAATGACAATTGGCTATTTGCTCCCAAACACTGGAAAATGGACAAAACCTGTTTTTCACACAAACTGGTTACATCATGGATTTAACCAATTTGTACGAACAACACTTTTGATCTGCCAGATAATTGTATAGCGTATGCCCAGTTGACCAAGTATACACTATCATTGCTTTATTAATGTTAGTAAGAACATGAGTGAAAATGCAAACATATATATCAAAATGCTTTTTTTTTCCCCACTGGTGTTTGAAAACCTCTGTAGGCTTTTACATTGCATTCCAAAAAAAAAAACAAATTCACCTCTAGCTAGGGCAAGTTGGTATTGTGACACAGAAAAGAATGGTTTAAAGTGGCAGACCCTATTGTACTAGCATTATAAGGGCTAGGAAAACACAAGTAATGAAAGGCACAAGTGCCTAATACTGGTATACCAGCAATAAGAGGTTTCTTATACTGGAAAGATGGATTTTCATACATCTTGTATCTGAGGGTATCTGCATTATCACTCTATCTTTTCTAATCTCAGCAGATTTGCTCTGGTCACAAATTAATACAGATCCATTCATATGGAAAAGGACTGCACTACTCTGTAATAAACATTTCTATTAATGTCTTTCAAAAAGGAAAAGTAATGTTGTGGAGTCATCAAACAGATAAAAAAAAAAAAAAAAAAAGAGTCCAATGAATAAACCATATATTAATACTCTAGCAACCTAGGATTCTGCTCTTACACTAAACATGAAGCCTCTCAAATCTAGTTAGGGATATCAAGTTACTGTAAGGCTAGGGCCACACATAGCGGCCAAGTGGGTCCTGTTCGGCCGGGAAGGGGTTTTTGTGGGCACACGGATGCCACAGAACAGGATCCGGCCAGTGACACATGGGATTTCAATAGCCGGGATTTCGCAGCCGCACTGTGTGAACACATACATTGAAATCCCGCAGTCCTGTCATCCGGTTGGATAAGGCGGCAGTGGGACTGCCGCATATGTGTGGGCACCTGCATAGGCGCCCATGTGCAGGCTCCTTCCGGCCAAGCGTGTGCCCGCTGAACAGAACCCGCTTGACCGCTATGTGTGGCCCTAGCCTAAACATTTGTGCACAAATTATTTGTGTAATAAACAAAAATGTGTAGTGCCACTAAGTAATCGAATGTCATCTGTGATGTATTTATTGTTTGAAATGGTTTACCACATTGCATAATGAGTCTCAAACTTAATTCGTAAGTGCCCAGAAAGGTGTACTCTGCTCTATAGAGAACGAAGCAATTTACATAAACTCTTATGTGGTACAAGGAAAAAGAAGTGAAGATAAATAGCTGCAGAGTGCCATTATGAATGGTCCAGAGGTACTTGGCGGCTTCGAACAACCTTCTATGTTTAAAAAGTGGCAAAACCGGGTTAGTCTTGTCATTTAAATTATTGGTACTTTATTATTATGCAAACTCACCTATATCACACTTTTCCTCTCATATTTTACACATTGCAGTTTAAAAAAATAAAGCAAATTTGACCCTAAAGAATTTCTGAATGTTGCAGATGCAACGTTATATATTTTTTTTTCTATGCCGCTGATCATCGGCAGCTTTGGCCAATAGTTTTAAAACATTGATAGGAAGCAATGCTATACCAAGGTGGTTTATAATTGATTCATGTGTAAAATCTTTTAAAGATGCTGATGATCTGAGTCTTTGGGTGGGTACACACCAGAACAACCGCAATCGGGCCGACTGTATGGTCGATTTACCTTCACCCTGCATTATGCCAGATTGCTGGTACACACTAGATAATTTAATGGAATCTTGTTCCTTCTTTCATTACACTGCTGCATACTATATCATCCGATTGGCCGTGTAGCACCGCAGACAAGACCATGTTTTACCCCTTTCACACCGCACAAATAACCCGGTATCGACTCGGCATATTGCCAGGGCGACACGGATCAGTGTGCGGTGTGAAAGCGCCAAGTCGGATTTACCGGGTCGCATGACGCGGTAATTCAACCTGGGTTATAAAGCAGTGTTATTCCTGGGTTGAATACCTGTCAGTGGCTCCGTAAAAGGATTACCGGGTCCAGTCGATCCGGAACCCGTTTATAAGATAGGGAGAGGCCGCGCTGAGATGAGCTCATCTCTCAGCGCTGCATCCACCTCCACCCCCGGTGCCAGCTCCACCCCCTGCCGCTATGGCAACCGACCCAGCATATTGCCAGGTCTGGAAGCCATCAGAAAGAGGTAGGAGAGTCTACAATGCCGGGTCGCACCCAGGAATGATCCGTTTCCAATTCCCGAGTGGGATCCGGCATTGGAGATGTGAAAGGGGTATTACATGCGACTTGCTGGAGTGTGCATGATTTGTTGTTCCAATAAGGCCACCTGTGCCAATATCGCTCTGTGTACTACCCTTTGAAAAATAGACATAATAATTCTACACCTTTGCCTTCTGTAACCTTTCTGCATAGGTTCTATTTTGTACACACCATTATTACCAAAGAACCCTAATATATACACACATTTTTATTATTATTATTTTTTTTACATCCGTATATCATATAGTGTATGGAGGCGCTCCAGCTGTTGGGCAGCGATCTCTTCCTTGTGCCTGTTGGCTGGTCTGCTGACTAGTGTATAAACCAGCTTTACTAAGAAAAACGATTATAGAACTATATTTTTGTTTTAAAAAAACTTGGGCGTATTCGACTAATCAGAAGAAACAGATGGACACTTCTCCATACCTGAATCATATGAGGTTGGCGTAATTGGGCACTACCTATGCTCACAATAGAGTACTCCATCTTTATACCACCTATTTCTAACAAGAACAATAAAAGGTCAGGTTTGGTTATAAACAGGTTATCTATAATGGAATTTATTCAAATGCACGATTATATAGGGGTGTATTCAATGCTTGTCGAATCCTGTCCGACGGAAAGGATCCGACAATGCAGTATTCAATTCGTGGTCAAATCCAACAGGATTTGGCCTTTCCACACAAAGTAAATAAAACATTTTTTTAAAGTCGGAAACAGGACTAAAACCTGTCGGATTTGGCCACAAATCCGACAAAAACACATGGATCGGCGGGCAACCCACCAATTATTATTATTACATTTTATTTATAAGGCGCCACATGCGTTTCGCAACGCCGTACAAAGGACAGTACAGGGAGACAAAACATAGCATTACAGTAAATAAATAACAGAAATAGAGTACAGGTAACAGAGCACCACACATTCTCAAGACATAAAACAGCTAAGATGTAAGTATTGAGGGAGTGATCATCGTGCTATTAGAGGCTGGTGGCCATAGATGGAGATGAGCCTTTACTAGCAGGGTAAAGATGGTCTTTGAGTAGGGGAGTGAAATGTGTCGAGACGAGGGCTTAGATAACAAGAGGAAAGAGTACCCTGCTCTGAAGAGCTAACAATCCACGTGTTTTCCGACAAGTCAGAATTGCCGACCTGTTGGAAAAACGGCTGCCCAATTAAATAGGTCGGAACAGTATCCGACCTAAAGTCGGAAACAGACGTCTTTCCGACAAGACGTCAGTTCAGACTTCAATTGAATACACCGCATAGGGAATAAACCTGGTGAAAAGTAAGAGTAGCATTATAAAAAGGGGCATATGATATATTTAGTAGCTAGAATATGATACATCATTCAATTCTAATGTTAGGTTGTAAAAAGCTAATGTGTGCTACAAACTATTTAAAATTGTACCAACTTGGTAAAGACAAGATATATGCTGGTTTATAATAAACTCAAGAGTTAGAAGTAGCTGACAATGTTATAGGTTTTAAATAAATATATTAAAAAAAGACAACTTCTCACATAATTAACCAGAATGAGGAGGCAATTCAATTGTTTTTCAGGTGCTGACCACTAGGTGGCGCCTGACGGCAACAATTCAATTGTTCATGCATGACCATCGCTGATGGAAACATTTCTACTCGCAGCCTCCTGAGGTGGTGAGCAGAAATGTGCTAAACTGACTTTTTGCGCTGCAAGGACTACTTGAAATGGGATCAGCTGCTATTTGTGGTTAAATCCCATCTATTTGGTTAATTGATAAGTAATGGGTGCCCGACCAACAACTGAATTGCTTTAATGGGTGGCCATTACATTGGGTGCCCCCGCCCCCAAATAAAACTACTGAATTCTCGGGGGTAATTAAATGTGTAACAATAAGTTACAACACATCAGGAAACAGACAGGTTTTGCACTTTAAATAAAGTAGCTTCTATGAATGTTTTATCTGTGAATGTAGAATTCAGCTCCCTTATTATATTAAGGTGGTCGCCTAAATTGGCAATTGTCAAGAAAATGGTCAAAGATTTCCACTTGAATGAGCTCCAAAAAACTCAACATGGGACAGATCAATTAAATCTAGAAAATATGGAGGGAAATCTATTCAGTAGATGACTGGAATATGTCAGAATTCACTGTGATTGGTCCAACTAACCCAGTTTAGAGCTGTGTAATCAGTTTTAGGAACTAATGAAGCATTTATAACTTCAGTGACCATGCTAGAGTCTGCCACACATGGTGCATGATCCGAGGTGTCCTTGTTTAGTTAAGAGTCAGTGTTCAGTGGAATGGTTGCGAAACACATTTTGCTGTAGTGAACGCAATGCACCCTGTTCCAGGCATGTCAGAAATGTAGACCACTCACACTGAAACGTAGTCTAATTTCACTTTCAACCCAGAGTGGTGTACAGAAATAAATGCTTACTATTTAAAGTCAAGTCAATCAATGCTAAGAATAGATCATAGTTTCTACAGAGAGATGTGCATAGCCCTGAGAATGGGGCTTGACTTGACTTTTGGCTATTGCATGCATTTGACAAGTTCTATTTTTATGAAGAAATAAATAGAAATCTCATGCCGATGATACTGATCATTACATATTCAGTGTGCCATCAGAGTGTGGGTGTATTGCTTATATAGGGCGGGATGTACTAAAGGGAAAATTAAATAAAACATCAGTTTTCGGGGGTTTTATCGTATTTTTGTATATACAAACACCCGACCGCCGCATTTTCACCGCACAGGGTATCGCCATCTTTGGATGGCGATACTCTATAGAAGCCTATGGGCTTCTAATCGCCGGCCACTGCAACCCGCCGCCGATGCCGACCCCCCTTCTCTCGGCATACTTTCCTCCAGGAAGCCTGGACCTCGAAGGTAATCTCCTCCTCCTCCTCCTAGCAAAGCAGCTGGAGGTCCTTTCGGCTGCAGGGAGGAGGAGGCGGTGCCGGGGACAGCCTGCTGCCTGCTTCCCGGCAGGGGAGCAGGTGAAGAGCCCAGGGAGGTGACGGAGACCCCCCGCACACCACCTCACAGGTATCGCGGGGGGCCTCCGTCACAGCATTGCGATACTGATCGCATAGGTTAGTACATATGCAATCAGCAACGCTGTGATGGGCGGCGATGTATGTAAATACATCCCGCCCATAGTCACACTTACTGTTGAAGGAAGGTATGGCTGCCATATTACAGTACAGATAGAAAAATGGTTATTGTGGCATTAATGCTTTTTCCCATTGCATTTAATACATCTGCACGTAGCCTCCGTTCCTCTTACAGCTATGGTGGAAAACCAGGTATGGGGAGGATGTCCGGCTAGTGCATGCCCCCAACCCACAGCAAGCATAAAAGAAGTGAACTAAAATCAATCCCTGACAAAAAAAAACATCTGCATACCGCAGCTCCCAAAGCAGCAGTTAGGAGAAATTAGTAAACCTTTGTCATAGGTTATACTGCAGCTTTAAAATAACAAATACTCAGCAAACTGTGACGCGTTACTAACATGAACCTGGTCAAATGAGGCCATCTAAAGGGTTGTACTGCTCCCTCTAACCTAATTACAAACTGTTTTTACAATGTACACTAAAACCAAACTGCACATTCACACTTAACATGTACAGTTGCAGAGCATGTTGCTGACAGTGTTAGGTATACTAAACATGAAATATCCGTGGTAAACTTTGCCCTGATGTGGCCTATTTCTGTCACGTTGCATGCTGGAAGCGTAGGGTAGTATTTAGAAACCGTTGGCCCTATTCCAGATTAAACAAAGCCTGGTTCGTGAAGGACAGCCAGTCAATTCCACATTGCAATGTTGACCTATATTAACTTCTAGTCAGCTGAGGGAGCCAACAACTGGTGGCCAATCAAAGAGAGGGGAGGGATGGCAGGGCAGCCTATAGAAAATGAGCTACTGCAGCAAAGAGAGAGATTTGTTTAACTCATGAGATACTGTTAGAGATTCTCACACACTGCAAGAGTGCTCCATTATCTTGAAAGCATTTATTCTGTTATGAAAAGCAGAATACACTCAATGTGTAGAGTTATTAAAGTGACCATTAGTTACTATACTTAGTTACTATACTTTAAAAATATAACAACTGCTCTTTAATCAGTCAATCAAGTAATATATATTATTATTTCAGTAATTTCAGGAAATTATTAACAAAGTTTACAAGGATTGTAACTTTGCATTGTCTCCTGCAATACAGGCTCTATACATTAATATTTGATTGTTATTTAATTATTTAGTTATCCTGTGGTCTTATTACAGGTATAAATATCAGAAAATGATTTCATTCAAACAGCCGATATAAATGGACATTGCTGTGTGAAAGATGTGTAAAAGTAACACAAACAATAAAATATATTTCAGTAAAATTTAGAGAGCAATGCTCATCTTGCTGGCTTGTAAGGAAGGAAGGCAGTTGTTCTGTACACATCAGTAGTACTTCCGAATAAAAAAAAAATGAGTTTTTGTACAGAGGTGAATAAACAGCTAATTAAGGGGGACATTTACTAAGCAGTGATAAGAGCGGAGAAGTGAGCCAGTGGAGAAGTTGCCCCATCAACCAATCTGCAGCTCTGTATGATTTTATAGTATGCAAATTATAGATGTTACTACAGTGCTGATTGGTTGCCATGGGCAACTTCTCCACTGGCTCACTTCTCCGCTCTTATCACTGCTTAGTAAATGTCCCCCTAAGAAGGTAATTCAGAGCCGATCGATAGGCTGCGTTATCTCACAGCCTGAGATCAGGTCCAAACTGTACATGCACCGCAATGCGCAGGCGCGTCGGACGACTGCACCAGGCATTGGTGCACAGCAATGGGATGGTGCGGAAATACTGATCGCACGAGCGATCACAAGAAGATTGACAGGAAGATAGCGTTTGTGGGTGGCAACGGACCATTTTCTGGGAGTGCCTAGAAAGACAGAGGCGTGTCCAAGCGTTTTCAGGTAGGGTGTCTGAAGTTGATTCCGGTCCCGGACAGGCTAAAGTGATCGCAGTGGCTCTGTAAGTCCTGGGCTGCGCAGAGAAATCAGTTTGTGCAGCGCTGCTTCACATGCGTTTGCACACACTTGCACAGATCAAATACCCTCCCCCCTGTAGGCGGCGACTATTCGATCGCAGGACAGCAAAAATCACTGCCTAGCGATCAGATCTGAATTAGGCCCTAAGTCCCTTACCTGTCTTGTGAATATTTACGGCAGCCAATTGCTCAATCACATATTAGTACTACTAGGGAGCCAAAGCAGAGTGGAAAGCAAGTCAGTTTTGCAGACAAATATTGGGGTCAATTCAATTCGGTAACTTATGAATAGCGCCGGGAATTAGCTCCCGATGCTATTCAATTCAGCTGCTAGTTACCCGCAATTGTCGGGAATTCTTCTTTCATCCCCGGGGGATGAGAGAAGAAACCCGACAAAAGTGCTGCCTCGCGGCCGGCGCAAGGCTGATTCTGTCGGGAATCAGCCTCGCGCCGGGGAGTTAAGTCGGAGAATGGCCGTTCTCCCGACAATTCAACCTGTTTAGTCGGCGAGAACGGGCCATCGCCGACTTAACTGGAGCTAAATTGAATAGCGTCAGGAGCTAACTCCCGGCGCTATTCATAAGTTGCCGAATTGAATCGACCCCATTGTGTGTTATCACATGATCTAGAGCCCAGCACACACATTCATGGTCAAATCACACACAGCGCCATATTAACAGGATAGCTGGGATGGTTGTCCCGGGGCTCCCACATATAGCTATATCACCAATATGGGGGTTAAGATTGCAAAACAGGAACTAAGTATTCTGCGTTGCAGAACGAACATACACTACAATGTATTTACACATTATACTTAACACCTCCAGTACATCATATTATAACAATCTTATTGGGAGAGTCCAACACAAGGTTGTCACCCTGGGGTCCCCACAGACCTTGACCAGGCCCTAGTCATACATTTCTGCCGGTAGCCCGCATGGACGATTGTAGCCCGTTACCAACCTATTGATAGGTTACATAATGAAACTGCAAAATGGATGCTTCCAATATGTATAAGGTAAAAAGTCCATATGGGAAAGAAGAAAAAAAAAGGAAGCCTTTCGCCTTGGACAGGCTTTCAGACTTGGGTGATTAGCATGGCAATTAGTCAGCTTAGCATGCTAAACTGCCTAGCCACTATGGTAATTATGACACCTGCCACTTCCTGCTTCACATAAGCACTCTACACCAACTCAGAAGAATGGAGTGCAGCAGACAGTTCATAAGGGATGGAAAATCATCTGTGCAGTATGCTATCTGTAGAACAGTACACTCGTTATCGGTCTCTCTCAATCAAATTTGGTTGGTGGGACAAGAAAACTTTTTTGTTAAAGACTTATTTAATAGGCTGTACATTACAGAAGAGCCAACAAGTCAGACGGGTCTCTTAAGACCACAGATTTGACCCTCTTCACCTATTAAACACAATGGGGGAGATTCAAATGTTTGAAAAGTCAGTTGGGTGTCTGTTTTTTCCTATCTAATAGACAGGAAAAAACAGACACCCAACCGACTTTTCAAACATTTGAATCTCCCCAATATGTTATGGTGGAGATTCCAGCAGTGTCATGATATCACCACATATCCCCACCTGTAGGAATACCCCAGGGACCATTGGCATTTCTATAATGGGTGCAGTGTACCAGAGCTCCTAGGTCCTTGGGGGTCCACACCGCAGCCATATTTAAATACTTACCTTTCATGAGTCCTGCATATGGCGCTGCAGCTGCTACAATAATCACAGCCAAAAGGGCCGCCGCACATGCCCAGTAGTGAAAATTGACAGACACCATGTTTCCGGAGGACTGCGCATATACAGTAGACTCCATCACAATTCCTGGAGCCTACTGAGCTGTGAAGAGGAGGGGGGCCAACCCGAAGTCTGCACATGGGCCCCTTGCTCTGTTAAAATGCCCCTGCCAGGGACTCCGGTATCTTCTAGTACTAAGCCCATTAGGACTAGTGTAATCTAAGTCTATTATCCGTTTAATTATTTTCATTTTTCTGAAATTGCTCTTTTAGGACTCGCCATGAATACCTGATGCATGGTTTCATTTTGCATGTATGTCCACATTAATCGTCAGATCATCACAGACTATAAAACAAACATTAAACCTCAATAATAGCTAAAAAGTCTAGTATATTTGATGTATTTTCAGGATTATTATGTGTAAAAATTAACTTGTCAGAATAACATACATTTTCTCCTATTTATACCAGCCTTATGTCCTGTATAAGCAGCTATGGATGTATACTAGGGAAGAAGGTCCTATGTGTTACAGACAAAACACTTAACCAGTTGAATTGTCTAAAAGTAAAGGAATTATCAGTGCAACGTGAAACATATAGTCATCGGTATGCAAACTACGGTGGATATAAAGGCGCTAATAAAATAATAACTAATGCCCTTATACATGGTAAGGGCAATAAGTAGACGTGTGGCTCCAGAAAGTAGAGAGCAGGAAAAAACAAAAAAAATACAAATAAATTTAGAAATATTCTTATTAACTTTTGTTCATTGTTGCTTTAATACCATTTTATGGAGAGAAATCATTTACTTACAGATGATTCAATCACTGTTACTCATAACTTGATTTAATTAACAATGTAAAGCAATTTACTTTTCAGCACTCAAACTTTTCTAGAAGTAATTATTATATTCAAATGCACACAGTAATTTACATTTATTAGGACAGATTATCTCCAATCACAAAGAGCTTAATAATTATATTTGACATACCAGGTGGAAATATGGTTGACGCCTTTCTATGATATTACTGGCAGGGGCTGTATTTTTAGCTTTTGGACAGCTGCCACCAAAGGTTTGCCCGAAGCTGGCATAATAATCTCATTCAATGTGATGGCTCATAGTTGCTAAGAGACAATTCTCTTGATCTTACCCGATTGGTCACTTCAGAATTACTGCAACCAATTGGGACATCCAGCATAATACAATAGAGAGCCTAATACCTGACTACGAAGCACAAGGAATTAAAACTAGCATAGGCTGCATGAATGTTGAGTGACTGAATCACAAGCTAAACCTTCCACTGATTTTTCCCACACTGATAAGCAAATCGAGAATATTTAAAGCTTCAACATTTCATATGAAACTACATTTTCTAATTACACTTGGTATTTATTTTATTTGTGTGGTAATCAAACTGACATTGAACAATCAAGAGACAAAAAGATGGCATACGTTTAATGTGCCAGCTGTCAGGACCCCGGTGGTCAGGATACAGACGCTGGAATCCAGACAGCTGACAATGCAGACAGCCTGAATACAGGTGCTACAGGACTATTCTCACTCGTGGGTGTCCACTACACCCAGAGAGTGGGAATAGAACTTGTGGCGAGCGCAGCAAGCTTCTGAGCCCACAGCATTGCAAGCGCAGCGAGCCTGCAAGTGGACACTCTGCGCTTGCCACCAGCATACTGGCAGCCGGAATGCCGCTGTTGGTATATTAACGCCTGGCATCCCAACGGTAAATGATACTGAACACAAAAACATGATGCTCATTCCTTAAAGAAAAAAAAAGTGTCAATAAAATGACAATAGAAACAGTTGACATAGTAAATAGATAAAATAAAGATTTAAGTAAAGAATTACTTTTTCAGCCCATATCATCTAGGCAGACCGGCTTCTCGCCAGTCCCAGGTGTACAAATTAGAAACTTCTGGGCCTTTGAGTGTCGTTAACAGATCAACGTACATAAGGTTTATTGGGGGGGCAGGGCAACTAAATTGTGGCACCCCTACCTATAAAACTGTCACACAGAAACTCCAGTTCACATATGCCACAGGGACCCCCACTATGGTGATGTAGCTAAGCGTGGGGGGCGCTGCGCAATCGCCCCAGTTGCCTTCTTATTCCAGCTCTAAACGAACACACAGAAAAGAAAAAAAAATGACACAGGTCAGCAGCTGACTGAAGTTTCTAGCATGGTAAATACATCCACTAAAAATGTCATTTGACGAAGAGATCCAAGAGCCTAAACAGACATCTGCAGCAAATACCTGTCTAACAGCTCGTAACTCTAAATCAACCAATATCCTCAACTAGACAGATGAGTCAGCACTTCACTTGGCCCATCCATCAGGGCATAAAAACCATATGCAGTTTTGATGCAGTTGTAATGTATTCAGCAGGAATCAGGTTCACATGAATGGGAGACCTGCAGCTAAACCCACTGATTCAGCAGAAAAGCACACACACTGTAATGCAGCATTGATTGATGCATTGATGACTGAATGCTCACTTTAAGATCATTTGCACTTCTCATGTCTGCACCTTTGTCAACCTTATATGTAATTGTGCCATTTTCATAGAATGTTCATTTGTTTCTAAGGTGCGATTTGTTTTATGTACAGTATGATTTCAATTGTCCAACTCTGCAGAGTCTGATGGATTTATTACAAATAAACCATGATGATCACGACAGCAAGTGCAATGAGTGGATAATGAAGATATATGTCATTGACTGTATTATGTGACAGAGTATTACCTACAAAAAATACAACTGCAGTCAAATTAGAGATTACGAGCTATGAACAATGCGGACTACAACCAAGGGATGCATGTGATTTTACATAATCCCTTAAACTAGGTACACACTATACAATATATTGAATGATGTTGCGTTCAGCAATGGATTGCACCAACCATTGTATATTGTGTACCCTCAAATCCACCCAACTCATCGTTTGATGAATTAGGTGGTCTCATTGGATGTCCTGCATGTACAATGGGACGTTTCCACTAACAACGCAGTATTGTTTGATGAAGTATGTAACAATATATTGTGTAGTCGTTTGATGCATCGTGCATGGTGATGTGATATATCGTTACATCACATTGTTCAGATGTGCACCTAGAGTCCAAATAGACATCAGTTTAACATTAATCATATTCAAATGAATTCCAGTCCAAGCAGTAGAAAGACACATAATTAGACTTTACATTGGTGAAACAAATAAATATGGTAATACGTCAAGCAACTAATCAAAGAGGAGGTTTAATTACGTCACAGACTCCACCATATAGGACATTCAGTGACAGATTTTACCTAGAGGTTGCAGGACCCTCAGTAAAATACACTGCTCCCCTGCAAGTCCCCAGACCCAGTTTGTGAATTAGCAGTGGCTTTCCATTGGAATCACATCAGATCACATCAGATGATCACATCAGACAGGCAGTTACAGGGAGAGGTGTTTTCTCCCCTGGGACTGCCATTAGCAGAGGGTATTTCTAATGGAAAGCCTCATCTGCTTTTATCAAAATAGCCTTATTTGGCTACTGGGGGTTGCAGCACCAAGCTGGTACAGTTTTTTCTTAGAATGTCCACATGTTCACAATGTTCACAGTGTCGACATGCAAAATCCTGCCACTCTCAGAAGTATGACATTACGGTGGGCTGTGGGATAGGAAGATTAGGCAATAGGGACAAGTTTGGGTTAGGCTGTGGGAGGTGGTGGGAGGGGGTTAGGGTCATGCACTAGGGAAAGGGTTAGTGTTAGGGGGACTGTACTTATCGGAACGCTAGCGCATCAGATGACTCAGCAGTACAAGATAGTTTTACCGTGGCGCAAAGCTACTTGCTCTAGTTGGTTTTGGTCTCATATATATATATATATATATATATATATATATATATATATATATATATATATATATATATATATATATATATATATATATATATATATATATATATATATATATATATATATAAAAAACACCCACAGTCGGCGGCACTCACGGCTCCCTCAGCGGGGAATAAAACGAGACCAAGTCACGAAGAAAGTCAACGTTTCAATGTTATAAATAAAACATTTTCATCAGGACATGTTTTATTTATAACATTGAAACGTTGACTTTCTTCGTGACTTGGTCTCGTTTTATTCCCCGCTGAGGGAGCCGTGAGTGCCGCCGACTGTGGGTCATGTTTGGAGACATCCCTGCTGGGGATGCCATATGGAGGGCACCGGCCTAATTCACTTGTATTGCTTAGTATGGAGTGCTGCTGACTATTACAGAGAAAATATATATATATATTGAGACCTGAGCAGAACCTTACACTGCTACTAAGCTAAGCTTTATTTATTACTCTTTTAACTGATCTATATTTTTACTTGATTGATGTTTTATAGCCATTAATTTGAATAAATTTCCTAGTCTTCCGACTGATTTTACAACTACTTTGTGTACTGGATTGGATGGGAGATTTCTGGAGAAACGATCACTAGATGTTTATGCTGATTATACATCTAAATCTGGTACGCCTAATAAGGTTTTTTTGGGGGAGATTATTATTTACCCTGAAATACTACGCCATGTGGCGATCCCGTCTTCTCTGATTTTTAGATGGTGTTGCTAGCAAGAAATATCCTGACTGACATCTATTTATTTGACGTGGTTTAAAGAAATCATCTGGTACGCATTTATATATTTCACTACAGTGTCATCCAACACATATAAAACTTACTGCACCATAGGTGCTTGTTCTTCTCCTCTTTTTGATATATATATATATATACATACATATACATACACACACACAAAAATATCCTAGGGTGCTAGAATATATAAGACTGTAGATTATGCTTTGGGTGCCTCAGACAGCCAAAGCATAATTTGCGATAAGCAGCCACGATAACACATGGGATTGGGAGCTTATCACGAATCATGCACTATTGGACAAATCGCAGGTCCATTTTCGGCCAATAGAAACTGACTATAATTGGATAGCGCCATAATGTCCATCGGTCAAATATTGCACTGGGAGTTTTTAATTGACCAAAAAAGGATCACTATAATTGGAGACCCCTCAAGCCTTTCAAATGAAACATCAATTGGAGAAAGACTGGGTCCCATCATAAAAGAGGAGGCAAGAAGTCTTAGATTTACCCAAGATATCAGCATTAAGTGACACAACATAAGTTTGTTTTTGGAATTTATTATAGATTTTAAATGAAACATAACTTGCCCAAATTTTAATGCTACAAAGCAGTTTTGCACTCTTACATCATGGCCCCTGGTGATGACTCATCATATGGAGATTAAAACAGGTCATGGGGGCAGATGTATTAAGCATGGAGAAGTGATAAAGCAGTGATTATGCACCAGCCGATCAGCTCCTGTTATTTTTCAAACCTGTAATGATTGGCTGGTACTTTATCACCTTACACTTATTATGAACTTTTGGGGGTACTTGAGGACCGAGGTTGAGAACCACTGATTTAGACGAACACAAATATGCACTAATAAGCGCAGCAAAATCACTGCCAGTTAATGGGAAGAAGGCTGCAAATTGACTAGTAACAAAATTGCATTAGAAGCCAACCTATAAACAAAAGTACCCAACTTTAAGGCAGCTTTAAGTTATATAAATAAAAATGAGTGCGAATTACACAAAATGGGCATGGTTGAAAAGCAAACTATCAGCATTAAATACTGTATAATAATAACTGCAAAAAAAAAAACCCCTCATCTAATTTTACTTCATATATCCTGTAACTCATTTACAGAATAATGCACAAAAGTACATTTATTTTTAACAAAAATTAACAAACCTAAGACCTACCAACTATGGGCTTCATTTTTCCACCCTCAGGAAAGATATAATGTAAAATAATACTACAAAATGGTCATTTTATTTTTACTGAAAACTGCTTTTGCGCATAATAAATGACTTCGTGAGACCATAAAGACTCTGTTCTAAAAATATAACCCATTTAATGACCCACAACCAACGGTATACTTGGCCAGACATGCTGCATTGCAGACCTGGGGTTAAACATAATAGGCTGCAAACTGCAGGCATTGGCGGGTTCTGTGCAAGTCTGCCCAATGTTTTAAACTAGCAATCATTAAAGACAAAACAAACCTGACTTGCACAGAATCCGCCACTGCCTACAATTCACAGGCTATTACATTAACTCCCTTGTCTTTCCTCAATAGCTCCCAGATTAAAGGACACTAGTATTTTTTGTCATGTATGCCGCCTTGAAAAAAAGGATACCTAGACTTTCTGAACGTTGCCTAAAGGTGCCATGAAAAAATGCTGATGCCCAAGGGTGCGTGATTCAATAAAGTTTGGGAACCACTCAGTGTATGACTGGGGCACGATGGGCCCACCAGAGAAACGCAGTTGTTGGGGCCCATGCTTAAGGGTGTAGTGTGGCCAGGCTCCAGTGGGAGTGTGGCCAACCACCACAGAAGTTTGGCTAACCATTACAGAGTGCATGGGCAGGGCCACTTGATAAATATATAAAGTAAACACTGGTAGTGCATGCATCCAGATAAACAACAGTAATGCACAGTAGAAAACAAACCAGAGTTCTGTGCAGTAGGATAGAGTCTGGAACCTAGGGTTAAATGTATTATAGTGGGACGAATCGTTACAGAAGCGAAGCAGGCAGGGACATCGACAAGATGTATAAAACATCTCATCTCACAAGCTCCTCACTCCGACGATGCCCCCCTGAGCACACAGCGCATCAGCTCGTCTCCCTGCCCGGCCGGTTCCACCGCGCATGTGAGGGGTCTTGCTACTCATGCGAAAACCTCTGCGCAGTCCGAAGCAGTCACCCGCCACAGCCAGGAACAGAGTAGCTGCCACCTGCAGCTGTCAAAATAGACAGCTACAGGTGTCGGAATGGTCAGCGGCATGCTGTTAGATATGGACACCATCACTGACCCGAAAGCCGCAGGTGTCCTATATGGAGGAAAAGCGGTATCAGCGCACATAACATATGCTGATACTGCTTTTCCCCCATAACAGAGGGTAATACATTTACCCCCTAGTCCCTAGAGGAGGAGGTGGGCCACAGGGAAACAGACACTAAAACCACAGAACTAAAACATGAACTGCACGCACTTGTTACTATTTAAAACAATTTTATGCTGCTACCTTGATGCAATGTTATACTGCTGTGTATGGAACTATACTTTTTCATGCACAGTGGAATTAGGAGGTTTTTGCCATGCGAGTTATTCTACATAACTAAACTGCATTTATTTTTACATATTTAACCTCAGAAATATTTTTTGTAAAATTTGTGTATAAATATTTACACACATAGAATATATACATACATACGCATGCATACATACACACATAGATAGTATACTCACACGCACACACCAATTCCTAGGTTTCGTGCATAGGAATTGGGGTGTGCGTGTGAGTATACTATCTAGGTGTGTATGTATGCATAGGGTCTAATTCTATCTATGTGTGAATTTCGTGCATAGGGCCTAATTCAGTAAGGATTGTAAATTCTATTAGCAGACTTCGCAATCCTTTTGCTAGCATGCTGGGGGATGCCCATCACAGGGCGTGCCCTCCCCCCTTCAACAAGCAGAAATTGAGAATGCATCGCAATTTCTGCTTCTTTGCAGAAATAGAGGATGCCTCCTGCCAGCACAGGCCCACCACCATGTCCCCGATCATGACGGCTGAGTGCGACGGCATGCAGCCGCCGCGATCATGCCCCCGTTCGCACAGCACCATGTTCGCACCACACCGCCCCCACAATGCTCCATATCCGCCCTGATTGACAGGCAGAGGTAATCACATTTTCTGCGCACCCCCCATCCCCCGCGGAAAGTGCGGGCGCATGCGCCCATGGGGCGATCGCAATAATTCCGGTTGGATCGTGATTTGCGATCCAACCTGAATTAGCCTCGTAGTTCAGTTGCTTGGCCTTGTTTCGACTCAACCATTTATGAAAACATAGGAAATGGCAGCAGGAGCTCTTGACTGATGAGTCAAAATGTAAAATATTTGGCTGTAACAGAAAGCAGTTTGTTCTCAAGGGGCTGGAGAGCAGTACAATGAGTGTATAGGCAATAGTGAAGCATGATGGAGGTTTCTTACAAGTTTGGGGCTGCATTCCAGCAAATGGAGCTGGGGCTTTGGTCAGGATTTTTTGTTGTCCTCAATGCTGAGAAATACAGACAATCATGCAATATCATCAGGACGGAGTCCGATTGTCTCCAAATTTATTTTGCAGCAGGACAGCGAACCCAAACATACAGCCAATGTCATTAAGAACCATCTTCAGCATAAAAAAGAACAAGAAGCCCTGGAAGTGATGATATGGCCCCCACAAAGCCATGATCTCTACATCGAGTCCGTCTGGGATTACATGAAGAGACAGATGGATTTGAGCAAGTCTACATCCACAGAAGATCTGTGGTTAGCTCTCTAGTACCCCTCTCACATTGCGAACCCGGGTCAGAGCCTTTCACATCGCACTATTGACCATGGTTATTCCTGGGTTATTGCAGGGTTGGTGCCTTTTTACTCAACCCGGGTCGTCCTTGTTAAAACAGTGTGGTCATTTTAAAAGGACTTTCTTAGCTCACAATGATGAGATTACTATACAGTAAAGAAAAGGAGGGTAATCTGTGCGCAGGCCTTCGTCAGCTGA
This sequence comes from Pseudophryne corroboree, assembly GCF_028390025.1. Taxonomy (NCBI): domain Eukaryota; kingdom Metazoa; phylum Chordata; class Amphibia; order Anura; family Myobatrachidae; genus Pseudophryne; species Pseudophryne corroboree. Next base: position 486,496,638 of record NC_086447.1, on the reverse strand, counting down.
CATGGAAACAGCCAATCAGCACTATTTTCTCACACCCTGATTAAATATCCCGGGTCTGTAGCTTTTACATGTACTATAACCCGGGTCCGACCCGGGAATAACCCTTCTTTTAACCCGGGTTGAAATACCGGGTTGGTCGACCCGGGTTATTGACTTTGGTGCTTTCACACCGCACCACGACCCGGGTCGACACGGGAATAACCCGGGTTGTTTTGGTGAAGTGAAAGGGGTATATTTGGAACAACCTCCCAGCAGAGTTCCTTCAAATTCTGTGTGCAAGTGTACCTAGAAGAATTGATGTTATGCTGTTTTGAAGGCAAATGGTAGTTACACCAAATACTGATTTGATTTAGATTTCTCTTCTGTTCATGCACTTTTCATTTTGATAACTGATCAAAATAAACTATCAACACTTTTTGAAACCATTCTTATTTTGCAGCATTTTTTCCACACTTGACTAAAACGTTTGCACAGTACTGTATATACACACCAGGCAGATGCAGTGAGGTAAATGGCTCAGGAGGCACTGGCTAGTATCAGAGGCAGATTTACACGCTAATATATGAGACAAATGGATCATGTGGGCATTATACACAGGTGCAGCAGTATATTCTGCTGGAAATTTGGCGAGTTTTGATCAGTTTTTGATATGCGGACAAAATAGACAGGGGAGGCACTGCCGTACCTGTCAGACTTTTACACACCAGATGTTTTACTACAAAATGATTAGAATAATGAGATCGTTCAGTGAAGTCACGCAGCAGCCGGGCACGCAGCTTTTGGATGATAGTCCAAACTGACCTGCATGCAGGGATGAGAGCGAGGGTCGTTGAACGACAATGTCACTCAGGAAGCGCAAAATGAGCAACGCTGTTTACTTCATCGGCAAGTGTGTATGCACCTTTACAGTGAAGCACACCACTGTATAGAAAACGATCCACAACTGGTAAAACATTTTAGAGGAAAGAAAAACACATTACTTCCTGATTTCCTTAACCCAAACACAGTGGGCGAGCTATGGTGGAAAGTCTTTAGCTGCTCAGCCACAGTTCTATTTTCAGAAGAATAAACTGTCCGCAGAAAAGTCAAGTCAGAAGGAAAAATGACACCTACAAAAATAATTACTCTTAGAAAGTTATAGTAACACTTTTGTACAGTGAGCAGTTGCTATTTTAGCCTGGTCATAAATAGAAATGGCAACAGTGAGCACACCTACAGGAAAAGGGACATCTTGTACTACATGACTCGGATCTATAAAGGAGTTTTAAACATGACACCAATTGCCATAGAAAAGATTTGAATGCTACAGCTTTTGTTTATACTGCTATAAACTGGTTTCATTTAATAACCATCCTTGCAGCACAGTGTTGAGCTAAGAAAGAACTTAGACCTACAATAAGGGCTTGGCCTCATTGCAAATTTGAAAGTGAGTGAATGAGAAGAACTTGTCTATTTGCATACCATTTATTATCAGGCCCCAATATCAGGCTAAATATCAGTTTCCTGTGACTGTAAAAATGTTTTTGTATCTGTTAGACTTCGGCCTTGATTCAGTGGTGGATGCAGGTACGGGCACATCTTCTGGCAGTCACTCATCTGCGACTCTATGAAAATGCCACTGCAAAGTACTTCTGTGCACCTGTAGCTGCTGTAATACTGCCTGCTGCATCTTAAGACACCACCATCAGTCGTACCACGTAAACTTGTGTAATAATTATGTTTTGTAATCAAAGAGCAGACTCACTTAATACAGAGCAATAGAAGGGGGTATTGGAAGCCTAATTTCTTATCAACTCTAATTCAGCATCAACTCCCTGTACATAATACCAAGCCACGGGGGTAATGCAGATCTGATAGTACATGGGCTCAATTTAGCACATCTACGATCAGATTCTCAGACATGCGGGGCGGACTAGCCCTGTGCTGGGCTCTATTCACCCTGCCCCCCCCCCCCCCATACGGCGGCGATGCTTTTGCTCCTGCGCGCTGGCCGACGGCTACCCGCCGCATCCCGGGATGCAGCAGCTGCGTGTGATGTCAAGCAGCCGCCATGGCCCGCAACGGTCTGGACACCCCTGCGTTGTCTGGACCGCGCCCTGTCCACAGCGTTCTAACACCGTTGGCACGCCCCCTCCCGCCCTGCGACTGCTCAGGCGAGGCGATCGCAGCCCTGAGATGCGTGCGCACTCCTCAAAGGGCTTCAGACTGCGATCGCTACTGCTGCAGCAATCCAGTCTGAATTAGGTCCCCATGTTGGCCCTTATTTCTGAAGGTCTTGCTCTCATTTCATTTTTGATGTCCTCCAGCTACCTGCAGTACCTAAAACACTACGTCTCTACTGGCAAATTATTTTCCTTCAAGCTTGCTGCTTAGATGTAATCTTTGACTCAGAGCCTATCCTACATACTAAACATCCAATTTGCATCCAAATCAGTTGCATACATCCAAGAAACATCTCCAGAATGCATATGTATAATCACACACAACTTTCATTTATGCACTCATTGTGACGGATGTGGAGTTGCACACAAGTTAGTATTACGGATACAATTTCTGGCACTGTATATACTCTGTAACAAATCATACACATCCACGGGCAATTCAGTCTCTACTTGTGGCTAGCCTGGTGTAATTTGGTTGCAACGGGGTGTTGGAACATAGGCTAAAATTAGTGGGGTCATGAAGATCGTACAGCAGGCTATGCTGCATTGTCTGTTTGCAGAGATCTATTAAATCTCTGAGGGATCTCTTGCACAAAGGATAGTGCTGGTGCAAGTTTGATTACATAATGACTGCTATTTAATAATATATATGGATAAAGGTAGTTCTGTTGCAGAAACGTGTTCAACTCGGCATATATGTAAATAGCCATTAGCTATGTGCATGCAATGAGAGTATAATGGCATCCAACTTTGAATTGGCTCTACTAACTCCCAGGTTGACTGCTGCCAATCTCTTATTAGTCTTCCCCTAACCTGACTTTCAAGCCTACAATCTACTTTGAATACATCAGCAAGACTAACTTTCTGTCAGTGAATATTAGCTACATTTATTTTATATTGCCAAATCAAACATAAAATACTTCTACTAAAGCGCAAAACCTTCAGACAAAAACTGCACAAACCTGTATTACTTGTCGCAAAATATCTGACTTGTTCACTTCCACTCTGCCAAACATGAGTGCCTTTCATTCACACTCATTGCCTCAGGGCTGCCATAACCACTCTGGTGCCCCCTCTCCCCCATCCCAATGTGGGTACCTTTGCACTTTCGGCATGTGCCACCCTCGAGAAGGGGGCGTGACTTCACCAACTGAGTGTGGTCTTCAGGTTGCCGGCGGCCGAGCTCCCGGCTCCGGAATCCCGACCGCCGGCATACCGACATCTTTTCTCCCTCTTGGGGGTCCAACACACCCCTGGAGGGAGAATAGATAGCGTGGCGCGCCACCGTGCCCGCAAGGGGCTCATTTGCACTCGCCCAGCTGTCGGTATGCCGGTGGTCGGGATTCCTGCGCCGGTATGCTGGACGCCGGGACCCCGACCGCCGGCAAACCATACCACACCCCTCGTGACAGTGGGTGACTGGAGAGGAAAATTGTGTCATTGTCTCCAGCCATCAAATCTCCCCTAATGTGTGTCTCCAGCAATTAATTCTCTCCCCTTGTTTTTCTCCAGCAATCAAATATTCAACCAGGTGCAGAACTCCCACAGGCAACGGAGACACCTGCCTCTGGGCTCCAAGCCCTTAAGGGGGCACCTGTATGTAGACCAGCATCTGTGTGGTTAACAGGGGGATCCGCTGCTGCAGTTAATCGACTCTGTCCCAGCAGCCCTGCTAATACCTGCAATAGGGGACAGGACGGCTCCTGCCTGGTGCCGCTCAGCCTGCGCTGTAGCAAGCGATGGTGCACCCGCCGCTGGACTGTAAGATGGGACCCACCGGCGAACGCCGATTCTGCATGCTGCAGAAGGTTGAACCTCGGGAGCCTGACCCACCGGCCATTGTCACACAGTGTAGCTGGAGCCCTGCCAATTCACTGCCGACTTCGGTCCGTGTAGACTGACTGAGAGCACCAGCTATATAAGTGTGTGTGTGTGTGTGTGTGTGTATAATATACGATAGCAATGTGTATAAGAAATTGCACAGGATCCCTCAATCTTCATTAAAAGGGAGTTAGATACTATTTTGTCAGGGGCTTGCACATAGGGCCTCATTACAGAGTTTGTCCAAAAAGCATTATTGTTTGACCACCCCATTAAGACCTCTGTTGTATAGGTTACCTTAAATACATAAGTCTCTTACGTCCCCCATGGGCCGCCCAATTATTGTAGCCCTGCCCATCTGTGTATTTGGACTCATTCATGCAACCCTGTGTGCAGGCCCAACCTACGTTCTTAAAGGACACTAACAGTATTGTTTTCACTTGTAGGTTTACCTGATCTGCCTGTTGACTGCATTTTAGGTTCTGTTGATGTGTGTAACCTTTGTACATGCATATCCCATAATATGGGCCTTTCTGCCACTAGAATGCTCTTGACCAACAATCGCCACTATTGTGGACCTGATTTGACACTATTTTTGACTCTGCTTGAACTTACTTTAACTAGAAACTATTTCTATTATGATGGAGGCTTTTACTTTCAGCTCTCTGGTTGCTCGATAGGGTTGAATATGGCCCCATCGTTTGCAAACGCATTTATATTTGCTGTTGAGCAGGACATCTTTTTTGCAGACCCAGCGATAGCTACTAAGATTCTGGCTTGCTATAGGTATATAGATCTTACTGTTATTTGGGGAGGCTCAGTGGAATCCTCTGTAGATCTTATTAATAAACACTGTTGTGCTGATAGCCCAGTTAAGTTGACTTGTTATACTGACAAATCGTCACTTTTTAAAGAGGTTACCATCACTAAAAAAGGCTACCATTTGAGCACATCTTTATTTAAAAAAACTACAGATATGGATAGACACTATCTATTTTTAACATGCCATGTTTTCTAGGTCTCTATTGGGCATAGGCTAAATTTGATGTTACCACAACTACCGGCTCCTATGTCTCCAGCAGTGTGATCCAGCTTAGATAGTCTACTCCTGTTAACAAGTGTCTGTATTTTATTCATCGGGAAGCAGCTGTCTGTATTTTGCGGGCATCCCACCCGTCGGGATCCCGATACCAACACCATATAATGTCCAGCCTGCCCAGATGCCCCATGGCTTTTCAAGGTGCCCCTAGGCTTTTCCCTGTACTGCCTATGCCTAGGGACAGCTCTTTGCTCAAGCATCCAAACCTTAAAGCAATCCCTGAAAACTCAACACTTTTAGGCAAGTTTAGCAAATTCCCAAACTATCTTCACAAACTCCTTTAACTATTTGGATGTAGTCAAAAGATTGACAATGGCAATGTCGACACCACAATGTTGACCACTATGATATTGACACTTAAAATGTTGAAGTAGAATTACGACAGGTGAAATGTGGACATTTGGGTTAGGCTGTGGCGGGCGAATTAGTGTTACTTAAACACACCGGAGTGCAACGACGCGGGAAATTAATGTGTAGATGGTGACACAAACTATTTGATGATCACTGTGAATGTCTGAGGTATTAAAACAATGCGAAATTGTTGAGGTATGGTATCTTTCAGGTGGAACCATGGGTCGTACTGAGTGGCAAAAGGTAGCAATTGTTTTAGGCTGAGAGCATGGCCATAGCCTGGAGGAGGTGGCAGTGTTTGTTGATGTGCCCTCGTAGACAATGAGCAGTACCCATCTACAGTAGAAGAAGCATGGACACCAAGAATCTCAGCAGTGGCTGAAAGTCGATCATGACAAAATCGGGGCTGCAAGCATTTACGGCACCTAGCAACCACTAATCGGTTACAAACGCATCAGGAACTACTCAAACAGTACAATGCCAAAGTCCTAGATCTGGCAATTGGAAGGCCATGTGAGATGTGGCATGTCCGTCCAGTGCTCTGCAAACCAATCAAAGCCTTTTGGCCACTGTTTCGCCGCTGAGATTATTGGTGTCCATGATTCTTCCACTGTAGATGGATACTACTCACCGTCTTTGAGGGCACACCAACAAACACCGCCACCTCCTCCAGGCTTTGGCTACGCTCTAGCTACATTGTATCAATACTTCAGACATTCACAATGATCATCCAATAGTTTTAGTGTCACCATCCACATGCATGTTCATGTCCCGCATTATTGAACTTATATCACTTGCCTTTCCACATTCCATATTATTTTGTCCGATGGGTTTATGTTACACACTGACGCAATGTGTACCCAGGCAATATGTCGTTACCTGGGTACACGATGAGCGAGGTAATGAAGGTTGGAGCAACAAATCACTCCATCCTTTATTACATATGCTATGGTCACTAGCATTATTGCTAGGTCTGCTGTTGAGAACATCAAACCTGGCGACTGTGGGAACCCACAACTTGCCGGTATACACTGATCGATCAGGCCAATATGTTAGTTTGAATCGTCTGGAACCAACATAAAGGATGGACAATGCACCAGTGTGTAACCAGCTTAAGGCTACGGCAGTAGGTAAGAGTTAGGCTTTAGTTGGGTGATATGGTTCAGCAGTAGAGGCAGGGTTAGGGGTAGGGATAGGGATAGGCAAGTCGCCACTGGGCCACCAGGAGAGATATGTTGACATTCAAACTTGCCTACATTTCACAGTCTACATGATGAATGTCGACATTTTCAACAACATTTTGACAGTTGACATATCATACCCAATCTAATAATTATATCAGATTGACAGGTCTGGTATGTTATGACGACAAGCATAAGGTCAACATGACCAAACTGTCGACATGCAACATGCCGGTATTTACCATGTCGACACAGATGACATATCTAATTGTCCCTAGGGGTACAGTAATTGTACCTGATGGCAGTGGCTTATCCAGCATCATCTCCCGTGTTCAGTGATCATGTGAGAAGACAACTTCTGAGGAGCAGTATTACAGTGAATATATATATATTTAATACTTTGACAACTGCACAACAAAAATACAGTGTGTAATGTAAATATCACAAAAAAAATAGGATTTTAATCCTACCGGTAAGTCCTTTTCTCGTAGTCCGTAGAGGATACTGGGGATCCATTTACTACCATGGGTGTAGACGGGACCACTAGGAGCCAAGGGCACTTTAAGAATTTGATAGTGTGCGCAGGCTCCTCCCTCTATACCCCACCTACCAGACTCGGTCTAGGAAACTATGCCCGAGGAGACGGACATACTTTGAGAGAAGGATAGATAATAAAAGTGGTGAGATCACGAACCAGCACACACAAACAAGAGGAAAGCCATGCTAACCAAACTTGAAACAGGAACAGCTGAACCAAACAACAATGCTTAACCAAGTAACCGTGCAGTAAGAACGAAGCACCGGACGGGCGCCCAGTATCCTAAAAGGATTTACCAGTAGGTAATTAAAATCCTATTTTCTCTTACGTCCTAGAGAATACTGGGGATCCATTTAGTACCATGGGGGAAGTACTAAAGCTCGCAAACTGGGTGGGAGAGTGCAGAGGTTCCTGCAGAACTGATTGACCAAACTGAAGGTCGTCAGATGCCAAAGTATCGAACTTGTAGAACTTTGCAAACGTGTTCGAACATGACCAAGTAGCTGCTCGGCAGAGCTGTAAAGCCGAGACACCCTGGCAGCCGCCCAAGAAGAACCCTCCGACCTAGTCGAGTGGGCCTGTACAGATTTTGGAACCGTAAATCTTGCTGTGGAATAAGCATGCTGGATAGTAAATCTGATCCAGCGCACAATGGACTGCTTTGAAGCAGGACACCCAATCTTATTGGGATCATAAAAGAACAAACAGCGAGTCCGACTTCCTGTGACGAGCTGTTCGCTTTACATACACCTTCAAAGCCCTTACAACATCCAAAGACTTTGAAGTAGCAGAGGTGTCGGTAACAACCGGAACCACAATAGGTTGGTTGATGTGAAACACAGACACCACTTTAGGAAGAAATTGCTGATGACTTCTGAGTTCAGCTCTGTCTTCATGTAAAATTAAATAGGGGCTTTTGTGAGACAACGCCCCCAGCTCCAACACACGTCTTGCTGAAGCCAAGGCTAACAGTGTGATGGTCTTCCACGTAAGGTACTTTAAGAATTAGGTACATCTACCTGCTGTAACGGTTCATACCAGTCTGACTGGAGGAACTGCAGCACCAAATTGAGATCCCAAGGTGCCGTGGGAGGCACAAAGGGAGGTTGGGTGTGCAGCACACCTTTCAAGAACGTCTGGACCTCAGGAATAGAAGCCAATTGTTTCTGAAAGAAAATGGCCGATAGATATCATAAAAATTCTCTACTATCATACCACGCTGCCAATGACCGTTCTCGTCCGATCTTGGAAGCCAAACAGCGTTGGGCCGGGTCAGTACCAGGAGAGGAGACTTCCTGCGAATACCCGGTGTTGTAGAGCAGGGACCATTTCCCCCCATATGTGAGTTGCGACGCCAACAGCAGTATCACCACTAACTCACACCTCCTTTTCTTTATTTAAGGCTTACGACCTATTTTTTGTGGCTTACGCCAGAAAGTCAGGCCCTGTTGAAAGCAGACTACCCATCTTTGAATTAAGTAGCCCTAGTGGGACATACTTATCAAATAATTCTTATGACCACTCCTTGGTTCCATCAATACAGATATTCTGTACTGGTCAGGGGAAATGGGGGTAAGACGATCAAATGTCTACAACCATTCCAATCACGAATTGTGATTAAATAGACCAGAACATTTTTAAAAACTCTTATTATTATACTTTTTCTCTGTTATGGATCATCTATATGGGTATTTTCATTATAAACGTCAATATTAAAAGTTATGTTTTAAGTATCTCCTTCTATATGTTCTAGGAATTTTCCTTTCTTTCTAAGAGTGCGCCCACACAAGAGCCTTCTTTTTCTCCCGTTTTTCTAGTAGACCCATGGAGTCGTCAGAGCGTCTACCCCCACTGCCTGTGGGTTTCTCAACCTGGAACAATACCGCTTGAGCTTCTTGTTGAGACGAGATACCATCATGTCGATTTGTGGACATCCCCATCGACTTGTCAAGCACCTGAACATTTCCGGGTGAAGGCCCCACTCCCCCGGGTGCAGATCATGTCTGCTGAGGAAATCTGCTTCCCAGTTGTCCACTCCCGGAATGAAGACCGCTGACAACGCCACAGCGTGTTTTTCTGCCCAGAGGAGAATTCTCAACACCTCTGACATTGCTGCTTTGCTTTTCGTTCCGCCCTGTCCGTTTATGTACGCTACTGCTGTCACATTGTTCGACTGGAACTGAATGGCCCGATCCTAAAGAAGAGATGAGGCCTGCAGAAGGGCGTTGTATATGGGCCCGAGTTCCAGAATGTTGATTGGAAGGACAACTTCCTGACTTGACCAATCTTCCTTGAAACTGCACCCCCTGGGTGACTGCTCCCCAACCTCTGAGACTTGCATCTGTGGTTAGCAGAATCCAATTCTGAATTTCGAACCTAAGGACCCTCGACGAGGTGTGAAGTCTGCAGCCACCACAGAAGGGAGATCTTGGCTTTTGGCAACAGACGGATTCTCTGGTGCATGTGAAGATGCGATCCAGACCATTTGTCCAACAGATCGAGCTGGAAGGGTCTTGCGTGAAACCTTCCATACTGAAGTGCCTCGTAAGAGGCCACCATTTTCCCCAGAAGGCGAATGCATAGATGCACCGATATCTGGGTTGGCTTCAGGACATCCCGAACCATTGACTGGATTACTAATGTCTTTTCCAACAGAAGAAACACTTTCTGCGACTCCGTGTCCAGTATCATTCCCAGGAAAGGAAGACTCCGTGTTGGCTCTAAGTGAGATTTCGGAAAGTTCAGAATCCACCCATGATCATGGAGAAGTTTTGTTGAGAGACCAATGCTGTCCAACAACCTTTATCAGAAGATCGTCCAGGTGCGGAATTATGTTCACTCCCTATTTTCTGAGGAGAAACATCTCTGCCATCACCTTGAAGAACACTCTCGGTGCCGTGGAGAGACCACTGGCTACACCAGTGGAGGGCCTGGAACTGGTAGTGACAGTCCTGCAGTGCAAACCGTAGATAAGCCTGATGAGGCGGCCAGATCGGAATGTGAAGGTATGCATCCTTGATCTCCAGAAACACTAGGAATTCCCCCTCCTTCAAACCTGAGATCATCGCTCTCAGAGACTCCATCTTGAATTTGAACACTCTTAAGTACGGGTTCAACGACTTGAGGTTCAGAATCGGATGTACCGAACCGTCCGGTTTCGGTACTACAAACAAGTTGGAATAATATCCCCTGTTTTGCAGATGAGGTGGAAATGGAACAATGACCAGAGTCTGTACCAGCTTTTGAATGGCGTCCTGTAAAGTTGTGCTTGCCTCTTGCGAAACTGGTAAGCTTGATTTGAAGAATCTGTGAGGTGGGAGCTCCTGGAACTCTAGTCTGTAACACTGGGAAATAAGATCTATGACCAAGGGATCCTGGCATGATGTGTCCAGATGTGACTGAAGAATTTTAAATCGGGCTCCCACCTGCCAGTCCTCCCAGGCCTCACAGTCCACCATCATGCTGAAGGTTTTGAGGAAGCAGAGCTTGAGCTCTGGTCCTGAGAACCGGCGGTTGCTGGTTTGCGTGGTTTACCTCTAGGGCCTCTGGTGGCTGTAGAAGCACCTCTGGTTTTGCCCTTAAACTTGGCCGTCCAAAAGGACTGTAAATTCGAAGCTGAGTAAGCCTTCCTGGTTGGGGGAGCTGCGGAAGGAAGATATGTAGACTTACCCGCAGTAGCTTTGGCGATCCATTTGTCTAGTTAATCTCCAAATAAGGCCTCTCCTGTGAATGGTAGGCCTTCCACGCCTTTCCTGGAGACCGCATCAGCAGTCCACTGGTGTAGCCATAAGCCCCTGCGTGCTGATACTACCATAGTAGTGGTGCGTGCATCAAGCAAGCCTATCTCTTTCACCATAAAGTTCGCAGAGTCCTGTATATGTTGCAGGAGTAAAACAATCTCCCCCTTAGATAAGGAATCTAATTCCAATGGCTTTAGTAATCCACCCACATGCTATAGTGGATCTCTGGGCCACCCCAGCAGCTGTGTACAAGGATTTGAGTGTAGTCTCAATTTTACGATCAGCCGTGTCTTTCAGGGAGGCTGCACCAGGAACAGGCAATACAATTTTACGTGACAGCCTGGACACTGATGCATCCACTATCGGTTGGACTTTCACATTTTTTCCTATCCTCAGGAGGAAAAGGAAAAGATGAGAGTAAACTTTTAGGGATTTGAAATTTCCTATCAGGATTAACTCACGGTTCTTCAAACAGGGTATTCAATTCCTTTGACACAGGAAAAGTGACTGAGGACTTCTTTTTTACATTAAAATAAGATTCCTCACACTCCTCTGTCAAGTTATCAGGAATTTGCAGAACGTCTGATAACTTCTATAAGAGCCTCTATTCCCTGTGACAGAGCAGCATCCCCCGCTTCTAAATCCACCTCACCCTTCTCTATGTCTGACCCTTCAGTGTCAGAGTCAGACTGCAGGATATGGGACAGAGTTTGTTTTTGTGGACAAATGGCAGGGGATTGAGACGCTTGTTTGGGGACTGAGTCTCTGTTCATAAACTGATCCACAGACTGTCTTAAGTATTGCGTCTCTTTCTCATTACGGGACAATTTATTAGAAATATGGAAAATCATTCTTTTAATAGAATCCAGCCATGCTGATTCGGGTGGTATTTAGGCTGTTGGGATCCCGGCGCACAGTATACAGGCGCCGGAATCCCGACACTCGGCATACCGACATCTTTTCTCCCTCTTGGGGGTCCACGACCCCCCTGGAGGAAGGATAGCATGGCATGGCGCGCGTAGCGCACCACTGTGCCTGCCAGCAAGGGGCTCATTTGCGCTCACCCAGCTGTCGGTATGCCGGCGTCAGTATACCATACTACACCCGCTGATTCAGCCCCGCTAGGCTGGGAAGGTGCACTACACTGAGTACACGAGTGAGCCCCCTGGGGAAGAGGAACACTCTGCCGTACATGAAACACACTCTTTGCCTGACATATTGTAAATGTGACAGTACACACACACACACACACACACACACACACACACACACACACACACAGGAAAAGGTTAAGAGCACAATTAACCCACAAAGAGCCCTTCCAGGGAGACACAGATATTTAGGAGCCAGCACAGAGCGCCCTTATTGCTAATGCCAAGCTTAGCCGGGTCGCAGACTAAGTACCCAGATTGGGGACTTAGTACACTAATAATCGCTCCCTCCCCTGCTATAACCCCCTGGTACTGCTGAGGTAATCTGGAGCCACACCGGAGGAGTATCCTCTAGGACGTAAGAGAAATCAGCATGTATAACTAACAATGTTACAATAAACACTAACAACAAAGTGAAGTTTTGTTATTACACGGCGTGGACAGTGGAAAAGAATCACACACCGTACAATTAACATCAGATGTATAGGAGGAATCTGTGTCCCTAGAAGGGGGGGATGTCCCAAGGAAAGTAATTCAAGATTATACCATGCAGAGAGTGCCACCACTTTTCCAAGGGGCTCTTTTACAGGAGCAGGAAGAGTATGTACATATGGTAGCCAGATCTCTCCAGTGAATATTTTTATCCATAACCTCCCCTCACAGCCTAACCCTCCCAGTGTCACCTAAACCAGACAGTCAGCATTTTGAGAATGCAGACATTTCCCCACCGCCCCCCCGAGGATGTCGACACGGTAACAGTCGACCATGTGACTGGATCCCCAGATTACCAGCTCTTTACAAAACAAACTGAAAGCATACTTTTATTTTTATACTGAAACAACCCCGCACAGAAAGTTCTGTCTTTATATGAGTAAATTCACGTTTAAGATATTTTTAAGTAATGCAAGAGTCATGCTGGGAATTTAGTTTACAGCGACTGTGATAAAATTAGGTTGTGATTCCATTTGGACCTACCAGCTCTTGAAACTTTAGTGATGGCAGATTTTTGTGTTAGACCTCATTTCCAGGTATTTTAGTTATTTCTTATTTTCAGACATTTGATTTAAGTATTCACAGCCATATGTAAACACATGCCAGATGGATATTGTTATGACACCCCACCAAGCACCATCTATCTTCATCATGTATCAACCTTCAGGTTTTGGTAGCAGGGACTTTTTACCTATTTGTCCGTTAAATATCCAGATTTGGCTTAGTACTGTATTTGTTTCCAGTTGTAAAACTCTGGAGAGTATGCTGGCACTATGTAAATAAAGGTTAATATAATAATTATTGAGAACAATAATGCTTTGTATCTTTGAAAAAAAACAAATGCTAGATTGCATTTAATATAATTGCATGTACTAACAGGCATTTTAATGCAAACCATGAGCATTGCAAAATACAACAAACTGTAGCAGTATTGTAATTTTATGTCTCATGTAATGGACTCCGTACCACAGTGTATGATATTTTAAATTTGTTTCTATTCTAATTTTTTTCTCTAATGGTGTAATTATTATTATCTTTATTTACATGGCACCACAAGGGATCCGCAACGCCCAGAGTACATAAACAAGTAAGCAAAACAAAAAAATAGTTCAAGACAATATGGACAGGATATATAAACATAGCTGCATCAGCAGACGACACTGAAATAAGTGCCAGGGGGGGGCAGAAAATCGAGGGATTTGGTACAGTTGAAGGGAGTATGGAATAGAAGATAGTTTAAGTAACAGAAGAAAAAACACATGAGGGAAAAGGGCCCTGCTTGTGAGAGCTTACATTGTACTTATTAAATCAATGCATTACAACAGACTTTACATATTGCAAATGTTATTTTGTAGATTTAAAAATATTTTCTTAAGAATTAAATTTTTCCCACATATACTAGTTCAGTTTCATTTAAACAACACTTAGGAAATGTGAATGTTTAGGAACAAGATGGCGCAGAGGACGGCTGCCTCGGTGCTGCTCAGCCATAGAACCCCCCCTTTTTTGTTCTTTTTGTATAATATATATATATATATATATATATATATATATATATATATATATATATATATATATATATATATGTATATATATATATATATATATACCAAAAAATAAGGCGGCACTCAGATTTGTTGAAAAGCAAACAGGTGTGTATTCAAATCATCACATCAACGTTTCGGGGATCAAATCCCCTTCATCAGGATTTGTTCCCCGAAACGTTGATGTGATGTGATGATTTGAATACACACCTGTTTGCTTTTCAACAAATCTCTGAGTGCCGCCTCATTTTTTGATCTACATATGGGGGTTGCCAAACCCAGATGGAGGGCACCAGAGTAAGCAAGCCCTAGGGGGCATCCAGAGTGCCGGCGTTACGCTGTATGGATAGATACAGATATAGATAGATAGATAGATAGATAGATAGATAGATAGATAGATAGAGATAGATAGATAGATAGATAGATAGATAGATACAGATATAGATAGATACAGATATAGATAGATAGATACAGATATAGATAGATAGATAGATAGATAGATAGATAGATAGATAGATAGATAGATAGATAGATACAGATATAGATACAGATATAGATACAGATATAGATAGATAGATAGATACAGATATAGATAGATACAGATATAGATAGATAGATACAGATATAGATAGATACAGATATAGATAGATAGATAGATAGATAGATAGATAGATAGATAGATAGATAGATACAGATATAGATAGATACAGATATAGATAGATAGATACAGATATAGATAGATAGATAGATAGATAGATAGATAGATAGATAGATACAGATATAGATACAGATATAGATACAGATATAGATAGATAGATAGATACAGATATAGATAGATACAGATATAGATAGATAGATACAGATATAGATAGATACAGATATAGATAGATAGATACAGATATAGATAGATAGATAGATAGATAGATAGATAGATACAGATATAGATACAGATATAGATAGATAGATACAGATATAGATAGATACAGATATAGATAGATAGATACAGATATAGATAGATAGATAGATAGATACAGATATAGATAGATAGATAGATAGATACAGATATAGATAGATAGATAGATAGATACAGATATAGATAGATAGATAGATAGATAGATAGATAGATAGATAGATAGATAGATAGATACAGATATAGATACAGATATAGATAGATAGATAGATACAGATATAGATAGATACAGATATAGATAGATAGATAGATAGATACAGATATAGATAGATAGATAGATAGATAGATAGATACAGATATAGATAGATAGATAGATAGATAGATAGATAGATAGATACAGATATAGATACAGATATAGATACAGATATAGATAGATAGATAGATACAGATATAGATAGATACAGATATAGATAGATAGATACAGATATAGATAGATACAGATATAGATAGATAGATACAGATATAGATAGATAGATAGATAGATAGATAGATAGATAGATAGATAGATAGATACAGATATAGATATAGATACAGATATAGATACAGATAGATAGATAGATAGATACAGATATAGATAGATACAGATATAGATAGATAGATACAGATATAGATAGATAGATAGATAGATACAGATATAGATAGATAGATAGATACAGATATAGATAGATAGATAGATACAGATATAGATAGATAGATAGATAGATAGATAGATAGATACAGATATAGATACAGATATAGATAGATAGATAGATACAGATATAGATAGATACAGATATAGATAGATAGATAGATACAGATATAGATAGATAGATAGATAGATAGATAGATAGATACAGATATAGATACAGATATAGATAGATAGATAGATAGATAGATAGATAGATACAGATATAGATACAGATATAGATAGATAGATAGATACAGATATAGATAGATACAGATATAGATAGATAGATAGATACAGATATAGATAGATAGATAGATAGATAGATAGATAGATAGATACAGATATAGATACAGATATAGATAGATAGATAGATACAGATATAGATAGATACAGATATAGATAGATAGATACAGATATAGATAGATAGATAGATAGATAGATACAGATATAGATAGATAGATAGATAGATACAGATATAGATAGATAGATAGATAGATACAGATATAGATAGATAGATAGATAGATAGATAGATAGATAGATAGATAGATAGATAGATAGATAGATACAGATATAGATACAGATATAGATAGATAGATAGATACAGATATAGATAGATACAGATATAGATAGATAGATAGATAGATACAGATATAGATAGATAGATAGATAGATAGATACAGATATAGATAGATAGATAGATAGATAGATAGATAGATAGATAGATAGATAGATAGATAGATAGATACAGATATAGATAGATAGATACAGATATAGATAGATAGATAGATAGATACAGATATAGATAGATAGATAGATACAGATATAGATAGATAGATACAGATATAGATACAGATATAGATACAGATATAGATACAGATATAGATACAGATATAGATACAGATATAGATACAGATATAGATAGATAGATAGATACAGATATAGATAGATACAGATATAGATAGATAGATAGATACAGATATAGATAGATAGATAGATAGATACAGATATAGATAGATAGATAGATAGATAGATAGATAGATAGATAGATAGATAGATAGATAGATAGATAGAGATATAGATAGATAGATAGATAGATAGATAGATAGAGATATAGATAGATAGATAGATAGATAGATAGATAGATACAGATATAGATAGATAGATACAGATATAGATAGATAGATACAGATATAGATAGATAGATACAGATATAGATAGATACAGATATAGATAGATAGATACAGATATAGATAGATAGATAGATATAGATAGATAGATACAGATATAGATAGATAGATAGATAGATATAGATAGATAGAGATATAGATAGATAGATAGATACAGATATAGATAGATAGATACAGATATAGATAGATAGATACAGGTATAGATAGATAGATACAGATATAGATAGATACAGATATAGATAGATAGATACAGATATAGATAGATAGATAGATAGATATAGATAGATAGATACAGATATAGATAGATAGATAGATAGATATAGATAGATAGAGATATAGATAGATAGATAGATACAGATATAGATAGATAGATACAGATATAGATATACAGATATAGATAGATAGATACAGATATAGATAGATAGATACAGATATAGATAGATAGATAGATAGATAGATAGATAGATAGATAGATAGATAGATAATAAGAATTTACTTACCGATAATTCTATTTCTCGGAGTCCGTAGTGGATGCTGGGGTTCCTGAAAGGACCATGGGGAATAGCGGCTCCGCAGGAGACAGGGCACAAAAAGTAAAGCTTTTCCAGATCAGGTGGTGTGCACTGGCTCCTCCCCCTATGACCCTCCTCCAGACTCCAGTTAGGTACTGTGCCCGGACGAGCGTACACAATAAGGGAGGATTTTGAATCCCGGGTAAGACTCATACCAGCCACACCAATCACACCGTACAACTTGTGATCTAAACCCAGTTAACAGTATGATAACAGAAGAGCCTCTGAAAGATGGCTCCCTAAACAATAACCCGAATTAGTTAACAATAACTATGTACAAGTATTGCAGATAATCCGCACTTGGGATGGGCGCCCAGCATCCACTACGGACTCCGAGAAATAGAATTATCGGTAAGTAAATTCTTATTTTCTCTATCGTCCTAGTGGATGCTGGGGTTCCTGAAAGGACCATGGGGATTATACCAAAGCTCCCAAACGGGCGGGAGAGTGCGGATGACTCTGCAGCACCGAATGAGAGAACTCCAGGTCCTCCTTTGCCAGGGTATCAAATTTGTAGAATTTTACAAACGTGTTCTCCCCTGACCACGTAGCTGCTCGGCAGAGTTGTAATGCCGAGACCCCTCGGGCAGCCGCCCAAGATGAGCCCACCTTCCTTGTGGAATGGGCCTTAACAGATTTAGGCTGTGGCAGGCCTGCCACAGAATGTGCAAGTTGAATTGTGTTACAAATCCAACGAGCAATCGACTGCTTAGAAGCAGGCGCACCCAACTTGTTGGGTGCATACAGTATAAACAGCGAGTCAGATTTTCTGACTCCAGCCGTCCTTGAAATGTATATTTTTAAAGCTCTGACAACGTCCAACAACTTGGAGTCCTCCAAGTCGCTTGTAGCCGCAGGCACTACAATAGGCTGGTTCAGGTGAAACGCTGATACCACCTTAGGGAGAAAATGCGGACGCGTCCGCAGCTCTGCCCTATCCGAATGGAAAATTAAATAAGGGCTTTTATAAGATAAAGCCGCCAGTTCAGATACTCTCCTGGCGGACGCCAGGGCCAGTAACATAGTCACTTTCCATGTGAGATATTTCAAATCCACATTTTTTAGTGGTTCAAACCAATGGGATTTGAGGAAATCTAAAACTACATTTAGATCCCACGGTGCCACCGGAGGCACCACAGGAGGCTGTATATGCAGTACTCCTTTGACAAAAGTCTGGACCTCAGGAACTGAGGCCAATTCTTTTTGGAAGAATATTGACAGGGCCGAAATTTGAACCTTAATAGATCCCAATTTGAGACCCATAGACAATCCTGATTGCAGGAAATGTAGGAAACGACCCAGTTGAAATTCCTCCGTCGGAGCACTCCGATCCTCGCACCACGCAACATATTTCCGCCAAATGCGGTGATAATGCTTCGCGGTGACTTCCTTTCTTGCCTTAATCAAGGTAGGAATGACTTCTTCTGGAATGCCTTTTCCTTTTAGGATCTGGCGTTCAACCGCCATGCCGTCAAACGCAGCCGCGGTAAGTCTTGGAATAGACACGGTCCCTGCTGAAGCAGGTCCTGTCTTAGAGGTAGAGGCCACGGATCGTCCGTGACCATCTCTTGAAGTTCCGGGTACCAAGACCTTCTTGGCCAATCCGGAGCCACTAGTATCGTTCTTACTCCGCTTTGCCGTATGATTCTCAATACCTTTGGTATGAGAGGCAGAGGAGGAAACACATACACCGACTGGTACACCCAAGGTGTTACCAGCGCGTCCACAGCTATTGCCTGCGGATCTCTTGACCTGGCGCAATACCTGTCCAGTTTTTTGTTGAGGCGAGACGCCATCATGTCCACCATTGGTCTTTCCCAACGGTTTATTAGCATGTGGAAAACTTCTGGATGAAGTCCCCACTCTCCCGGGTGAAGATCGTGTCTGCTGAGGAAGTCTGCTTCCCAGTTGTCCACTCCCGGGATGAACACTGCTGACAGTGCTATCACGTGATTCTCCGCCCAGCGAAGGATCCTGGCAGCTTCTGCCATTGCACTCCTGCTTCTTGTGCCGCCCTGTCTGTTTACATGGGCGACTGCCGTGATGTTGTCCGACTGGATCAACACCGGTCTTCCTTGAAGCAGAGGTTCCGCCTGGCTTAGAGCATTGTAGATTGCTCTTAGTTCCAGAATGTTTATGTGAAGAGACTTTTCCAGGCTCGACCACACTCCCTGGAAGTTTCTTCCTTGTGTGACTGCTCCCCAGCCTCTCAGGCTGGCGTCCGTGGTCACCAGGATCCAATCCTGTATGCCGAATCTGCGGCCCTCCAATAGATGAGCCCTCTGCAACCACCACAGAAGAGATACCCTTGTCCTTGGAGACAGGGTTATCCGCAGGTGCATCTGAAGATGCGTGCATTGATGTACAGACACCTTTCCTGGTTTTAGGAGATTCCTGACCAGGTCGGATAACTCCTTGGCTTTTTCCTCGGGAAGAAAAACCTTTTTCTGAACCGTGTCCAGAATCATCCCTAGGAACAGCAGACGAGTTGTCGGCATTAATTTGGATTTTGGAATATTCAGAATCCATCCGTGCTGCTTTAGCACCTCTTGAGATATTGCTAATCCCATCTCTAGCTGTTCTCTGGACCTTGCCCTTATTAGGAGATCGTCCAAGTATGGGATAATTAATACGCCTTTTCTTCGAAGAAGAATCATCATCTCGGCCATTACCTTTGTAAAGACCCGAGGTGCCGTGGACAAACCAAACGGCAGCGTCTGAAACTGATAGTGACAGTTTTGTACAACGAACCTGAGGTACCCCTGGTGTGAGGGGTAAATTGGAACGTGGAGATACGCATCCTTGATGTCCAAGGATACCATAAAGTCCCCTTCTTCCAGGTTCGCTATCACTGCTCTGAGTGACTCCATCTTGAACTTGAACTTCTTTATGTACAGGTTCAAGGACTTCAGATTTAGAATAGGCCTTACCGAGCCATCCGGCTTCGGTACCACAAATACAGTGGAATAATACCCCTTCCCTTGTTGTAGAAGAGGTACCTTGACTATCACCTGCTGAGAGTACAGCTTGTGAATGGCTTCCAAAACCGTCTCCCTTTCGGAAGGGGACGTTGGTAAAGCAGACTTCAGGAAACGGCGAGGTGGATCTGTCTCTAATTCCAACCTGTACCCCTGAGATATTATCTGCAGGATCCAGGGATCTACCTGCGAGTGAGCCCACTGCGCGCTGTAATTTTTGAGACGACCTCCCACCGTCCCCGAGTCCGCTTGAGAAGCCCCAGCGTCATGCTGAGGCTTTTGTAGAAGCCGGGGAGGGCTTCTGTTCCTGGGAAGGAGCTGCCTGTTGCTGTTTCTTCCCTCGACCTCTGCCTCGTGGCAGATATGAATAGCCCTTTGCTCTCTTATTTTTAAAGGAACGAAAGGGCTGCGGTTGAAAAGTCGGTGCCTTTTTCTGTTGGGGAGTGACTTGAGGTAGAAAGGTGGATTTCCCGGCTGTAGCCGTGGCCACCAAATCTGATAGACCGACTCCAAATAACTCCTCCCCTTTATACGGCAAAACTTCCATATGCCGTTTTGAATCCGCATCGCCTGTCCACTGTCGCGTCCATAAAGCTCTTCTGGCCGAAATGGACATAGCACTTACCCGTGATGCCAGTGTGCAGATATCCCTCTGTGCATCACGCATATAAAGAAATGCATCCTTTATTTGTTCTAACGACAGTAAAATATTGTCCCTGTCCAGGGTATCAATATTTTCAATCAGGGACTCTGACCAAACTACCCCAGCACTGCACATCCAGGCAGTCGCTATAGCTGGTCGTAGTATAACACCTTCATGTGTGTATATACTTTTTTGGATATTTTCCATCCTC
Organism: Pseudophryne corroboree; assembly: GCF_028390025.1. NCBI lineage: Eukaryota > Metazoa > Chordata > Amphibia > Anura > Myobatrachidae > Pseudophryne > Pseudophryne corroboree. The sequence continues at coordinate 486,475,330 of NC_086447.1, read as the reverse complement.
CTATCTGATGGATCTTTAAGTGCGGCCGTCTCAGGAGAAGGTAACGCCACTTGTTTTGATAAGCGTGTTAGCGCCTTGTCCACCCTAGGAGGTGTTTCCCAGCGCTCCCTAACCTCTGGCGGGAAAGGGTATAATGCCAATAATTTCTTTGAAATTATCAGCTTTTTATCAGGGGCAACCCACGCTTCATCACACACGTCATTTAATTCTTCTGATTCAGGAAAAACTATAGGTAGTTTTTTCACACCCCACATAATACCCTGTTTAGTGGTACCTGTAGTATCAGCTAAATGTAACGCCTCCTTCATTGCCAAAATCATATAACGTGTGGCCCTACTGGAAAATACGGTTGATTCGTCACCACTGGAATCAGTGCCTGTGTCTGGGTCTGTGTCGACCGACTGAGGCAAAGGGCGTTTTACAGCCCCTGACGGTGTTTGAGGCGCCTGGACAGGCACTAATTGATTGTCCGGCCGCCTCATGTCGTCAAACGACTGCTTTAGCGTGTTGACACTATCCCGTAATTCCATAAATAAAGGCATCCATTCTGGTGTCGACCCCCTAGGAGGTGACATCCCCATATTTGGCAATTGCTCCGCCTCCACACCAATATCGTCCTCATACATGTCGACACACACGTACCGACACACAGCAGACACACAGGGAATGCTCTAAACGAAGACAGGACCCACTAGCCCTTTGGGGAGACAGAGGGAGAGTCTGCCAGCACACACCAAAAAGCGCTATATATGACAGGGATAGCCTTATAATAAGTGCTCCCTTATAGCTGCTTTATATATATCAAGATATTGCCATTAAATTTGCCCCCCCTCTCTGTTTTACCCTGTTTCTGTAGTGCAGTGCAGGGGAGAGACCTGGGAGCCGTCCTGACCAGCGGAGCTGTGAGAGGAAATGGCGCCGTGTGCCGAGGAGATAGGCCCCGCCCCTTTTCCGGCGGGCTCGTCTCCCGCTATTTTGTGAATACAGGCAGGGGTTAAATATCTCCATATAGCCTCTGGGGGCTATATGTGAGGTATTTTTAGCCTTTATATAGGTTTACATTTGCCTCCCAGGGCGCCCCCCCCCCAGCGCCCTGCACCCTCTGTGACTGCGTGTGAAGTGTGCTGAGAGGAAAATGGCGCACAGCTGCAGTGCTGTGCGCTACCTTTAGAAGACTGCAGGAGTCTTCAGCCGCCGATTCTGGACCTCTTCTTACTTCAGCATCTGCAAGGGGGCCGGCGGCGCGGCTCCGGTGACCATCCAGGCTGTACCTGTGATCGTCCCTCTGGAGCTGATGTCCAGTAGCCAAGAAGCCAATCCATCCTGCACGCAGGTGAGTTCACTTCTTCTCCCCTCTGTCCCTCGTTGCAGTGATCCTGTTGCCAGCAGGAATCACTGTAAAATAAAAAACCTAAGCTAAACTTTCTCTAAGCAGCTCTTTATGAGAGCCACCTAGAATTGCACCCTTCTCGGCCGGGCACAAAAATCTAACTGGAGTCTGGAGGAGGGTCATAGGGGGAGGAGCCAGTGCACACCACCTGATCTGGAAAAGCTTTACTTTTTGTGCCCTGTCTCCTGCGGAGCCGCTATTCCCCATGGTCCTTTCAGGAACCCCAGCATCCACTAGGACGATAGAGAAAGATAGATAGATAGATAGATAGATAGATAGATAGATAGATAGATAGATAGATAGATAGGATAGATAGATAGGATAGATAGATACAGATATAGATAGATACAGATATAGATAGATAGATACAGATATAGATAGATAGATAGATAGATAGATACAGAGATAGATAGATAGATAGATAGATAGATAGATAGATAGATAGATAGATAGATAGATAGATAGATAGATAGAGATAGATAGATAGATAGATACAGATATAGATAGATAGATACAGATATAGATAGATAGATACAGATATAGATAGATAGATACAGATATAGATAGATACAGATAGATAGATACAGATATAGATAGATAGATAGATACAGATATAGATAGATAGATACAGATATAGATAGATAGATAGATAGATACAGATATAGATAGATAGATAGATAGATACAGATATAGATAGATACAGATATAGATAGATACAGATATAGATAGATAGATACAGATATAGATAGATAGATACAGATATAGATAGATAGATAGATAGATAGATAGATACAGATATAGATAGATAGATAGATAGATAGATACAGATATAGATAGATACAGATATAGATAGATACAGATATATATATATATATATATATATATATATATATATATATATATATAAATAAAATTATGCCCCTGAGAGAGCAGTCACCCCGGTACCTGCTGTAACCAGGCACAGCAGATCGGACCTCTTGTGGCTCGCTGCTCCCTTGCCGAGCGTGCTGGGTCTCCTGGCCGCCTCAGCTGCTCTTGCTGCCCTGTGCGAGAACAATGGACATGGTTTAATGGCGGCAGCCCAGCGGTGTCCACCAGCTTCCCCCAGAGAGGAAGTCAGCGGTCCCAGGCAAGGAAGGGCTCCAGCAGAGGGCGAGGTAGTTTTCCTCTCCTGGGGCGGCTAACTACCTCGCCCTCCGCTGGAGGGACTTCCTCTCCTGGGGCGGCTGAGTACCAGCTGGGAACGCGCACGCCCCCACCCCCACCCCCCCAGAGACCCTGTGCATGTAGGGGCTCCCGCGACCACAACACCGCCCCTGCCCCCGGCGACAGACGAGCTTTCCCCCGGCCTGGCAGCGAAGATCTGCAACGCTCCCCATAGACCACCAGGGCCCCTGCTACGACCCCCAGTGAGGTTCCTATGCGGCAGAGGAGACAAGGACCCACGGCCGAGTTACCCGGAGACAGTGGAACTCTGTGCAGCCACGGACACCAGGCAAGGAAGGAGGCGAGGTGATACCAGCTCAGGTGGTCATTGAGCTGGGCTCCAGACCTGGGACGGCCTAGCCCCCTGGACCTCCCAGCTCACCCCCCACACAAGCTCTCCCCCCAGCTGCACAACCCACGGACACGCTGGCTCTCCCCACTACCTGCATGATGCGGTAGGGGCCCCCAGCTGCGACAGAGACAAGCCTGCTCCCCGCGGCATGGCCAGAGGTACGGCAGAGGCCCCCAGTGGTGGCAGTGTAGGGCCCCCCCCCCCCACAGAGTGGAGACGAGGTGCCCCAGCCTAGACGCGGCTGCAGTACCAGGAGAGGGTGATGTCGACACGCTCCACAGATATGGCAGAGGCGATAGGAAACCTCCCCCCCCCGAGCGACGACGGCCCCAACCATACTGCGGTGCAGTATCAGCCACCGGTGAACGGGGAGGCATCCTGCGAGTGCACCCTTGTAAAGTGGAGACGAAGAGGCCACCGGTCAGCCCTCCCAGCGATCCTACTCACAAACAAACGATCCCTTGTGAACAAGATGGACGAGCTGTCCTTGCTCATAAGTGATGCGAGGTCAGCCATTGCTGGATAGTCTATCCTTTGCTTCACTGAGACGTGGTTGGATGATCAAATTGCCGACCCCTCAGTGTCCCAACCGGGCTTTAGCCTCTTCAGGGCTGATCACGACAAGGAGCTCTCCGGTAAAACCAGAGGTGGTGGAATCTGCTTCCACGTAAATGACAGGAAGTGTACCAACCTAAGTAAATCATGTAGCCCAGTTCTGGAGATGCTTATCAACTGTAAACCGTTCTACTTCCCCTGGGAATTTGCCTCAATAGTCCTGGTGGGAGTGTATATTTCCCACCATGCAAGTGCAAACGAAGCCCTACGTCAACTGGCCGTCAGGATATCGGACGCAGAACTCAAATATCCGGTTTCACCGCTCATAGTAGTGGGTGACTTCAACAGCACAAACCTGAGCCAGGAGCTACCGAAGTTCATGCAGCAAGTCAAATGCCCCACCAGGGAAAGGCACACCCTGGACCACTGTTACACCACCATTAAGGATGCCTACCGGTCTATCCCCCGTGCAGCCCTGGTCCTTTCCGACCACTGCCTAAGTTCAGCTCCTCCCAACCTACACCCAGCTGCTAAGACCTCTAGTTAGGTACACAAAATGCTGAACAAGCGAAGCTAAGCAGAAGCTCCATGCCTGCTTTGACTGCACAGACTGGAGGGTCTTTGAATACTCGTCTACTGACCTTGACGAACTGACCGACGTAGTGACATCCTACATCAGTTTCTGTGAGGACATGTGCGTGCCAATCAAGACATTCCGCTCCTTCAACAACAAGCTGTGGCTCAGCGTTTAACTCAGAAAGCTCCATCGGGCCAAGGAGGCAGCCCATCGCAGCGGAGACAGGGCTCTGTACAAACTGACTAGAAACTCCCTGACCCGCAAGATTAGGATGGCAAAAAAAGCAATTATCCAACAAGCTGACAAACAACCTCTCAGCCGACGACCCTGCATCAGTCTGGAGAGGCATGCAAGTCATGACTAGCTACAAGAAACCCCCAACCCCCATCGTCATGCACCAAAAACTGACAGACGAGCTGAACAACTTTTACTGCAGGTTCAAGGAAGCAGCCCTCGGCCTCAATCCCACCCCCGACCAAAGCATAGCTGCCCCCTCCCAGGCTCTGCGGGTGGATATAGCAGCGGTGGAAGACATGTTCCAAAAGGTCAAACACAGGAAAGCAACAGGCCCGGACGGCTTATCGCCATCTGCCCTGAAGTCCTGCGCTGCTCAGCTTGCACCCATCTTTACCAGGATCTTTAACACCTCGCTGGAGACGTGCAAGGTCCCCTCCTGCTTCAAACGCTCGACAATTGCCCCCGTTCCCAAGATCACAACTGCTAAAGATCTGAATGACTACAGGCCAATTGCGCTAACATCAGTGGCCATGAAAGTGTTCGAACGGCTAGTGCTGAACCACCTGAGAGAAATGACGAACGCCCACCTAGACCCCCTGCAGTTTGCCTACTGCGCAAACAGGAGCATCGAGGACGCAGTCAACTTGGGTCTACACTACATCTTACAGCACCTGGACTGTCCAGGCACTACGCTAGGGTCCTTTTTGTCGACTTCAGCTCAGATTTCAACACAATTTCCCCCGTGTATTCTGCAACCAAAACTTCTCTCCCTAGGGGTTCCAGCATTAACATGCTCCTGGATCATGGACTTCCTGACAGCGAGGTAACAAGTGGTGAAAGCAGGAAAGTTCTCGTCAGACGTGCGCTTGATCAGCACGCGGGCCCCCCAGGGATGTGTCATCTCCCCCCTGCTCTTCTCTCTATACACCAATGACTCGCTCGAGCAACCGGTAAAAATCAAAAAATTTGCAGACGGCACCACCATCATTGGTCTAATCAGGGAAGGAGATGAGTCGGCATACAGACGCGAGGTGGACCGGCTAACTCTGTGGTGTGGTAAGAACCACCTTAACCTAAATCCCATCAAAACGGTCGAGATGGTAGTGGACTTCAAAAAGAAACCTGCTGCCATGCCCACACTAGTGATTGCTGACAGCGTGGTGCCGTGGGTCGACTCCTTCAAATTCCTTGGGTCTAAAATCACCCGCAACCTCAAATGGGGGCCAAACATAGGCTCCATCGTCAAGAATGTTCTTTCTGAGGCAACTCAGGAAATTCAACATCCTGCAAAAGCTGCTGCACACTTTCTACACAGCCATTGTGGAGTCTGTCCTATGCTCATCAATCACAGTATGGTATGGAGCTGCCAAAGACTGCGATAGACGGCTACAGAGGGTGGCGAGATCAGCAGAAAAGGTAATCTGGGTCGATCTCCCCTCTGTCCACGACATATACATGTCCAGAGTCAAGAAGCGGGCTGGGAAAATCGTGGCAGACAAGCTACACCCTGGCCACGTCCTGTTTGAAACTCTTCCATCAGGCAGGCGTTATAGGTCCATTCCCGCCGAAGTTGACCAGAACCTCTAAAAGCTTCTTCCCACTAGCTGTTCATCTACTAAACAATGTCTAAAACGCCTGAAGCTATGAATGAGATGCTATCTTGCACAATGTTCCCGTATTAATGTACAATATGCTACACGTGTATGTGTATGTCTACACGTTATGTACCGCACCATGTTAAATAACCTCCCCTCCATGTTGTTATCTGGCGATGCACTGTAACCGAAAAAAATTCCTAGTATACGCAAGTATACCTGGCTAATAAAGTGGATTCTGAAATGATGCAGTTGTTTCAACATTGGCTGACCTTGGTAGGCGCCAGATGGAGCAATTCAATCGTTGCGCCTTTCAGGCATGCATTCTGCGAGGGGACACATTCCTGCTAATAGCCTCTTGCGGTGGCGAGAAGAAATGGGTGTCCTGACCGAAAGATGGGTTTAGCTGCTATACGAAGGGGTGCAAAAAGTGTGTTAATTAATGGGTGCATGGAAGAGTTGAATTGCTCCATCGAGAGCACGTTAAATTAACATAATCCATAAAACAATTACATTTCCCCCTTAATATGAAATTTGTAATATATAAAGACATAGGGGGGTTTTCAATTGGATCCAACTATTTCAGAGCTATCGAATTCACCCCCCTGCGTATTCAATTGCGGGCCGCTTTCACCCGTTTTAAAAGGCATTTACACCAACGCCTTTTCAATTCTTTTTTTTTTTTTTTTTTTTAAAGGCATTAGAGAAAAATGCCCCAAAAAAACAACTCTGTACAAACAGCCCGTTTTCTCGCCAGCGCAGGTGCAAAAACACATGGATTCGCTGATGCACGTTTTTCGCTCTTGCTGATTTTTTTGGCTAGGCGAAAAAAACGGCCATGCTATTGAATAGGGGAATCCCCATACACCCTAAAAAATAGTGAAAAGTGCTCATTTATGTATCAAAATAAGGACACAAATATAATCTAGAGCAGTGGTTCTCAAACTCGGTCCTCAGGACCCCACACGGTTCACGTTTTCCATGTCACCCAGCAGCTGCACTGTGTGTCACATTTTAAAAATCTACAGGTGACCTGCAAAACATGAACCGTGTGGGGTCCTGAGGACCGAGTTTGAGAACCTCTGATCTAGAGCATTGTATGAGAAGGGCTGTGTCTCACTATATACAGAACAGCACTCCTAGTGCAAGAGAACAGAGTAGAAGCAGTTGCATCAGCCTCCACCAGTTTGTCACTCTAAAGCCAGCGAGTCACTTCTTAAGCCAGAGAACACAGTGAAACCCTACACCAGTTCTCCCAACCCCATTCCTCATCACTCAGAATCATAGGAAAGAGGAAAGACTCTTTATTCTTCCATTATAATACACCATACAGTAAGACCCCCTTATTCTAAGCTGTACATCAATGCAGGGTTTCAATTAGTAAAAGGGAGAACTGAAATATTCATACACAACTAGTATCAAACGATAACCAATGAGGTATTCTGGATTTATACACAGGAGTAACACTGTAAGCACCAACGTTTATGTATAGGTTACTGCGCCAATTAAGCATAAAACAGAAGCTATGACATCTTTTTTGAATCTAAAAAGAAAAATGTTCTTTTAATAAGTTATGGAGTGGAAGCTTCTACTCTCTAACAAGCAGAAAGAAACCCACCCATTATAACCTTGCCATTTCCAAAATAGAGAATACATAATTATTATTCTCCTTTTTTTATATGGCACCAGAAGGGTTCAACAACACCTTACAAAGTACATAAACAAATGAGCAAAACAAGAAAACAATGACTTAAGGCCCATACACACTAGGCGATTTTGGCCACAAAATCGGTCATTTTGGCCATTGTGAACGATTTTGAGGTGAAAGTCTCCTAGTGTGTATGGGCTAGCGACGAATGACTGGCGATTATGCACGCTCCCGCATCATCACCAGCGAGGTGGGCCGTCGGCTGGTTTTACCAGCAGGTCTGAAGATGGTGGATCATTTTCCAGCCATCATCGCTCAGTGTGTACGGCCGCGGGCGATGATGGCTGAAAAATAACCTTTTTCCAGCCGCCAAACCCGCCCCGCTGTCTCCCCAAGCCGCACCTGCTAGCCGCCGAGGTCCCGTCTGCTCCCTCCCGCTCCTGCTCCCGGCCAGCAGAGACGCCAGCACGGATCATCCACAAGCAGTGAGACCAGTGAGTCGCTGCATACAAGTGTTTCCCTCGGTTATATATATTGCTGGCATAGGCCAGCAATGTATATACCACTGCCCACCAATGTTTATTTAATGATTTTTATTTTATTTTAGCCAGTAATATATACATTGCTGGCACAAGCCAGCAATGTATATACAGGTTGAGTATCCCTTATCCAAAATGCTTGGGACCAGAGGTATTTTGGATATCGGATTTTTCCGTATTTTGGAATAATTAGATACCATAATGAGATGTCATGGTGATGGGACCTAAATCTAAGCACAGAATGCATTTATGTTACATATACACCTTATACACACAGCCTGAAGGTAATTTTAGCCAATATTTTTTATAACATTGTGCATTAAACAAAGTGTGTCTACATTCACACAATTAATTTATGTTTCATATACACCTTATATACACAGCCTGAAGATCAATTAATACAATATTATTAATAATTTTGTGTATTAAATAAAGTTTGTGTACATTAAGCTATCAAAAAACAAAGGTTTCACTATCTCACTCTCACTCAAAAAAGTCCGTATTTCGGAATATTCCGTATTTCGGAATATTTGGATATGGGATACTCAACCTGTATTACTAGCACCACTGCCCACCAATGACGTTTCTTTAAGCCAGTAATATATACATTGCTGGCACAGGCCAGCAATGTATATATTGCTGGCACCACTGCCCACCAATGTTAATGTACAGTATGATATACATAATCTATAAATTGCAGGCAGCAGTCCCCCTTTTTACACATTAAAGCAGACAGCGTCCCCCTTATTACACATTACGGCAGCAGTCCCCCTTTTTACAATGGCCCATGCTCCCACCCTTGGAATTCAAACCCAGGCCATTATGTAAATAGCCTTTCTAATGAAAGATTTTCAACAAAGTCTTTTGCCTCCTGAAAATCTCATGCTCTTTGGGAAAATAGCTCTAAGTGTATACACTATTACAGTAAAAGACAACGTAGGCAAAGTACAGTACATGGTATATAAACATTGCTGCATCTGCCCACATGACAATAAAATAAGCATCAGCGTGACCGAAAGAGAGGGTTTGGGTATGGAGTAGAAGATAGTCTAAGTACTCTGAGGAGGGGGCAGGGTGGCGCAGTCTGTTAAACAAAAGTTTATTATACTTTTTACTGTATGTGCTGCAGAAAGGCTCAAATTAGCCATAAATGTTGCAAGAGCATTTTTTATCAGGCTGGAATCCCGACGGTTATAATGCCCGCGGTCAGAAGGGTTATATAGGAGTTTGTGAATTCACTACTGTGTGTTCTGACGTCACAGATGTACTGATAATAACTCTGCTATACACAATACTTCCAGTGAAAACAGCACAGAGGAGAGTAATGCCATCAGGAAAATATTGCTGGTTGTCCACTTTTGAGATGAATAAAAAAAGTCAGCAAGAGTTAATCACATCACCTTGCCAGTTAAAAATCTGGGCCGCTCTTTGCTCGCTCCTGATAGGCCGGTGTGTAACACACTCGCAGCGGACATGCCCACCAATGTTAGGCAGGAAGATCTAGCAAGCCTTGGAGAGAAATAAAGGGGATAAGTTGGCCAAAGCACCCTCTATCATTTCAAAAACTGTGATAAATGACAGAAGCCGATAGACTACGAGCCAATTCTCCACACTCTCTCTCCAAGGCTTGATACATCTCCCCCTTTATGTGGTCACTGGGTAGTGTACAGGAAAGGGTTTGATGTGATCCCTATGTCGTGTAATCATGGCACAGTCAGGACTGTAATTGTTGTGTGGGCTGGTCTGCAATCATTGTCAATATGAGTCTGCAACCCTAAACCATTTTGGGCCTAATTCAGATGTACACAATGGCTATTGCCACCTGAGGCACAGAACGATAGACAGCTGCTGCCTTGTGTGGGTTGGGACTGGCCAGAACTGAGCAGCATCTCCATAAAGGGGGGAGGATCCCATGATTTCTGGTAGTGGGTCTCCGTTTCCCTACGCAGACTTCTTTGCTATGGAGCTGTAAAGACCAATCTGGGTAATTTCAGGGTTACTCAGATGGTCTCACAATTGATCAGATACTGAGTTTTATACTGGTCATACACGCTACAATTATCCATCCGATCAATATCAGTGGATCGGCCAGATAATTGCAGCGTGTATGTGGTCGACCGAACAGAAAAATAAGATTTTACTTACCGATAAATCTATTTCTCGGAGTCCGTAGTGGATGCTGGGGTTCCTGAAAGGACCATGGGGAATAGCGGCTCCGCAGGAGACAGGGCACAAAAAGTAAAGCTTTTCCAGATCAGGTGGTGTGCACTGGCTCCTCCCCCTATGACCCTCCTCCAGACTCCAGTTAGGTACTGTGCCCGGACGAGCGTACACAATAAGGGAGGATTTTGAATCCCGGGTAAGACTCATACCAGCCACACCAATCACACCGTACAACTTGTGATCTAAACCCAGTTAACAGTATGATAACAGCGGAGCCTCTGAAAGATGGCTTCCTTCAACAATAACCCGAATTTGTTAACAATAACTATGTACAATTAATGCAGATAATCCGCACTTGGGATGGGCGCCCAGCATCCACTACGGACTCCGAGAAATAGATTTATCGGTAAGTAAAATCTTATTTTCTCTATCGTCCTAGTGGATGCTGGGGTTCCTGAAAGGACCATGGGGATTATACCAAAGCTCCCAAACGGGCGGGAGAGTGCGGATGACTCTGCAGCACCGAATGAGAGAACTCCAGGTCCTCCTTAGCCAGAGTATCAAATTTGTAAAATTTTACAAACGTGTTCTCCCCTGACCACGTAGCTGCTCGGCAAAGTTGTAATGCCGAGACCCCTCGGGCAGCCGCCCAAGATGAGCCCACCTTCCTTGTGGAGTGGGCCTTTACAGATTTAGGCTGTGGCAGGCCTGCCACAGAATGTGCAAGTTGGATTGTGCTACAGATCCAACGAGCAATCGTCTGCTTAGACGCAGGAGCACCCATCTTGTTGGGTGCATACAATATAAACAACGAGTCAGATTTTCTGACTCCAGCTGTCCTTGCAATATATATTTTTAATGCTCTGACAACGTCCAGTAACTTGGAGTCCTCCAAGTCACTTGTAGCTGCAGGCACTACAATAGGCTGGTTCAGATGAAATGCTGACACCACCTTAGGGAGAAAATGCGGACGAGTCCGCAGTTCTGCCCTGTCCGAATGGAAAATCAGATATGGGCTTTTGTAAGATAAAGCTGCCAGTTCTGACACTCTCCTGGCCGAAGCCAGGGCTAGAAGCATGGTCACTTTCCATGTGAGATATTTCAAATCCACCTTCTTTAGTGGTTCAAACCAATGAGATTTTAGAAAGTCCAAAACCACATTGAGATCCCACGGTGCCACTGGAGGCACCACAGGAGGCTGTATATGTAGCACTCCCTTAACAAAGGTCTGGACTTCAGGGACTGAAGCCAATTCTTTTTGAAAGAAAATCGACAGGGCCGAAATTTGAACCTTAATAGATCCCAATTTGAGACCCATAGACAATCCTGATTGCAGGAAATGTAGGAATCGACCCAGTTGAAATTCCTCCGTCGGATGAAACAGACAGGGACCCTGCTGAAGCAAGTCCCTCCTTAGAGGTAGAGGCCACGGATCTTCCGTGATCATCTCTTGAAGTTCCGAGTACCAAGTCCTTCTTGGCCAATCCGGAACCACTAGTATCGTCCTTACGCCTCTTTGCCGTATAATTCTCAATACTTTTGGTATGAGAGGCAGAGGAGGAAACACATACACCGACTGGTACACCCAAGGCGTTACCAGCGCGTCCACAGCTATTGCCTGCGGATCTCTTGACCTGGCGCAATACCTGTCCAGTTTTTTGTTGAGGCGAGACGCCATCATGTCCACCATTGGTCTTTCCCAACGGGTTACCAGCAAGTGGAAGACTTCTGGATGAAGTCCCCACTCTCCCGGGTGAAGATCGTGTCTGCTGAGGAAGTCTGCTTCCCAGTTGTCCACTCCCGGGATGAACACTGCTGACAGTGCTATCACATGATTCTCTGCCCAGCGAAGAATCCTTGCAGCTTCTGCCATTGCACTCCTGCTTCTTGTGCCGCCCTGTCTGTTCACATGGGCGACTGCCGTGATGTTGTCCGACTGGATCAACACCGGTTTTCCCTGAAGCAGAGGTTCTGCCTGGCTTAGAGCATTGTATATTGCTCTTAGTTCCAGAATGTTTATGTGAAGAGACGTTTCCAGGCTCGTCCATACTCCCTGGAAGTTTCTTCCTTGTGTGACTGCTCCCCAGCCTCTCAGGCTGGCGTCCGTGGTCACCAGGATCCAATCCTGTATGCCGAATCTGCGGCCCTCCAATAGATGAGCACTCTGCAACCACCACAGAAGAGACACCCTTGTCCTTGGAGACAGGGTTATCCGCAGGTGCATCTGAAGATGCGACCCTGACCATTTGTCCAACAGATCCCTTTGGAAAATTCTTGCGTGGAATCTGCCGAATGGAATTGCTTCGTAAGAAGCCACCATTTTTCCCAGGACTCTTGTGCATTGATGTACAGACACTTTTCCTGGTTTTAGGAGGTTCCTGACAAGCTCGGATAACTCCTTGGCTTTTTCCTCCGGGAGAAAAACCTTTTTCTGAACCGTGTCCAGAATCATCCCTAGGAACAGCAGACGAGTTGTCGGCATTAACTGGGATTTTGGAATATTCAGAATCCACCCGTGCTGTTTTAGCACTTCTTGAGACAGTGCTAATCCCATCTCTAGCTGTTCTCTGGACCTTGCCCTTATTAGGAGATCGTCCAAGTATGGGATAATTAATATGCCTTTTCTTCGAAGCAGAATCATCATCTCGGCCATTACCTTTGTAAAGACCCGAGGTGCCGTGGACAATCCGAACGGCAGCGTCTGAAACTGATAGTGACAGTTTTGTACAACGAACCTGAGGTACCCCTGGTGTGAGGGGTAAATTGGAACGTGGAGATACGCATCCTTGATGTCCAAGGATACCATAAAGTCCCCCTCTTCCAGGTTCGCTATCACTGCTCTGAGTGACTCCATCTTGAACTTGAACATCTTTATGTACAGGTTCAAGGACTTCAGATTTAGAATAGGCCTTACCGAGCCATCCGGCTTCGGTACCACAAAAAGAGTGGAATAATACCCCTTCCCTTGTTGTAGAAGAGGTACCTTGACTATCACCTGCTGAGAGTACAGCTTGTGAATGGCTTCCAAAACCGTCTCCCTTTCGGAGGGGGACGTTGGTAAAGCAGACTTCAGGAAACGGCGAGGTGGATCTGTCTCTAATTCCAACCTGTACCCCTGAGATATTATCTGCAGGATCCAGGGATCTACCTGCGAGTGAGCCCACTGCGCGCTGTAATTTTTGAGACGACCACCCGCCGTCCCCGAGTCCGCTTGAGAAGCCCCAGCGTCATGCTGAGGCTTTTGTAGAAGCCGGGGAAGGCTTCTGTTCCTGGGAAGGAGCTGCCTGTTGCTGTCTCTTCCCTCGACCTCTGCCTCGTGGCAGATATGAATAGCCCTTTGCTCTCTTATTTTTAAAGGAACGAAAGGGCTGCGGTTGAAAAGTCGGTGCCTTTTTCTGTTGGGGAGTGACTTGAGGTAGAAAGGTGGATTTCCCGGCTGTAGCCGTGGCCACCAAATCTGATAGACCGACTCCAAATAACTCCTCCCCTTTATACGGCAAAACTTCCATATGTCGTTTTGAATCCGCATCGCCTGTCCACTGTCGCGTCCATAAAGCTCTTCTGGCCGAAATGGACATAGCACTTACCCGTGATGCCAGTGTGCAGATATCCCTCTGTGCATCACGCATATAAAGAAATGCATCCTTTATTTGTTCTAACGACAGTAAAATATTGTCCCTGTCCAGGGTATCAATATTTTCAATCAGGGACTCTGACCAAACTACCCCAGCACTGCACATCCAGGCAGTCGCTATAGCTGGTCGTAGTATAACACCTGCATGTGTGTATATACTTTTTTGGATATTTTCCATCCTCCTATCTGATGGATCTTTAAGTGCGGCCGTCTCAGGAGAGGGTAACGCCACTTGTTTAGATAAGCGTGTTAGCGCCTTGTCCACCCTAGGAGGTGTTTCCCAGCGCTCCCTAACCTCTGGCGGGAAAGGGTATAATGCCAATAATTTCTTTGAAATTATCAGCTTTTTATCAGGGGCAACCCACGCTTCATTACACACGTCATTTAATTCTTCTGATTCAGGAAAAACTATAGGTAGTTTTTTCACACCCCACATAATACCCTGTTTAGTGGTACCTGTAGTATCAGCTAAATGTAACGCCTCCTTCATTGCCAAAATCATATAACGTGTGGCCCTACTGGAAAATACGGTTGATTCGTCACCGTCACCACTGGAGTCAGTGCCTGTGTCTGGGTCTGTGTCGACCGACTGAGGCAAAGGGCGTTTCACAGCCCCTGACGGTGTTTGAGTCGCCTGGACAGGCACTAATTGATTGTCCGGCCGTCTCATGTCGTCAAACGACTGCTTTAGCGTGTTGACACTATCCCGTAGTTCCATAAATAAAGGCATCCATTCTGGTGTCGACTCCCTAGGGGGTGACATCCTCATATTTGGCAATTGCTCCGCCTCCACACCAATATCGTCTTCATACATGTCGACACACACGTACCGACACACAGCAGACACACAGGGAATGCTCCTAACGAAGACAGGACCCACTAGCCCTTTGGGGAGACAGAGGGAGAGTTTGCCAGCACACACCAAAAGCGCTATATATATCAGGGATAGCCTTATAATAAGTGCTCCCTTATAGCTGCTTTATATATATCAAAATATCGCCATAAATTTGCCCCCCCTCTCTGTTTTACCCTGTTTCTGTAGTGCAGTGCAGGGGAGAGACCTGGGAGCCGTCCTGACCAGCGGAGCTGTGAGAGGAAATGGCGCCGTGTGCTGAGGAGATAGGCCCCGCCCCTTTTCCGGCGGGCTCGTCTCCCGCTATTTAGTGAATCCAGGCAGGGGTTAAATATCTCCATATAGCCTCTGGGGGCTATATGTGAGGTATTTTTAGCCTTTATATAGGTTACATTTGCCTCCCAGGGCGCCCCCCCCCAGCGCCCTGCACCCTCAGTGACTGCGTGTGAAGTGTGCTGAGAGGAAAATGGCGCACAGCTGCAGTGCTGTGCGCTACCTTTAGAAGACTGCAGGAGTCTTCAGCCGCCGATTCTGGACCTCTTCTGACTTCAGCATCTGCAAGGGGGCCGGCGGCGCGGCTCCGGTGACCATCCAGGCTGTACCTGTGATCGTCCCTCTGGAGCTGATGTCCAGTAGCCAAGAAGCCAATCCATCCTGCACGCAGGTGAGTTCACTTCTTCTCCCCTCAGTCCCTCGTTGCAGTGATCCTGTTGCCAGCAGGACTCACTGTAAAATAAAAAAACCTAAGCTAAACTTTTTCTAAGCAGCTCTTTAGGAGAGCCACCTAGATTGCACCCTTCTCGGCCGGGCACAAAAATCTAACTGGAGTCTGGAGGAGGGTCATAGGGGGAGGAGCCAGTGCACACCACCTGATCTGGAAAAGCTTTACTTTTTGTGCCCTGTCTCCTGCGGAGCCGCTATTCCCCATGGTCCTTTCAGGAACCCCAGCATCCACTAGGACGATAGAGAAATATTGAATCAGTAGAGCATGCCGGATTGTCCAGCATGTCCCTCCGATGCGATATTTGGAAGTGTCATGTCGGCCCTCATCGGGTAGTGTATGCCTTACCGCAGCCGACCAACAGACATACCCCTGTTCCTCCACATGGGAAGGAACAGGAAAATGTCTCCTCTCCGGGTGCGGAGCACCAATATCACGTTGAATGCACTGTGAGATCTCACGGTGTATGTCTCAGATATCTGCATGGTCAGAAAAATGGTCGGTCTGACAATCATTGGTCAGTCTGACAGGCATTTTATCTGAATGTGTATGCACAGCATTAGGAGGTAGTACTCGGATTTGCGATGCCAGCAGGAGGCGTCTTTTTTCCTCAGGCACCTCCTGTGGCATATTTTCACATACAAAGATGCAGCAGCAGTGTCAACTGTGTCCATTTCTGAATTAGAGCCATTGTGAAGTCTAAAATTTGTAATGAATATAACCAACTCCTAGCATGATTTATAAATACAGGTATCCAGTGTTGCAATAAAAAATAATGGGGGGGGGGGGGGAGAAATACATTGTTATCGCACACCGATCTCCCATCTAAAGTGATGGGAGATTGCAGGTCCGATATTCAATTGATCCCCGTTATCGTGCTGATCGCGCCCATTAGTGTCGGGTTTAGCCACGTTAAGCAGCTAAACCCAACTAAATAAATGGGCGCGATCCCGAAAAGTGCCATTTGGGTGCCCAAATGCGTCACTTTTCAGCTTGCACCCCCAGGGGGTATGAGCTGAAATGTCAGCGCCGGTAGCCAATCACGCCCGAAGGGAGCTACAATTTAATAGCCCCTTTGGGAGCTATCTTCTGGCTGCCAACGTAAATTACATTTGAATTCCACCCAATGAATCGCTCTACCTAAAATCAGCCAACCACGGAATGGCTATGGACCGGATTCAGTAAGGATTGCAAATTCTGTCAAGTAGCAGATTTTGCAATCCTTTGGAGTGCATGCTGAGGGCCGCCAATCGTAGGGCAGGGCCACCCAGCACGCTATCAGCCAGCCCCCCCAGAGACCATGCTGAAACTGCAGTGCGACCGCAATTTCAGCGTGATCGCTAAAAATAAGGTAGGAGGCCTGCCGGCATTTTTCTGATCGCAGCGGCTGCATGTGATGTCATGCAGCCACCCAAATCATGCCCCTGTCACGCCCACCGTTTTTCAATTGCTGCCCCCACAACGCTCAGTGTTGTCCCCCCCCCTGATTGACAGGCAGAGGCTATCACATTTTCTGCGGGGCCGGGCCCCACGCATGCGCCCGCATCCTCTTAGCAATTGTTGCGATCCAACCTGAATTAGGCCCTTTGTCCAAAATGACCATGCCATCGAATCAGTGTCATGGATACACCTGTAGTGCGGTGTTCATTCACAGCCTTAAAATTGTACCAGTTAGAAGGAGAGCCGATTGAAAACTAAAAGAATTAAATAAAAGATTCTGTACTAACGGAGATTATGTAAAGACTGCCAGTCCTTGTATATTCAGACGTACAGATGTAGATCAGGGAAGGGCATTGTAGCCGCATATGCATTAAGCCGCAGGTAAACATTAGCAAAACGAAAAGCAAAGGAGGCCCCAACTGTGTCTCTCTCAGAATCAGGACCTCTGAGGAGTGACCCCACCCTCTTGACAGGCCCCTCCCTCTCAACAGACTCTGCCCCCATTAGGGCTACTTCCATAAATATCCCGGGCTGGTGTTCAATCCCAATCCACCCCTGGTTCCAGCCATACAAAATGAATACCTCAAGTAAAAACATGACCTTCTGCAGTATAAAGTGACAAAAAATACATTGCACTCCAAGAACAAAAATATGTTGCACATTAATAGCTCATCTAGGCTTGAAAGGGAAAGATGGGATTCGCAGATAAGTCTGGCACTAGTGTTTATGCTAACGACTCATTTCTTGGTACTGAATGTACCAGGACTTACACGGGAAGTAAACAATGATCTGTACATGTTAGCTTGATGTGTTTGAGCGTGTATGCAATCTTAATTTTGCTAGGCTGTGAATTCTTTACTTGGAGTTATGAAAGGAGCATGTCAAAAGGTCTCCAGTTGCTGGATGCAGCTGACTGCCAGCCAAAGAAAACTGGAACAAAGACCTAGTTCAGCAACCGTCTGCACTTTTCCTTGGCTATCCAAGTTACTCTCTGGATCACAGAATAGCTAGTAAATTAACATTCAACTCATCACAATAGCTAAGAGGAGAAAATCAAATAATTACAAGCAGCAATCCAGAAAAAAAAAATTGTTATAAAAACAGCTATAACGAAACAGTGTAACAGACATTCCCATATGTCCAAATGCCAGTAATGAAATCACGCCCTTTGCTAGCCCATGTAAAGATGGACGATTTGCTCTGTGTATCAGACAAATATAGATTGGCTTACAGATTTCGCTTGCATAACATAACTAACCTGTTGTAGACATCCCAAAACAATAACAGAACACTTGACTGAGGCGTTTGTAAGTTAGATGTTCATCAAATATCAATGACAGAATGCTAAGTGCACAAAAATAAATCTGAAAATAGGAAACTACATTTCACACTTAACAAAAGGTAACTTACAGATGGAGCTATTCAATTGTTGCTCTGACACAAACAGCATATTCCTTGTCATGCCCAGTAGTGTTCACTCTAGGAGTGAAAAAGGGGCAGGGCGCCGGACTCCGGGGGCACATGTGCGCGCGCGGCGAAGCTGCAGGTGCGTCCGAAATGGGGGCGCGGCCACGCAAATTAGGGGGTGTGGCCACACCTACATCATTTTAGGGGGCGGTGCGGCCCACAGACGCTACTATAGAGAGCGTCTGTGGCCGGCGACGTCACTGTTGGGGGCGTGCCCAGCACCTCCGTCGGTGCTGGGCTTCCCCCAGCCCTCTCCCAATGCGTGAATGGATGCCGCGCGCATGCGCACGGCATCTATACACGCCGGGAGGGCAGGAAGCGGGCGGCTGTTCTAGCAGGGCGCCGCAAAAGGGGCAGGGCGGGTTTTGCCTGCTAAAAAACGGGCAGGGCGCGGCGCCCTGCTGAAACAGCCTAGAGTGAACACTACCCATTATGCAAGACGGGTTTAGCAGTGTTATGCGACTAAACCTGGTACTTTTCTATATACTAAAGTGCAAAAAGTCATGGGATAGGTGCCTAGTATCGCGTAGGACCCAGGGACGTGCGGTGAGGTAAATGGCTCAGGGGGCACTGGCCAGCACCAGAGCCAGATTTACACAAAATATAGAAGCCCAAGGGTGCATGTAAGCATTATGCACGGGTGCAGCAGTATAAACTCCTGTAAATTTGGTGAGTTTTGATCCGAGATAAGCAGTGAAGGTCGGCTGTGCCTCAATTGCCATAGACTTTTACGCCAGAGTTTTGACTATAAAAACAATTAGAAATATATTCTTTGTATTATTCTAACATTTTCTTTGTATTTTTCATATACTTTATACAGTCATACATTCTCTTGTGTAAATGTTAGTATGACAGGAAAGGCTCTTCCTTACGTCACTGGTGGGTACCCCTCTAGCCCCGCAAAGTGCAGCAAAGTGACGTGCCATTGAATCCACAAGTAAACAAAAGACCAGCGGAAAGATGTTGACCACTTCTGTCTGGATAGCTTCCTACAGCTCCTTGATATTTGTACATGCAGCTCATAGACCTCTGCACCACGTCCCATAAATGATCAACTGGGTGTATTACCTTGATGGAAAATTCCATCGTTGTGGGGGCACATGAAGTCAATAAATGGCTGCAAGTGGTCATCAAGCACTACAATGTGATTACCGATCCATGATCAAGAAAGTGTTCAGGCAGAGCAGTAGACCTAACCCATGCCACAGTGAACACACCCCCTCCACTATGGAAGCACCACCAGCCTGCACGGTGCCTTGTTGACAACTGGGGTCCATAGCCTCATGGGGTCAGCGCCAAACCCTACCATCAGCCCGAAATAACTGGAACCATGACTCATGGGGCCATGCCACATGTTGGCAGTCTTCCATGGTCGAATTAGTGATGTCACAAGCCCAGGTGTGTCACTGTGTCCAGTGTTGTAGCATTAACAGGGGCATTCTTGTCGGCCTTCTGCTCCTATATCCCACGGATGCTAAAGAACGCTGCACTGAGCTGCTGGATATGCAGGTACCTCCTGTATTGAAAGTGGATGTGGTTTGAGTCAGTGTCGCTTGACAGTTACCATGGACAATTCTGGCCAGGTGCCACTGGTCACAATCATTAAGCCCCCGTGGTTGGCCACTGCGCTGTGCACAGTGGGTGGTAATTCCTTAAAAAAGGAACAGACTATAGGACTTTTCTATAAAGAAAGCAACCTCTATAGAAAATAACGGAACATTTCTGCTGTGCTCTGATTTTATAGATACTCTGTGCTGACTGTGCCCGCTAATATGCAAATATAAACACAGCATATAATGGTTGGCATTACTGCCTCACAGCACTGAGGTCATGTGTTTGATTCCCACCATGGCCTTGTGTGGAGTTTGTATATTTTCCCCGTACTTGCATGAGTTTCCTCCAGGTACTCAAGTTTCCTCCTACAATCCAAAAATATACAGGCAGGTTAATTGGCGCCCACCAAATTAACTCTAGCATGAATGTGTGTGCGCATGTACATGCGGTAGGGACTAAAGATTGTAAGCCCCACTGGGGAAGAAATACTACTACTACTAATCACAGTGGTGACCAGAGGAAATTTCACATGACATGAGCTATTCATACATTTCACAGCTTAATAAGTCAATAGCACCTACCATCAAATAAATTATTAAGGGGCAGATCCAGTTATCTGCGAGTTCCCTTTATGAAATGCCCGACTTTCAGGGGATTATGGTAAGTAAAACATTGCTTATTTTATCTTGCGTCCCACAGAGAAGAGAGTAAAATTAAACATGGTTATACTGCCCTAAGAACTGAATCAGTCTACAAGATATGTTTTAATATCTAAAAGAGACGCAGTCAATATGCCAGCTATTGCGATCCCAGCAGTCGAAATACTGATGCCGGAATCCCAACACCCATCAGAATATAGACACTGAAACTCCGAAAAGTCAGAAGACTGACGCCGGCATCCCGACCACTGTATGTATACCATGCGGTTAGGTTTAGGGCCCGGGGATGTGTTTAGGAGCCACCCGGGAGGGTTAGAGTTAGGCGGGGGGGCAGGTTAGGGTTAGGCACCACCAGGGAGGGTTAGACTACAGAGGAGGGAGGGTTAGGTTTTAGGCAGAGGGGAGGGGGACTTAGGATTTAGGCAATACTGCAGGAACATTAGGGTTAGGTACTGAGGGTGGGGGGGAGTTAGGGTTAGGGGACTAGGGCACAGGGAGGAACACCCTTAACTTACCCCTGTCGGGATTGCTGTTGATGGGATCCCGGCATCTGTATTATGACCACCGGCATCACATACTGAACCCTTCTAAACAACTGGAAGTGGATGAAGGAGTATGGGACTGATTCAATTAGATGCGAGCTACCCACAGCATCACAAGATCAATAAAAAGTAAACTGACTTCTGCTCGCATCTCCATAGGCTGCAAGCAGAAATCTGCCTCAGATATATCCCTCAAAACCACTCTTGCGACATTCGCAGGTAATTGAATTGGCTCCTATATTTTGGTTCAACTGTGTTGTTATACAATATGGAACATTTAACAAACACAGAGGGGAAAAAAAGAAAGAAAGAAAAAAAAGGAAGGGGGGTGGGGTGTTTGACACTAGTTACATCTTTTGCAAACTGCAGTCCTTAAACACAAAGATTAGAAACAGATGTGTTCACATCTGGCACCACTCTCCCTCCACCCACAATCTTACAAGAATTGGATACATCTATAAAGATGCAGCTCTGCCTCAGTGATTGTGGAAATCTACCACACGTAAGAGGGGGTGGGGGATGAGAAGTGAAAGTCCTTCCTGGCAGCTCTGTTTAGGATTGTAAATAAAAAAAAAACTCAAGTGTTGCCAATAGCAACCTCTCAGTACTTGTTACCTAGCTTGCCACGACTACAGTCCGGTGGAAAACTTCCTTCAACTTGATGCTGGGAACACACTAGCTGTTAAATTTTGCAGATCTGATTGGTGTGCATCCGTACACAGGGCGGGATATACTAAGAATTTGCTGTACATCCCATCACATATCACACTGATACTAATCACATATGTAGTAACACATGCGATAAGTACTGCAAAGGACAGATCTCCTGTTAAGAGCTATCCTTTGCCATCAGCGCTAGTCACTAGACTTCCGGGTTTATGACCCGGGAGTATGTCTGCGCATTCACAGACTGACATGGGCGGCCGCGAGGGTGCTAGGAAAGATCTGATCAGATCCCTTTCAGGAAGGATGCAGAAAGAAGCCAATAGGCTTCTATAGAGTAATAACCGCAAAAGTGGGAGTTACACTCCACACCAAAGCCCTAATGTCCAGGACTTGGTACATATGGAAATTCAGTAAAAATCCATTTAGTACATCCCACCCACAGTGAGAATTTTTTTTAGCTCAGTGTGTAAAGTCTACAGAAATCTTCATCAGGATCAGTAAGGAGATAAAGTTTGCCGCACAGTCCAATGATTGTACAGTATATAGTGTGTGCCCAGCTTTAATCAGGCCTTGATACATTTCTCCAGAAAAGTTAGGAGTTAGAATGTTTGAGACTAAGGCAGACAGCCCTGAAATGATGTCCATCTCTGGCCATAGTGTATTTCTGCTCACCATGGCAACTGGAAAACTTAAACTACTTTGTCTACATAGAAACAGGACACAGGTACAGTTAGCTTCTTCAGTCTGAAAATGGTCCCAGTTACAGGCAAATGATGCCCTTTTGGGAAGAAGAGATAGATAGATAGATAGATAGATAGATAGATAGATAGATAGATAGATAGATAGATAGATAGATAGATAGATAGATAGATAGATAGATAGATAGATAGATAGATAGATAGATAGATAGATAGATAGATAGGACAGTAAAAGGACTTTCCCTTCTTGCATAAAACTAATTTTTGCTATAAGAAATTTCTTATGGAAATGTATACATAAAATGCAATTTCCCCCATACGAAAGCCAGGTAACTTCCAAGCACTCAAATATAAAATGTTTCTCCTATTCTCTGACAAAACTTTGTAATATGGATACTCAAAGGTCGATTCAATTGGTTTAAGTGGCACTCATGGGCTTTCGATGGAGCAATTCAATTTTAGCTGCTATCGGACACAAGTTCCGTGGGTGCTCACATTTCTGGTCACCACCTCCTGAGGTGACTAGCAGAAATATGTGAAAAGTCCATGGTTGGGGCCTTCTATACCATAAAACAGAACTCCAAAAATCACAATTCAGGCGCTGTATGTTTTTAAATTGTATAAATGCAATTAGTTTTTACACTAGGAGCTGCAAAAAAACAGTCCAGCTGTGTCTGTGTGCACACAGCTATTTTAATTAGTGATGATGAAGAGCCACAGATCTCCACCTCAGAAATTAAAGCAAATCAACGAACAAAAAAAAAAAAAGTCAGTTTTGCGCTAAAATACTAAATGGTGCATATATGAATGAAAACTCCTGTATAATATATAACCATCTGATTCATTTACTCAATAAAAAAAAAAATTATATATATATATATATTATATATATATATATATATATATATATATATATATATACACACACACATATATACATACATATATATATATATATATATATATATATATATATAAAAAAAAGATTGGGTAACGTTCTGATTTTACTATATATAATTCAGGTGTACAAGTCATCAAATACTTTTCCTAATTGCTATAGCAATGGAAAACACCTGATATATATTACCACATGTAGTATGAATACTTATGCACACTCTAGATAGTATCCAATCTTAAGTATACATCTTTCATAAAAAAGTGCAATTTAACTTTAAAATGTTATCCATATAGATATTGTAGAAACAACTGTGTTTAAAGATGCTGTCCCAAATTGTGGTTACCACTCATATGTTGTATGCAAACAGCTTATTGTTCCATGATATATATGTTTCTTCAAATGGTATGAAAACTTTTGCACACTCGTATGCTTTTCAGTTTTAAGGTGCAGTCTCTTGTATTTACAAGCAGTGGCACTAAGTATGGTGTCCCACGTTATGTGCAAACGATCCTGAGAGCACTTGTCCCGTAATGTGATTGCTGCTTATGTGCCGTGTATGGCAGCTTACCACTGCAGCCCAACTGGCTGTTTTGCGGGATCTTGCGCTACACTCAGCGGTATGTAGTGCTGTCTCTCACCCGTCTACGTCCGCTCAACAGAGCACGGGAAGCTGGAGCCGCTTGTATACGGACGGCTGTGCAGCTCTGACTCTCCCCGTCAGCTGGTTGGCCGCGTCCTTGTTGCAGAAGACGGTTTCTGATTTAAGGAGTCACGTTTGGCCATCCTTGGTTCCCAGCTTATGGACCAGATCACCACCAGCTGTCGAAATTTGCAGAATGATCAGCAAATTCTCCCTCTAACTACTTTTGCACCTGGGTGCTTCCTCAGTGCCACTGCTTTTATATACAAGAGACTGCACCTTAAAACTGAAAAGCATTAGTGTGCAAAAGTTTTCATACCATTTTAAGAAATAAGTACATATATATATATATATATATATATATATATATATATATATATATATATAAGATATATATACATAGATAGATAGATAGATAGATATATCTATCTATCTCTCATGGAACAATAAGCTGTGTGCATACAGCATATAAGTGGTAACCACAATTTAGGACAGCATCTTTCTATAGATACAACAAATATAAACCTTCCTAGTACACACAGCGCAAAAAAAGACGGAATTACGTTCCTGATTGAGTATGTAGAATCAGATGCCTCTGTCCAACCTTCCAGGTAAGTGGAATCCAGCTCGTATAGTCCCAATATGAAACAGAAATAGCAAGAGAACAACCAATGTGTAGTATTTCACAACAAAAATGGATCAGAAACGTCGTTTGAAAAAACAAAAAAAGATATCCAGATCCAGCGTACCCCACTCACTCAGTGATAGGTGGATATATACATATCAAGGTATCTTTATGCAGTCAATTGCCGTATTCATACACCCTTGGAGTGCGCAATAGAGATAGATGGGAAGGAGGGTAATTCGTCAAAATATAGAGCGTACCCAAAAACTCACAGGTAAAAGAGGGATATGAAGTACATAAAGGTTTCTTTAAGGTGTGTAATTTTATTGCACACAGCGTACCCCAACTCACTCTTGATGATGTGAAGCAATTCCTATCAAGGTATCTTTACTTGGTTGTCTTGGTGAATATTCCTTTCTTCCAGGTTATCCCATATGTCCTCAATATTTTACATAGGGAAATGGAACAGAAAGAAGGAAAGCCAATGTGTAGTATATATCAAATGGTATAGGGACCTAATGAACTAATCTCCTGTGCAATCACCAGATGTTAGTACAGGTGGGAGCAATTATAATGAACTTACACTATAAAAAATAGCAAGTGGGATGATGGATTAAACCCTACGGCTGAATATTACAGAGCAATGTATGGATGGAAAGGAAATGGAGTGGCGTACCCCAACACTCACAGCAACACCACCAGTGTCAAACACATCAAGGTATCTCTTTAGAGGGTGCAAATAATCGTCATATATTGCGTACCAAAACTCACAAGTGCAAATCAGGCGCCGTTCCTATCAAGGTATCTATATGCTATTGGTCAGGTAATCTCACTCCAAATCGTGGAGTATAATCAACGCGTTTCGGTCTAATAGACCTTTATCAAGATGGCATCTTGATAAAGGTCTAAGGTCTATTAGACTGAAACGCGTTGATTATACTACAAGGAGTGTGAGTAGCCATTTTTAATTGAATCCATGTGGACTTTGATTTTTATGCTCCAAGTTTTTATGTACATTGTGTAATTTTTACTGGATTCTTTCTTTCTTTATGTGTTTGTACTTTTGCACACTCCGTTGTGGAGCTTGTGTAGTCCATTAAATTTTTGTTTTTATGGAAAACCCCGATTTGGAGTGAGATTACCTGACCAATCGCATAAAGATACCTTGATAGGAACGGCGCCTGATTTGCACGTGCGATTCTTGGTACGCAATATATGAAGATTATTTGCACCCTCTAAAAAGATACCTTGATGTGTTTGACACTGGTGGTGTTGCTGTGAGTGTTGGGGTACGCTACTCCATTTCCTTTCCATCCATACATTGCTCTGTAATATTCAGCCGTAGGGTTTAATCCATCATCCCACTTGTTATTTTTTATAGTGTAAGTTCATTATAATTGCTCCCACCTGTACTAACATCTGGTGATTGCACAGGAGATTTGTTCATTAGGTCCCTATACCATTTGATATATACTACACATTGGCTTTCCTTCTTTCTGTTCCATTTTCCTATGTAAAATATTGAGGACATATGGGATAACCTGGAAGAAAGGAATATTCACCAAGACAACCAAGTAAAGATACCTTGATAGGAATTGCTTCACATCAAGAGTGAGTTGGGGTACGCTGTGTGCAATAAAATTACACACCTTAAAGAAACCTTTATGTACTTCATATCCCTCTTTTACCTGTGAGTTTTTGGGTACGCTCTATATATTGACGAATTACCCTCCTTCCCATCTATCTCTATTGCGCACTCCAAGGGTGTATGGATACGGCAATTGACTGCATAAAGATACCTTGATATGTATATATCCACCTATCACTGAGTGAGTGGGGTACGCTGGATCTGGATATCTTTTTTTGTTTTTTCAAACGACGTTTCTGATCCATTTTTGTTGTGAAATATTACACATTGGTTGTTCTCTTGCTATTTCTGTTTCATATTGAGACTATACGAGCTGGATTCCACTTACCTGGAAGGTTGGACAGAGGCATCTGATTCTACATACTCAATCAGGAACGTAATTCCATCTTTTTTTGCGCTGTGTGTACTAGGACGGTTTAGATTTGTTGTATCTATCTTGGTTCTTAAATGTGGTGACATTTATTTTAAACCATCAAGTACTATAGCTGCATTGCGCCACTTGATACACTTCCCTATTTTTTTCTGCTATACTTTGTTTACAGTATCCTTCTATACTATATAGACAGGCTTAGCCACTGTACACGGCTAAACCCGGTGCTTTTTGGCACAACAAGCAAGATCATTAATGGGCACCCAAAACAATTAAATTGCTCCATTGGATCGCCCCCTAGGAATTAAATGTACTCCATTGAGAAAGCGTATAATTTTCCATTACACTTCTGACATTACAATTTGGACGGATGTCTTTAATTTAAGTTTTTTATTTTCAGCTTATGAGATATGAGATATGAATATTCCCTTATACCAGGAGTGTTAGTCTGGCCACTTACTATTTCTATATACCTGTATCCTATATAATAAAAGGCTAGAGCTGCTCCTCCCCTCTATGGGGGGAAATGAAGCGTTTTGCCTGACGGCGAGCAGTAGATGGCGCCTGACAGATGGTGGTGACATCACTTTAATGCTGTTCCATCATTCTGACGGTCTTGTAACTGATAAATAAATAATATATATATATATATATATATATATATATATATATATATATACATACATACACATACATACATATATACACACATATATATATATATATATATATATATATACATACACACATATATATATATACACATACATACATGCACACATACTTTATTTTTTTAACTTCAATATTACTACAAATTTTAGACATTTCATTTAAACACAAAATTAAAGAGTGTAGTATTTATTAGGAAAACCAATTGTAGAATCTGTCTTTTTTCTGTTTGTGGTTCTTGCTTTGGCAGTAATACACCTTTCCAAAGTAAATGCTTTTAGCCAATTTTCTTTCAATTTAAAAAAACAAAAAAACACTTTCAATAAACAGCAAACGAATGGTGTTTCCTTAATTATGGTATAATTCGTGTGGTACTGTATAAATAATTTACAGATATCGATGTTGGAATATGACTACCCCAAAAGTGGCAAAATAAGCTCAGCTGCATGAGTGTTAAATGGTCAGGGGATATGAGAAATATTTTGAAAATAGACAACGTAGCGAATCAAATCAGATGTTTATTGACACCAGAGATATGTGCATTAAGGCCCATACACACTGTGAGATTCGGCCTATACAGGTTGAGTATCCCTTATCCAAAATGCTTGGGACCAGAAGTATTTTGGATATCGGATTTTTCCGTATTTTGGAATAATGGCATACCATAATGAGATATCAAGGCGATTGGACCCAAGTCTAAGCACAGAATGCATTTATGTTTCATATACACCTTATACACACAGCCTGAAGGTCATTTTAGCCAATATTTTTAATAATTTTTTGCATTAAACAAAGTGTGTATATTCACACAATTCATTTATGTTTCATGTACACCTTATACACACAGCCTGAAGGTCATTTAATGCAATATTTTTAATAACTCTGTGTATTAAACAAAGTTTGTGTACATTGAGCCATCAGAAAACAAAGGTTTCACTATCACAGTCTCACTCAAAAAAGTCCGTATTTCGGAATATTCCGTATTTCGGAATATTTGGATATGGGATACTCAACCTGTATAGTCAAAATCGTAAGAAAAAATCTCACCATGTGTACACACCTTTAGAAACACCACCTCCATCTCTGAACTTCTTCATGCTTTCTGTAGTAAAGGGTGTTATTGTCTGGTGATCATAATACAATAACCACTAAACCACAAAATGACACCCAAAAATGTGTCTTGACCCTGTCAACCTTACCCACTGTCTACTTTTTATGCATCAACCTAATTACTGTCTACATAGACACTGTAGATCTATACCACACCCTTTGCTCAGTCTTTCCTGTACTAGACAGATAATACTCAGACACTGCCGTATCTTATACAAACTATCATAAGACTTCTCCTATAAAACAAGTCCTACCTGATTCCAGTTTTGTTTACATTTTATGTTCAGCTTTTACAAAAGAAATAACAATTGAATACTATTAACCCTTGGAATGTCAGAGGTTCATGTTCCAGAGAATTGCAAGTCTCAGACAACAGATGATGATGATGCTCACATGACCAATATCTGTAGTATCTTTAACATGACAAAAACAATGGGAGCTAGCTAAGTGCAGGTTGAGTATCCCATATCCAAATATTCCAAAATACGGAATATTCCGAAATACGGAATTTTTTGAGTAAAAGTGAGATAGTGAAACCTTTGTTTTCTGATCGCTCAATGTACACAAACTTTGTTTAATACACAAAGTTATTAAACATATTGTATTAAATGACCTTCAGGCTGTGTGTATAAGGTGTATATGAAACAAATGCATTCTGTGCTTAGACTTAGGTCCCATCGCCATGATATCTCATTATGGTATGCAATTATTCCAAAATACGGAAAAATCCAGTAAAGTGTCTGCAAAAAATGCATAATTTCTCACGGATTAAAATTTCACGCCGTCGCACAAGAAATGCCGGGAAAATGGCTTTTTTGACAGTATACATGCTCCTATTTTTTAAGCCTATCAAAATGCAAATGTTTGAAAAACGGGATTCGCGTAATACATCCTCCCGGCAAAATAATACAGGATAACAGTACAGAAGTGTATTGGGGGTACTTAAATTGTGTCAAATGGTTGTTATATATATTTATTTATTTGTAAAATGCATATATCTAGAAAGCAAGTGTTTTTCAGAAATATAAAAGCTCAAATTAAATTAGGGGTACATAAAAATGGATAAAAGTATATATTTAGGTAATTTTTATTTAAAACAAAAATTACTCCCACCAGCAAGCCTAAAATCACTTGTCCCACCCAATATACCTGCCCCATACCTTGTACTCCAATTTTCATCATTTGGCACTTTTTCACCCCAAAAATTACATGTCATTATTTGCCAATTAAAAATAATTATAAACTTCTCAGTGACGAATTAGTCACTCAGGAGTTATGAACAAAATCCCAACATTTTCACCTTAAAATACCGATTATCCACAACTTTTCTCCTGCCCATAAGGTGGTGAAAAGAATTTCATATTAAACTCATGGAGAATTTTCGCCAGTAATATTCCGTAGAAAACTGGATTTCACAGACAACTGAATCCCCCCCTTTAATCGCTCTCAAAGGTTTGATATAATATACCTTTCCAGAAAAACAGACACATTTTTACTCACCGGTAAATCTATTTCTCGTAGTCCGTAGTGGATGCTGGGACTCCGTAAGGACCATGGGGAATAGCGGCTCCGCAGGAGACTGGGCACAACTAAAGAAAGCTTTAGGACTACCTGGTGTGCACTGGCTCCTCCCACTATGACCCTCCTCCAGACCTCAGTTAGGATACTGTGCCCGGAAGAGCTGACACAATAAGGAAGGATTTTGAATCCCGGGTAAGACTCATACCAGCCACACCAATCACACCGTATAACTCGTGATACTATACCCAGTTAACAGTATGAAATATAACTGAGCCTCTCAACAGATGGCTCAATAACCCTTTAGTTAGGCAATAACTATAAACAAGTATTGCAGACAATCCGCACTTGGGATGGGCGCCCAGCATCCACTACGGACTACGAGAAATAGATTTACCGGTGAGTAAAATCTTATTTTCTCCGACGTCCTAAGTGGATGCTGGGACTCCGTAAGGACCATGGGGATTATACCAAAGCACCCAAACGGGCGGGAGAGTGCGGATGACTCTGCAGCACCGAATGGGCAAACTCTAGGTCCTCCTCAGCCAGGGTGTCAAACTTGTAGAATTTAGCAAATGTGTTTGACCCCGACCAAGTAGCTGCTCGGCAAAGTTGTAGAGCCGAGACCCCTCGGGCAGCCGCCCAAGAAGAGCCCACCTTCCTCGTGGAATGGGCTTTCACTGATTTAGGATGTGGCAGTCCAGCCGCAGAATGTGCAAGCTGAATCGTGCTACAGATCCAGCGAGCAATAGTCTGCTTAGAAGCAGGAGCACCCAGCTTGTCGGGTGCATACAGGATAAATAGCGAGTCAGTTTTCCTGACTCCTGCCGTCCTGGAAACATATATTTTCAGGGCCCTGAATACGTCCAGTAACTTGGAATCCTCCAAGTCCCAAGTAGCCGCAGGCACCACAATAGGTTGGTTCACATGAAAAACTGATACCACCTTAGGAAAGAATTGGGAACGAGTCCTCAATTCCGCCTTATCCATATAAAAAAACAGATAAGGGCTTTTGCATGACAAAGCCGCCAATTCTGATACACGCCTGGCCGACGCCAAGGCCAACAGCATGACCACTTTCCACGTGAGGTATTGTATCTCCACGGATTTAAGTGGCTCAACCCAATGCGACTTCAGGAAATCCAACACCACGTTGAGATCCCACGGTGCCACTGGAGGCACAAACGGGGCTGACTATGCAGCACTCCCTTAACAAAAGTCTGAACTTCAGGCAGTGAAGCCAGTTCTATTTTGGAAGAAAATCGATAGAGCCGAAATCTGGACCTTAATGGAACCCAATTTTAGGCCCATAGTCACCCTGACTGTAGGAAGTGCAGAAATCGACCTAGCTGAAATTCCTCCTTTGGGGCCTTCCTGGCCTCACAGCACGCAACATATTTCCGCCATATGCGGTGATAATGGTTTGCGTTCACTTCCTTCCTAGCTTTAATCAGCGTAGGAATGACTTCCTCCGGAATGCCCTTTTCCTTCAGGATCCGGCGTTCAACCGCCATGCCGTCAAACACAGCCGCGGTACGTCTTGGAACAGACAGGCCCCCTGCTGCAGCAGGTCCTGTCTGAGCGGCAGAGGCCATGGGTCCTCTGAGATCATTTCTTGGAGTTCTGGGTACCAAGCTCTTCTTGGCCAATCCGGAACAATGAGTATAGTTCTTACTCCTCTCCTTATTATTATTCTCATTACCCTGGGTAAGAGAGGCAGAGAAGGGAACACATACACCGACTGGTACACCCACGGTGTTACCAGAGCGTCCACAGCTATCGCCTGAGGGTCCCTTGACCTGGCGCAATATCTTTGTAGTTTTTTGTTGAGGCGGGACGCCATCATGTCCACCTGTGGCCTTTCCCAACGGTGTACAATCATTTGGAAGACTTCTGGATGAAGTCCCCACTCTCCCGGGTGGAGGCCGTGCCTGCTGAGAAAGTCTGCTTCCCAGTTGTCCACTCCGGGAATGAACACTGCTGACCGTGCCAACACATGATTTTCCGCCCATCGGAGAATCCTTGTGGCTTCTGCCATCGCCATCCTGCTTCTTGTGCCGCCCCGTCGGTTTACATGAGCGACCGCCGTGATGTTGTCTGACTAGATCAGCACCGGCCGGTGTTGAAGCAGGGGTCTAGCCTGACTTAGGACATTGTAAATGGCCCTTAGTTCCAGAATATTTATGTGTAGGGTAGTCTCCTGACTTTTCCATAGTCCTTGGAAGTTTCTTCCCTGTGCGACTGCCCCCCAGCCTCGAAGGCTGGCATCCGTGGTCACCAGGACCCAGTCCTGTATGCCGAATCTGCGGCCCCCTAGAAGATGAGCACTCTGCAGCCACCACAACAGCGACACCCTGGCCCTTGGAGACAGGGTTATCCGCTGATGCATCTGAAGATGCGACCCGGACCACTTGTCCAACAGATCCCACTGGAAGATCCTTGCATGGGACCTGGCGAATGGAATTTCTTCGTAAGAAGCTACCATCTTTCCCAGGGCTCGCGTGCATCGATGCACAGACACCTGTATTTGTATTAGGAGGTCTCTGTCTAGAGACGACAACTCCTAGGACTTCTCCTCCGGGAGAAACCCTTTTTATCCTGTTCTGTGTCCAGAACCATACCTAGGAACAGTAGACGCGTCGTAGGAACCAGCTGCGACTTTGGAATATTCAGAATCCAGCCGTGCTGTTGTAGCGCTTCCCGAGATAGTGCTACTCCGACGAAAAACTGCTCCCTGGACCTCGCCTTTATAAGGAGATCGTCCAAGCACGGATAATTATTTCGGCCATTACCTTGGTAAATACCCTCGGTGCCGGGGACAGACCAACGGCAACATCTGGAATTGGTAATGACCATCCTGTACCACAATTTTGAGGTACTCCTGGTGAAGAGGGTAAATAGGGAAATGCAGGTAAGCATCCTTGATGTCCAGTGATACCATGAAATTCTCCAGGCTTGCAATAATCGCCCTGAGCGATTCCATTTTGAACCTGAACCTTCGTATATAAAAGTGTTCAAGGATTTCAATTTTAGAATGGGTCTCACCGAACCGTCTGGTTTCGGTACCACAACATTTTGGAATAGTAACCCCGGCCTTGTTGAAGGAGGGGTACCTTGATTTCACCTGCTGGAAGTACAGCTTGTGAATTGCCGCCAGTACTACCTCCCTTTCTCCGAGGGCAGCAGGCAAGGCTGATGTGAGGTAACGGCGAGGGGGAGTCGCCTCGAACTCCAGCCTGTATCCCTGTGATACTACTTGCAGAACCTAGGGATCCACCTGTGGGCAAGCCCACTGGTCCCTGAAGTTCCCGAGACACGTCCCCACCGCACCTGTCTCCACCTGTGGAGCCCCAGCGTCATGCGGTGGACTCAGAGGAAGCGGGGGAAGATTTTTGATCCTGGGAACTGGCTGTCTGGTGCAGCTTTTTCCTTCTTCCCTTGTCTCTGTGCAGAAAGGAAGCGCCTTTGACCCGCTTGCTTTTCTGAAGCCGAAAGGACTGTACCTGAAAATACGGTGCTTTCGTAGGCTGTGAGGAAACCTGAGGTAAAAAATTTTCTTCCCAGCTGTTGCTGTGGATACGAGGTCCCAGAGACCATCCCCAAACAATTCCTCACCCTTATAAGGCAGAATCTCCATGTGCCTTTTAAATGCAGCATCACCTGTCCACTGCCGGGTCTCTAATACCCTCCTGGCAGAATGGACATTGCATTAATTCTGGATGCCAGCCGGCAAATATCCCTCTGTGCATCCTTCATATATAAGACGACGTCTTTAATATGCTCTATGTTAGCAAAATATTATCCCTGTCAAGGGTATTAATATTATCTGACAGGGTATCAGACCACGCTGCAGCAGCACTATTTATGCTGAGGCAAATGCAGGTCTCAGTATAGTACCCGAGTGTGTATATACAGACTTCAGGATAGTCTCCTGCTTTTTATCAGCAGGCTCCTTCAAAGTGGCCGTATCCCAAGACGGCAGTGCCACCCTTTTTGACAAACGTGTGAGCGCCTTATCCACCCTAGGGGATATCTCCCAACATGACCTATCCTCTGGCGGGAAAGGGTACGCCAGCAGTAACTTTTCAGAAATTACCATTTTCTTATCGGGGGAACCCACGCTCTTTACACACTTCATTCACTCATCTGATGGGGGAACAAAACACTGGCTGCTTTTTCTCCCCAAACATAAAACCCCTTTTATGTGGTACTTGGGTTCATGTCAGAAATGTGTAACACATTTTTCATTGCCGAGATCATGTAACGGATGTTCCTAGTGGATTGTGTATATGTCTCAACCTCGTCGACACTGGAGTCAGACTCCGTGCCGACATCTGTGTCTGCCATCTGAGGTAACGGGCGTTTTTTGAGCCCCTGATGGCCTTTGAGACGCCTGGGCAAGCGCGGGCTGAGAAGCCGGCTGTCCCATAGCTGTTACGTCATCCAGCCTTTTATGTAAGGAGTTGACATTGTCGGTTAATACCTTCCACCTATCCATCCACTCTGGTGTCGGCCCCACAGGGGGCGACATCCCATTTATCGGCCTCTGCTCCGCCTCCACATAACCTTCCTCATCCAACATGTCGACACAGCCGTACCGACACACCGCACACACACAGGGAATGCTCTGACTGAGGACAGGACCCCACAAAGTCCTTTGGGGAGACAGAGAGAGAGTATGCCAGCACACACCAGAGCGCTATATAATGCAGGGATTAACACTATAACTGAGTGATTTTTCCCCCAATAGCTGATTGTATACACATATTGCGCCTAAATTTAGTGGCACCCCCTCTCTTTTTAACCCTTTGAGCCTGAAAACTACAGGGGAGAGCCTGGGGAGCTGTCTTCCAGCTG
Organism: Pseudophryne corroboree; assembly: GCF_028390025.1. NCBI lineage: Eukaryota > Metazoa > Chordata > Amphibia > Anura > Myobatrachidae > Pseudophryne > Pseudophryne corroboree. Next base: position 486,440,499 of record NC_086447.1, on the reverse strand, counting down.
CACTGTGAAGAAATAATGGCGCCAGTGTGCTGAGGGAGATAGCCCCGCCCCTTTTTCGGCGGACTTTTCTCCCGCTTTTTTCATGGATTCTGGCAGGGGTAATTTATCACATATATAGCCCTGGGACTATATATTGTGATGATTTGCCAGCCAAGGTGTATTATATTGCCCTCAGGGCGCCGCCGCCCCCCCCCCCCCCCCCCCCTGCACCCATCAGTGACCGGAGTGCGAGGTGTGCATGAGGAGCAATGGCGCACAGCGGCAGTGCTGTGCGCTACCTTGTTGAAGACAGAAGTCTTCTGCCGCCGATTTTCCGGAACACTTCTTGCTTCTGGCTCTGTAAGGGGGCCGGCGGCGCGGCGCCGGGAACGAACACCAAGGTCGGGTCCTGCGGTCGATCCCTCTGGAGCTAATGGTGTCCAGTAGCCTAAGAAGCCCAAACTACCACCAGTTAGGTAGGTTCGCTTCTTCTCCCCTTAGTCCCTCGCTGCAGTGAGTCTGTTGCCAGCAGATCTCACTGTAAAATAAAAAACCTAAAATATACTTTCTTTCTAGGAGCTCAGGAGAGCCCCTAGTGTGCATCCAGCTCAGCCGGGCACAAGATTCTAACGGAGGTCTGGAGGAGGGTCATAGTGGGAGGAGCCAGTGCACACCAGGTAGTCCTAAAGCTTTCTTTAGTTGTGCCCAGTCTCCTGCGGAGCCGCTATTCCCCATGGTCCTTACGGAGTCCCAGCATCCACTTAGGACGTCAGAGAAATATATATATATAATTTTATTTGTTGTACTCTTATATTATTACATAAAAAGTGTAGTTATTACATGGGTAGACCAACAAGGAACGCTATTTAAGTATCAATAGTGCTAATTTATACTATTAACCCAATGCTGGAACGGCAAAGAGCACAAATAATGGTAATTGTCTATCTTTTGGAATAGCTGATGGCCCTCTGAAAAGAATGGTATCACTATTTTTTTTACATGCACTTTTGTATGTATTAGCACTTACAGTATTTTCTATAGTGGGCAGTACGGATGGCGTAATGGTTAGCATTACTGCCTCACAGCACTGAGGTCATGGGTTTGATTCCCGCCATGGCTCTGTGTGGAGTTTGTATATTCTCCCCGTACTTGCGTGGGTTTCCTCCAGGTGCTCTGGTTTCCTCCCACAATCCAAAAATATACTGGTAGGTTAACTGGATCCCAACAAAATTAACCCTAGTGTGAATGTGTGTGTACATATGGTAGGGAATATAGATTGTAAGTTTCACTGGGGAAGGGACTGATGTGAATGGCCAAGTATTCTCTGTAAAGCACTGCGGAATAGGTGTGCGCTATTAAAATAACTGGTAATAAATAAAACAGTGTAGATGGTACATTTTCTGGTCACAAGTGATTGCACACAATACACCTTTAAAAGGGGCACTACAGTTTGATATACTTCCCCTCTCTTAACTGTCATTTTTACATGGATTGTGCAATTTAGTGCCATCGTCTCCAGCTCAGTCAATGGGGGAGATTCAAATGTTTGAAAAGTCAGTTGGGTGTCTGTTTTTTCCTGTCTATTAGATGGGAGTCTTTCTTTTTTTTTTTTCCCCCCTATCTAATAGACAGGAAAAAACAGACACCCAACTGACTTTTCAAACATTTGAATCTTCCCCATTGAGTCACTAAACCATTAGTTTCAAACTAATATCAAACTGATTATTTTGCACAGGCGGTGACCAGAAATTAATGCGAGAAAAGTATAAAACGGGTGTAGTATGGTATGCTGGCGGCCGGGCTCCCGGCGACCAGCATACTGGCGCCGGGAGCCCGACCGCCGGCATACCGACAGTGTGGAGAGCGCAAAGGTGCCCCTTGCGAGCTCGCTGCGCTCGCCACGCTGCGGGCACGGTGGCGCGCATTCTCCCTCCAGGGGGGTCGTGGCCCCCCACAAGGGAGAATAGCTGTCGGTATGCCGGGTGTCGGGATCCCGTCGCCGGTATACTATGTGCCGGGATCCCGACATTCGGCATACTGAAGACCACCCATATAAAACCCCATTAATTTTGTGGATACCGACACTGCCCGTGTGTGGATCATAGCATAGACAGTAACTAGGTCGAACACTATCGGTTGACAGTGACTAGGCAGACACCTGGAATAGGTCGACATGGTCATTAGGTCGACATGGAAAATGGTCGACATGAGTTTAAAAGTTTTTTTGGTGTGGTTCTTCTTTGTAAAGTGACCGAGAACCCCAATTAGTGCACGTGTCCGTTCGCCATGCTTCGGGCAAGGTGCCTTGCTGTGCTTGGCACAGGTTACCGTTCCCAATTGTAGTCCACGTGGATCGTAAAGCATGAAAAAGCTCAAAAATATTTTTAAAAACCCTCATGTCGACCTTAGTACTGGATACCCACTACCCACCTATCATAGTTGATCGCTCAACTAGCCATGTAGTTCAAACTTACAAATACTATGACAGAATGCTTTCAGCATTCCAGCAGTCGGGATGCCGGCAGTCATGTGACCGACGCCAGAAAACTGACATACCAAAAGTAAGTATCGGGGGTCACTGTTAGGACCCAGGAGCAGGACCATCTTAATAGCAGTGTAGGCCCCTGACATTTGGGGAGTTTAACCCTATCTGCCACCCCCACAGAGTCTTAACCAAAGTCGCCCCCCACCCCCGAGTCTTAGCCCTACGCACCGCCAACCCCAGAGTTCTAAAAGCCACCCCCCATCCCCCACAGTCCTATCCCTAGCCACCGCCTTCCAGAGTCTTAGACCTAGCCACCACCCAAGACAGATCAGGGTTAAGGTAGTGGACAGGGGAGGGGTAAGATAATTACCCAATAATAATTAATAATAATAAATAATAATAATATTAATAATAATTACCTAAAATACCTAATAATTAATCTCCTGTCTGTATTCTCAATGTCGGGATGCCTGTGTCGGTCATGTGACTGCCAGCATCCCATACCAAACCCTACATGACAACCAATAAACAGTCTACTGCAAAGAATAATGGGGCAGATGTATTAACCTGGAGAAAGCATAAGGAAGTGATAAACCAGTGATATGTGCAAGGTGATAAAGGCACCAGCCAATCAGCTCCTAACTGTTATTTTACATATTGGAGCTGATTGGCTGGTGCCTTTATCACCTTGCACATATCACTGGTTTATCACTTCCTTATGCCTTCTCCAGGTTAATACATCTGCCCCATTATTACTTGGTCAGTTTGGTAAAGAGCTAGGGCTGATCTCTAACATATATTTCAGGTAATGCTGCTGAACTGTTGAGGAACTAAACTATTACCCCTTTTCCACCTACGAGCACGGGTCGCAGCCGGGTGGCTGACACGGGAGCTGCCCCCTGCTGCGACCCGTGCTCGGTCCCTTTCCCATCAGCAGTCACAACCCGGCATATGCCGGGTTGGTGACGCTTCTAGTGACGCGGCAGGGGCGGCGCAGGGAGATCACATGATCTCCCAGCGCCGCCCTTCCATACAGTGTAAACGGGAGCCGTGTCGCATCGACACGGCTCCCGTTTACACTACAACCCTACCCGGATCATTCCCGTGTCCTACCCAGGTAGATAGCCGGGTAGGATTCACGGGTCACTTGATCCGGGTTGACCGTTTTCCACTTGCAAAAAACACGGGTAAATGCGCACCCCCGTGCATTTACCCGTGTTTTTTGAGCTAGTGGAAAAGGGGTATAAGCAACTGGCCCCAAGCAGAATGCTGACAGTTACCCAGTTAAAAAAAAAAAAAAGTTAAATGGTATTTTGAATCATTTCATTAGTGGAGAAATGTCTTTTTTAAGGCTGAGCTCTTGTGCATTTGATGTATAGCCAATAGAGTCTGCAAAGGATTATTTAGTTTTCCCATTCGACCAGGACAAAATGCCTTTGCCTACTTTCCAAACAAGATACATGTATAATATGAACCGCTCAACCCTTTCATGTCACATTTCATTTGAGGCCAAGCCAGATCCAATGTGTTTTGTTATATTAATGGAACTCCAGTCTCAATAACTGACAAATAAGGGGTAGGGGGGGATTTAATTGGCAGCTAACTGATTGCGCTACCCGATTCAAAAAGTTGCAGGAAAGCACAGCAAGTGTTAATTGCTGCTACAGAGATTGATTGCGGTGTGGGTACCGTTGCTATAAAAAAATTTTTTTAAAAAGCTGCCCCGCGATCCCTAACACCGCCGATTCCACATCTGATTACTAGCAGCAGAATTTTTATGCTGTCAGGTCTCATCCAAGTCCACTCACGCGCACTACTGAAGGGGATCAAAACAGTTCCCTCTGCACAACCCAGACAGTCTTCCCACAGGAAGGAGTGGGGCTTTCGGACAAACACCATCAAAAGGTGGTATCAATTCCCGCTGTCAAACTCTGAAAACTTTCAATTTCTGGAGTTTGATGAATGAAGGTCCGCATACTGCAGTATGAGGATGGCGGCCATGAATACTGAATAGCTCCGATACATGGATTTTACATACATGTAAGTGAAAATTACTATTTCACTTCCATTTGATCTTAAACCAAATTGCAATTAAATGTAAAGCCGTGGACCATTTACATAGGCATGTGTGAAACTGGACCACTATTGTATGTCCACTGTCCTTCTACACAGAGGGTGTTTTGCTCACTTTTACAAATACAATGGGGTCAATTCTATTCGGCAACTAAAGAATAGCGCCGGGAATTAGCTCCCGACGCTATTCAATTCTGCTACTAGTTGCCCGCAATTGTCGGGAATTCTTCTCTCATCCCCGGGGGATGAGAGAAGAAACCCGACAAAAGTGCTGCCTCGCGGCCGGCGCGAAGCTGATTCTGTCGGGAATCAGCCTCGCGCCGGGTAGTTAAGTCGGAGAATGCCCGTTCTCCCGACAAAACTACCTGTTAAGTCGGCGAGAACGGGACATCGCCGACTTAACTTTAGCTGAATTGAATAGCGTCGGGAGCTAATTCCCGGCGCTATTCTTTAGTTGCCGAATAGAATTGACCCCAAGGTGCAACCTCAGGCACATCATCTGCCTCACAACCAACTGGATTATTGCTGGAACTGCCCACTAGCAAAATATCTCTCGCTGACAAATTGAAGCTGATTGATTATATTAGTAAATGGCTGTATTAATCTTTGCCATGGTGGTCAATGTATTTATACTGTACAGAACTTGCCGACTAGTGGTCATTCCCTTAGCATCAATCTATTTGTAGATTCTAGCAATGGTGTCACTAGGTGTATTTGAGATAGCAGTTTTAGGGGGGGGGGGGGGGGGGACACACATTTACTTAGCAGTGATAAGAGCAGAGAAGTGACCCAGTGGAGGAGTTGCCCGTTGCAACCAATCAGCACTAAAGTAACTTCTATAATTTGCATACTATAAAAATATATAAAGCTGCCGATTGGTTGATGGGGCAACTTCTCCACTCTTATCACTGCTTAGTAAATGTCCCCCTTAGTCACCAGAAAACAGAACTAGACTGTATATTATGTGCAATAATTAAGAATCCCATTTCTCTAGGACTAATCAATCTCAGTTTAAGCAACTACATTATTACATGTCAGACAATTTCACAAATGCAACAATGTGAGGATTTCTATCACCATGCCACATTAGATCTAGTGTTCACGCACGATTTTTAAAGGGCAAAACGCTCCCTGCCCCATTAGCGGCGCCCTGCTGTAAACAGCCAGCTGCCATGTGACTAGGGGCAGTGCGCTCACACGCTGCATCTATTCACTTTGTAATCAGAGCTTGGGGTAAGCCCAGCACCTCTGTAGGTGCAGAGCACGCCCCCACCAGTGATGCTGCTGGGTGTGGCAAGCCCCATTAGGAATGTCGCAGGGTGGGGTACGCCCTCATTGGTGCCGTTGAGAGGGCCGGCCTCAGCCTCATTAGTGATGCCGACAGGTCTGTAACCACTCCCTGGCTGTCCACACCCCCTTTTCGTGTGAGCGCACGCTGTCTCCAGCATACCGCCAGGGTAGATGCTATATCCAAGTGGCCTAAGGGACCTTTTACGTCAGGGGGAGGAGCCACGACACAAGGGGGAGGAGCTAGGCCAGTGGGATAGTTCCTCTACTATCCACGCCACCAACTATTACCTTTAGTAACCCGGTGGCGAGCAAAGCGGAGCGTGCCACCGAGCCCGAATCGTGGCGAGCGAAGCAAGCCTGCGGGGGTACTTTCCGGTTACCCTGTTAAGCCGTAGCTCCTCCCCCTGGTGACGTGTCTACTCCCCTAGTGACGTCAGAAGGTCCCTTTAGAACCAACCATACTGCCACCCTGCCCATATAAATTCCTGCGGGGGGAACACTAATATCAATGGTAACAGTCTACTTATGGGTCAAACAGTCTTTAAATCGCATATTTGTCACAAACCAAACTATAGAACAGCAGACTAAAATAAAGACAAAATCAAAGCAGAACTTTCATAACACAAGATAAATGACCACTGCTTCTGCAGTAGTTAAAACATTCAAAAGTAGTATTTAAATACATAGAATGACAGAAACTGAAGTGCATGGATGTAATTAGCATAACTGTTTAAAAGTAACCTCACAGTTTGGAGAGAATACACTTGTATATAGCTAACTGACTCTCCTTCCACTCACAGGGAGCACAGGTAGCAATACATAAGCCAGCACTGGAGAAACTATATGCACTACATTTGGAGTGGGACGACCAGGGACACATCAATAGTAATTAAGGCAACACTCTGCATATGAAAGCTAGGTAACATTTTCTAACATGGCTGATGGTCTGTGGTTTTAAATTACTGTAATTATGGATTATTAAATTAAAGCTACCACCTAGGACAAACATTGTGTGGTGCTCCTTTCCTCCTACTTGGAGCCCCAGGGTCTGCCACATGTAGCTGCTTTTCACAGGGCTCTGATGGTTCTTTGACAACGAATAGGTAGAATAGTTTTGCTAATGAACTTTAAAAGGTGGCAGAAGGGTGTGAGCAGTAGGACCAATTACAAGCTGGAGTTTCTTGATGCGAGTTTGTGATTTGTCCTCCCATTTCCCACCTCCTCCCAACCCCCAGGTATACTGAAAATCGTATTTCTCAACGGTAATGCCATGTTTACAGTACTACTTTTCAGATGATATTCTACTCCTGTTCTGGTTCATAGAACACAAATATTTAATGTTTACATAGCCTCCATATACAACAGACATTGCTAACCATAAGCAGTAATTTGTTAAAAGTGACTTCAATGCATATTTATAAACAGACACACACAATTTAATATTAAGCCCGCAAATATATTCACTCAATTAAACAGCACGTTTGAATTTAGAGAAGTTGCTCATATTGTTGAGTCACAACTACATTTTAGGGGGGCAATCCAATCACTTCCACCAGCAGCTGTCACTATTCACTTGTTGCTCTGTTCGGGAGTGAGTGCAGTGTGGGGGACGACACATTTCTGCTCATAGTCTCCTGGGGTTCCGAGGAGCAGAAGTGTGTGAAAAGCCAGTGGGGCAGATGTATTAACCTGGAGAAGGCATGAGGAAGTGATAAACCAGTGATATGTGCAAGGTGATAAAGGCACCAGCCAATCAGATCCTAACTGTTAATTTACATATTGGAGCTGATTGGCTGGTGCCATTATCACCGTACACATATCACTGGTTTATCACTTCCTCATGCCTTCTCCAGGTTAATACATCTACCCAATAGTTTGGCCACCATAACTAGGCCTTTAGATGGGTTTAGCCGCTATACGTACTTTACCAGGTCTATTTGGACATGACAACTGCGATAATTAATGGGCGCCGGCAAACAATTGAACTGCTCTATTGGGTGCCCATTAATTAGCGCAACCCAAATAACAATTACCCCCACAGGCTGGTGGCACACTAGGCTATATGTTGTTGAAACTATCTGTTCACTATAAACCAGATGCAGATTGTGTGCCTTCAGAACATCACTCACCAAATCCAATTTTACGTAAACAGAACACAATGAACTTTGTGTTTACAACTGCAAGCAATTATGAAAATTGTAATCCAGTGCACAGCCATATTTGATAAAAGTATGAACTTTAAGGCAGCAATTCAATTACTAACCTTGAAAATGCAGCCAAAACTCAGAAAATTGCGTCTTTAGCGTTTTGGCCGCAAACCCCTATGTACCAAGCTCCAGAATGCAATGTATTCCGGAACTTGGACCCAGTGGGTAATGCCATCCTTATGTGGTGTTGCTCAACAGTAGCCTATGGGCTTTTTTCTCAATCCCCCCTGATAGGGATCCAATCGGATTCCTCCTAGCTCTCACAGTGTCTTACTGCGCATGCAGAGAAGGACTCCCGAGTCCTGTACCTGAAGTCCAGTGATCGCAAAGGACAGCTATTATTGGGAAACATATCCTTTGCGATTTCTAGGTACATATCTGCGTTTTTAACACCAGTATGTAACCAATAAGCGACTGAATGTATCACATTGCGGATGTGAAGCTGTATCACAACATTGTAGCTGTTCCTGCACACCAATACGGGTTGTGAAAAATAAGTGGTCGTGAAGTGCTAGATAAACAGTCAGAATGTTGCAGCCATCACCACTAACTGTATTTCCCACTAAGGGACAAATTCAATTAGCCATGATGTTGTGCCAACACCATGCTTGATATTAACTCTTTACGACCCCTCGTCCATTTAAATGGACATCTTAAAAAAACGGTTACTGTATTGTGATGACAGTTGCCATTCAAATTCCAAGGTTTATTTAAACGTAGCACCGGATTTTAACGGTCGCTGCGAGTTTGAACGATAACTTTGCCCCAAAAAATGGTCATAAGGGGAGTCCCTTTTAAAAGTACAACGTGCTATAGCAATTGAAATTCAACAAAATAGTTATACAAACAGTAACTGGAGTTGCTAGAGTATCAAAATATTGAATTAGAATGAATTGCAATGTTTTGGTGTATGAGCTACAACACTAGCAAATCGCTGTAAATTAGGAAAGAAATTGAGTCTAAATGACTAAAAGGTATATGCAGAAATGATTTCCTACTGTAATATCTGAAAAAAAATGCTTTGTGGGGAGTGACAGATGATGCAGATTCATGCATGTGGCAATTTCTGGAGGCATTATATAGACTAATTTTGGGATGACTGCTAGATCAGCAACTGTATGCAGATTGTGTGTATATATATATATATATATATATATATATATATATATATATATATATATATATATACACACACACACACACACATACATGCAATCTCTAACATACACACTTCTCATTGTAAAATAATAAATTGCAAACTGTTTGGAAATAGTATTAGAAACCTCTCCAGACAGATGAGCAGTGCCAATTGCTTCTCTGAGTGATATCATTGCAGATGTTTTTTTTTGTCTCCGTGACATGACGTTAACACAAATGCTGAAGCCCAAGCTGCCATAGGTTCTGCTTTGTTTCTACAGAGGTAGCAGCACTTCCTGATGATCAAATAATGAAGTGCACTTTATTAGCAGCATCTGACTTAAATGACTTTCCTGATATGGCAGTAATAAGGACATACTTACTGTACATTCCCCTCACATGCTTTTGCATGTTGATTGATTTTTTTAGATGAAAAATAAATACAAATTTAAATCTGTGACGAGATTACATTACTGAACTTTTAGGACTGGATGAAGACTAGATCATTACTTTGTTTTGATATGTAAACAAACCAATTTGTGAGGGGGCGCTTTACGCAAATACTGTGGCGTGTATACACAGAGAGATTCTGTCACGCTACAATAGGTTAGTACATAGAATTACTCTCACCTTCCACCCTGCAGAGCTGTTGCTGTCGCCCTTGTCCTTGAAGTAGGGCACAGAGCGGACCATCCAGTCGTATATCTGGGAGAGGGTGAGCCTCTTGTCCGGGGAGCTGTCGATGGCCCTGGTGATCAGATCGGCATAGGACATATTTCCCCAGGCATTCCTGCGGGACGAGCACTTCCTCTGCTGCCCGGCCGCCCCGCTAGCAGAGCCCGCTCCTATCGGCGTCAGTGCCGCCTCCACCCCGCCGACCGGAGCCGCCAGGACGGTCATTGACGCCACATCTCCGCCGCTCACCAGCAGCAGGGTCCCTCGCTCTATCGAGTCGCACGCTGCGGCACCTGAGGCGGCTGACACCTCCTCGTCGTCGTCCTCTTCCTCCGGGATCATGGAGGACGTGTCCCCGACCTCGCCGCCAGGCTTCGAGGGACTGGACTGGGAGTCCAGGCGTTGTAGGGGCCATGTGCAGGATCGGGGCCGGCTCTGTGGCTCAAAGTCCGGGTCTATGTCCACGTCCCTCTCCGGGGAGGCGGGGGACGCAGCGGCTGCCATGCTGTGGGTGCTGCCCCCGGGAGGGAGGCGATGGCTGGGGGAGAGGGGGGCTGGCTGTTGCGGCGTGCGGGAAGGCTCCTCAGTGAGCGGCACAGCACAGCATCATCACCCGGCCAGCGAGGCAGGGAGCAGCTATGCGGGCGCACTCCCCCTGCTCATGACAGGTACAAGACCCGGGCTCCCTAGATGGACTCCATGTCCCCGCCGCACGGCTCCTTCTGGCTGCAGAGAGACGGCAGATTATCAGGCTGTAGTGTCCCGCAGCCACAGGGTGTAGCATCAATGCCCCCTTATCGCACTCACACAACTTGTCAGCAGCAGCCCCAGCCCTGCACTGCTGCTCCCCAGCCGCCGCGGCCGCTCGCTTCCAACCAGTCTTATCTATCGGCGCGGCCAGTACGGGTCCAGCACAGGTCTGTAACTTGAGCCGTGTCCCGGCCTCCAGGTACCCCGCATGTGTGGCTGTTACCACGCACTAGGCACACAGCCTCCCTGCTCCTGCTGCCATCTTGACAATTTCCCACCCCTCACTCAGATCCGTCCGTGTTGCAATGGTGGAGTGCAGAAGACAGAACTGCCAATGATCCCTGGGCTCTGTACGCCGGCAGCAACGCCTAGAGCTCCGCTCGGCTGTCCGGAGACACTGCTGCGCAGTGGTGGGGGATCGAGCCAGATGGCGATGTTATCCGGTGGGTGCAGGCTGACAGCGTACGGGTGGATGCTGTAGCAGAGGGAGCCTGTCACCCTGCACGACACTGCTGACTTCCACACTTCCCCTATTGACAAGCACAGGCCGCTACAGTAACACTAGTGAGTATGAGAGAGGTACACGCAGGGTCCACACAACCTAACAGCACCCAGTACTGCCTACTGGGAGGAGGCTGTGACGGGGGGAGGGGGTGCACACAGCACACACCCCTTCACTGCTGCATTACTGCATGTTTCTGCTCTGCTGTAGTGTTTACATTGGAGTCACTACTGGCCAGTGTGTCTGTACAGAGCTGAAGCTATTGCTCTCTGTTGTGTGATGTCATGCACTTATGTTTTAGGCAGTAGTTTGGACTGACAAGTAACATTCTACCGGTTTCCATGGAATGTTCTTTCAAGGACAAACATCAGAAGTGGGCATGCATTGTGAAATGCACTTGGTGGACAAATCGGCATACTTGCATGAATATAAAGTTATGCAGATAAATATATTTTGTGATTTATAAATTAGCCCATTATATGTATATAGTGGCTACAAATCTACCTGGTGCAGCCAATCTCCCTGACTGTGTCCACTTCAACATTTTAAAAAAACTGTTACTTTTTCTACTGAAATATAATTTACTGTTTCACATTTATTTCTTATTGTTAAAAGGGAATTATATTGTCTCTGAATTCATACTGGTTAAAGCACTACCTATGTAGTAACATGATGGTTGCTGCCTAATAGGGCCTATCTAGTATGGTCATCCTCAGAGGCAGAACTCTGGGAGGCAACGGAGTCATCTGCCGCCGGGCTCCTGCTCTGAAGGGGGGCTCTTCTTCAGAGTTACTTCTCTGACAATTACACATAACTTCATATAGTTACAATTCTCATGCTTCCTGTACTGGAGCAAATAGCTCCATCAGTAAAGTGTCTGCTGTCAGTGTGTTCTAATCCTGGGTATGACTGCTAAGAAATGTGTGATTTAAAATAAAAGACAATGAAATGTATATATACAGTATATAAAAAAATTCAGAACACTCCATGCACACACACAAACACACACATACATATATGCACACATACATACAGTACATATATTTATCTAAATATAAAGGGGGGGGCAATTGGTATCCTCCGGGCAACTGTGACGAACTTACGCCACTGGTCATTCTGCTAGAATGAGGAAATGTTGTCAGTCTATTCCATTTTCTCTGACGTCCTAGTGGATGCTGGGACTCCGTAAGGACCATGGGGAATAGCGGCTCCGCAGGAGACAGGGCACAAGAATAAAAGCTTTAGGATCAGGTGGTGTGCACTGGCTCCTCCCCCTATGACCCTCCTCCAAGCCTCAGTTAGATTTTTGTGCCCGAACGAGAAGGGTGCAGGCTAGGTGGCTCTCCTGAGCTGCTTAGAATAAAAGTATATTTTAGGTTTTTTATTTTCAGTGAGTCCTGCTGGCAACAGGCTCACTGCATCGTGGGACTAAGGGGAGAAGAAACGGACTCACCTGCGTGCAGAGTGGATCGGGTTTCTTAGGCTACTGGACATTAGCTCCAGAGGGACGATCACAGGTTCAGCCTGGATGGGTCCCGGAGCCGCGCCGCCGGCCCCCTTACAGAGCCAGAAGAGCGAAGAGGTCCGGTGAAATCGGCGGCAGAAGACGATCCTGTCTTCAGACTAAGGTAGCGCACAGCACCGCAGCTGTGCGCCATTGCTCTCAGCACACTTCACACTCCGGTCACTGAGGGTGCAGGGCGCTGGGGGGGAGCGCCCTGAGACGCAATATAACATGATATACCTTAGATTGGCTAAAGAATACATCACATATAGCTCTGGGGCTATATGGATGTATTTTAACCCCTGCCATTTTTTACAGAAAAAGCGGGAGATAAGGACGTCGTGAAGGGGCGGAGCCTATCTCCTCAGCACACAAGCGCCATTTTCCCTCACAGCTCCGCTGGAAGGACGGCTCCCTGACTCTCCCCTGCAGACTTGCTACTGAATCAGGGTAAAAAAGAGAAGAGGGGGCACTATTGGCAGCTAAAAACTATATAAACAGCAGCTATAAGGGAATAACACTTATATAAGGTTATCCCTGTATATATATATATATATATAGCGCTTGGTGTGTGCTGGCAGACTCTCCCTCTGTCTCTCCAAAGGGCTTGTGGGGTCCTGTCCTCTATCAGAGCATTCCCGGTGTGTGTGCTGTGTGTCGGTACGTGTGTGTCGACATGTATGAGGAGGAAAATGATGTGGAGGCGGAGCAATTGCCTGGGTTAGTGATGTCACCCCCTAGGGAGTCGACACCTGACTGGATGATCGTATTTAAAGAATTAAGTGATAATGTCAGCACTTTGCAAAGAACGGTTGATGACATGAGACAGCCGGCAAATCAATTAGTGCCTGTCCAGGCGTCTCAGACACCGTCAGGGGCCCTAAAACGCCCGTTACCTCAGTGGGTCGACACAGATCCAGACACAGATACTGAGTCTAGTGTCGACGGTGAGGAGACAAACGTAATGTCCAGTAGGGCCACACGTTACATGATCACGGCAATGAAGGAAGCATTGAACATTTCTGACACTACAAGTACCACAAAGAAGGGTATTATGTGGGGTGTGAAAAAACTACCAATAGTTTTCCCTGAGTCAGATGAGTTAAATGAGGTGTGTGATAAAGCGTGGGTTTCCCCCGACAAAAAACTGCTAATTTCTAAAAAATTATTGGCACTATATCCTTTCCCGTTAGAGGTTAGGACACGTTGGGAAACACCCCCTAGGGTAGATAAGGCGCTCACACGTTTATCTAAACAAGTAGCGTTACCGTCTCCTGATACGGCCACCCTCAAAGAACCAGCAGATAGAAGGCTGGAAAATATTCTTAAAAGTATATACACACATACTGGTGTTATACTGCGACCAGCAATCGCTTCAGCCTGGATGTGCAGTGCTGGCGTCGCGTGGTCGGATTCCCTGACTGAAAATATTGATACCCTGGATAGGGACAATATACTGTTAACTATAGAGCATTTGAAGGATGCATTACTATATATGCGTGATGCACAGAGGGATATTTGCACCCTGGCATCAAGAGTAAGTGCTATGTCCATTTCTGCCAGAAGAGCGTTATGGACGCGACAGTGGTCAGGCGATGCGGATTCCAAACGACATATGGAAGTATTGCCGTATAAAGGGGAGGAGTTATTTGGGGCTGGTCTATCGGACCTGGTGGCCACGGCAACGGCTGGAAAATCCACCTTTTTACCCCAGGTCACTTCACATCAGCAGAAAAAGACACCGTCTTTTCAAACTCAGTCCTTTCGTTCCCATAAGTACAAGCGAGCTAAAGGCCATTCCTTCCTGCCGCGGGGCAGAGGAAGGGGAAAAAGACTGCACCATGCAGCCGCTTCCCAGGAGCAGAAGCCCTCCCCTGCTTCTGCCAAGTCTTCAGCATGACGCTGGGGCTTTACAAGCAGACTCAGACATGGTGGGGGCCCGTCTCAAGAATTTCAACGCGCAGTGGGCTCACTCGCAAGTGGACCCCTGGATTCTACAGGTGGTATCGCAGGGGTACAAACTGGAATTCGAGGCGTTTCCCCCTCGCCGGTTCCTGAAGTCTGCTCTACCAAAGTCTCCCTCCGACAGGGAGGCAGTTTTGGAAGCCATTCACAAGCTGTATTCCCAGCAGGTGATAGTCAAGGTACCCCTCCTACAACAGGGAAAGGGGTTTTATTCCACGGTGTTTGTGGTACCGAAGCCGGACGGCTCGGTGAGACCAATTTTAAATCTAAAATCCCTGAACACTTACATAAAGAGGTTCAAATTCAAGATGGAATCACTCAGAGCGGTGATAGCAAACCTGGATATGGTGTCTCTGGACATCAAGGATGCTTATCTCCACGTCCCAATCTACCCGTCTCACCAAGGGCACCTCAGGTTTATAGTACAAAACTGTCATTATCAGTTTCAGACGCTGCCGTTTGGGTTGTCCACGGCACCTCGGGTCTTTACCAAGGTAATGGCCGAAATGATGATTCTTCTTCGAAGAAAAGGCATCTTAATTATCCCTTACTTGGACGATCTCCTGATAAGGGCAAGGTCCAGGGAACAGTTAGAAGTCGGAGTAGCACTATCTCAGGTAGTGTTACGTCAGCACGGGTGGATCCTAAATATTCCAAAATCGCAGCTGATTCCAACGACACGTCTACTGTTCCTAGGAATGATTCTGGACACAGTCCAGAAAAAGGTGTTTCTCCCGGAGGAGAAGGCCAGGGAGTTATCCGAGCTAGTCAGGAACCTCCTAAAACCAGGCCAGGTGTCAGTGCATCAGTGCACGAGGGTCCTGGGAAAAATGGTGGCTTCTTACGAAGCGATTCCATTCGGAAGATTCCATGCAAGAACGTTTCAGTGGGATCTACTGGACAAATGGTCCGGATCGCATCTTCAGATGCATCAGCGGATAACCCTGTCGACAAGGACAAGGGTGTCTCTTCTGTGGTGGCTGCAGAGTGCTCATCTACTAGAGGGCCGCAGATTTGGCATTCAGGATTGGGTCCTGGTGACCACGGACGCCAGCCTGAGAGGCTGGGGGGCAGTCACACAGGGAAAAAATTTCCAGGGCTTGTGGTCAAGCATGGAAACATCTCTTCATATAAACATTCTGGAACTAAGGGCCATTTACAATGCCCTAAGTCAAGCGAAACCCGTGCTTCAGGGTCAGGCGGTATTGATCCAATCGGACAACATCACGTCAGTCGCCCACGTAAACAGACAGGGCGGCACGAGAAGCAGGAGGGCAATGGCAGAAGCTGCAAGGATTCTTCGCTGGGCGGAAAATCATGTGATAGCTCTGTCAGCAGTGTTCATTCCGGGAGTGGACAACTGGGAAGCAGACTTCCTCAGCAGACACGACCTTCACCCGGGAGAGTGGGGACTTCACCCAGAAGTCTTCCACCTGATTGTAAACCGTTGGGAAAAACCAAAGGTGGACATGATGGCGTCACGTCTAAACAAAAAACTAGACAGATATTGCGCCAGGTCAAGGGACCCTCAGGCAATAGCGGTGGACGCTCTGGTGACACCGTGGGTGTACCAGTCAGTGTATGTGTTCCCTCCTCTGCCTCTCATACCAAAAGTACTGAGAATCATAAGAAGGAGAGGAGTAAGAACGATACTCGTGGTTCCGGATTGGCCAAGAAGGACTTGGTACCCGGAACTTCAAGAGATGCTCACGGAAGACCCGTGGCCTCTGCCTCTAAGAAAGGACCTGCTCCAACAGGGGCCTTGTCTGTTCCAAGACTTACCGCGGCTGCGTTTGACGGCATGGCGGTTGAACGCCGGATCCTGAAGGAAAAAGGCATTCCAGATGAAGTCATCCCTACCCTGGTCAAAGCCAGGAAGGATGTAACCGCAAAACATTATCACCGCATTTGGCGAAAATATGTTGCGTGGTGTGAGGCCAAGAAGGCCCCTACAGAGGAATTTCAACTGGGTCGTTTCCTCCATTTCCTGCAAAAAGGACTGTCTATGGGCCTAAAATTAGGGTCCATTAAGGTTCAAATTTCGGCCCTGTCGATTTTCTTCCAGAAAGAACTGGCTTCAGTACCTGAAGTTCAGACATTTGTAAAAGGGGTACTGCATATACAACCTCCTTTTGTGCCTCCAGTGGCACCTTGGGATCTCAATGTTGTTTTGAGGTTCCTTAAGTCACATTGGTTTGAACCACTCACCACTGTGGACTTAAAATATCTCACATGGAAGGTGACGATGCTGTTAGCCCTGGCTTCAGCCAGGCGTGTGTCAGAATTGGCGGCTTTATCATATAAAAGCCCTTACTTAATTTTTCATTCTGACAGGGCAGAATTGAGGACTCGTCCTCAATTTCTCCCTAAGGTGGTTTCTGCCTTTCACATGAACCAACCTATTGTGGTGCCTGCGGCTACTAGGGACTTGGAGGACTCCAAGTTACTTGACGTTGTCAGGGCCCTGAAAATATATGTTTCCAGGACGGCGGGAGTCAGAAAGTCTGACTCGCTGTTTATCCTGTATGCACCCAACAAGCTGGGTGCTCCTGCTTCTAAGCAGACTATTGCTCGTTGGATTTGTAGTACAATTCAGCTTGCACATTCTGTGGCAGGCCTGCCACAGCCAAAATCTGTGAAAGCCCATTCCACAAGGAAAGTGGGCTCATCTTGGGCGGCTGCCCGAGGGGTCTCGGCTTTACAACTTTGCCGAGCAGCTACTTGGTCAGGGGCAAACACGTTTGCTAAATTCTACAAATTTGATACCCTGGCTGAGGAGGACCTGGAGTTCTCTCATTCGGTGCTGCAGAGTCATCCGCACTCTCCCGCCCGTTTGGGAGCTTTGGTATAATCCCCATGGTCCTTACGGAGTCCCAGCATCCACTAGGACGTCAGAGAAAATAAGATTTTACTTACCGATAAATCTATTTCTCGTAGTCCGTAGTGGATGCTGGGCGCCCATCCCAAGTGCGGATTGTCTGCAATACTTGTACATAGTTATTGTTAACTAAATCGGGTTATTGTTGTTGTGAGCCATCTTTTCAGAGGCTCCTTCGTTGTTATCATACTGTTAACTGGGTTCAGATCACAAGTTGTACGGTGTGATTGGTGTGGCTGGTATGAGTCTTACCCGGGATTCAATATCCTTCCTTATTATGTACGCTCGTCCGGGCACAGTATCCTAACTGAGGCTTGGAGGAGGGTCATAGGGGGAGGAGCCAGTGCACACCACCTGATCCTAAAGCTTTTATTCTTGTGCCCTGTCTCCTGCGGAGCCGCTATTCCCCATGGTCCTTACGGAGTCCCAGCATCCACTACGGACTACGAGAAATAGATTTATCGGTAAGTAAAATCTTATTTTTAAAGTAAAAGAAACATAGCTCTCTAGTTACCTCCCTGTCACTGGACACTGAGGGGCGATTTCAATTGTTTTTGGCCGCCTGTAGGTCCCCTTTACAGTGATGGGAGCTAATCAGTTGTTTGTGCCAATGGGCCTGAATACCATGCTCATTACTTCTGCATACACCCTCTTTAGGTTGCGAGCAGAAACCTGCAAAAAGTCCAGCTTTTGGGCACCCAAACTGCCATTTCGGCAGCATGCACAATACTTTGCATAGGTTTAGACAGTTTATGCGTCACTTGCACCCTTCTGCACCTATTTCTTAAACGCACCCAAAAACAATTGTTTTCCCCATATGCTGTGCAAAGGGCTGATCATGCTTCCCCCTGTATAGGGGGAAGCGCCCCCAGGCTGAGCGTGACACCTTAGGGCACCACCACAGCCACCCAGTGCCATGCAGATCCTGCTGACCACATACAGTACAACAGGGTGCAGAGGGGGAGGTGTGTACTAGGTACAGGAGTTGGCACTCACCATCTTGATGGAGTGCTGGTACTGGATCCTGGGCAGCATGTCCTGGCTCTGCCAACAGGTGGTGTCCACCTGGTTGTTGTAGTTGATGCCGTGCTACAGGTGGCAGGACTTGGTGACCCTGGTCTGCATGCAGTACTGGATGGGGTGGGAGGGTTAGGTGTTGGTGGCTGCAGCGTTAACAAACTCAACCATGCAGTCTGTTTGGTGGGGTGATTATATGGGGGTCTCTCCTGCAGTGTGCTGGCTAATTACAGGGTGGTCTGGGTGCTGGAAGCCCCCTGTGATATGCTGGCTCATGGCTGAAGCTGCCACAAACTTCTAGCAAGCTTTCTTCACTGCTGGGATTCCGGCTGAAGCTGCTCTCTGGAGCAGGGTTTGAGGCCGCGGTTGAGAGGATACGTGTGTCTCTGCAATGGCCAGGGCGGTACAGAGATCTGGCTGTCTGCATGGGGGCTATGGTGACAATGTGGCTGGATACTGGGCCAAATCATTCAATTGTACAGTGCACCGGCTCAGGGGATACACCCCACCCCACCCCACCCCCCCTCTGGCTGAGCCCACCCATGGCACTTGGAAAAAATAAACCTTATTGACAGGTGACCCCCAAAGGCATGTTGCCCCCACCGGAATCTTCCTGGTAAAGCCTATGGCCAATTCGCCACTGAGTGAATCTCCAGAAAGTGAACATAAAGTCCCGTGCATCACACGCATTTACATATTTTTTTTTTACATTTTAAACTGGTTTGTTACAAAATTGTTGTTATGTGAAAACTTAATTGCTTAGTAGCAATGCTTTACCCTATAACTTAAGACCCACTAAAATCTTGGTATTTTGGAGAAGTACGTCGTGAATTTGTGTAGCTGTCCCATGCATCACAGAGAATCGCCCCACTGCGTCTCGGGCCACCACAGTAAATTCCATCCTTGCCTACTTTTGTGCATTAGTAGAACCTCCATAAAATGGACTTGATGAAAATAGTAAAAATATCACATCAAAGTACAACCTGTTACCTCTATAGGACTGTTCCATTTATCCATTAACATTTCCATGTTAATTTCCAAAACTGCTTCTCAGTTTAGCTTATTTTATGTCTCAGATTAAAGATAAGAGTGGGGCATCTGCATTGTCTTTATAATATGTCTCTTAGGTGTTTGTAGCTTTTATAACATTTGCCAAAGTGCACCTACACATGTCCTTTCCCACACAAGTGCAAGCGTAAGAGACCCAATTCCCGAGACTTCAGTTTCCCTATGAAAAAAAAAGATTATGCATCCTCTTGCAAAGCAGGGAATGACATATAAATTCACCCTCACCTCATCTCATTTATTGTCCCACAAAATGAAATCTTGTTCCTGTACTTCCCGCACACTCCTAATCCGCAACTAAGGACCGCAACAAGCTCTACTCCTCCGATCACCCCCTGCAGGGGTCACCATGCTGGCCGTATTTGTGCGTTTGCCCATAAAACTGAGTGCAATCATTTTTGTGTTTTTTAAACAAAACTTTATTTTATTTATTTAAAATATTACTTGTAATTCCCTATACTATTCCTATTGTCCATAGTCCAATAAGCACAGCTCAGATAAGAGAAACCCACGTCTACAAGGGTTTCAGATAGTATCAGTGGTTGTTTGATAGGCACTTGGCCTTTATGCGACCTATTATTTGCAGGCAAATCATGAATGAACGCCAAGTTCCTAAGATTAAATTAAACAGGTGCACACAGTGCCCATGTGGCACTAGCGTAAGGGTTGCATTGTAACATAACCAGATGAAGACATTACTGTCAAATATGATTTGCATTGCATTCTACTCACTTAAAGGCATTACCTTGCCAGTCTGGAAAGTAATATAATTCCATTTTACAAACAGTAGCTGTTTAGAAGCCATGCAAATTTTCCAACTAATCATTTTTATTTTGTTGAGCTAAACCAAATTACTTATGCAGTACCCTTCATATAAGAAACTCACCACTGTCTATTAAGGTGGGTACACACTAATAGATATATCTGCAGATCAGTTGATCTGCAGATATATCTATGGACGGATCGGGCAGTGTGCTGTGCATACACACTGGCCGTTCCGTCGGGGACTGACGTCATGAACTGGGCGGGCGTGTACACACGCCCGCCCAGTTCAGCTGTCAATCACCGCCGGCCGCCGCAGCATGTGCACGGGCGGTCGGCCGACCGCCCCGTACACACACAGCGACGCGCCAATATATCGGTAGATATATTGGCCGTCGGCTGTGCTGCGCAGCCGACGCGATACGTCTGTGAACGACGGAGTTCACAGACGTATCGGCCGTACACACTGGCCGACGGTCCCGCGATATATCGGCCGTTCAAGAGAACGGCCAATATATCGACCAGTGTGTACGGGCCTTTACAGTGTAATCTAGAGTGTTTGAAGAGACAAGTGAATTAAGTTATGTAACAGTTTTCTGAAAAAAATAGTTTTCTTTAATGGATGAAGGTGTTGTGACCTATGGATCATAGTAAGGGTGGGTACACATTAGGACGATCGGCAATTGGGCTGATGGTTGGGGTCCTGCACCATGCCAGATTGCCGGTACACACTAGCCGGATGTACTGTAATAAACAACAGAATGAGTCTCGTTCCGTCCTTCATTACACTCCACCATGTTGCATGCAATATCTTCTGATTGGCCATGGAGAACGGCTGACTGGAAGATATCACATGCAACACTCGGGAGATCGCTATAGTGCATACACACTACGCGATGATGGCAAATCGTCCTGACATTGTGCTAGTCTGTACCCACCCTGTCAATGTTATATTAAATGTTGGTAGTCTATTTACTGATATACTGTATTTTGTGGATACAAATGCTATTTCTAATTCTTACATTCTAATTCATTCTAACTCTAATTATATTAGTTTCTTCTAAATGTAACCTAACAGCTTCATCCACTCGCCTCCTCTTTTATTTACTAAGCAAGTACCCCTCTACTAACCAGGTGGTTGTGATTGTGTTTATGCCCAAAATTGAAAAAGGCAATGATTTTACTAGCAAACATGGCTAGTAAAAGCATTGCCCTTTTAAATAGCGGTAAAAAACATGATTGAAAGCACCGAGTATTAGAATCTGAAGCATAGTAATAAGACCCAGGGTATAGTGTAAGCTGAACACACACTAATTATCTGGCAGATCATCTGCCAGATCTGGCTGGTTGGAATGAAAATCTGGTAACGGATGAGAGCAAATGACAATCGACCATTTGCTCCCAGTCGAAAACGGACAAAACCTGATGTTCAGGCAAGTTGGTTAAATCACGGCTTTGAGCCGTGCAAAAGGTTTTGTCCGTTTTTCAGTATTTGGGAGCAACTGGTCCATTGTCATTTGCTCTCATCTATTACCAGATTTTCATTCCAACCAGCCAGATCTGCCAGATAATTGTATAGTGTATGCCCATCTTAACTGTAATTTTTCAAACACAGCCTGTGACATGGAAGTTAAGCTTGGCATACACTGTACAATTATCTACCAGATCTGGCTGGTTGGAATGAAAATCTGGTAACGGATGAGAGCAAATTTCAGTTGGCATTTTAACCATGATTTAACCAATTTGTATGAATAACTTTTTTGTATCCGTTTTCCAGTGTTTGAGAGCAAATGATCAATTGTCATTTGCACTCATCCATTACCAGATCTGGCAGATTATCTGCCAGATAATTGTATAGTGTATGCTCAGCTTTAGGAGCTGGTTGGCTGGTCATTTATCACTCCTTCCCATCTCCACTTTACCACTTAATTCATTTGGGCCTGAACCATACCCCCCAACATGACCCTCTCCAGGAGGGACAGAATGCTCTGCTTCTGAACTTTTCTCTTAATATATGCTTGCCGGCACGTGTTTTGAACAGGTTAATGGATAAGAAAGGTGTTTTAGCACAGGTGATGGCAACCCTAAATTAAGAGAGAAGTCCAGGAGCAAAGCATTCTGTCCCTCCTGGAGAGTGTCATGTTGTCAGGTACTGTATGCCTAAACCCCTAGACATCTGAAACTTATCTAGCACCTTCATGTTCTTTATCCTGTGATACTTTTTAAACTGCTGCTCTATTAGTATCCACCTCCTGACAGGTCTCAGAGGAAGGGTATATTATTACATTATTATGCAATGCCCAACCTAAGCAAAACTATTACTGGCCACTATGTATTTTGGAAAGAAATTAAGTCTGTAGCTATGTGGACAAGATAGGACTTATTCCATTTGTCTGTACAGACATGTGCAGACATGCCCAAGACACTCGTTCATGTCATAAAACCTTCACATATGCAGACTACTACTTGTTATGCAATGTGGCACTGAATCAGAGATAAAGACACCTGCATGTGTCATAGTAGATAAAATAAAACATATATAACACTATTTGAGAAAAGGATAATACCTTGGAAACATACAGAATGAATTGATTTTTGAAAATATATTTTCTCCACTATCATACTTCACCTATGTGAAATCTAGGCAACTGTCTTGCATCATGCTTGACTATTGTTTACTTTGGTAAAGGCGAGTCATATAGGTTAATTTATCAATGTTTTTTTAGCACAGTTAGTACATTATGCAGCACTTATCTGCACTCTGTACACCTGTTAACTATCAGTGTGTAAACATATGATGCAACTCAGAATCAAAATGTGAATACAAAACCTTTAAAGCATAGCAATAGCCAAAACAACATACTGCACAAAATAACAGTTCAATAAAACAATCACATAAAAGTTAGGAAAAGTGTGGATTCACAATGCTTATATGTGTAAAGGCCCGTACACACTGGCCGATATATAGGCCGTTCTCTTGAACGACCGATATATCGCGGGTCCGTCGGCCAGTGTGTATGGCCGATACGTCTGTGAACTCCGTCGTTCACAGATGTATCGCGTCGGCCCCGCAGCACAGCCGACGGCCAATATATCTACCAATATATTGGCGCGTCGCTGTGTGTGTGCGGGCGGTCGGCCAACCGCCCGTACACATGCTGCAGCGGCTGGCGGTGATTGACAGTGAACTTGATGTATCGGCTGGATTGATCCTAAAATCAAGTAAAATCCTTACGCTACTGCAGATGCGTGACTTTTAAGTTTAGCTACATGTGCACAACCAACCCTGACTCCCCAACTGCACGTGTCAAAATAATATCAATCCTTAAGAAGATTGATATTACATTACTTCTCTGTATTAATTCTCTGTATTAAATGCAGATCCATTATCGATCAACAAGATTGACGCAGACCAGGGATTTGTGATCCTTAAGCCGCATACACACTGGAAGATATGAAGTAACTGTATGAATGATAATTATACAATATGATCGAGATATACAGTATATATATATATATATATATATATATACCGCAAAAGTTCCAAAGATTTGGAGGTGCACTCTCACAAAGAAAACTCTCGTATCAGCTTCTCATTTAGATCACCATTATTTTATTGTCGACGTTTCGGTCTGGTCACAGGCCTTTATCAAGACAGGTGATGTAATGTGTCACATATTCAATGCTTTTGACAAATGAGATTAATCTGCAAATAGACAGTAATGACAATTACAAACAGTAAGCCTCACCGGCCCCTATAGGGGCCAATTCACAGAAACAGATCCACCACCAATATCCACCATTAAGGTGATAAAAACATTCAATAAGGTGTACAGATGAAGTGTGTTCACAAATACCTCGAGGACCACAAGCTCTTGCAAGGGTCGCAAAGTCACGTGATTTTAAAATCATACTTGAAAAAATCCATACTGTCAAAAAAGAACCAATACATATAGCCATAAATCCGTGTATGATTTACAAACCAATGCCTATCTAACCATATTCAACAGAATTAATGGTGATACCGAGCTAATTAAAATACCTGGCTCAGGTGGCCTAGATGCATGGATGCAGCAGCTTCAGTGGCGAGGCTAACGACTATAGCCGTCCAGCTACAAGTAGCAATCTGTCCAAACAACAATAGCTTAAGTATCTAGTATCACATTCACAATCATGGAAACCTCACTCAGGGATAAAAAACGCATATAAGTACTTACATCTGACAGGAGCTGCTGGCACGTACTGCTGCATGCTGCCTCACTATCAGTGAACTCTATTTAAGCTCCCCGGACCGGAAGTGCCCTCAGTTACCGGAAGTAACTGTTACCGGTGAAGCAAACTCCAAATAACTCCTTTTAACGATCCCTCAAACAAGAGACTAAGTCATAGATCCCCTAAACAGACTGCTGTTATTACCATAAGTGAGATGTAGACAACGAGTTCATCAGAAAGGCGCTGTACACCAAGCGCCTTTCAATTCGTCCCACTTCCGGGCGTGTCAACTCCCGGAAGT
The DNA here is from genome assembly GCF_028390025.1 of Pseudophryne corroboree. NCBI lineage: Eukaryota > Metazoa > Chordata > Amphibia > Anura > Myobatrachidae > Pseudophryne > Pseudophryne corroboree. Next base: position 486,415,697 of record NC_086447.1, on the reverse strand, counting down.
GCGTCACTGTGCGTTCCACCGCTCGTCAGCGGGGACGCACGAACCCTGCATCATCACGCATTCCATTGCCAGCCTGCGGGGACACGCTCGGCAGCACGCAGTCAGAGACTGTCTCAATAGTGACACTATGGGTGAACTAGTGTTCCCGTGTGTATCAACACACGGGAGTGCAGCACTGTGCGTGCCTCCTCATATAGAGGTGGAACGCTTTAGCAAAACTCCACTAATCCCTTTCTGATGACTGTTGATTAAATATACTAATCGATCAAGACCACCTCACTCAAATATATTATAAATCTGTGAATGCAGAAAAACTACTTACATGCAATAATAAGGAATTTAGGAATAGCATTAAAACACTTGAGATATTCGTTGATAATGGGTCAACCTATAATCAGGCGTCCCCATCCTTAACATAGACATCAAACACACTAGTCTAAATTCCACGGTAGATATTATATCCATTTCAATTTTTAAACTTTTAAACAGGATCTGTACTATGGGATAGGTCCCGAAGGGGCCAGTGAGACAATCACAGAGAAGGTCCGAACAGCAAAACATAATACATAACAACATACAAACCGTGACATATAAATTAAAAACACATGCCTGTGCATGTGAGGTCTACGGGTACATGGTAAACCATCAATCCCTATATTAATATGGAGCTCCATGCTCCCACCCTGTTTATCTTCAAGACAATAAGAATTCATTTTCTGATGCCTCAATGAGTTCAACCCATCACAAAAATATGTTTAATGGATTGGCCTCATTGAGGCCCCTAGGTGCTACCGTATCCAGAGCGTGGATCCAATAACACTCCCGCTGTCGAAGAGCTAAAGTGCGATCCCCTCCAGTTGGATTCGGAGGAATCCAATCAATGAGTTTGCACTTCAGACTTGCCACTTGATGCCTGGCTTCCAAAAAATGGCGTGCTACCGGCTTATCTGTCTGACCTGTGAGTATCGCCGTATGGATGGATGACCTGTGATTGGCCATCCGATCGCGGAATTCACGTGTGGTGAGTCCGACATAGTACAAACCACACGGGCATTTTAATATATATATAACGAAATCAAGGCGGCAATGCAAGTGGTATTTGAGTCTAATCACCTTTCTCGTATGGTGATGGGTGAACGTGGGTCCCACAATCATGGACCTACACGTGGTACAACCCCCACACGAGAAGCACCCCGGTTTGGCCCGCATCAAGGAGGTCCAGGGGGTCTTACTCTTCGCTTCCTCAGGGAACACTCGAGGTCTCATAAGGATTTGTTTTAAATTGGCCCCTCTCCTGTACACCATCATCGGTGCTCCCATCTGTCCAAAAGGCAGACTGTCGTCTGTTTGGACGATAGGCCAGTGGCGATGTAATGCCTTTCTCATCTGAGCTGAACTTTCCTGAGATTGTTTCTTGGGTCTTGTGCCCATAAAGATCTGTTCAGCTTTTTGTAAACAACTACGCAGCTGTTTATTTGAGTAACCTCTCTCTTGAAATCGTATAGTGATCTCATCACATTGTTCACTTCTGCATGTCATTTCTGAATTCAATCTCATTACCCTAAGGTATTGTGAAATGGGAAGACTGTCCTTTAAAGCAGGCGGATGATGGCTAGTGGCCTGTGACAACTGATTACGATCAGTGGGTTTGCGGAAAAGTGTGGTGGTCAGCCGTGTCCCCGTGTTGATAAGGGTGACATCCAAAAAGTTAATTTCTGTGTATGAACAAGAGGCGGTAAACCAAATGGGGCTGGCCAGTGAATTTAAATCATTGACCATTTGTTCAAATGCAACCTGTGTACCTCTCCATAATAAGAAAATATCGTCAATAAATCTGCAAAAAAAGACAGTATTCTGGCCATATCGGGGAAAAATGTGAGTAGCTTCGTACCATGCCATAAATAAGTTAGCATACGCAGGGGCCAAATTGGACCCCATTGCCGTACCTGAGGTCTGCATGTAAAAATCCTTTTTATACAAAAAGTGATTATTAGTAAGCACTAACTCGACTAGTTCCGACAAAAATTTAGTGGGATAACCAACACAGGGGGTTCTCTCAAATGCTTGTCTTAATACTTCCACTCCTTCAGAGTGAGGTGTCACTGTGTATAACGAGCAGACATCAAGGGTCGCCAGTAGAATTCCACTGGTATCCTTAATGTCCGACACACATTGCAAAAAGTCTCCGGTATCTTTCAGATAACTAGGAATCGAATGGACCATGGGTTGTAATACGCTATCCAAAAAGATAGCTAGTGGTTGGAGTAAAGAGCCTTCAGCGGCAATTATGGGCCGTCCTGGAGGGTTCGTAAGTGTCTTATGGATTTTCGGCAACAAATATATGATCGGGCATCGTGGATGCTCAACCGTAAAATATTGTGCTAAATCATCCGTGATCCATCTTTGTGCTAAGCCCCTTTTGATAGCCTCATCGATTTTATTTTTTACAGCTGACACAGGATTGGTTTTAAGCCGTGCATAGGTAGTGGTGTCAGAGAGTTGTCTCATGACTTCATGGTCGTAATCATACCAGTCTTGGACAACAATTGCCCCACCTTTATCGGCTGGCCGGATTACTATATTAGTTGCATCTTTTAGCTGTTATATATACATCTTTTAGCTGTATATATATATATATATATCCACTGGACTCTGAGAGGAACACATCATCATTTTTATGCATATTATGCCCAGTGCTCTATATGCTGAAAGTTGATCATCATCCACAACAGTTCAGTGATAGATATTTGTCCATTTACCATTGGTCATACTAAGACCATTGTTGAGATATAATCCATTACGCCATGATATGAAGCCATATTGCGTTGCAATCTAATACACCAGATATAACCTGGTTGTATATACCTACCTCAACCAGTACAATTAGAGGTATAGACGGTTTATCAAGTTATTCCCACCTCATTGTCTAAGCATCCAATTTCTGTACCCCTGAATAAGTCCCATTAAGGGATGAAACGCGTTGGGTCAATCTATCTTTCTGCATTTGTGTCACTTAGTGAATCTATACCAACAAAGAAACTGAATGTAAAATCGGATAAATCCGAAGACACAGCTTTGTGAAACCTTATTGATGCTCTTGATGTTTTATTGTATTTTTATGAATAAATTTTACTTGAATGTATTTGAAACTTTTATTGTATACCACTGCAATTAAGTATGTGAACAATACCATTAATCAAATATGTGCATTTGATGATGTTTTTGAACCTTGGCTAACCGGAGGTTCTTCTAGAGGTGCTGCTTTAGACTCACATTTAGCATTATTGGGTACCCCATTCTTTTATATATATATATATATATATATGGAGGACAAACCGGTAGATCAACCGGTGGCCCGACATTTTCATTCAGCTAAACATACCATCAATTCTTTAAAATATTTTGGTATAGAACATGTGCCGGCTACTTTGAGGGGAGGTGACAGGGCCAAGATGTTATTAGAAAAAGAGACCCGATGGATCATGAGGTTGGATACCTTCTGGCCCCGGGGTCTCAATGATAAAATTAATTGGAATATGTTTATATAGAATTCTAACAACCAGCGATACTATGATATGTGTTCACTGTTCCATAAAATAGAGGATGCCGTAGGGGACGGTCTATCTTTTTAAACTGACCCCTTTGAGTGTAGTTAATTATCTATGTGAGATGGCCTTTAGTACAGGGATCATATTTTGCTGTCTCCATCTATCAATGATGATATCACAATGGGTATTGTTTTTATTTGAATGTCACATTGTCTTAATGTTATTTGTATATTGTGTTTGTTTGTGTCTTTTATTATATAGGGGGCGCTCAAGCGGTCCACCTCCATACAGCGCCTGCCAGCGGGGAGAGCGGCCTTTGATATCCAACTGATGTGCGGCTGGGCCTGGCTGACACGCAAGCGCTGGGTCTCCATGGCAACAGTGACGCGCCGGGCGGAAGTGACCTGGCGGCTCGGCACCCGGAAGCAGGGACGCGAGGAGGAGATGCGGCAGCTGGCGCGCTCCGGAGGTATATAGGGGGGTAAGTGTTCTTTGTGTGTTTGTTTATATTACCTTGTATTGGGCCTGAGGAATGGGCTGATGCCCTGAAACGGCTGTTGCCCTTGAATACAAAATTTCTGCATATTGCTGTCTCCAGTGCCGTTCTTTCTTGGATCTATGTGAATACTTTGTCCTGGCACGGAGCAAGTTGTGGATAGAGCTGTGGAGTGCCGACTGCTTTGCAAGTATATATATATATATATATATATATATGTGTGTGTATATATATATATATATATATATATATATGCACTGCTCAAAAAAATAAAGGGAACACTAAAATAAGACATCCTAGATCTGAGTGAATTAAATATTTTTATTAAATACTTTGTTCTTTACATAGTTGAATGTGCTGACAACAAAATCACACAAAAATTATCAATGGAAATCAAATTTATTAACCCATGGAGGTCTGGATTTGGATCACACTCAAAATTAAAGTGGAAAAACACACTACAGGCTGATCCAACTTTGATGTAATGTCCTTAAAACAAGTCAAAAGGAGGATCAGTAGTGTGTGTGGCCTCCACGTGCCTGTATGACCTCCCTACAACCCACACAAGTGGCTCAGGTAGTGCAGCTCATCCAGGATGGCACATCAATGCGAGCTGTGGCAAGAAGGTTTGCTGTGTCTGTCAGCGTAGTGTCCAGAGCATGGAGGCGCTACCATGAGACAGGCCAGTACATCAGGAGACGTGGAGGAGGCCGTAGGAGGGTAACAACCCAGCAGCAGGACCGCTACCTCCGCCTTTGTGCAAGGAGGAACAGGAGGAGCACTGCCAGAGCCCTGCAAAATGACCTCCAGCAAGCCACAAATGTGCATGTGTCTACTCAAACGATCAGAAACAGACTCCATGAGGGTGGTGTGAGGGCCTGACGTCCACAGGTGGGGGTTGTGCTTACAGCCCAACACCGTGCAGGATGTTTGGCATTTGCCAGAGAACACCAAGATTGGCAAATTCGCCACTGGTGCCCTGTGCTCTTCACAGATGAAAGCAGGTTCTCACTGAGCACATGTGACAGATGTGACAGAGTCTGGAGATGCCAAGGAGAACGTTCTGCTGCCTGCAACATCCTCCAGCATGACCGGTTTGGCAGTGGGTCAGTAATGGTGTGGGGTGGCATTTCTTTGGGGGGCCCACAGCCCTCCATGTGCTCGCCAGAGGTAGCCTGACTGCCATTAGGTACCGAGATGAGATCCTCAGACCCCTTGTGAGACCATATGCTGGTGCGGTTGGCCCTGGGTTCCTCCTAATGCAAGACAATGCTAGACATCATGTGGCTGGAGTGTGTCAGCAGTTCCTGCAAGACGAAGGCATTGATGCTATGGACTGGCCCGCCCGTTCCCCTGACCCGAATCCAATTGAGCACATCTGGGACATCATGTCTCGCTCCATCCACCAACACCACGTTGCTCCACAGACTGTCCAGGAGTTGGCGGATGCTTTAGTCCAGGTCTGGGAGGAGATCCCTCAGGAGACCATCCACCACCTCATCAGGAGCATGCCCAGGTGTTGTAGGGAGGTCATACAGGCACGTGGAGGCCAAACACACTACTGGGCCTCATTTTGACTTGTTTTAAGGACATTACATCAAAGTTGGATCAGCCTGTGGTGTATTTTTCCACTTTAATTTTGAGTGTGACCTTCAACTATGTAAAGAACAATGTATTTAATAAGAATATTTCATTCATTCAGATCTAGGATGTGTTATTTTAGTGTTCCCTTTATTTTTTTGAGCAGTGTATATATATATATGTGTATATATATATATATATATATATATGTATGTATGTAAAACAAGCCCCAGTTTTGCTCTGTTTAGTAAGCTCCAGCCTCTGGGAGTACCCTCTGTTAGTCAGTGTGCACAGATATAAATTAACAAGGGGGGGGGGGGGGGTTCCCAAGGGAGCTAATTATGGTAATATTTTAGCTACACAATATCTCCAAGATATTTATAACCACAAGATTTTCTAAGAACACATTTATTCATAAAACAATACTGGATCCCAGTCAATCATTTTGTCACCAGCACATCCAAAATGACAATTCACAATTACTTATTAAAAACATGTATGTTACAATCATTTGTGGGTATATGATTTATAATCCAATTTTCATTCAACACCGAATAAGAGAATGCATGATGACTTCAATCCTATGGAGTACAAGCCAATGCATTTCGTCCAGTGGACTTCATCAGGGGTCAAAATACCAAGGATCTGGATATCTAAATTAAATATTTGGATTATAGTAGTGTGATTTACAGTTAAGTGGTCATCTAATGGAGCAATTGATATACGTACCAAAGAAGTCGCCAGTATACTCATAAGATGCAATTAGCGGTACGAATGTAGTATGGTCCCACAATTATAATGATCTGAAAGAACCACACCATTTTATGAGGATATAGGGGTATTAACATATCCAAATTGTAGTCATGATGTTGTCTTATTGCTAAATGTATTACACAATGTGACAGATATTACATGTTCCATCTGACACTATAATATACAAAATAAATACAAAAATTAATTTAACACTCAGCATGGACATACATAGCACTGAATCAAAAAACAGGACATAATCATTCTTATTACGGAACATATACGTACCAATGTGATACTTCAAAAACAATTATTGTTGGATTTGCCGTTGGCAACCGGTATGTTGTGAAAATCAAGCCTGCAATATTAAGGTTTGTACAAGTAACCGTTTGTATTTGAATTTAGTAGCACCGATCTAACATACTACTTCTAATATAAAAGGAACCCATTGATTTTTAAATCAAAATATCGTTCTATATCCAATTAATATTCAAAATGACATTACCCAGATCACTTTACTAAAAAAAAAATATCCATATCCATAATATAGAGTGTCATTTAGTGTTTAAATATACCTATTTCAGGGTCCTTATCATTTTGACAATACAGCCCGTCCAAAATTCTTCTTAAAATACTTAATAAATATCTCTATAGCATCTATGGTACAATTTAACAAAAATGCATACTGGACTAGAACTTCTATTATTATCTTAAATGCTTAAATCAAAGGCAATGTCCCCATATCGTACAACAGCCATTATGGATAAGCCTGAATGTGATGGCAAGTGTAACTTACTTGTCAGCTCTGGAGTCACCCACCCATACAGCAATAGTTCTCACTGGGAACTGAACTGACTTAAATACCTACTACACAGTGACATCACTTCCTGTGTCCTACTTTGATACTAATGTTCTGCATCTGTGATTCGATTTAAATAATCTCTCCTCTAATGGTTTCTGTTGTTACCAATTCTCTTTCTTTAGTGGTGATAATTTTTTATTTTTTTTCTATATAGTGCTCTATATTATTACTAGTGTAATTTGGATTATATTTACAGTATCACACTGTGCCCTCTATAAGTAAATTGTTACTGGTTTTTTTTTATATAGTGCTATATATTATTACTAGTGTGATTGTGGATTATATTTACAGTATCACACTGTCTATAAATAAATTGTTACTGTTGTTTTTATTTTTTTATTTTTACGTGAGCTATCAGTTAACTATCTACCTTACATTTATATAATTCTCACATAGGCTAATCTTTATCAAGCAGTTCCCGGGTACCTCTATTTATCATTTTTTTTTTTTAAATTAAGGTAAGGTCTGACTTGCCATCACATTTATGCTTTACCATTTACAAGGTAGGCCGTACAGCCATGGTATATGCAATTGTATACATCTTCTTATATCAATCAGAAAAAATAGTAATAGATGATATTGATAATAATAAAATAATATAAAGGTCAGGCTTTTTGTATCGACTATGACCAAACTGAGGCCTTATACCCCTATTATAAAAAAGACACATTATCGATGCCCTCATTAAGGCCATTAGGAACCAATGCATAGGCGTAGGAACAGTAGGTGCAGCTGCTACGGGGCGCAGGTCGTCTCCGGGGCCCAGCCCTCCCCCTGCACACACACTAACTTCTCCTGTGCCCCGTGGCTTCTCTTTTGGCAGTGTGCTGCTGCTGCATGCACATTTGCTGTTGGTGTTAGTGCTGGGTCTGTCTCTCCGTTCACGCTGGTGCTGGCAGGAGGCATGGCATTGTTTAGCTTGGTCCTCTCGGCATCAGTGGGGACGGAGTGACGGAGCCGGCTTGGACACTGGTAGCAACTGTGCGGCAGCGCACTGTTAGAGGAGAGGCCACGAGCAGAGGAGGTGAGTGCCGCACACCACTAAGCCTTGAGTGGGGGGCGGGAGTCGGGCGGATGTGATGAGGTTGGGGGGGGGGATAGGGATAGCTTTGGGGTGCGAGGGTGGTGGGGGCCCTAAAAAGTTTGCTATGGGGCCCCATTGAGAATAGCTACGCCCCTGAACCAATGTATTAATGGTATATATCCAAAATGTTTCTCTTTTGGATAATGCTAGATCTCTACTACTCCCCCTTGGATCTATTAGTATATGTTCTAAAGCTGTGAACTAAAAATTTTTTCAACTGTTGAACTGTGTTTATCCATATAGTGTTTGGGTAAACTATGGGAAGTAATTTTGTTTTTAATGTTCCTCATATGCTCTTGGATTCTGATTTTTAAGTGTCTTTTAGTTTTTCCAATATATGCTAGTCCACAGTTACAAGTGATCCTATAGATTACATATTCAGTATTACAGTTAACCATTTGGTTTAACCTGTATATTCTGCCTGATGGAATTTCACAACTGAATTTTTTTCTTTCCATAAATTTGCAACAGATGCACTTCGAGCAGGGGAAACATCCTTTAGTCTTTTGTAGGCATCCCATTTTTTGTTCAGTTTTAAAAGGCTCTTTCATCCTACTTGGGACAAAGATGCTCTTTAGGTTACTGGCCCTACGGAATACCAGTTCCGGTTTAGTAGGTAAAGACGGACCTAATATGGGGTCTTTGAACAGTAGGCCCCAGTGCTGTTCCATTATTTTTCTTATAGTGTAGTTCTCACGGTTGAACTGGGTAATAAAGAGTCTGGATTTCTGAATTCTTTGGTTAACTTGTTTGTATTTTGGTTGAAGTATTGCCTCCCTTTCTCGTTCAGCTGCTTTTTCTTGCATCTTCAAGTAATTCTATTTTATATTCCCTTTCAATAAACCTGTTTGTCAGGATCAGGGATTGTTCCCAATAGTCGTTCAGAGTGCTGCAGTTGCGCCTAATTCTTAGGAACTGGGAAAATGGTACTCCGTCTTTCCATTTCAGCAGATGGCAGCTCGATTGTGGAATACAGAGCTAGCCCTAACCAATATGATGCCCTAGGCAAGATTTTGGCTGGTGCCCCCTAGCACCACCGTTGGTTCCGCCTCTGACCTTGCACCTCTTTCCCAGCACCATCACCCCTCATCCATAGCAGTCCTTATTTTGGTGTTTGTACACCCTATATTTGAAATAGGAACAGTTCGCACATTTGGCACACAGCGCAAAAAGGGGGGTGTTTTTGCTGGCAAGGGGCATGGCTACACAATTGTAACCCCAATTCCAATTACGCCACACAGCAATGCAACTTTATTCACATTTGATCATGAGCAGGGCCGGCGCCACCATTAGGCAGCTTTAGGCAGCTGCCTATGGGCGCCGGCCACTAGAGGGCGGCGCTGCACACTGTGGATGTCCGATGAACACTTTATCTATTATTCCTTTAGCTGCGCTCACTACTCCTCTTCTTCCACCCGCACCACAACAGCAACGTCATGTAGTGAGGCCCCTGCAATCTCCCCCCGCATCTGGCATATTACACCCCCATCCGCGCGATTGCACTCCTCAAGTTATGATTGCTTACCCGGCGCCCCCCTCCATCACACACACACTGTCACACCCGCCCCGCCCACCCCCTATCCTCCGATCCGCGGTAAGGTCAGTTGCTCCCCACTGACCATGCTGCGGGCTGCGGCTCGGTGACTGGCAGGGCGCAGAAGCTGCAGGGAAGGAGGCAGTATCCCTGTCAGTGTCTTCAGGTTTTGTGTTCAGAGGAGAGTCATACAGAAAAGTGCAGGCTCTCTCCTGTTGTGTGCACCTGTCATCACAGTCTGTCAGCAGCAAAAGACAGGCTCAGGCTGTATTATTACGTCTGTTACCAATTCAATTTGGATTTTAAGCTCTGGATTTTTATGTAAGTAGATAATTTATGTACATACACATGTGTGTATATATATATATATATATATATATATATATATATATGTGTGTATACGTATATATATGTATAAATACGTATGTGTGTGTGTGTATATATATATATATATATATATGTGTGTGTATACGTATATATATGTATAAATATGTATGTGTGTGTGTGTATATATATATATATATATATATATATATGTGTGTGTATACATATATATATGTATAAATATGTATGTGTGTGTGTGTATATATATATATATATATATATATATATATATGTACAAACATACAGTTAACAAGAACTGAAACACTGTTTGCTGAAACCACAATCCAGCGTCTTACTTCAGATACGCTAAGAGTGCTGCACCCATGGAGTAGTATATATATATATATATATATATATAAAATGTCTGGCACTCCCAGATGTAGTTGATAGTATCTACCCTATTTCACCCCTTTATCAAGACTTATAACCTATAAGGCTCGATAAAGGGGTGAAAATCCCTAAAACGGCTTAATCAGCTGTTGCCTGTCAGCTTTCTTTACCAAATCCCTGGAGTGCCTTCTGTTTTCTCTCTCTCTCTCTCTCTCTCTCTCTCTCTCTCTCTCTCTCTCTGTATATATATATATATATAATATACCTCTGTAAGAGTAGTAGAATCATCTCCAGCTACTACACCTTTGTCTGTATACCCACAGCGCTGCTTGTTCCCCTCCTACGTCGGAGCCAGTAATTATTAGTAAATGGCGCTGTGCTACTGGCACTGCAGGATGAGACGTCATGACGTCTCATCCCCCAAGAAGGAGCCGAGGTACTGGACTTGGAAGACTGGAGTTGGATTCTGAATCTACCTGACCATGCTGGGACCCGCAAGCCAGCTCTGAGGTCTGTGTGAGGGAGAAACTTATTAAATATATTTTATAGTGTCGGGGTGAGAGCTTCATTTAAATTACTGTATAAAGGATGGGGGTGAGAGGGGGAAATATTTAAAGGGTGGGTGGATCATTAAATCTGTACATCACAGCTAACACCAGGGGGCGCAAAATGGAGCAGTTAAATTGTTGCTCCGTTTAGACTCCCTGTAGCCTCGGGGCTAACATTTTTTCTCGCAGCCTCCTGAGGTACGAGAAAAAAAATTGTATGGAAACTCATCACTTTGGGCATACAAACGGGTGTTTGTACGCCCAAAGCAGGAAGTCTAGACGGGTTTGCCCATTTTAGGCGGCTAAATCTGGTCTGTTTGGGTGCGACATGCGCAATGTGCATGGGCACCCAAACACAATTGAATAGTGACAATTGTTTGGGCGTCTATAAAGTCCTATTTAGATAGGATTTTTAGACTCCCAAAACAATTGAATCTGCCCCTAAGAGTGTGCACACTATCTTTTGTGAGATGTATTCTAGCAAGAGAGATAAGAGTTCATGAGGGCCAAGCAGTAGTAACCAGTGGCCAACTAATCTATGTCATCGCCATGTTATATTTGGGATCACTAATGGCATGTAAGGCATTACCCCTCCTGTCACAATCATGGGATGTTTTATAGATTGCACCTCATTGAGAATTATGTCAATTTTCTTATATTCAGCATTGTGGGCCAGTCACTAAAATGCTGTCAATATTGTATGTCGTTCACAGTGATGCTCTCTGTATTGTCTGGTGTTTACTTAATTGCTTTCCGTATTGTTTGACAGTCACTAAAATGCTCTCCGTATTATCTGGTGGTCACTACAATGCTCATATTGTCTAGCTGTCATTAAAATGCTTTCCCTATTGTCTGACGGTTAGTAAAATGCTCTCCGTATTGTCTGGTGGTAAATAAAATGCTCTGCGTATTGTTTGACAGTCACTAAAATGCTCTCCGTATTATCTGGTGGTCACTACAATGCTCATATTGTCTAGCTGTCATTAAAATGCTTTCCCTATTGTCTGACGGTTAGTAAAATGCTCTCCGTATTGTCTGGTGGTAAATAAAATGCTCTGCGTATTGTTTGACAGTCACTAAAATGCTCTCCGTATTGTCTGGCAGTCATTAAAATGCTCTTAGTATTACATGGTGGTCCTGCAGACAGTGTTGTTATTGTTACTTTTTATAGTGTTATTATTTTTATATTTATGTTGTTCATAAATCTTAAAATGAATAAAATATTTAAAGAAGTCCATTATGTATGTGAGTGGCTGGGTGGAGGGTATTGGAGGGAGCAGGGGCGTTATTGTGTAGCTCTGCCTAGGGTGTCTTGAAACCTTGCACCGGCCCTGCACACATAGTGTGTTTTTTTTTCACCATATATTTTTGGAGGGGCAGTTTGTGGGTTCGGGGGGGGGGGGGGGTTGCAGTAGGAAGACATTTTGCCTAGGGTGCCGAAAAACCTTGCACCGGCCCTGATCATGAGATAGTATCCATAATTCATATTACATCCCACAGTAGTATCACTTTACCTTATAAACGTTACTCATCACAGTAGAGCCCCTTATTCACATTACATCACACTGAATTGCTCCTTATGCACATTACACCACACCCTATTGCTCTTTATTCATATTAGACGACACAGTAGTGCCCTTTCTATACGCAATGACACATAGTAGAGTACCTTATACACATAATGCCACAGATTAGTAATGCATTTATACACTTAATTCCACACAGTATTACAGCCCCTTACACAGTATTAATGTCCTTATAAACATAATGCGCCTTACACATTATGACAACCTTTATTAATGCCCTTTTACACATAATGTCCCTTACATATATGCCGCACATTATTAATGCCCTTATACACATAATGACACACATAGTGGCCCCTACACATTTGCTGCACATTATTAATGCATTTTTACATGACACACATAATGCTCCTTACACATATTCCAAACACTACTGCACAACCAACCCACTCACATGCACACAGCACTCACGCTGCCACTAACACTGTGACCTCTGCCTCTGCTTGGATACAGATGTGTCCTCATACATCTTGCCTCATTGCTAACGTCGGGCACCTTTTTTTATGTAAATGCATCTTATTTGCATTGCTATGTGGCTCTAGGATGCACAAGCAGATTCTGCTGATTAAAATGATATACAGCATGCCTATCTTCTGTGTGTGACTGTGGCTGTATCTGCATAAGAAATGCTACAAACAGAATATAGGCATGGCGCATATCATTTTAATCAGCAGAAGCTGCTGATGCCCCTAGGCATATCAAATGCCCTAGGCAATTGCCTAGTTTGTCTATGCCTATGGCCGGCTCTGGTGGAATATAACTATTAGCATCAACACTTTTAAAGTGTGTTTTGGTGCTCACTGTATTTCCCAAGTTGCCTGTAAGAACCTTTGCTAACAGGAGTTTCTTCTAGAGGTGCTGCTTTAGACTCACATTTAGCGCTATTGGGTACCCTATGTCACAACTGAGGGCCTGAGCTGATGGGAGGCAGCCTCAGTTGTAGGGGCTGAGATGTACCGGAACCTGGGAGGTTGTATCAGACCCCTGGACATGTAAGTAACATGAATAATAACTGCCCGAAGGCGTGACCACGACAACTTGGATAAAAGTCAATGATGTTTATTATGACAACTCCGCAACACAGCAGCAGTAAAAGAAAACGTAAAAAGTCAGCAAAGAATAAATACAGTTCCTGGGTACTACAGGATGGCAGGAGCCACAGGGCACTGGTAGTGTGAGATAGTTCTTATGATCTTCTAGATGGAAAGTCCTTACCAGGCCCGACTGTAGCAATGGAGATAACCCAGGATTGTGCCAGCTGGTGTTCCAGGAAAAGCTGGGTTGCTGAAGATAAAACAGCTGCTGTGGATACTGGCTGGAACCAGACTGTTGTTAGCACGGAGTGGATACTGGCTGGAACCAGTTAAATAATAAATGAACTTGGGAGCGATGAAATATGAACTGAAATGTAGAACTTGAGAGCGGAGAAATAATAATACCGGTGGAGAGTGGTAAAGTGTAGAAAGGACACCGGCCCTTTAAGGGAAGCTGTACTCTGCTGGAAGCTGAGCTGGAAGCAGGTAAAGTTGTAGCTGGAAACAGATGAATCCACAATGGATTGGAGAGTCAGGCTACACCGCAGGTGGAATGCTGGTGCGGGTCTCTATGGTGGAAGTCTTGAGACAGGAGCTGGAACCTGGAAGACAATCACAGGAGAGAGACAAACAGGAACTAGGTTTGACAACCAAAGCACTGACGCCTTCCTTGCTCAGGCACAGTGTATTTATTAGTGATGAGCGGATTCGGTTTTACTCGGTTCTCAAAACCGAATCTTATTGGCTCACTGATGTCACGTGTTTTGGATAGCCAATAAGATTCGGTTTTGAGAACCGAGTAAAACCGAGTAAAACCGAATCCGCTCATCACTAGTATTTATACCTGCAGCAAGGAAGGGATTGGCTAGGCAATTATGCAGATTATCAATACTGAGAACAGATTGGTGGAAATGATCAGCTGACAGAATCCAAGATGGCTGCGCCCATGCAGACACTTGGAGGGAAGTTTGGTTTGTAATCCATGTGGTAATGAAAACAGTAATGGCGGCGCCGGCCACCGGAGACAGGAGGCGCCAGGCTGACAGATGCACATCCAACCACGCGGACACAGCGGAGGCCGCGGCTGACGTAATCGCCACTCAGACACTCTGCATGCAGAAGTTCAGGGACGGCGGCGGAGGCCGATGGAGACGCCATGCCAGGTGTAATATGGCGTTTACTGTGACAGCGTCCCAGAGTGACAGGAGAGGATACAGGAATGTACACATCAGGATAACAGATGGGATCCGGTCCTGGAGCGCTGAGCCAGCCTTAGGAGGCATCTGATGGGTAAGAAATGGCGACCAGATACCCGGATCGTGACACCCTATTCTTTTATATATATATATATATATATATATATATAAAGAAAAATCAGGAGAACGCGCCCATAGTGCAGATAAATTTATTTCAGACAGCGGGTAACAAGGACATTTCATGAATAATGAGAGACCCGTACCCTATAAGACCCACTCTTTGGGCCAGTTTAAACACATGTCAAAATCCACCAGGCAAAACACCAGACCTGCTGTCATCAGAGACCGGACCATGCACCGCGCCGGAAAAGACCAACCCGTCAGGTCACTCGCAAGGATGCAGCCGGGATGTGGGAGCCGGGAGTAAGAGAACGCACGTCTGGCAGGCCCCGCCTCTACGCGCTTCGTGGTTACTTCATCAGGAGGTTTGGCCTGTCAGACGTTAATGGGGGCTTTATACCATAAGAGGATGTCTCGCCAGCTAAATCCAATAATTAACCGCACTTGTATAAGGTCTCCTCCATTGTTCACAGCTAATATAAGAGTACAAAAATACTAGTATATAATAAAAATTATATAATAAAAAATACATAATCGCTACTTACTAAAAAGAACATGTTTAAAACATTTTTAGAAACATTTTTAGAAACATATATTACACAGTGTGTGTTACATAGAAACAAATAGTTTTGTACCATTTAACCCATTCATTTCACACTTGTTCTTAAACACAGAGTGCATACTGCATAGATTATCTATATAAAATTCATACACAAATATACAAGCGGTCTGCGACATTATACACACAGTTTAGGACATATTCGTACACTAATCATTCGTTTAGCCATATCTAAAACAGCACATAATGGAACAATTTCACCGATTTCTCAAAGACATCCGGTTACAGGCATGGAATATATATGGCATGTCCGCAAATGTACAGATATAAGTACACAAAGCAAAATGGCCAGCATATTATTATATTATTCCCATTTTAATACGGAGCTGATTTCTACAAGTTGACGATTTACATCCGTATGAGGCATTATCAAATGAATAAATACATTTATTAATGCATTCACTCAGAATCTTTAAAGATCGGAAATAGTGTAAGTAAAGAGCTCAAATTTCAAACCCTACACTACTTAAATACTGAGATGGAAACAAGACTCTAAAAGGGTATTTTATCTGTCTCTAATAAACGGAGTGATCTCATAGTTTTCATCGAGACCATGTGGAATCAATGTATTTAATGTCAGTATCCAGAAGGTCTCCCTTTTCAGTAGAAATTCTTCTCTATTTTCACCCTCTTTTTTCAGCGCAACATGTTCAATGCCTGCAAATCTTAGGAGCGACGAGTCGGCATTATGTCGCTCTGAAAAATGCCGTGGAACACTGTGATTCATTACACGATTCTTAATATTTCGACTATGTTCCAATATTCTAATTTTCAATACTCTTTTGGTCTTTCCAACGTATCTAAGACCACAAGGACACATTAGAACGTAAATGCAAAAGCTGGTGTTACAATTTATAAAGGATTGAATAGTGTTATAGCGTGATGGATTCTTGTCCATAATCTTTTTGGCACCCTTGTCCGCCATACAACAGACTTTACAGCCACCACATTGATAAACCTTTCGTTGATGCAAGGAAATTATCCTTTTTCTCTGCCTGAACTGAGTACGTCGCCCAAAACGTTGATTAAAGCACATTTTTTTCACCTGATGACAGTCTCCGAGTGCCGCCTTCCATTGCACATATACTGAGCTCTCATAGCTTAAGGAGGGCACCGGAGCAGGTACCCAGCAGGGACGAGGAGTGCCGGATCTCATCATACAGTATACATATATATATATATATATACCTCCCAACTGTCCCGATTTCAGCGGGGCAGTCCCGCTATTCGGACACTGTCCCACTCTCCCTCCCGCGGGTCACAGTCTCCCGCGGGTGGGAGGGCAGTTGGGGGAGGCTTTGAGCACGCGCACAGCATCTATTCAGTGCGGACAGTGAGCCGGGGGCTGCCCAGCTGCTCAGGGAGCACTGGGCACGCCCCCAAAAAGATGGAAAATGGGCCCTCGGCCAAGCCCACTGTGTCATAGCCACGTCTCACCAAGGCCACGCCCCTTTTTAGGAAGGCGCGCGGCTAAACTGCGTGAGTGTCCTGACTCAGAGGAATTCAAAGTTGGGAGGTATGTACGGTATATACATATCGTCCAGTGTGTATGGATGAACAATGAATGATGTGCGTACCCGCAGGTCATTCTCGTTCATCCATCATTGGTGCCGACATCTTGGACTGTATCACATGATCCGTTTGTTCTAACCAGCTCCCACCTCCCAGCAACTCCAGTCACATGTTACACCCATCCTATCATCACTCAGAGTGCCCTTTTTAAGCTGCTGACAACACATTGCCATTATTACATCTCTCACACAGGATCAGTATCCTTGCTCCTGTTTAAGTATCTGCTCCAGTGTGTTCCAGCAAACCTGCTCCAATATTGTTTCATTCTGCTCAAATGCTATCCAGAAAACTTGCTCCAGCATATTCTACTGCACCTGCTCCATTAGTTCTCTAGCACCCAGTGCCGCCCTTTCCTCGAGTATGCTTCAGTTGTGCTTTCATGACTTAGTTCCAGTATTTTCTTGCAGCCTGCTTCAGTCGTGCTCCATCACTCCAGTTGCAGTGTTTCCTGCAGCAAGGGGAGGCTGAAGGCACAGCTGACAGGGCTTTTGCCAGGAGCACAGTAGCCCGAAGAGCACAGCTCTGCACCCCCAGATGCCACCTGAACTGTTCTCAGCAAGATTTCCTTCGTCTGAATGTCCTTCTTGATTTCAGATGCTGGGCAGCGGAACATTAGATTGATCTGTGGGGAGGGCGGCTTAGCATGAACTATGAGCATGGGCTGTGTGGTCTGTGAGGGGGGGCTGTGTGGAGGCAGTGTAATGTGTAGGGAGGGGGCTGTGTGGAGGCAGTGTGACCTGTAAGAGGAACAGTGTGATCTGTGGGAAGGGGCAGTATGATATGTGAAGAAGGGCTGTGCGTTGTGGGAAGTGTGATCTGTAAGCTGGACCTGTGTGGGGCAGTATGAGCTGTGAGATGGGGATAGTGTGATCTGTGAGCGGGGGCAGCAGGGACAGACTGGAGATGGCCATGGCATAGTATCGGTCAAAAGAGGGCGTGGTCACAGCTCATGAGGACTTGGCCTTGTAGCATGCCGCCATGTTTCAGTCTGTCAGGCAGCCAAGCAGAGTGCTGGAAGGCGGAGCTGCTTAGCCAGCCCTTGTCTCCAGGTGCCAGGGCTGCCAAGCAGAGCTCTGAGAGGCTGTGCTGCTCAGCCAACTGTTTCTCTGTGTGGCTGGACCAGACCATCAGGTCATTGTCCCTTCTGGAATTTGCCAGAAGTGCCAGTTGGGCAGTCTGGGCTTGGGGGGTAGTGTTAACTGTTAGGGGTGGCAATGTGATCTGTGAAGGGGGGCTGTGTGGAGGCAGTGTGATTTGTAAGGGTGGAGGGTACTGTGATCTGTAAGGAGAGCCTGTGTGAGGCAGTATGAACATTTGTGTTAAGTGCACCCTCTGGGGCTTAATGTATGGCATACCTCCCAACTGTCCCGATTTTCGCAGGGCAGTCCCATTTTTTGGGACTGTCCCGCTGTCCCACTCGTGGGCCGCAGTGTCCCGTGGTGGGGGTGGGAAGGGCAGTTGGGAGGCTCCTGCACTCGCTGCTCTGCTTAGCAGAGCAGCGGAGAGTAGATGCTGTGCGCATGCTCACAGCGTCTATTCAGTGGAGACAGAGGGAGAGGGGGCATGCCAGAAGCGCACAGAGCACTGGGCATACCCCCTCGGTGATGAAAATGGGGGCATGGCTTGCGACCGCGGCACTCCCACAAAGCCATGCCCCCTTTCACATAGGCCATGCCCCCTTGTAGAAATCGGTGCGGCTTTGCTACGCAAGTGTCCCTCTTCCACTGTAGAAGATGTTGGGAGGTATGGTATGGGGTAGCGAGCCTCAGTTGAATGGCTCCAAGCCGAGTAACTGAATCTGTACCTAAATCTCTCTGCACATTTTACATTTGCCTCACTTGCAGTATAACATGGTTTTGCCCGTGTAAAGTTACTTTCTCTTTTTTGCTTTACTTTCACCTTAGAATTAGGCCCAAACTATTCCTTCATTTATACTGCTTTTCCACCAAAATCCCTGGTCTGACCTAGATTTTTAACCCGGCATTTTACCAGGTCTCACTCTCCATTGTCCCCATTTCTCTGACGTCCTAGTGGATGCTGGGGACTCCGTCAGGACCATGGGGATATAGCGGCTCCGCAGGAGACAGGGCACAATAATAAAAGCTTTAGGATCAGGTGGTGTGCACTGGCTCCTCCCCCTATGACCCTCCTCCAAGCCCCAGTTAGATTTTTGTGCCCGACGAGAAGGGTGCAATCTAGGTGGCTCTCCTGAGCTGCTTAGAATAAAAGTTTAAGTTAGGTTTTTTATTTTCAGTGAGTCCTGCTGGCAACAGGCTCACTGCTACGAGGGACTTAGGGGAGAGAAGAAAACTCACCTGCGTGCAGGATGGATTTGCTTCTTAGGCTACTGGACACCATTAGCTCCAGAGGGAGTCGGAACACAGGTCTCACCCTGGGGTTCGTCCCGGAGCCGTGCCGCCGACCCCCCTTGCAGATGCCGAAGTTGAAGAGGTCCAGAAACAGGCGGCAGAAGACTTTCAGTCTTCATAAGGTAGCGCACAGCACTGCAGCTGTGCGCCATTGTTGTCAGCACACTTCACCAACAGTCACCAACTGTCACTGAGGGTGCAGGGCGCTGGGGGGGGGCGCCCTGGGCAGCAATGTATAATACCTTTTTATGGCTAAAATACATCACATATAGCCCTTGAGGCTATATGGATGTATTTAACCCCTGCCAGATCTCACAAACTCCGGGAGAAGAGCCCGCCGAAAAGGGGGCGGGGCCTATTCTCCTCAGCACACGGCGCCATTTTCCTGCTCAGCTCTGCTGTGAGGAAGGCTCCCAGGCTCTCCCCTGCACTGCACTACAGAAACAGGGTTAAAACAGAGAGGGGGGGGCACTTATTTGGCGATATGATTACATATATAAAAATGCTATAAGGGAAAACACTTGTATAAGGGGTTGTCCCTGTATAATTATAGCGTTTTTGGTGTGTGCTGGCAAACTCTCCCTCTGTCTCCCCAAAGGGCTAGTGGGGTCCTGTCCTCTGTCAGAGCATTCCCTGTGTGTGTGCTGTGTGTCGGTACGTGTGTGTCGACATGTAGGAGGACGATGTTGGTGAGGAGGCGGAGCAAATTGCCTGTATTGGTGATGTCACTCTCTAGGGAGTCGACACTGGAATGGATGGCATATTTAGGAATTACGTGATAATGTCAACACGCTGTAAGGTCGGTTGACGACATGAGACGGCCGGCAAACAAATTAGTACCTGTCCAGGCGTCTCAGACACCGTCAGGGGCTTGTAAAAACGCCCATTTACCTCAGTCGGTCGACACAGACACAGACACGGACATTGACTCCAGTGTCGACGGTGAAGAAACAAACGTATTTTCCTTTAGGGCCACACGTTTCATGTTAAGGGCAATGAAGGAGGTGTTACATATTTCTGATACTACAAGTACCACAAATAAGGGTATTATGTAGGGTGTGAATAAACTACTTGTAGTTTTTCCTGAATCAGATAAATTAAATGAAGTGTGTGATGATACGTGGGTTTCCTCCGATAGAAAATTATTGGCGGTATACCCTTTCCCGCCAGAAGTTAGGGCGAGTTGGGAAACACACCTTAGGGTGAATAAGGCGCTCACACGCTTATAAAAACAAGTGGCGTTACCGTCTCCAGATACGGCAGCCCTCAAGGAGCCAGCTGATAGGAAGCTGAAAAATATCCTAAAAGTATATACACATATACTGGTGTTATACTACGACCAGCAATCGCCTCAGCCTGGATGTGCAGCGCTGAGGGGGCTTGGTCGGATTTCCTGACTGAAAATATTGATACCCTTGACAGGGACAAGATTTTATTGACTATAGAGCATTTTAAGGATGCATTTCTATATATGCGAGATGCGCAGAGGGATATTTGCATTCTGGCATCAAGAGTAAATGTGATGTCCATATCTGCCAGACGACAGTGGTCAGGTGATGCAGATTCCAGACGGCACATGGAAGTATTGCCGTATAAAGGGGCGGTCCATCGGACCTGGTGGCCATGGCAACAGCTGAAAAATCCACCTTTTGTTACCCCAAGTCACATCTCAGCAGAAAAGGACACAGTCTTTTCAGTCTCAGTCCTTTCGTCCCCATAAGGGCAGGCGGGCAAAAGGGCCAGTCATATCTGCCCAGGGGTAGAGGAAAGGGAAGAAGACTGCAGCAGGCAGCCCATTCCCAGGAACAGAAGCCCTCCACAGCTTCTGCCAAGTCCGCAGCATGACGCTGGGGCCGTACAAGCGGACTCAGGTGCGGTAGGGGGTCATCTCAAGAGTTTCAGCACGCAGTGGGCTCACTCACAAGTGGACTCCTGGATCCTACACGTAGTATCCCAGGTGTACATTGGAAATTCGAGACGTCTCCCCCTCACAAGTTCCTGAAGTCTGCTTTACCAACGTCTCCCTCCGACAGGGAGGCAGTATTGGGAACAATTCACAGGCTGTATTCCCAGCAGGTGATAATCAAAGTACCCCTTCTACAACAAGGGAAGGGGTATTATTCCACACTATATTGTGGTACTGAAGCCAGACGGCTAGGTGAGATCTGAAATATTTGAACACTTACATACAAGCGTTCAAATCAAGATGGAGTCACTCAGAGCAGTGATAGTGAACCAGGAAGAAGGGGACGATATGGTGTCACTGGATATCAGGGACGCTTACCTACATGTCCAAATTTGCCCTTCTCACCAAGGGTACCTCAGGTTCGTGGTACAGAACTGTCACTATCAGTTCAGACGCTGCCGTTTGGATTGTCCACGGCACCCCGGGTCTTTACCAAGGTAATGGCCGAAATGATGATTCTTCTTAAAAGAAATATGGACGCTTTCCTGATAAGGGCAAGGTCCAGAGAACAGTTGGAGGTCGGAGTAGCACTATCTTAAGTAGTTCTACGACAGCACGAGTGGATTCTAAATATTCCAAAATCGCAGTTTTTTCCGACGACACGTCTACTGTTCCTAGGGATGATTCTGGACACAGTCCAGAAAAGGATGTTTTCTCCCGGAGAAGAAAGCCAGGGAGTTATCCGAGCTAGTCAGGAACCTCCTAAAACCAGGAAAAGTATCAGTGCATCATTGCACAAGGATCCTGTGAAAAATGGTGGTTTCTTACAAAGCGATCCCATTCGGTAGATTTCACGCAAGAACCTTTACGTGGGATCTGCTGGAAAAATGGTCTGGATCGCATCTTCAGATGCATCAGCGGATAACCCTGTCTCCAAGGACAAGGGTGTTTCTTCTGCGGTGGCTGCAGAGTGCTCATCTATGAAAGGGCCGCAGATTCGGCATTCAGGACTGGGTCCTGGTGACCACGGATGCCAGCCTGAGTGGCTGGGGAGCAGTCACACAAGGAAAAAATTTCCAGAGAGTGTGATCGAGTCTGGAGACTTCTCTCCACATAAATATACTGGAGCTAAGGGAAATTTACAATGCTCTAAGCTTAGCAAGACCTCTGCTTCAAGGTCAGCCGGTATTGATCCAGTGGGACAACATCACGGCAGTCGCCCACGTAAACAGACAGGGCGGCACAAGAAGCAGGAGGGAAATGGCAGAAACTGCAAGGATTCTTCGCTGGGCGAAAAATCATGTGATAACACTCTCAGCAGTGTTCATTCCGGGAGTGGAAAACTGGGAAGCAGACTTCCTCAGCAGGCATGACCTCCACCCGGGAGAGTGGGGACTTCATCGGGAAGTCTTCCACATGATTGTAAACCGTTGGGAAAAACCAAAGGTGGACATGATGGCGTCCCGCCTGAACAAAAAACTAGATATTGCGCCAGGTCAAGGGACCCTCAGGCAATAGCGGTGGACGCTCTGGTAACACTGTGGATGTACCAGTCAGAGTATGTGTTCCCTCCTATGCCTCTCATACAAAAAGTACTGAGAATCATAAGAGGGAGATGAGTAAGAATGTTACTCGTGGTTCCGGATTGGCCAAGAAGGACTTGGTACCCGAAACTTCAAGAGATGTTCACGGAAGACCCGTGGCCTCTACCTTTAAGAAAGGACCTGCTCCAGCAGGGGCCTTGTCTGTTCCAAGACTTACCGCGGCCGCGTTTGACGGCATGGCGGTTGAACGCCGGATCCTGAAAGGGCATTCCAGATGAAGTCATCCCTACCCTGGTCGAAGACAGGAAGGATGTAACCGCAAAACATTTTCACCGCATTTGGCGAAGATATGTTGCGTGGTGTGAGGCCAAGAAGGCCCCTACAGAGGAATTCCAACTGGGTCGTTTCCTACATTTCCTGAAAACAGGACTGTCTATGGGCCTAAAATTAGGGTCCATTAAGGTTCAAATTTCGGCCCTGTCGAATTTCTTCCAGAAAGAACTGGCTTTAGTGCCTGACGTTCAGATGTTTGTAAAAGGGGTACTGCATATACAGCCTCCTTTTGTGCCCCAGTGGCACCTTGGGATCTCAATGTTGTTTTGAGTTTCCTAAAGTCACATTGGTTTGAACCACTCACCACTGTGGACTTAAAATATCTCACATGGGAGGTGACGATGCTATTAGCCCTGGCTTCAGCCAGGCGTGTGTCAGAATTGGCGGCTTTATCATATATAAAGCCCTTAATTAATTTTTCATTCTGACAGGGCAGAATTGAGGACTCGTCCTCAATTTCTCCTTAAGGTGTTTTCTGTTTTTCACATGAACCAACCTATTGTGGTACCTGCGGGTACTAGGGACTTGGAGGACTCCAAGTTACTTGACGTTGTCAGGGCCCTGAAAAATATGTTTCCAGGAAGGCTGGAGTCAGAAAATCTGACTCGCTGTTTAGCCTGTATGCACCCAACAAGATGGGTGCTCCTGCTTCTAAGCAGACGATTGCTCGCTGGATTTGTAATACAATTCAGTTTACACATTCTGTGGCAGGCCTGCCACAGCCAAAATCGGTAAAAGCCCATTCCAAAAGGAAGGGGGCTCATCTTGGGCGACTGCCCGAGGGGTCTCGGCTTTACAACTTTGCCGAGCAGTTACTTGGTCAGGGGAAAACACGTTTGCTAAATTCTACAAATTTGATACCCTGGCTGAGGAGGACATGGAGTTCTCTCATTCGGTGCTGCAGGGTCATCCGCACTCTCCCGCCCGTTTGGGAGCTTTGGTATAATCCCCATGGTCCTGACGGAGTCCCCAGCATCCACTAGGACGTCAGAGAAAATAAGATTTTACTTACCGATAAATCTATTTCTCGTAGTCCGTAGTGGATGCTGGGCGCCCATCCCAAGTGCGGATTGTCTGCAATACTTGTACATAGTTATTGTTACAAAAATCGGGTTATTCTTGTTGTGAGCCATCTTTTCAGAGGCTCCTTCGTTGTTATCATACTGTTAACTGGGTTCAGATCACAGGTTGTACGGTGTGATTGGTGTGGCTGGTATGAGTCTTACCCGGGATTCAATATCCTTCCTTATTATGCACGCTCGTCCGGGCACAGTATCCTAACTGAGGCTTGGAGGAGGGTCATAGGGGGAGGAGCCAGTGCACACCACCTGATCCTAAAGCTTTTATTATTGTGCCCTGTCTCCTGCGGAGCCGCTATATCCCCATGGTCCTGACGGAGTCCCCAGCATCCACTACGGACTACGAGAAATAGATTTATCGGTAAGTAAAATCTTATTTTCCACTGCACTGTATTCCTGAGCTTTTCCCGGCTTGACATTGTTCCCACTGGATATGGTAAAGCCTGGGAAACCACATTAAAACCTGGGTTGTCATAAAACATGGATCAAAAGGGAGGGATGGGATTGCTCACAGCATTGCAGCAATGATGGTCGACACGTTAACAGTGTGTTGCTCTAAATTCCTAAATGATTGCAGCTTTCTGCTTTTTACACCGCAATTGAGAGCAGGATACAGCTTCTGACACTGTGTTTCCTAGTCCAGTGTCATTTTAGGAGGAGGAGAGCGCAGTTTCTGGCATAGAGGATTTGCGCACGAGGAGAGCCCTGATTTAATCAAATGGGGCAAACATGCTGAGACTGGGCACCGCAAAAGAATCGAGAATGTGAGTCAGAGACCGCAAGCATGGAGAGGCTTTCATGATGACTCTGGAAGCCTTTAAGGACGAGCAGCGGATGACACACTTCCTGATGTCGAGTGCTACGTTTCAGTATATACTGGACCTACTAACCCCAACACTGACCATGCAGATGACCAATTACCGAAAACCCATCGAGCCAAGAAAGAGACTAGCAATTGCTTTCTGGTGGTATGCTACCCCTCGGGACTACCACACAATCTCCTGCTTGTTTGGTGTTGGAATCAGAACTGTCTGCAAGATTGTGTATCAGTTGACGCAGGTACTACTGGACAACCTCTACCAGCGCTTTATCTGCTTGCCTGAAGGGGATCGCCTAAAATATATCATTCAAGGATTCTTGAGGTGAGGTCATCCACAATGTGCAAGTGCCATCGATGGTACCTATCATTGCCACCCCTGACGACCCAGCGGATTACTACAAACACAAATGGTGGCATTCGATTGTACTACAGGCTGTAGTAGACCATAAGTATTGGTAAGCCTATTTTAAAAATATATTTTTTATATGCACCGCACATGTATTTTTTTGTCTTGTTAGGGATACATAGGGGGACATTTACTAAGCAGTGATAAGAGCGGAGAAGTGACCCAATGGAGAAGTGCCCATGGCAACCAATCAGCACTGAAGTAACATCTATAATTAGCATACTATAAAATTATATAGAGCTGCTGATTGGTTGATGGGGCAACTTCTCCACTGGCTCACTTCTCCACTCTTTTCACTGCTTTATAAATGTCTGCCATAATCTGATAAACACTTTTTTTTTTTTTTAGCTTCACAGATGTGTTTGTGGGATGGCCTGGGCGAACGCATGATGCGAGAGTTCTGGCCAACTCGGATCTCTACACCCTCGCAGAGGAGAAGCAGGATGCCTGGCTGTTTCCTAAGGATGTACTGTAAGAATATCTGGTCCTTGTTTGAATTTTCATAGCTGTAATTTTGTTTCTTTAAATTGTTTTAAATGTGAAAAAGTAGTGGACAGTGTAGAAAAGGTAATCATCCTTGTCGTACTTTATAGCAGACAAACTGTTCAGCTCTCTTTACCTTTTTGTTAACCTGTGTGCAGTTGTGGCAGCACGTTGATGTGATGGTCATGGTCAGCATTACTCCAACTTACGAGTTTAGGTGTTTACTGTTAAAAACTTACCCGTTAGAATTTAATCACCGAGGCATCCAGTGTTCATAGCGTGAGTTGTAATCATAACTTAAATACAGCTACAGATACTATGGGGGAAATGTACTAAGCTGGGAGTTTTTTAGAACTGGTGATGTTGCCCATATCAACCAATAAGATTTTAGCTATTATATTGTAGAAGCAGTGAGATAAATGTTAAGTAGAATATGATTTGTTGCTATGGGCAACATCACCAGTACTGAAAAAAACCTCCCATTTACCCCTACATGTTTTTATATATTCCAAACTCGAGTACGCCGTGATTTACACATAACAATTCACTAACCTACATGATCCCCATGTGAAAATATGTTACTCTTTTCTATTTCATTACAGATATCCAAGATTGTGAATGGGGTGGAGATCCCAGTATCCCAATATACCTGATTGGGGATACAGCATACCCTGTGAGGCTGTGGCTTATGAAGGGTTTCACTCATGAAGCGCAACGATGCGGACCTAAAACTTATCCCAAAAGTTGTAGCTGCCTGCTGTATTCTACATAACATCTGCAAGATACAGAAGGAGAATTTTCTCCCAGCGTGGACTGTGCAGGACACTGTAGGGCATTGTGCTGAACCTGAGACTCCGCATGATTCTGCGGTCTATGGTGGTCATTCCGAGTTGTTCGCTCGCTAGCTGCTTTTAGCAGCCATGCAAATGCTATGCCGCCGCCCTTTGGGAGTGTATTTTAGCTTGGCAGAAGTGCGATCGAAAGGATCGCAGAGCGGCTGCAAAATAATTGTGAGCAGTTTCAGACTAGCTTCAGACCTACTCAGCGCTTGCGATCACTTCAGACCATTCAGTTCCTGTTTTGACGTCACAAACACGCCCTGCGTTCGCCTAGCCACGCCTGCGTTTTTCCTGGCACGCCTGGGTTTTTTCGAACACTCCCTGAAAACGGTCAGTTGACACCCAGAAACGCCCCTTTCCTGTCAATCACTCTGCGGCCAGCAGTGCGACTGAAAAGCTTTGCTAGACCTTGTGTGAAACTACTTCGGCTGTTGTGAAAGTACGTCGCGCGTGCGCATTGCGCCGCATACGCATGCACAGAAGTGCCACTTTTTTGCCTGAACGCTCGGCTGCGACCGAAAACAGCTAGCGAACATCTCGGAATGACCACCTATGATGGGGGACACAGCAGTTCACAAATAAGGGAAACACTGGTGGCAAACCTTCCCTCCATGTTATAGAGGACAACAAGTTCTTGTTTGACAAAAAAATTGTTTTATTTTTTCCAATAAAACTTGATTTTCAAATTGTGACAGAATTTTCAAAAGACAAAAAAAACAATAACCATTTTTTAAATATTAACTCACACACAAATGTGCCATAATATCAAGAGTTGATCTTAACAATAAGTGCAAATGTGATAGTGGGTGCTATAATAAATCGTTTTTCTGATGTTCTAAAGTTGGTCATTTGGGAAATTTTCAGTGGGTTTTGTCTTTAGTAAATGGTCAGGTTGCAAATAAAATAGAAATTCGCCCATCTTTTGTTCAACCCGATCAGATAGAGTTCATACTGGGAGATCCACTACACAAAACCTGTATCTTGTATCATTTACAAATGCTGCACTCTGCTGGGTCTGGGGCGGTGGTGGTGTCCCTCGATGCTCCCAGGGAGTTCAACTCGGTTGAGTGGGTTTATATCTGGTTAGTTCTCGTGGACTTTGACTTTGGCCCCCAGTTTATTTCCTGGGATTGTCTGCTTTACTTCCCTCCAGCTGCTCAAGTTTCTGTCAATGGCAATATTACAGCTACATTCAACTTAGGTACTTGTCAGAGATGCCCTCTTTTCCCCACGCTGTACAAGGTAGCCATTGAACCATTAGCGTATCTGATCCACTCTGGCATCTGTGGCCTACTGGCTGGTGCCGCTGCTGACACACCTAAGAATGCCAAATTGATTTCTCACAAACATTTTAAAATGCCCGCTCTAATATATATTGCAGACGCCAG
Source organism: Pseudophryne corroboree (assembly GCF_028390025.1). NCBI lineage: Eukaryota > Metazoa > Chordata > Amphibia > Anura > Myobatrachidae > Pseudophryne > Pseudophryne corroboree. The sequence continues at coordinate 486,387,286 of NC_086447.1, read as the reverse complement.
ACGCATCTTATTACCATATACGATAAAAGTGCGCTGTACACCGCAAAACACTGTATCCCATAAGAGAAAACAATACACCCACACATTATCTGAGTTCCAAAGCTCATTGAAGTATATATTTGCTATTAAAAGGATATGGATTCAATATATATTACAAAGTACAGTATACCTATAGTTACATGAATACAACTCACACAGTAAGCAGTTAAAACATAGTTACATACAATTACATACAGTCACATGCAGTTACAGGCCAGCGATACAATACCATTCCCCTCAATGCTTATGTCTCTCTCTTTCTGTAAAATCATGCCGGGACTCCATCTTACGCTGAGACCAAAACAGGAACTGAGCTGGCAATAACTCCATCATCGTCTCAGACCTTACAGCAACTCTGAGACCAAAACAGGAACTACCTTCCTGTGTGATCAGTGTGTTATCTAGTTTCTGGGGGAGGGGTTCATGATGAGTCACTATTCTATTTGTATATGCTGATCAGGTTCAGCCTTGAAGACGTCCAAAGGGCTGGCCTGAGTTTCCTGTCCACTACCTGTTTGGACTATGTATTGTTCTAATAAAAGTAATTTTAGCTTTTATACATGTAATCATAACTATCCGCTGCAATGTCCCACAACTTCACAACAAGTATCAAATGAATCTACACATTAAGCTGGTTGTTTTAATAGTAAATATGACAGGTCTATCTTGCTTCGTTCAAATAATACACATACATGACATTACTTCATTACATAATTTTAAGACATCATGATGTCTGGCGCTTGATATCACTATAATCATGTACTGTGTGAAATAGGTGTCGAATCCATCTCTGTGGCATGTCCGTGTAAATGCGTGTGTTACCATATTTTGCTGTGCTCGCTGCGCGTATTTGCAAGTATAGCGACTTATATTTGTGTAGAGTTTGTATGTTCTCTTTATGTAATATTTTTGACTTCGACAGTCCACCCTTTGGCAGTAAACAATAACTGCCATCAATTATTAACATAAGAAAAAAATATTTCATACCATAATCGGTGACCTAGACACAAGTATGTATGCATTTCACAAATCAGACGCTTGACTATATTTGGGGAAGACAGGGAGGAGGACGAGACATCCTCTATATGCACTCGGCGGTCACGGGACCACTGGTTGGGTGTGGGACAACATTCAACCTATAGAGTATGCTGGGACAGTGCTTTGGCCTATAATGTCTGATTTGCGACGAACATTTCACACATACATGTACCTACGTCTTTGTACACTGATGTTTGGATTCAATTGAGGTTCTGCTGGGTAGATGAAAAAGACACAAACAAATCGTGACAGTGACATATAAAATTTTCATGATCTACATATTCCTATAATTTTCTGAACATTGTTTCCATTTCTGGAATGTATGCTAGGTCTGTTTAATCATTGAACAAGGGTTATAAGTAGTGTCCTTCCTAAATAACGTAAACCTTCGGAGTTCGGGGAGAGCCACTCATAAACCTTTCTTCCACATATATTAATGAGCTCTTTATCTGCAATGTGTGAATAGCCATTGTCTGACTGTTCCTGATTACCTCTGAACTCCATAACTACTAGACCTTTGATTTTTCTCTGACTTTAACAAACTGATCGGCTAATCCTGGGATCCTATAAGGAGATCACTCCTTCCTTCAGAACCAGTTCCAGTCCCACACTCGACTCCTCATAAAAAAACCTAGCAAAAATAGAATATCCTGAAAGAAAATGTTTGTCAGCGGAAAAGAGAGAAAAGAGAAATAGAACAAAACAACTCTTGTTCATAACAAATCAATTACAATGACTGGTCTTTCTGCAGTCCTTTGGTATGCTCAGGTAGTGTCCAACAGTGCCGCCTCTCAGTCTTCACGGAACAGAGTCTCTGGTGATACTTTTGCGATCTCTTTGCCTTGCTCTTTGAATACACAGTTCACTTGGAACACATAGTTCACTTTGCTCTCCACCTTGCTCTTTGAACACATAGTTCACTTTGAACACACAAACTCGATGAATGTGAGCAATAAACTACTTTGTCACGAGTTCTCTCCGGGTCAGCGACCTTCTTGCAGTGGGACGAGTGGACCCAAGTCTCTCTTTCGGCGACCTTTAGTGCTGTCAACAAATCTTGGTATGGTCCTGCCCACATGTCTATTAGGCAACCTGAGCGTAAGAACAATCACACAGTCTCTTGGTTCACAATCAAGACAGTTAGCATTTGGCATACCAGCAATCAACAGTTTCAAGTTCTTTTGTCAAGTTCTCAAATGCTGGCTCATCTCAATAAGGTACTGTACTGTCACCTCATTGGTGTATTTCTGATCATTGTGCGGATCAATCATGACATGAGGTTGTCTTCCAAAAACAACCAAAAAGACACAAATACCAAAACCAAAATAAAAACAAATTTCGAAGAGGGTGATTCGTTGAGTGAAGATCTGGGAGTGGTTCCGAAGCTACATAATACTAGTGGCAGTATCTATGATCACAATAGTACAATTTCAAGCTTTGCTACTACTTCTAGGGGTACCATTATCTACACACAAATTTCTGCGCAATTTTTCTTTGCGGTAAACACAGCAGCATCCGTGGCGGCAGGAAATGCCTCTACCCAGTTTGAGAAAACATCAGTGCACACCAATACATAACAATAATTCCTAAAGGGTGTTAACTGTACGAAGTCGATTTGTATTTCCTGCAAAGATCTGTCTGCAGGAGGGATATGGGATGGCTCTGTTGGTATTGCTTTACCAATATTCTTCCTCAAGCAAGTAAGACAGGTCATTGCTCTCTTTACCTGCATGAGAATAGAATCCTGGCGCACACCAGTAGGCTCTCATCAGCCTGCACCTACCCTCTTTGCCTAGATGAGTCAGACCGTGTGCCACCTCAGCTAGACTTGGAAGGTATGCTCTGGGGGCTACTGGCTTACCGTGTCCACCTGCCCACAGTTCTGAGGACTCCTGGCCATACCCCTTTGTCCTCCAGACTGCCTCTTCCTGCAGGGAACACAAATTTTTGTATCTTAATTTAACTATTGTGTGTTTGCAATGTAGAGTACCATCAGCATAACTCAAAAAAAAAAAAAAAAATAGAAACATCTCTAGAGGAGAGAAAGAAGAAGAAAATGAAAAAGAAAATGTCAGGTTTGTTATTCACCAACAGGCATATCAGTGTGTATACAAAATTTTCCTTCACCAGTATTCCCATTCTCCACCCTTTGTGCATAACAAGGCACACTGCAGTAATACTGGTGTCATCGTGCTGTTGAGATATACTGGGTTTGGGCAGAACTCTGAAGGACCTAGGCATGTGGAGTTTGAACTGTATTTGGGTCCATGTATTGTACCACCCTGTGTGAACGCAAAAGATGAAGAGGAAACTGTAGAGAAACAGAATAGAGGTTGGTGACAGATGAGTTTGTAGAGGTGGAGAAGATTTTATAAAAATTTGACAACTGGATTGGGCACTACGGGGAAGTGATTCTCTACTTGGTCTATTCCCCTTAAAAAAAAAATTCTGTGTGTATTATCTCTACTGGGACTATCCCAGCCATCAATCCAGTGTCCTGTCCATCCTAAGTTCATAGGGAACCCGGTATCTGTGAGTTAATTTCCTCTACCTGTGATGGACATGCATCTAGAACAGCGAAATGTAACATTAGTAAGTTGCATTTATTCTGTTCTTCCCATTAACCGAATCTGTGTTTTCTATATGGCTCGTGATTCCTTACTATATGTCCCTTGGTCCCGTCTATGTGTTTAATAATGTGGCTTGTGTTTTCTGTCTAGGGGATCTATATTGACTATGTGTCCTACTACTCCTACAATCTCTGGCAAAATGCCCTTCCTTCCTACAAGTGTAACATATTATTGACCATTAGGGATCTGGGGTTTGGACTGATGGGTCTTTCCTGTATGTGCCAGTATACTTACCGTCCTCAACCTCTCCACCTGTTGTTCTCTGCGCCTAACACTATTCTTGTGATGTTTAATAGCACACTATCTAAAATTAGCTACTGTGACCCCTTTCCAATTTTGCAAAGAAGTCTGCACCCTGACACTCAATGCCTTATTGAGCCCGTCCATTTGCACAGAGACAGCCACCTCCCATTTGCCGAATTAGTGTTTACCAGTGGTCTTATCCAGATGGAGAGTTTTCTATTTCTGCAAAAGACAAAAACAAAAAAAAGTTTAACAAGCTTCTAGGTAATGCGAAGTGTTTCATTCAATCCTTCTCATCCCGTATTAAGGGTCTGTACATGGTCCAACAAACATTTCCAAGCTCATCTTTACTAGGGGCATTACTAGGAATGAATACTTCTTATATGGTAACTGAAAGAAATACCCAGGGGTTACCTTGTCTCTGTCCGCTTTCCTACTGGCAAATACTAATGTGCGGACAGATTTTTCTCCATTTCTGACGTTACTTTCTTGATTTTTTTTGTTTTATTTTTGGGTTTTACTATATATGTACACGAATGATACCATACTTACCTGTTCCACTGGTCTCAGCCACTTCCCCCACAGGCTACTGCTCTTCTTTTACTGGTTGGATACTCCTCTGGGTGCATGAGAAATGGCTGAAAATGATCAGGTCACCTTCTCCTCCTAAATAAAACTTCAACATTCATTAGTACATATATAGGTTACAGTCATATTTTTCATATTTTTATTATTTTCTATAGTTTGTATGCTGGCCGTAACTGCTTCCACATCTACATAAGGCGGTGTTCTTGCATTCTCTTTTTTTTTTCCTACTTATTTATTGTTGCTACAAGTTCAAACAGTTCTTATATTTCCATTCTTTGGTTAAACATACCACCTGCAATACCTTAGGATCAAACTCACCAACCCCTCTTGCTGTCACAGGTTTAAACAATTTGTATGTCTGACCCTTTGTTTTCGGGATTTTATCAGACATATTCTTATCCTTAAGTTCTGCAATACCTCTGGTTCAAAGCTGCTCACCTTAGGGAATGGTACCCTATCTTTGTCAGTCATATATACCCATTCATTGCAAAAAGCCTCTGTGTGTGACCCATATTTTTCACACATAATAAACCTCGCTGACCCCCTGGGCCGCGGCACCTCAACCTGAACCCTAGATTCTAAACGCCCACTGCTTGTGCAATTGGATCCCATAGCGGACTTTTTGCCAATAAACGCAATCCCCAATGCACACCGCAGATAAGCGGTGAAAGACACCTAGCGCTTTCACTCGCTCCTTCTCCACTGAGTACCACGACTCACTCCAATAGTGAACACCGCGTACCCAGCGAGGCCCTATTTGGTTTCTATTTACTGGAAGTGTTTAGGAGTGACTTACCTATTCCAGTAAATATACATCGCTGGAGATTTTCCTGAGAGAGACCAGCGAAAACTCCCTATACACCTATACACAAATCACACTTGCGTATGCTCTATACAGCGCTAATGATACCGTGATTTTACGCAAAAGCTTGTAAAGGGGTATCCAGTTGCACTATATATATCGCACCCACAAATGCGTGGTCCAATCGCACAGCATATAGGTACTTGTTACCCATCTGCCGTACAACCATGGGTCGTTGTACAAACTGGGACCCTCAGTCCGGAGCGTAATACCAAAAAAAACTTTTTACTTCAATACTTTGCAATACAATGCACTATCACGCTCCTCTATAAATCACCTCACAATTTGCGTATTTCAATCTATATTAACGTGAGTCAGCCACTTCACGCCACCAAGCCTCCTCTTACTTGATGTACCACGGGACCCGACTTCCGGGGTTCAGTTCCACTTACTCATACGTTCGCTTGCTCAAGTACACTTTATCTTTTCTGTACAGAAAATTTGGATTCATTCAGATAGGCAGCTTTACCCCAGAGGCAATACAGTTTTTAAACTAAATTTAGAGTAACCTGCTTTTGAAATCTGATAGTTATGTGCTATTGTATTAAATGTCTACTCTCCCACCTTTGAACTAAATAACACTATTGTATAATTTGTACATAGCGCCCGCATTCTTACTCACTGTGCGCAAACACGCGACCGTGCGTGTCTCTTACGCTGGGTGCGCAGTCCTTTACTTTGCCCGAGACACGTGTACAAAACCCTGCATCCACAATAAAACAAATCACACAGCTTCTATAAATGTGAGCAATACTAACTATTATAGCCCACTAAACACAAATTGTTCTGTATAAACTTTTATGCAGACCTGCGTTTGTGTCTTTATACTTACTTCCTTAAACACTGTTATTTTAGTTTTAACTTTATAGCAACAAATGTATCCTATTTCACACAGATCTATAATGACTCTAGCAATAATCAATAATTTAAATCATATGATTCAGATTGGATAGCTATCTTGCAGAACATACACTGATATAAATATACACATAGTTATAATAATTATATATATGTACCATTCACTGGTCTCCTATGAGACTCATTTACCCATTCAGTGCTTCTAATTTGCATATCAACAGAGGTTCATATGCCTGTTCAAGAGGGTAGTGGGACAGGTTAATTAACATTTCAATGGCTATCCTAAACTAGCAAGCAGATTTTAACTAAATCCTAGAGGTAAAAGAAAAAAAAAACTTTTTTTATATCTGTGTGTAATGCTTACATCAAGTATTCATCTCTTAACTCTCACTAGGCCCAGCTGAAACTATTTGTAATTGACTATGGCATGGGTTAAATAAATGCATTGGTAACTCATAAATGGTGTTTGATGTGACCAAGGAGAGCTGATTATTCTGAGCAGTGAAAATCAGCCATTTAGAAAAATGACCTTCCCAAAATGGCCGCTGCTACTCCCCCTTCCACATACATGAGGGTTACACAAAATGGTGGACAGACAATGTGGTTAGTCCAAAATGGAGGACAGACCATGCGGCTTCCTTTGTCACAAAGAAATCACACATCATACAAGCACCAGAAGTTATTTTAGGCCTGAGTTAAAAATAAAAACTATATCAAGGCTATGCAGCAACTTTTAAATGTACTTTTAACCCTACTTAACAGATAAGCAATCCAATCTGAATCAAACACAATATGACTTATTTTTGAACCTTGTTTTGCAACAATAAAAATACCTTTTTTGCATCTTAAATATTATGAGAAACGCATTGTCCCTTGAATTTCATATCAGCGTCTTACTAATAACACAACAATACACACGGATATGATGATTTTCTCAGCTTTTATGATGCGTCCATCACAAGCTGATCGACCACAGCATCGCGTTTATAATGTACAGTGCAACATTAAGAACGTGATATTGCAGACCAACCCCCATCTAAGAATGCCAAATTGATTTCTCACAAATATTTAAAATGCCCGCTCTAATATATATTGCAGATGCCAGACGCATCTTATTACCATATACGATAAAAGTGCGCTGTACATCGCAAAACACTGTATCCCATAAGAGAAAACAATACACCCACACATTATCTGAGTTCCAAAGCTCATTGAAGTATATATTTGCTATTAAAAGGATATGGATTCAATATATATTACAAAGTACAGTATACCTATAGTTACATGCATACAACTCACACAGTAAGCAGTTAAAACATAGTTACATACAATTACATACAGTTACATGCAGTTACAGGCCAGCGATACAATACCATTCCCCTCAATGCTTATGTCTCTCTCTTTCTGTAAAATCATGCCGGGACTCCATCTTACGCTGAGACCAAAACAGGAACTGAGCTGGCAATAACTCCATCATCGTCTCAGACCTTACAGCAACTCTGAGACCAAAACAGGAACTACCTTCCTGTGTGATCAGTGTGTTATCTAGTTTCTGGGGGAGGGGTTCATGATGAGTCACTATTCTCTTTGTATATGCTGATCAGGTTCAGCCTTGAAGACGTCCAAAGGGCTGGCCTGAGTTTCCTGTCCACTACCTGTTTGGTCTATGTATTGTTCTAATAAAAGTAATTTTAGCTTTTATACATGTAATCATAACTATCCGCTGCAATGTCCCACAACTTCACAACAAGTATCAAATGAATCTACACATTAAGCTGGTTGTTTTAATAGTAAATATGACAGGTCTATCTTGCTTCGTTCAAATAATACACATATATGACATTACTTCATTACATAATTTTAAGACATCATGATGTCTGCGCTTGATATCACTATAATCATGTACTGTGTGAAAGAGGTGTCGAATCCATCTCTGTGGCATGTCCGTGTAAATGCGTGTGTTACCATATGTTGCTGTGCTCGCTGCGTGTTTTTGCAAGTATAGCGACTTATATGTGTGTAGAGTTTGTATTTTCTCTTTATGTAATATTTTTGACTTCGACACACCATTGTCCATTCCGCCGATAACATGCATTTGTTTCTGGCCGACACTTGTGGCTCGGACTAACATGTGTTTGTTTCTGGCTGACACTTCTGGCTTGGTGGACTTTCTCCTACATGTGATACTGAATTTAGTAATTTTTCAGGCCTTCTCATAAATTGTTCTAAATCCTACATTTTCCTTTTTAGGGGCTCTTTACCTGCGCAGATATCTCTGTCCTTTCCTAAAGTGCACTTTGGGGCTTATTCAGGTTAGCAAACCAAAAAAGCACACTAATGGGCAAAGAGATTTTGCACTGCAAATGGGGCAGATGTAACAAATGCAGAGAGATTTAGATTTGGGTGGGTTATTTTGTTTCTGTGCAGAGTAAATACTGGCTGCTTTATTTTTGCACTGCAATTTAGATTTCAGTTTTAACACACCCCACCCAAATCTGACTCTATGCACATGTTACATCTGCCCCACCTGCAGTGCACATTGGTGGTCATTCCGAGTTGATCGCAGCAGCAATTTTGTTAGCAGTTGGGCAAAACCATGTGCACTGCAGGAGGGGCAGATATAACATGTGCAGAGAGAGTTAGATTTGGGTGGGGTGTGTTCAAACTGGAATCTAGATTGCAGTGTAAGAATAAAGCATCCAGTATTTACCCTGCACAGAAACAAAATAACCCACCCAAATCTAACTCTCTCCGCAAATGTTATATTTGCTCCCCCTGCAGTGCACATGGGCCCTCATTCCGAGTTGTTCGCTCGCAAGCGGATTTTAGCAGATTTGCTCATGCTAAGCCGCCGCCTACTGGGAGTGAATCTTAGCATCTTAAAATTGCGACCGATGTATTCGCAATATTGCGATTACACACCTCGTAGCAGTTTCTGAGTAGCTCCAGACTTACTCGGCATCTGCGATCAGTTCAGTGCTTGTCGTTCCTGGTTTGACGTCACAAACACACCCAGCGTTCGCCCAGACACTCCTCCGTTCCTCCGGCCACTCCTGCGTTTTTTCCGGAAACGGTAGCGTTTTTCCCCACACGCCCATAAAACGGCCTGTTTCCGCCCAGTAACACCCATTTCCTGTCAATCACATTACGATCGCCAGAACGATGAAAAAGCCGTGAGTAAAATTCCTAAGTGCATAGCAAACTTACTTGGCGCAGTCGCAGTGCGGACATTGCGCATGCGCATTAAGCGGAAAATCGCTGCGATGCGAAGATTTTTACCGAGCGAACAACTCTGAATGAGGGCCATGGTTTTGTCCAATTGCTAACAAACTGCTGCGATCAACTCAGAATTACCCCCTTTGTTTTGCCATTAGTGTGCTTTTTGTGGTTTGCTAGCAAACCTGAATAATGCCCTTTCACTACCTGGGCATTATGGTCTCCCCTAACCCTGCAGACTTTAATATACTCCTCGTCACTGCTCAACTGAAATGTATGGTTATTATATGGAAAAAACTTCTAAAAGTGACATATTGACTAAACTAAAATGGTCATACAGCATAAATATTTGTATGTCCTTCAACACTCCCCACAAAAAATTTTCTCAGTTACTGACGGTATTCTATCCTCCTTCATTTGGGGAGACAAGATGCCTAAATTTGCTTTCTGCTGTTACAAAGCTGCTGGTTTGGCTTTCCCTAACCTTTATGACTTTAAGCAGGGCCGGCTTCAGGCAAGTTCTAATTGAGCAGCCGCGCAGGGCGCCACCCTTAATGGGCGCCGCACGCTGGTACCACCATATTGGAGTCTGGAACCAACCTGCTAAACTGCTCTGTACATACTGATGTCAGATCGCCAGTGCCGCACAGCGCGCATAGAACGCACTGAGTAGTTCAGCTTTAGTACGCCCGCGGCCCTCAGCACTCCCCCTCCCTCATCGCCGGCACAGGTACTGTGGGGGCATATCTGGCACTCTGGAGACGTGTATCTGGCACTGTGGGGGCATGTATATCTGGCACTGGGGGTATATCTGGAACTGTGTGGGGACATGTGTATCTAGCACTGAGGGCATATCTGTCACTGTGGGGACATGTGTATCTGACACTGGGGGCATATATGTATCTGCACTGTGGGGGCATTTATGTTTCTGGCACTGTGGGGGCATTTATGTATCTGGCACTGTGGGCATTTAGGTATCTGGCACTGTGGGGGCATTTGTGTACCTGGCACTGTGGGGGCATATATGTATTTGGCACTGTGGGGGCATATATGTATCTGGCACTGTGGGGGCATTTATGTATCTGGAACTGTGGGGGCATTTATGTATCTGGCACTGTGGGGGCATTTATGTATCTGGCACTGTGGGGGCATTTATGCATCTGGCACTGTGAGGGCATTTTTGTATCTGGCACTGTGGGGGCATATATGTATCTGGCACTGTGGGGGCATATATGTATCTGGCACTGGGGGCATATATGTATTTGGCACTGTGGGGCATATATGTATCTGGCACTGTGGGGACATGTGTATCTGACACTGCTGGGGGGCATATCGTGTAGCTGGCACTGCTGGGGGGCATATCATGTGTAGCTGGTACTGGTGGGGGCATATCATGTCTATCTGGCACTGCTGGGGGGCATGTCATGTCTATCTGGCACTGATGCGGGGCATGCCATGTCTATCTGGCATTGCACTACTGTAGACATATGTATTTGGCACTATACTGTAGACATTATGTGTATCTGGCACTATACTGGAGACATTATGTGGAACCCTACTGTGGCTGTTATGTGTAAGGCTGCTAATTGTGTGCATAGAGGGGATTTGAAAATATATTTTCTCATACGTCCTAGAGGATGCTGGAGTTACCATTAGAACCATGGGGTATAGACGGGATCCGCAGGAGACATGGGCACTTTAAGACTTTGAAAGGGTGTGAACTGGCTACTCCCTCTATGCCCCTCCTCCAGACTCCAGTTTTAGAATTGTGCCCAGTAAGACTGAACGCACTACAGGGAGCTCTACTGAGTTTCGCTGAAAAATACTTTTTGTTAGGTTTTTTATGTTCAGGGAGGCTGCTGGCAACAGTCTCCCTGCTTCGTGGGACTTAGGAGAGAGGAGTATGACCCACTTCCAGTGAGTTCAAGAGCTCTGCTTCTGGCTACAGGACACCATTAGCTCCTGAGGGTGCTGATCGCTGGGTACGCCTAGATGCTCACTCCCGCAGCCGGCCGTCACCCCCTTACAGAGCCAGAAGTCAGAAGACAGGTGAGTAGCTGAAGAAAAGAAGACTTCAGTGACGGCATTCTCTGAGGTACCGCACAGCGCGCGGACGCTGCGTGCCAAGCTCCCACATACACACAGCTTTTCAGGGTGCAGGACACTGGGGGGTGGGGGGGGGGGCAGCCTGGGCAGCTAATAAATCCTCAGTGGACACTGGCAAGAGGGGACATTAGTGCCGAGGCACTGTCCTAAACCCCCGCCAGTATAATCATATAGTAAAAGAAGCGGGACGGAAGCGCACCATTAAGGAGGCGGAGCTTCGTCCTCACAGCTCACTCGGCGCCATTTCCTTCCCATCAGGCTGCAGAGACGCTGGTCCTTCCTTCACACTGACAAGTATCAGGGTGCAAAACGGGGGGGGGGGGGGGCACTGGCTAATTTGGTGCAATATACTTTATATTAAAAGCGCTGCAGGTCTGGGGTGTTTATTGGGCGCTTCAGAACCGCTGATTGAGCGCTGGGGTGTGAGCTGGCAAATCCCCTCTGTGTCTCTCTGACAGGCTTTACTGTGGGTCTGTCCTCTATATGCCCGGTGTGTCTGTGTGTGTTTGGTGCACGTGTGTCGACATGTTAGAGGCTGAAGGCTCTTCCCAGGAGAAGGCTGTATTAGGGACACAAAAGGAAGTGGGGGTGACCATGTCGGCACCGCCGACGCCTGATTGGGTAAATGTGTTGAACGCCTTGAATGCTAATGTGGCTCTTATAAGTAAGAGGCTGGATAAGTCTGAGTCTCAGACCCAGGCATGGAAGAAATTATTGCAAAGTCAGGTTCCCTCAGGGTCACAAAAACGTACGTTGGCCCAGTTGGCAGACACTGCTGCCGACACGGACTCTGATTCCAGTGTCGACTACAGCGATTCCAGATTAGATCCAAAATTGGCAAAAAGCATTCAGTACATGATTGTGGCGGTTAAAGAGGTATTACATATCACTGAAGACCCGGCTGTCCCTGATAAAAGGGTCTGTATGTATAAGGAAAGGAAACCTGAGATAACGTTTCCTCCCTCTCATGAACCGAACACGCTATTTGAAAAAGTCTGGGAAGGTCCTGACAGAAAGTTTCAGATTCCCAAAAGAATTACGGTAGCTTATCCGTTTCCCTCGGCGGATAGGGAAAAGTGGGAGTCACCCCCCACTGTGGACAAGGCCCTGTCACGTTTGTCTAAAAAGGTGGCGCTCCCATCACCTGACACGGCGGCCCTTAAGGATCCTGTGGATCGTAAACAAGAAACTACGTTAAAGTCCATTTATGCAACCACAGGTACGCTACTCAGACCTGTCATTGCGTCTGCGTGGGTGAGTAGTGCTATCGAAAAGTGGGCAGACAACTTGTCTTCTGAAATAGATACCCTAGATAGGGATAGCATCCTCTTGACGCTGGGTTATATCAAGGACGCTGCAGCATACCTTAAGGAAGCTGCGAGAGATATTGGTCTTTTGGGATCAAAGGCCAATGCCATGGCAGTCTCAGCTAGACGAGCGTTGTGGATTCACCAATGGAATGCTGATGCTGATTCCAAGAAAAGTATGGAATCTCTACCATATAAAGGTAAGGCCTTATTTGGCGATGGCCTTGATGATTTGGTATCAACAGCTACCGCGGGTAAGTCATCCTTTTTGCCTTATGTTCCTCCACAACAAAAAAAAACGCACCACTATCAGATGCAGTCCTTTCGGCCCAATAAATACAGAAAGAGCCGAGGTTCTTCCTTCCTTGCTACTAGAGGAAGAGGTAAACGATCACCAGCCTTGTCAGGCTCCCAGGAGCAGAAGGCCTCCCAGGCTTCTGCCAATTCCACCGCATGACGTTGGGGCTCCTATGCAGGAGTGCGCACCGGTGGGGACACGTCTCAAACTCTTCAGTCAGTTTTGGGTTCGTTCGGACCTAGACCCATGGGTTTTACAAATAGTATCCCAAGGGTACAAGCTGGAGTTTCAAGACGTCCCCCCTCGCCGTTTTTTCAAATCGGCCTTACCAGCTTCTCTTCCAGACAGGGAGGTAGTTTGCGACGCAATACAAAAGTTGTGTCAAAATCAAGTTATCGTCAGGGTTCCCCAGTCACAACAGGGAGAAGGTTTTTATTCGAGCCTGTTTGTGGTCCCGAAGCCGGACGGCTCAGTCAGACCAATCCTAAACCTGAAATCCCTAAATTTCTTCCTAAAGAAATTCAAATTCAAGATGGAGTCTCTCCGAGCGAGCAGTGATCTCCAGTCTGGAGGACGGGGATTTTATGGTGTCGGTGGACATAAAGGATACCTACTTACATGTCCCATTTATCCTCCGCATCAGGCTTACCTGAGGTTTGCAATACAGGATTGTCATTACCAATTTCAAACGTTGCCGTTTTGTCTGTCCACGGCTCTGAGGATTTTCACCAAAGTGATGGCGGAGATGATGGTTCTCCTTCGCAAGCAAGGAGTCACGATTATCCCGTACTTGGACGATCTCCTGATAAAGGCGAGATCCAGTGACCAGTTGGTGCAAAACGTTGCACTCTTCCTGACTGTTCTTCAGCAACATGGTTGGCTCCTAAACTTGCCAAAATCACAGTTGATTCCGACAACGCGTTTGTCGTTTTTGGGAATGATATTGGACACAGAACTACAGAGAGTCTTTCTTCCAGTGGACAAGGCTCTGGAACTTCAGAGTCTGGTCAAACAAATTCTGAAACCAGCAAGAGTGTCAATCCATCAGTGCATTCGGTTGCTGGGGAAGATGGTTGCGGCCTACGAGGCCATTCAGTTTGGCAGGTTCCATGCCAGAGTGTTCCAGTGGGACCTGTTGGACAAGTGGTCTGGGTCCCACCTACACATGCACCGGAGGATAATCCTGTCTTCCAAGACCAGGGTATCACTCCTGTGGTGGCTGCACAGCTCTCACCTCCTAGAAGGGCGCAGGTTCGGGATACAGGACTGGATCCTAGTGACCACAGATGCAAGCCTCAGAGGCTGGGGGGCAGTCACAATGGGAGAAAACTTCCAAGGAAGATGGTCAAGTCAGGAAACTTGTCTCCACATAATTGTTCTGGAGTTAAGGGCCATTTACAATGGCCTTCTGCAAGCGGAACATCTTCTTCGAGATCTGCCTGTACTGATCCAGTCGGACAATGTAACAGCAGCAGCGTACATAAACCGTCAGGGCGGAATGAAAAGCAGAGCGGCAATGGCAGAAGCCACAAGAATTTTCCGTTGGGCGTAAAAGCATACAAGCGCTGTGTCAGCGATCTTCATTCCAGGAGTGGACAACTGGGAAGCAGACTTCCTCAGCAGACACGATCTCCATCCAGGAGAGTGGGGCCTCCACCAAGAAGTCTTCGCAGAGGTGACAGGTCGTTGGGGAGTTCCTCAAGTAGACATGATGGCATCTCGCCTCACCAAGAAGCTTCAGAGATATTGTTCCAGGTCAAGGGACCCTCAAGCAATTGCAGTGGATGCTCTGGTGACACCGTGGGTTTTTCAGTCGGTGTATGTATTCCCTCCACTTCCTCTCATTCCAAAAGTTCTAAAGATCATAAGAAGAACAAAGATCCGGGCGATCCTCATTGTCCCAGACTGGCCAAGGAGGGTTTGGTATCCAGATCTTCAGGGATTACTCATAGGAGATCCCTGGCCTCTTCCTCTGCGCGAGGACCTGTTACAACAGGGGCCGTGCGTGTATCAGGACTTACCGCGGCTACGTTTGATGGCATGGCAGTTGAGCGCAAAATCCTAGCCCATAAGGGTATTCCCAGTGAAGTCATTCCCACACTTATTCAGGCCAGAAAGGGGGTAACGTCTAAACATTACCACAGTATTTGGAGAAAATATGTTTCTTGGTGTGAATCCAAGGGGGCTCCTATTTGAAGAGTTTTGGCTAGGACGTTTTCTCCATTTTCTACAAGCAGGTGTGGATGCGGGCCTAAAATTGGGCTCAATTAAGGTACAGATTTCAGCCTTATCGGTTTTCTTTCAGAAACAATTGGCCTCCCTTCCAGAAGTTCAGACTTTCGTGAAAGGCGTGTTGCACATCCAACCTCCATTTGTGCCTCCAGTGGCACCATGGGATCTTAATGTGGTGTTGCAGTTCCTTCAATCACATTGGTTTGAACCTTTATGGAAGGTGGAGTTGAAATTCCTCACTTGGAAAGTGGTCATCCTGTTAGCCTTGGCATCTGTAAGGCGGGTGTCTGAGTTGGCGGCCTTGTCTCACAAGAGCCCTTATTTGATCTTCCATGAAGATAGAGCTGAATTGAGGACACGTCAACAATTTCTACCGAAGGTGGTTTCCTCTTTCCACATGAACCAACCTATTGTGGTGCCTGTGGCTACTGACGCCTTCGCTGAGTCAAAATCTCTAGATGTGGTCATAGCTTTAAAGATTTATGTCGCCAGAACGGCTCAGATTAGGAAAACAGAGGCTCTGTTTGTCCTGCATGCTCCCAACAAGGTTGGGTGTCCTGATTCCAAGCAGGCCATTGCACGTTGGATCTGTATCACGATTCAGCATGCTCATTCCACGGCTGGATTGCCGTTACCGGAATCGGTGAAGGCCCATTCTACTAGAAAGGTGGGCTCATCCTGGGCGGCTTCCCGGGCGGTCTCGGCATTGCAATTTTGCCGAGCAGCTACTTGGTCGGGGTCAAACACATTTGCTAAGTTCTACAAGTTTGACACCTTGGCCGATGAAGACCTTAAGTTTGGTCAATCGGTGCTGCAGAGTCATCCGCACTCTCCCGCCCGTTCTAGAGCTTTGGTATAACCCCATGGTTCTAATGCATGGCCGGATTAACAATGGGGCGGATGGAGCTGCAGCTCCAAGCCCCCCATTGAAAATAGGCCCACAGACCTCCCTGCAGTGCGGGTAGTAGCCAGTGCTGACAGGAAAAAAAACATTTCCTGTCAGCACATACAGCAGATCCCTCACCTCCGGCTGCACATTCATCCCCACCCCAAACTGGGACTGGGTAACCTGTGCCCTGACCACTTCGTGTTGCAAGGGGGCGGGGCTTCAGACGGGCACGGGGGCGGAGCCTCGGAAATAGCTCCGAGACAGCAGCCTCCTGTCAAGACCCTTCCCCTCTTGCATGAGGCATGTTATTGTTGGGAAGCTGCAGCAGGAAAGGTAAGCTGCAGCAAAAGCATTGATGTTTTGATGGGAGGGGGCGGGGCTTCGGACGGGCATGGGGGCGGAGCCTCGGAGATAGCTCCGAGGCTCCGCCCTCGTGTCCATCCGAAGCCCCGCTCCCTTGTCCATCAAAACATAAATGCTTTTGCTGCAGCTTACCTTTCCTGCTTCAGCTTCCCAACAATAACATGCCTCATGCAAGAGGGGAAGGGTCTTGACAGGAGGCTGCTGTCTTCTAGGAGAGCTGGGTCCCTGGATGTCAGAGCTGAGAGGGCATGCAAAACCATGTGAGTAGCAGCCCACACCAGACCCTGAGGTCTCCTATGTAAGTGGTGTCTATGTCAGTAAGTTTTGAGGGGTGTGTGCGTGTGTCACTGAGTAAGTAGTGTCTGTCAGTAAGTAGTGTCAGTAGGTTTTGCGTTGTGTATGTGTCAGTAAGTAGTGTCAGTAAGTTTTGTATTGTGTCTGTGGCAGTAAGTTTTGGATTGTGTGTGTGTGTCAGTAAGTAGTGTCTGTCAGTAAGTGGTGTCTGTGTAAGTTTTGTGTTGTGCCGTGTGTGTCAGTATGTTTTGCGTTGTGTGTGTGTGTCAGTCAGTCCTGCAAGTGTGGCGGTACGCTCCGGTACGGCGTACCATTAAGAATGTGTCCGCCAGTATGCCATACCCCCGCCACACTGTAAAACACCACCACCAAGCTCTTAGATCTTGCTCGGAGGCGCCGCCAGCACCTTCTTCCTTTTCCAGGAAAAGGACTGCTGCGAGCATGAAAGTGATGTCATCACCCTCCCGCACCTGGCAGACTGGCAGAGAAAAAGTGACGGTGGGGTGCCGGGTCAGCGGTGTGTGGGTGGTATTCAGTATACCAGTTGTTGGGATCCCGGCGCACAGTATACCGGCGCCGGAATCCCGACAACCGGCATACCGACACCTTTTCTCCCTCTTGGGGGTCCACGACCCCCCTGGAGGGAGGATAGCGTGGCGCTTACGCACGCCACCGTGCCCGCAGCATGGCGAGCGCAGCGAGCCCTCAAGGGGCTCATTTGCGCTCGCCCTGCTGTCGGAAAGCCGACGGTCGGGATCCCGGCGCCGGTATGCTGGCCGCCGGGGACCCGGCCGCCGGCAACTCTTACTACACCCCGGTGAGTAACTCTAATGATCGGGACCCCTCCTCACAAGTACAATGAGGCGACACTCCAGAGTTTTGCTGGTGCAGTAAGATTTATTGATCCAGAATCTTACTTAATAAATGTTACTGCACCAGCAAGACTCGGGAGTGCTGCCTCATTGTACTCTGTCCACAGCTTGAAAAACCGAAGGAGGGAACTGGAGCAAATATTCACATTATAACAGGATGAGTGCTGGGTACACATCTTATATATAATATTTTTTCTCTGACGTCCTAGTGGATGCTGGGAACTCCGTAAGGACTATGGGGAATAGCGGCTCCGCAGGAGACTGGGCACAAAAGTAAAGCTTTAGGACTACCTGGTGTGCACTGGCTCCTCCCCCTATGACCCTCCTCCAAGCCTCAGTTAGATTTTTGTGCCCGGCCGAGAAGGGTGCACACTAGGGGCTCTCCTGAGCTTCTTAGTGAAAGTTTAGTTTTAGGTTTTTTATTTTCAGTGAGACCTGCTGGCAACAGGCTCACTGCATCGAGGGACTAAGGGGAGAAGAAGCGAACCTGCCTGCTTGCAGCCAGCTTGGGCTTCTTAGGCTACTGGACACCATTAGCTCCAGAGGGACCGAACACAGGCCCAGCCTCGGAGCTCGGTCCCAGAGCCGCGCCGCCGGACCCCTTACAGAGCCAGAAGCAAGAAGAGGTCCGGAAAAATCGGCGGCAGAAGACATCAGTCTTCAACAAGGTAGCGCACAGCACTGCAGCTGTGCGCCATTGTTACTCAGGCACACTTCACACTTCGGTCACTGAGGGTGCAGGGCGCTAGGGGGGGGCGCCCTGAGCAGCAATGTAAACACCTTGGCTGGCATAAATACACCACATATAACCCCCAGGGCTATATGGATGTATTTTAACCCCTGCCAGAACTCACCAAAAAGCGGGAGAAAAGGCCGCCGAGAAGGGGGCGGAGCCTATCTCCTCAGCACACGGGCGCCATTTTCCATCACAGCTCCGCTGGAAGGACGTCTCCCTGACTCTCCCCTGCAGTCCTGCACTACAGAAAAGGGTAAAAAAGAGAGGGGGGCACTAATTTGGCGCAGTTTTAATACTAACAGCAGCTATAAAGGGAAAAGCACATTTTATAGTGGTATTCCTGTCTATATATAGCGCTCTGGTGTGTGCTGGCATACTCTCCCTCTGTCTCCCCAAAGGGCTAGTGGGGTCCTGTCCTCTATCAGAGCATTCCCTGTGTGTGTGCGGTGTGTTGGTACGATTGTGTCGACATGTTTGAGGAGGAAAATGAGATGGAGGCGGAGCAATTGCCTATTATAGAGTTGTCACCCCCTAGGGAGTCGACACCTGAGTGGATGAGCTTATGGAAGGAATTGCGTGACAGTGTCAGCTCTTTACGACAGACAGTTGACGACATGAGACAGCCGGCTACTCGGCTTGTGCCTGTCCAGGGGTCTCAAACGCCATCAGGGGCTTTAAAACGCCCGTTACCTCAAATGGCAGACACAGACACGGATACTGACTCCAGTGTCGATGATGAGGAGACAAACGTGACTTCCACTAGGGCCACACGTTACATGATTGAAGCAATGAAAAATGTATTGCATATCTCTGATAATACAAGTACCACTAAAAAGGGTATTATGTTTGGTGAGAAAAAACTGCCTGTAGTTTTTCCTGTATCCGAGGAATTAAATGAAGTGTGTGATGAGGCGTGGGTTTCCCCCGATAAAAAACTGATAATTCCTAAAAGGTTATTGGCATCGTACCCTTTCCCGCCAGAGGATAGGGCACGTTGGGAAACACCCCCTAGGGTGGATAAAGCGCTCACACGCTTGTCTAAACAGGTAGCACTACCCTCTCCTGATACGGCCGCCCTAAAGGAACCTGCCGATAGAAAGCTGGAGAATATCCTAAAATGTATATACACTCACACGGGTGTTATACTGCGACCAGCAATCGCCTCAGCCTGGATGTGCAGTGCGGGCCTGGCGTGGTCGGATTCCCTGACTGAAAATATTGATACCCTAGATAGGGACAGTATATTACTGACTATAGAGCATTTGAAGGATGCATTTCTATATATGCGTGATGCACAGAGGGATATTTGCCGACTGGCATCAAGAGTTAGCGCGCTGTCCATTTCTGCAAGAAGAGGTTTATGGATGCGGCAGTGGTCAGGTGATGCGGATTCTAAAAGGCACATGGAAGTATTGCCTTATAAGGGGGAGGAGTTATTTGGGGTAGGTCTATCAGACCTGGTAGCCACGGCAACTGCTGGAAAATCCACATTTTTACCCCAGGTAGCTTCTCAACCTAAGAAGACGCCGTATTATCAGGCGCAGTCCTTTCGGCCCCATAAGGGCAAGCGGGCAAAAGGCGCCTCATTTCTGCCCCGTGGCAGAGGGAGAGGAAAAAGGCTGCAGCAAACAGCCAGTTCCCAGGAACAAAAGCCCTCTCCCGCCTCCGCAAAGTCCTCAGCATGACGCTGGGGCTTTACAAGCGGACTCAGGCACGGTGGGGGCCCGTCTCAAGAAGTTCAGTGCGCAATGGGCCCACTCGCAAGTGGACCCCTGGATCCTTCAGGTGGTATCTCAGGGGTACAAATTGGAATTCGAGACGTCTCCCCCTCGCCGTTTTCTAAAGTCTGCTTTACCGACGTCTCCCTCAGACAGGGAGGCAGTATTGGAAGCCATTCACAAGCTGTATTCCCAGCAGGTGATAATCAAGGTACCCCTCCTACAACAGGGAAAGGGGTACTATTCCACACTATTTGTGGTACCGAAGCCGGACGGCTCGGTGAGACCAATTTTAAACCTAAAATCCTTGAACACTTACATACAAAGGTTCAAATTCAAGATGGAGTCACTCAGAGCAGTGATTGCAAACCTGGAAGAAGGGGACTATATGGTGTCTCTGGACATCAAAGATGCTTACCTACATGTCCCAATTTACCCTTCTCACCAAGGGTACCTCAGGTTTGTGGTACAGAACTGTCACTATCAGTTTCAGACGCTGCCGTTTGGATTGTCCACGGCACCCCGGGTCTTTACCAAGGTAATGGCCGAAATGATGATACTCCTTCGAAGGAAGGGAGTTTTAGTTATCCCTTACTTGGACGATCTCCTGATAAGGGCAAGATCCAGGGAACAGTTGGAAGTCGGGGTAGCACTATCTCAGATAGTGCTGCGCCAGCACGGTTGGATTCTCAATATTCCAAAATCGCAGCTGATCCCGACGACACGACTTCTATTCCTAGGGATGATCCTGGACACAGTCCAGAAAAAGGTGTTTCTCCCGGAGGAGAAAGCCAGGGAGTTATCCGAACTAGTCAGAAATCTCCTAAAACCAGGCCAAGTCTCAGTGCATCAATGCACAATGGTCCTGGGAAAGATGGTGGCTTCTTACGAAGCAATCCCATTCGGCAGATTTCACGCAAGAACCTTCCAGTGGGATCTGCTAGACAAATGGTCCGGGTCGCATCTTCAGATGCATCAGCGGATAATCTTGTCACCAAGGACAAGGGTGTCTCTCCTGTGGTGGTTGCAGAGTGCTCATCTTCTAGAGGGCCGCAGATTCGGCATTCAGGACTTGGTCCTGGTGACCACGGATGCCAGCCTGAGAGGCTGGGGAGCAGTCACACAGGGAAGAAATTTCCAGGGTTTGTGGTCAAGCCTGGAGACATCACTTCACATAAATATCCTGGAGCTAAGGGCCATCTACAATGCTCTAAGCCTAGCAAGACCTCTGCTTCAAGGTCAGCCGGTGCTGATCCAGTCAGACAACATCACGGCAGTCGCCCACGTAAACAGACAGGGTGGCACAAGAAGCAGGAGGGCAATGGCAGAAGTTGCAAGGATTCTTCGCTGGGCGGAAAATCATGTGATAGCACTGTCAGCAGTGTTCATTCCGGGAGTGGACAACTGGGAAGCAGACTTCCTCAGCAGACACGACCTCCACCCGGGAGAGTGGGGACTTCACCCAGAAGTCTTCCACATGATTGTGAACCGTTGGGAAAAACCAAAGGTGGACATGATGGCGTCCCGCCTCAACAAAAAACTAGACAGGTATTGCGCCAGGTCAAGGGACCCTCAGGCAATAGCTGTGGACGCTCTGGTAACACCGTGGGTGTACCAGTCAGTGTATGTGTTCCCTCCTCTGCCTCTCATACCCAAGGTACTGAGAATCATAAGAAGGAGAGGAGTAAGGACTATACTCGTGGCTCCGGATTGGCCAAGAAGGACTTGGTACCCGGAACTTCAAGAGATGCTCACAGAGGACCCGTGGCCTCTACCTCTAAGAAGGGACCTGCTCCAGCAGGGACCCTGTCTGTTCCAAGACTTACCGCGGCTGCGTTTGACCGCATGGTGGTTGAACGCCGGATCCTGAAGGAAAAAGGCATTCCGGATGAAGTCATCCCTACCCTGATCAAAGCCAGGAAGGATGTAACCGTACAGCATTATCACCGTATTTGGCGTAAATATGTTGCGTGGTGCGAGGCCAGGAAGGCCCCTACAGAGGAATTTCAACTGGGTCGTTTCCTGCATTTCCTGCAAACAGGACTGTCTATGGGCCTAAAATTAGGGTCCATTAAGGTTCAAATTTCGGCCCTGTCGATTTTCTTCCAGAAAGAACTGGCTTCAGTTCCTGAAGTTCAGACGTTTGTCAAGGGGGTACTGCATATACAGCCTCCTTTTGTGCCTCCAGTGGCACCTTGGGATCTCAATGTAGTTTTGGGGTTCCTAAAATCACATTGGTTTGAACCACTCACCACTGTGGACTTAAAATATCTCACATGGAAAGTGGTAATGCTGTTGGCCCTGGCTTCAGCCAGGCGTGTCTCAGAATTGGCGGCTTTATCCTATAAAAGCCCTTACCTAATTTTTCATACGGACAGGGCAGAATTGAGGACTCGTCCTCAATTTCTCCCTAAGGTGGTTTCAGCGTTTCACTTGAACCAGCCTATTGTGGTACCTGCGGCTACTAGGGACTTGGAGGACTCCAAGTTGCTGGACGTAGTCAGGGCCCTGAAAATATATGTTTCCAGGACGGCTGGAGTCAGAAAATCTGACTCGCTGTTTATCCTGTATGCACCCAACAAGCTGGGTGCTCCTGCTTCTAAGCAGACTATTGCTCGTTGGATTTGTAGTACAATTCAGCTTGCACATTCTGTGGCAGGCCTGCCACAGCCAAAATCTGTAAAAGCCCATTCCACAAGGAAGGTGGGCTCATCTTGTGCGGCTGCCCGAGGGGTCTCGGCTTTACAACTTTGCCGAGAAGCTACTTGGTCAGGGGCAAACACGTTTGCTAAATTCTACAAATTTGATACCCTGGCTGAGGAGGACCTGGAGTTCTCTCATTCGGTGCTGCAGAGTCATCCGCACTCTCCCGCCCGTTTGGGAGCTTTGGTATAATCCCCATGGTCCTTACGGAGTTCCCAGCATCCACTAGGACGTCAGAGAAAATAAGAATTTACTTACCGATAATTCTATTTCTCGTAGTCCGTAGTGGATGCTGGGCGCCCATCCCAAGTGCGGATTGTCTGCAATACTTGTACATAGTTATTGTTACAAAAATCGGGTTATTATTGTTGTGAGCCATCTTTTCAGAGGCTCCTCTGTTATCATGCTGTTAACTGGGTTCAGATCACAGGTTGTACGGTGTGATTGGTGTGGCTGGTATGAGTCTTACCCGGGATTCAAAATCCTTCCTTATTGTGTACGCTCGTACGGGCACAGTATCCTAACTGAGGCTTGGAGGAGGGTCATAGGGGGAGGAGCCAGTGCACACCAGGTAGTCCTAAAGCTTTACTTTTGTGCCCAGTCTCCTGCGGAGCCGCTATTCCCCATGGTCCTTACGGAGTTCCCAGCATCCACTACGGACTACGAGAAATAGAATTATCGGTAAGTAAATTCTTATTTTATTCTATAACCAGTGTCACATCCTGCTGTCCTTGTCTCTGTAGTCCGCAGGGACAGGCAGTGTCTGTGCCATGGATTCACATAATATATAACCACTCAACCAAGTGTCACATGGTCACATCCCTTAATGGCATGTGACCACGCCCACGGCGCGCAGGCACAGTACCACTGAGACAAAAATTCTGTGTGCAGCACTGGTGTCAGTAAGAAGTGTCTGTCAGTAAGTAGTGTTTGAGTCAGTACATTTTGCATGGTGTCTGTGTCAGTAAGTTTTGTGTTGTGTTTGTGTGTCAGTAAGTAGTATTTTTGTCAGTATGTTTTGCATTGTGTGTGTGTGTCTGTCAGTAAGTGGTGTCTATGTCAGTTAGTTTTGTGGTGTGTGTGTGTGTGTGTGTGTGTGTGTGTCAGTAAGTAGTGTCTGTCAGTAGGTTTTGTACTGTGTGTGTCAGTAAGTAGTGTCTGTCAGTAGGTTTTGTACTGTGTGTGTCAGTAAGTAGTGTCTGTCAGTAAGTGGTGGGTGTCTGTGTCAGTAATACCCCTTTCACACCGCAAAAATAACCTGGTATAGATCGGGTATATTGCCGGGTCGACAAGTTTCGATGTGCGTTGTGAAAGGGGTCATGGGCGAATTCCGGGTTGCCTGACCCAGTAATTCAACCCGGGAATAAAGCAACCCGGGACCCTTTAACTGCATAGGGAGTGGCGGCGCGGAGATGATCTCATCTCCCAGCGCCGCCTCCGCACCCGCCCCTGATGCAGACTCCATCTCCGCCCACGGATGGCAACCCGACCCAGCAAATTGCCGGGTCGAGTTGGCGGTGTGTAGGGTCCAATGCCGGGTCCCACCCAGGAATGGACCCATTTCCAATTCCCAGGTGGGACCCGGCATTGTGCTGTGAGAGCGGTATAAGTATTGTGTTGTGTGTGTGTCAGTAAGTAATATCTATCAGTAAGTGGTGTCTGTGTCGGTAAGTTTTGTGTTGTGTGTGTTAGTAAGTAGTGTCTGTCAGTAAGTGGTGATTGTGTCAGTAAGCTTTGTGTTGTGTGTGCGTGTGTCAGTAAGTAGTGTCTGTCAGTAAGTGGTGACTGTGTTACTCACATGGCATAGGCCACACACCCTATTTAGACCACACCCACACCACACTGATCACACCACCACATCACTAGTCACACCACTGCAGCGCTTCACACCTCCTGCCGAGGCACACAATAGGCCCTTCCTAAATTTCAGCTCCAGGCCCATATGGACCTTAATCTGGCACTGTTCTAATGGTGACCCCAGCATCCTCTAGAACATATGAGAAAATAGAATTTTAATACCTACCGGTAAATCCTTTTCTCTTAGTCCGTAGTGGATGCTGGGCGCCCATCCCAGTGCGTACTGTATCTGCAGTCATTAGTTGTGGTTACACACGTGTTGTGTTACGTTTATTGTCAGCATGTTGCTGCAATTGTTCATGCCGTTGGCTTGTGTTCTGTTGAATGCCACATGTGCGGCATGCTTGAGGTGTGAGCTGGTATGAATCTCACCTAAGTTTAACATTAAATCCTTTCCTTGAAATGTCCGTCTCCCTGGGCACATTTCCTATAACTGGAGTCTGGAGGAGGGGCATAGAGGGAGGAGCCAGTTCACACCCTTTCAAAGTCCTAAAGTGCCCATGTCTCCTGCGGATCCCGTCTATACCCCATGGTTCTAATGGTGACCCCAGCATCCTCTACGGACTAAGAGAAAAGGATTTACCGGTAGGTACTAAAAACCTATTTATTTATAGTTAGATAATATGAAGTTGCGAGGCCACGCCCACTTTTCCAGGAACGCGCCCGCCAAAGGGGGCGCTTTGAAATTTTCTCGTTCAGGGCGCTAGTAGGCCTAGAGCCGGCCCTGACTTTAAGAATACATTCCCAAACTTGCATCCAAGAAATGACGTCTTTGTTCTCTACAGTACCTTAATACTTGCTACCTCTCAGATACTCTCCTACCCTTGAATCTTAAATGGGAGGAGGATTTGGGTACTTTCTCCAAGAAATAATGGGGCAACATTCTGTGCTCCAATAAGACATGTCTGCCACCCCATGTGTTCAGTATCAACATATATTTTTTTTTATAGTTCTCAGTTTCTATCATACCCTTGTTTGCCATGCTTACATTACTGCCAACTGTCCTAAATGTAACTCTCCTCATAGTGGTTTCTGGCATGTGTTGTGAGTTTGCCCAGACATTCATGATTTCTGGTCACGTGTTTAGTCCGATGGAAGAGCCACCGCTGCAATGTTGCCACCCACCCCATGACACCAGGCTATATTTATTTGGTCCTGGAGGAAAATATTTATGCAATTTTTTGCATAAGTTATGGGTGTTTCCACTTTGGTCATGGTTGTTGTAGTCAGGATACCTTTATCTTCAGAATATCCGATATTCATAAATGGAAGGCCCAGGTTAATGATGCGTGGATCATGAGCATTTTGGATACTAGTGTTAAAGCCACAAGTTCCATCATTTGTAGAATCATTGGATCTACTCCCATCATGGCCTCCAGAGAGCTACTCCAGACTTCTCTCCCTAGATTTGGTTCTATCTTCTTTCTCTGCTCTCACCTCTTTTCTCATTGCACCCAACTTACCTCCTCCACACATGCCACCTAGCCTTTATTTTAATTTCACTCTTGTATGTAAGCCCTAACTAACTATGGACCCGATTGGACGAAGATTCTGAGGATGGCAGTGAGGAAATGACGGAACCAGAGGAGACTGTTCCCTCTAGCAACCAGAGGAGCGGTCCCCCTGGTACAGATGAGAAAAAAGTTAGTGAGGTACCAGATTGTGGTGGTAGGGGATTCTATTATCAGGAGGACAGACAGGGCAATCTGCTATCGGGACCATGATCGCCGTACAATCTATTGTCTTCCGGGTGCTCGGGTATGGCACATCGTGGACTGGGTAGATAGATTGTTGGGAGGGGCTGGTAAAGACATGTCGGCACCAATGACAAAGTTAGTGGTAGGTGGGATGTCCTTAAGAAAGACTATAGGGAATTACGATCAGATAATCGCCGCCTATGGGGGAGTGTATTTTAGCTTTGCAAGTGTGCGAATGCTTTTGCAGCCAATGGCACAAAAAAGTTTTTTGCACTTTCTGAGTAGCTCTGGACTTACTCAGCCGCTGCGATCACTTCAGTCTTTTTGGTCCCGGAATTGACGTCAGACACCGGCCCTGCAAACGCTTGGACACGCCTGTGTTATTCCAAACACTCCCAGAAAACGGTCAATTGACACCCACAAATGCCCTCTTTCTGTCAATCACCTTGCGATTGGCTGTGCGAATGGATTCTTCATTAAATCCATCGCCCAGCACCGATCCTCTTTGTACCCGTACGACGCTCCTGCGCATTGCGGTGCATACACATGCGCAGTTTTGCCAAGATTTAACCTGATCGTAGCGCTGCAAAAAGTTGCTAGTGAGCGATCAACTCGGAATGACCCCCTAGGCAAGAAACTTAAGGCAAGAGCATTTAGGGTAATATTCTCCGAAATATTACCAGTGCCACGCGCTAGCCCAGGGAGGCAGAGAGAGATTAGGGAGGTAATGTGTGGCTTAGAGACTGGTGTAGGAAGGAAGGGTTTGTGTTCTTGG
Organism: Pseudophryne corroboree; assembly: GCF_028390025.1. Classification (NCBI taxonomy): domain Eukaryota; kingdom Metazoa; phylum Chordata; class Amphibia; order Anura; family Myobatrachidae; genus Pseudophryne; species Pseudophryne corroboree. The sequence continues at coordinate 486,359,965 of NC_086447.1, read as the reverse complement.
AACACTGGGCAGACTTCTCAGTCAGGCGCCATCTTTTTGTCGCGATGGATTGCACCTGAATGAGGAGGGGGCTGCGGTGCTGGGAGGCAGGATGGTTAGAAGGTTGGAGGAGCTTTTAAATTAGGAGCCTGGGGGGAGGGTTTAGCTAGAAGCTACGGGTCAAACAGTGAGAACAGTAAGGATGGGGGTAGTGATCAATTTGGGGGTGGAGCAGGGGGGGAGCAAAAGATCAGCCGGCAAGGGTATTTGCATGGGTAGTAACACTGAAAATACTGATGCAGGTATTGCTCAAGATATTCCCAATTTATCACCTAATGACGATTATGGCTCGACAATAAGGTATATAGAAAATTATGTCCATAGCATGAGGGAAGATACTAACATAAGGGGAGGGGTTTAGAAAGTCTTAATGGGTCAAATAGAGATAGTAGTGGAGAAGGCTGTAAGGGTAAGTCTAGAAGGGCACTTGCAAATAATGATAAGATACCATCAAAACAAACGGGCAAGGGAAATACTAAGCTAAAATGTATGCTTACGAATGCAAGAAGCCTATCAGGTAAAATGGGGGAATTGGAATGGCTTGTATCAGAATCTCAGTCTGATATTATAGGTATTACAGAAACATGGTGGGACGACTCTCACAACTGGGTTGCAAAATTGGAGGGATTTTCTCTTTTCAGGAGGGATAGGGCTAGCAAAAGGGGAGGAGGGGTATGTCTCTTTGTTAAACCATCTCTAAAACCAAACTTAATAGATAGTATTTACGAGAGGACTGGAGATAACGTGAATTCACTATGGGTTGAGATCACTAGTGGGGACACAGAAGCAAAGAAACTAGTCACTGGCACGTGCTACAAGCAACCAGATATTAGCGTACATGATGAGGAACAACTCTTACTGCAAATTGAAAAAGCTGCGGGAATGGGGGACATCATAGTGTTAGGGGATTTTAACTATCCGGATATAAATTGGAGTAATGATTCATGTGTAAAAACTAGGAGCAGCAGATTCTTAAGGATCAATGCTTGTCTCAATTAGTCGTGGACCCAACTAGAGGTAAAACTATTCTGGACCTAGTTATTACCAATAATTTGGACATTATATCAAACACTAAAGTTGGGGAGACCATGGGAAACAGTGACCACTATATGATCACATTCGATATCAGTTTCAAGAAGCATAGCCATAAGGGGAAAACTGAAACATTTAACTTTAGAAAAGCTGTGGCCGGAGAGGCTCCAGCCACGCGGAAAATGGCCGCCGCGGCACTGAAGGGGGTAACCCCTAGTGCCCGGCGCCATTTTAACAGACAATGGGCGCTTGGCGCCAGATTTGAAATATTGTGGGCGCTAGGCGCCATATGTGCATTAATGTTTGATAAATGTGTTTATACGATGTGCCGTGGTCCCGGACCCCTCCGGAGACCACGGCAGTGATGGCAGCCCCCGGCGCGCTCAGCAGAGTGTGCGCGTCGGGGGAGAGGGCAGCCGCTGACCGCCGGAGTCCGGGAGCTCCGCTCCCGGCATCGGTCGGTGCAGCCCCGGGCGCACTGGAGTGTGCGCGCCGGGGGAGAGGGGAGCCGCCGCTGGGGGCCGGGAGCTCTGCTCCCGGCGCCTCAGCCCATCACGGGTGGCAAGCCGCAGCAGCCGGGATGGACGTCCCGGGCTGCTGGCCGGCAAGGGGGGTGCGCCACAGCCCGGATCCCCGCCGGACGCTGCGGCGAGGGCACCTGAAATCAGCGCCGCATACAGGGGACCAGGTTAGCCGGCTCCCTGCGCGGTGAGGCCACCACAGGCGCCGCTCATGGGGGACCGGGCTAGCCGGCTCCCTAGCGGCGTGGGTGCAATTAGGCTGGTGAGCAGGATGATGAGCGCTGGGGTCCGGGAGCTACGCTCCCGGCACCTCAGCGCTGCAATAGAGCCAGAGTCACGGCGGCCGGGACAAGTGTCCCGGGCCGCCGGGCTTCGGTACAGGGGGGTGCACCGCTGCGTGCGGCGAGGCCACAAAGTTAGTGCCACACTGGGGGGACAGGGAGAGCCAGCTCCCTGGACCCCAGTGGCAGGCAGGCAGGCTGGAGGGTGGGGGAAGCCAGCCCCATACCTCCAGCACTGAGAGAGCCCTAGCAGCCAGGCTGCAGGGCTAGGGGAGCCAGCACAGACAGGGTCCTAGCAGCCAGGCTGCAGGACTAGGACACAGTATTCCACAAACCAGACATTGTGTAAAAAATAATAGAAAGTACAGTGTGTTGTAAGGCACTGCAGTGCCTAGGTATGTGGAGCCTGTGCAGGCTCAGAGTGTATTTAAATGTATAACATGTACAGTGTGATTTAAATGTAATGTATTTAAAGGTAAATTGCACTTACTTGGTTGTGTGTCCCAGGAGGGGGGAATCCATGGCTGTGCAGGCTGATGGATTCTCCCAGACCTTTTCCCCAAAAACGGAATGCTTTCCCATCCAGCCTCACACTTCCAAGGGGCACAGGGAGAGAGAGAAGCAGCTCAGCTATGAAACAAGCTGAGTGGTTTCTTGGAGCTCCATGGAGATCACCCGTAGTGGCCTAGAAACCTGGACCGGGGAGCCAGGCTGCCCAGCTGTGGAGCCCAAATCCAGGCTGCAGGCAGTGAGCTGGGTCCCGGGCAGGTTTCTGGAAGTCAGATTTAGGAGGGAAAACTTCCCCCCAGCCAGACTGAACGGCACCGGGGCGTATCCTGATCCTCCAAGATGGGAGAGTCAAAGGAGACCGACCACTCCCCACTGTCCATAGGGGACAATGTAAGCTGTGCATGAGACCAAGGCATTGATTGGTTGTGCACCACAGGGCGGGTTTACCCCCTGTGGTAAGGGGTCTTGGAGAGGGATAAAAGGAGGGCAGTTGGCCCATAGGAGTGTGTATTATACCATCTGATTCTGCTTAAAACATCTGATTGTATGCTGTTGCCCCTAGCAATAGGAAGGAGCTTTTTTAAAGGTTATTGAGCAAATAAACATCATTGCCTCAAGTAGACTGCTTCATCTTGTGACCAACAGGGTTAAGCCAAACCTAGCCCCGTCCTCCGGCTGTCCAGGGAAGCACCTAACGTCTCCAAGCTCCGCCTTCCGCCAGCTACCGGTAGAGGCCTAGCAAGTGGCTAGTGGGGATTCGTCAGCACCACACAGCTGTGGTAAGGCAGTGCGTCGGCACATACAGAGCAGAACCGTGGTTCCAAACGCCACGGCAGGTTAGGAGTTTGGTGGTGGCAGCGAGAACCCGCCCACAGCGCAGTGGGTGGAGTCAGTAACAGGCGGTTACTGACGGTAAGCGGGAATCCCCTATGTGGTCATGCCTCGTGCGGCTTGACCTTCCATTCTGTGCGCAAACAACGGGACGCAAAAGCGGTAAGTGCTTTCGTACAGTATCGTCCTGTCACAGAAATTGGTGGCATAGTGGTGGGATCTTCCCAGGCGGCTTTTCATCACCCGATTGGAGAAGCCGAGTTACTCAGGAGAGGAGTAACTGCAGCGCAGGAGAACGCACAAGATGGCGGAATTCAGCGGAATGTCCAAGGATGATCTGGAGATCGTATGCCAGGAGAAGGGTGTGGATATCCCTTTCAACGCGTCCAGAAGCGTCATGCAGGCGGCGCTCAGGAGCTGGGAGGAGTCCCATCGGGTGGAGGTGGAAAACACTGACGGCGTCAGCATCGCAGAGGACGGCCCACCAGTGGACCTTCGTACAGAACCGGTGAGATCCACAAGCCCCGCCCTCTCTCACAGCAGCCATGTTTCCCAGCGATCCCTAGCAGGGCCAGGATCCCAACGTCCCAGGGGGGGCGGCCCGGATACCCTAGCAGATCGGCTAGCGGAATTGGGGGAAAGGGCAACGGAGCAAGAGCGCTTGATCATCATCCAGATGTGGCGTGATGAGCGGGCACCACAGGCCGTGGTACCCCGGGAGCCGTTGTCAGCTGTTGTACACAGATCAGGACGTATACAGTTTGCCAAGTTTGCAGACAGTGATGGGGACATTGATGGACATTTGCAAGTTTTTGAAAGGACTTGTAAACTACACGATCTACCCAAGTCAGAGTGGGTGAGACACCTTGTGCCCACTCTGCATGGAGAGGCCTTGGAGGCCTATCGAGGAGTGGCGACGGAGGACTGTGGGAACTACGACGAAGTCGCGAAGGCCCTCCTCCAGCGATTCTTCATCACTCCAGAGTCTTACAGGAAGAAGTTCAGAGACTTGCCCAAGAATCCTAGCAGCACCCATGAGCAGTTCGCCACCCAGCTGCGGCAGTACGTGGTGAAGTGGGTGAAGGATTCGGAAGCTACTACATGGGACGCACTGATCGACCTGATCTGCAGGGAGCAGTTCTACCGCAGGTGTGCCCAAGAAGTGAAGGAGTGGGTGCTAGATCGGGAGCAACCCAGCTTAAAGATGGCTGCCCAGTTAGCAGACAAGTATGTAGCAATTCGGCCACAGGGGCAGAAGCGCCCAGCCAGCAGCCAGCTCCAAAAGACTGCACCACCAAGGGGACCCCCCTCTTCAACTCATCACCCCCAAAGACAAGCATCTTCCAACCCGGGTGCTCTTGGCCAGCAACCGCACCGCAGCGTCCCTGCAACTGATCAGAGATCATTGGTGCCACGACTGGAGAAGAAGTGCTACGGCTGTGGGAAAATCGGACATCTGAGGATGAACTGTCCTGCATCCCAAGCACCCCAGACTCGTGCCCCAAATCCGAGTGCTGGAGCCCGGCTCGCTTGTTTGACGAGAGAAGATGAGCCTACAGAGACTGTTCCCCCTCCAGTCAGTCTGATGGAGTGTGGCGAGAGACAGGTGCACTCTGCGGAGAGAGTCACCTGCATGGCCAAACAGCCCCTACACAACATGTGGAGGCACCTGCAGCCAGTCCACGTGGGACCCCTGCAGGGAGAAGGCCTAAGAGACTCTGGGGCCTCAATCACTGTGGTGAGCCCCCACCTCATAGATCCTGCTGCAGTATTGCAGGGTCGCACTGCCACGGTCACCCTGGCAGATGGAACAGAGACAGCGGTTCCCATGGCAAGAGTATACCTGGACTGGGGAGCTGGACCAGAGTTGCGAGAAGTTGCCGTCATGAGTGGTCTCCCAACTGATGTGGTCCTAGGAAATGATCTGGGTGGTGGGATCGTCACTACGTTTGTTGGCGCCATTCCCCGGAGTCAAGTTCCAAAACCACCGTTGACATCAGCTACTCCAGCACAGCCCAGCCCAGAGGAAAAGACTACAGCTGCTAGACAACTGCCAGCACAGCCAACCACAGCATCAACCAGCCCAGAGGAAAAGATTACAGCGGCTAGATCAGCACATCGACCCCGCATGCCTTTTGCCTCTGGTATGCCTACGTCCCCTAGCAACGCAGAGGATGTCGGTTCCAGCTCGTTTGATCCTGTGGGGGTGCCCAATGATGCTCCTGACCCAAGTGGTTTGCCAACTCCGGCGGTGAGTATGAGAAACCACACTGACTTTTCCATGACTGACCCCTACCAGACTGACCCTAGTAGTCCCCACCTAGATCCCCCTGTAGAGTGTCCCAATTTAGGAGAGATTGAGGGCCACAGGCAGGAGTTTAGGGAGGCTCAACTCTCTGACCCATCCCTGATAGGCATGAGGCGCCACTCTGGCAGCGGCCTTGACAGGGTTGGGGCGGGAAGTATGACCTGGCGGGAAGGGTTAAGGTACAGGGTAGCCAGGAAAGTGGGAGGGGATAGACCAGATAGGGAATGTGTCCAACTGGTCCCCCCAGAGAACTTTCCTGCGCAACCGGTGTCGGTTGCCAGCGAAACCCCTTTGGACAGTAACCCGGAGACAGACCGTACCCTGAAGTGCCTGACACAGAGCTTACCCTGGTCTGGAATGTCGGATGACGCCCAGACCAACTGTAAGGCTGGTGCCATGCGTTGGCATTCGGGGCACTCCAGCGGTTGTGTTGTCTCTGGGCCTCTGCCCATAGGAGAACCCTTGCAGCAAGTTGCTGTGGACATAGCAGGTCCCCTGTCGGTGCGCAGTAGATCGGGGAAGACACGCAGCCTCCCTGTAGTGGATGCCACACAGGATCCAAAGGCTGGTGGTCTGGCCGCCATCACTGTGGCACAGGTAGCGGACGAGGAGGAAGGAGTAGGCCTAGGTGACAGGGTAGGTTTCCCGAGTCATAGGTCGACAGAGGAGGATGGGAGGGCAGGTCTGACGGTTAGGGCAGACAGTTGCCAGTTAGGTATGACGGAGGTGCAGTGCCTGGGGCACCATGTGGGAGGAGACAGGGGTAGGCCCAAACCAGAGGGGGTGGAGGCAACCAGAGGCTGTCCCCGACCCACATTCCCCAGACCGGTACTGACCTTAGAACCTGTAAGGCCCTACGGACATGTTGTCATTGACTTTAGTCCTGTAGTGAACCCCTTGACAGAGATGGCTAGGAAGGGCATTCTCAAGTCAGTGGACTTTGCACCCGCTTGCGAGTTGGCATTCCAGTCATTGAAAGAGGCTCGGGTACCCGCTCCAGTGCTGACGGCGCAAATTCTTGACCAGGACTGTTGCGCAACTGCACGGACTGGGAGCAGTACCGAGCCAGAAAGAGCCATATGGGCAGGAGCACCCTGTGGCCAGTTTGAGCAGTATACTGCTATTGTGGTAGGTGGGGTATGCCACAATTGGGACACCTTGGGTGGCACTTGTTTGTAACCGGCCCCCCACCGTGGTGACTTACCACCTACCTGTTAGGTGGCTGCAACCTACCTTGGGGGAATTGGACAGACTTTTGTGGTGGAGCCTTGAACTTGGACTTCATGTGGACTATTTGAACATTGTGCACCCACGAAGAGAGGCCCACTACACTATGGATGAACTGTCTAGGCCAGAGCCTACACCCCCCAGGTAGCGTCCCCTTCACCCCAACGGACTGCAGGACCAGGACCCAAATCATTGGGACATGGTTCCCTGGTTGACCCGCTTGAATGGGGGGGGAGGAGTGTGGCCGGAGAGGCTCCAGCCACGCGGAAAATGGCCGACGCGGCACTGAAGGGGTTAACCCCTAGTGCCCGGAGCCATTTTAACAGACAATGGGCGCTTGGCGCCAGATTTGAAATATTGTGGGCGCTAGGCGCCATGTGTGCATTAATGTTTGATAAATTTGTTTGTACGATTGTGCCGTGGTCCCGGACCCCTCCGGAGACCACGGCAGTGAGGGCAGCCCCCGTGGGAGAGTGCGCGCCGGGGGAGAGGGCAGCCGCTGACCGCCGGAGTCCGGGAGCTCCGCTCCCGGCAGCGGTCGGTGCAGCCCCGGGCGCACTGGAGTGTGCGCGCCGGGGGAGAGGGGAGCCGCCGCTGGGGGCCGGGAGCTCTGCTCCCGGCGCCTCAGCCCATCACGGGTGGCCAGCCGCAGCAGCCGGGACGGACGTCCCGGGCTGCTGGCCGGCAAGGGGGGTGCGCCACAGCCCGGCTCCCCGCCGGACGCTGCGGCGAGGGCACCTGAAATCAGCGCTGCATACAGGGGACCGGGTTAGCCGGCTCCCTGCGCGGCGAGGCCACCACAGGCGCCGCTCATGGGGGACCGGGCTAGCCGGCTCCCTAGCGGCGTGGGTGCAATTAGGCTGGTGAGCAGGATGATGAGCGCTGGGGTCCGGGAGCTACGCTCCCGGCACCTCAGCGCTGCAATAGAGCCAGAGTCACGGCAGCCGGGACAAGTGTCCCGGGCCGCCGGGCTTCGGTACAGGGGGGTGCGCCGCTGCGTGCGGCGAGGCCACAAAGTTAGTGCCACACTGGGGGGACAGGGAGAGCCAGCTCCCTGGACCCCAGTGGCAGGCAGGCAGGCTGGAGGGTGGGGGAAGCCAGCCCCATACCTCCAGCACTGAGAGAGCCCTAGCAGCCAGGCTGCAGGGCTAGGGGAGCCAGCACAGACAGGGTCCTAGCAGCCAGGCTGCAGGACTAGGACACAGTATTCCACAAACCAGACATTGTGTAAAAAATAATAGAAAGTACAGTGTGTTGTAAGGCACTGCAGTGCCTAGGTATGTGGAGCCTGTGCAGGCTCAGAGTGTATTTAAATGTATAACATGTACAGTGTGATTTAAATGTAATGTATTTAAAGGTAAATTGCACTTACTTGGTTGTGTGTCCCAGGAGGGGGGAATCCATGGCTGTGCAGGCTGATGGATTCTCCCAGACCTTTTCCCCAAAAACGGAATGCTTTCCCATCCAGCCTCACACTTCCAAGCGGCACAGGGAGAGAGAGAAGCAGCTCAGCTATGAAACAAGCTGAGTGGTTTCTTGGAGCTCCATGGAGATCACCCGTAGTGGCCTAGAAACCTGGACCGGGGAGCCAGGCTGCCCAGCTGTGGAGCCCAAATCCAGGCTGCAGGCAGTGAGCTGGGTCCCGGGCAGGTTTCTGGAAGTCAGATTTAGGAGGGAAAACTTCCCCCCAGCCAGACTGAACGGCACCGGGGCGTATCCTGATCCTCCAAGATGGGAGAGTCAAAGGAGACCGACCACTCCCCACTGTCCATAGGGGACAATGTAAGCTGTGCATGAGACCAAGGCATGCACAGCTCATGGGTAAACATTGATTGGTTGTGCACCACAGGGCGGGCTTACCCCCTGTGGTAAGGGGTCTTGGAGAGGGATAAAAGGAGGGCAGTTGGCCCATAGGAGTGTGTATTATACCATCTGATTCTGCTTAAAACATCTGATTGTATGCTGTTGCCCCTAGCAATAGGGAGGAGCCTTTTTAAAGGTTATTGAGCAAATAAACATCATTGCCTCAAGTAGACTGCTTCATCTTGTGACCAACAGGGTTAGGCCAAACCTAGCCCCGTCCTCCGGCTGTCCAGGGAAGCACCTAACGTCTCCAAGCTCCGCCTTCCGCCAGCTACCGGTAGAGGCCTAGCAAGTGGCTAGTGGGGATTCGTCAGCACCACACAGCTGTGGTAAGGCAGTGCGTCGGCACATACAGAGCAGAACCGTGGTTCCAAACGCCACGGCAGGTTAGGAGTTTGGTGGTGGCAGCGAGAACCCGCCCACAGCGCAGTGGGTGGAGTCAGTAACAGGCGGTTACTGACGGTAAGCGGGAATCCCCTATGTGGTCAGGCCTCGTGCGGCTTGACCTTCCATTCTGTGCGCAGACAACGGGACGCGAAAGCGGCAAGTGCTTTCGTACAGTATCGTCCTGTCACAGAAATTGGTGGCATAGTGGTGGGATCTTCCCAGGCGGCTTTTCATCACCCGATTGGAGAAGCCGAGTTACTCAGGAGAGGAGTAACTGCAGCGCAGGAGAACGCACAAGATGGCGGAATTCAGCCGAATGTCCAAGGATGATCTGGAGATCGTATGCCAGGAGAAGGGTGTGGATATCCCTTTCAATGCGTCCAGAAGCGTCATGCAGGCGGCGCTCAAGAGCTGGGAGGAGTCCCATCGGGTGGAGGTGGAAAACACTGACGGCGTCAGCATCGCAGAGGATGGCCCACCAGTGGACCTTCGTACAGAACCGGTGAGATCCACAAGCCCCGCTCTCTCTCACAGCAGCCATGTTTCCCAGCGATCCCTAGCAGGGCCAGGATCCCAACGTCCCAGGGGGGGCGGCCCGGATACCCTAGCAGATCGGCTAGCGGAATTGGGGGAAAGGGCAACGGAGCAAGAGCGCTTGATCATCATCCAGATGTGGCGTGATGAGCGGGCCCCACAGGCCGTGGTACCCCGGGAGCTGTTGTCAGCTGTTGTACACAGATCAGGACGTATACAGTTTGCCAAGTTTGCAGACAGTGATGGGGACATTGATGGACATTTGCAAGTTTTTGAAAGGACTTGTAAACTACACGATCTACCCAAGTCAGAGTGGGTGAGACACCTTGTGCCCACTCTGCATGGAGAGGCCTTGGAGGCCTATCGAGGAGTGGCGACGGAGGACTGTGGGAACTACGACGAAGTCGCGAAGGCCCTCCTCCAGCGATTCTTCATCACTCCAGAGTCTTACAGGAAGAAGTTCAGTGACTTGCCCAAGAATCCTAGCAGCACCCATGAGCAGTTCGCCACCCAGCTGCGGCAGTACGTGGTAAAGTGGGTGAAGGATTCGGAAGCCACTACATGGGACGCACTGATCGACCTGATCTGCAGGGAGCAGTTCTACCGCAGGTGCGCCCAAGAAGTGAAGGAGTGGGTGCTAGATCGGGAGCCACCCAGCTTAAAGATGGCTGCCCAGTTAGCAGACAAGTATGTGGCAATTCGGCCACAGGGGCAGAAGCGCCCAGCCAGCAGCCAGCTCCAAAAGACTGCACCACCAAGGGGACCCCCCTCTTAAACTCATCACCCCCAAAGACAAGCATCTTCCAACCTGGGTGCTCTTGGCCAGCAACCGCACCGCAGCGTCCCTGCAACTGATCAGAGATCATCGGTGCCACGACTGGAGAAGAAGTGCTACGGCTGTGGGAAAATCGGACATCTGAGGATGAACTGTCCTGCATCCCAAGCACCCCAGACTCGTGCCCCAAATCTGAGTGCTGGAGCCCGGCTCGCTTGTTTGACGAGAGAAGATGAGCCTACAGAGACTGTTCCCCCTCCAGTCAGTCCGATGGAGTGTGGCGAGAGACAGGTGCACTCTGCGGAGAGAGTCACCTGCATGGCCAAACAGCCCCTACACAACATGTGGAGGCACCTGCAGCCAGTCCACGTGGGACCCCTGCAGGGAGAAGGCCTAAGAGACTCTGGGGCCTCAATCACTGTGGTGATCCCCCACCTCATAGATCCTGCTGCAGTATTGCAGGGTCGCACTGCCACGGTCACCCTGGCAGATGGAACAGAGAAAGCGGTTCCCATGGCAAGAGTCTACCTGGACTGGGGAGCTGGACCAGAGTTGCGAGAAGTTGCTGTCATGGATGGTCTCCCAACTAATGTGGTCCTAGGAAATGATCTGGGTGGTGGGATCGTCACTACGTTTGTTGGCGTCATTCCCCGGAGTCAAGTTCCAAAACCACCTTTGACATCAGCTACTCCAGCACAGCCCAGCCCAGAGGAAAAGACTACAGCTGCTAGACAACTGACAGCACAGCCAACCACAGCATCAACCAGCCCAGAGGAAAAGATTACAGTGGCTAGATCAGCACATCGACCCCGCATGCCTTTTGCCTCTGGTATGCCTACGTCCCCTAGCAACGCAGAGGATGTCGGTTCCAGCTCGTTTGATCCTGTGGGGGTGCCCAATGATGCTCCTGACCCAAGTGGTTTGCCAACTGCGGCGGTGAGTATGAGAAACCACACTGACTTTCCCATGACTGACCCCTACCAGAATGACCCTAGTAATCCCCACCTAGATCCCCCTGTAGAGTGTCCCAATTTAGGAGAGATTGAGGACCACAGGCAGGAGTTTAGGGAGGCTCAACTCTCAGACCCATCCCTGATAGGCATGAGGCGCCACTCTGGCAGCGGCCTTGACAGGGTTGGGGCGGGAAGTATGACCTGGCGGGAAGGGTTAAGGTACAGGGTAGCCAGGAAAGTGGGAGGGGATAGACCAGATAGGGAATGTGTCCAACTGGTCCCCCCAGGGAACTTTCCTGCGCAACCGGTGTCGGTTGCCAGCAAAACCCCTTTGGACAGTAACCCGGAGACAGACCGTACCCTGAAGTGCCTGACACAGAGCTTACCCTGGTCTGGAATGTCGGATGACGCCCAGACCAACTGTAAGGCTGGTGCCTTGCGTTGGCAGCCGGGGCACTCCAGCGGTTGTGTTGTCTCTGGGCCTCTGCCCATAGGAGAACCCTTGCAGCAAGTTGCTGTGGACATATCAGGTCCCCTGCCGGTGCGCAGTAGATCGGGGAAGACACGCAGTCTCCCTGTAGTGGATGCCACACAGGATCCAGAGGCTGGTGGTCTGGCCGCCATCACTGTGGCACAGGTAGCGGACGAGGAGGAAGGAGTAGGCCTAGGTGACAGGGTAGGTTTCCCGAGTCATAGGTCGACAGAGGAGGATGGGAGGGCAGGTCTGACGGTTAGGGCAGACAGTTGCCAGTTAGGTATGACGGAGGTGTAGTGCCTGGGGCACCATGTGGGAGGAGACAGGGGTAGGCCCAAACCAGAGGGGGTGGAGGCAACCAGAGGCTGTCCCCGACCCACATTCCCCAGACCGGTACTGACCTTAGAACCTGTAAGGCCCTACGGACATGTTGTCATTGACTTTAGTCCTGTAGTGAACCCCTTGACAGAGATGGCTAGGAAGGGCATTCCCAAGTCAGTGGACTTTGCACCCGCTTGCGAGTTGGCATTCCAGTCATTGAAAGAGGCTCGGGTACCCGCCCCAGTGCTGACGGCGCAAATTCTTGACCAGGACTGTGTGTTACGAACTATTGCGCCACTGCACGGACAGGGAGCAGTACCGAGCCAGAAAGAGCCATATGGGCAGGAGCACCCTGTGGCCAGTTTGAGCAGTATACTGCTATTGTGGGAGGTGGGGTATGCCACAATTGGGACACCTTGGGTGGCACTTGTTTGTAACCGGCCCCCCACCGTGGTGACTTACCACCTACCTGTTAAGTGGCTGCAACCTACCTTGGGGGAATTGGACAGACTTTTGTGGTGGAGCCTTGAACTTGGACTTCAGGTGGACTATTTGAACATTGTGCACCCACGAAGAGAGGCCCACTACACTATGGATGAACTGTCTAGGCCAGAGCCTACACCCCCCAGGTAGCGTCCCCTTCACCCCAACGGACTGTGGGACCAGGACCCAAATCGTTGGGACATGGGTCCCTGGTTGACCCGCTTGAATGGGGGGGGAGGAGTGTGGCCGGAGAGGCTCCAGTCACACGGAAAATGGCCGCCGCGGCACTGAAGGGGTTAACCCCTAGTGCCCGGCGCCATTTTAACAGACAATGGGCGCTTGGCGCCAGATTTGAAATATTGTGGGCGCTAGGCGCCATGTGTGCATTAATGTTTGATAAATGTGTTTGTACGATGTGCCGTGGTCCCGGACCCCTCCGGAGACCACGGCAGTGAGGGCAGCCCCCGGCGCGCTCAGCAGAGTGTGCGCGCCGGGGGAGAGGGCAGCCGCTGACCGCCGGAGTCCGGGAGCTCCGCTCTCGGCAGCGGTCGGTGCAGCCCCGGGCGCACTGGAGTGTGCGCGCCGGGGGAGAGGGGAGCCGCCGCTGGGGGCCGGGAGCTCTGCTCCCGGCGCCTCAGCCCATCACGGGTGGCCAGCCGCAGCAGCCGGGATAGACGTCCCGGGCTGCTGGCCGGCAAGGGGGGTGCGCCACAGCCCGGCTCCCCGCCGGACGCTGCGGCGAGGGCACCTGAAATCAGCGCCGCATACAGGGGACCGGGTTAGCCGGCTCCCTGCGCGGCGAGGCCACCACAGGCGCCGCTCATGGGGGACCAGGCTAGCCGGCTCCCTAGCGGCGTGGGTGCAATTAGGCTGGTGAGCAGGATGATGAGCGCTGAGGTCCGGGAGCTACGCTCCCGGCACCTCAGCGCTGCAATAGAGCCAGAGTCACGGCGGCCGGGACAAGTGTCCCGGGCCGCCGGGCTTCGGTACAGGGGGGTGCGCCGCTGCGTGCGGCGAGGCCACAAAGTTAGTGCCACACTGGGGGGACAGGGAGAGCCAGCTCCCTGGACCCCAGTGGCAGGCAGGCAGGCTGGAGGGTAGGGGAAGCCAGCCCCATACCTCCAGCACTGAGAGAGCCCTAGCAGCCAGGCTGCAGGGCTAGGGGAGCTGCACAGACAGGGTCCTAGCAGCCAGGCTGCAGGACTAGGACACAGTATTCCACAAACCAGACATTGTGTAAAAAATAATAGAAAGTACAGTGTGTTGTAAGGCACTGCAGTGCCTAGGTATGTTGAGCCTGTGCAGGCTCAGAGTGTATTTAAATGTATAACATGTACAGTGTGATTTAAATGTAATGTATTTAAAGGTAAATTGCACTTACTTGGTTGTGTGTCCAAGGAGGGGGGAATCCATGGCTGTGCAGGCTGATGGATTCTCCCAGACCTTTTCCCCAAAAACGGAATGCTTTCCCATCCAGCCTCACACTTCCAAGGGGCACAGGGAGAGAGAGAAGCAACTCAGCTATGAAACAAGCTGAGTGGTTTCTTGGAGCTCCATGGAGATCACCCGTAGTGGCCTAGAAACCTGGACCGGGGAGCCAGGCTGCCCAGCTGTGGAGCCCAAATCCAGGCTGCAGGCAGTGAGCTGGGTCCCCGGCAGGTTTCTGGAAGTCAGATTTAGGAGGGAAAACTTCCCCCCAGCCAGACTGAACGGCACCGGGGCGTATCCTGATCCTCCAAGATGGGAGAGTCAAAGGAGACCGACCACTCCCCACTGTCCATAGGGGACAATGTAAGCTGTGCATGAGACCAAGGCATGCACAGCTCATGGGTAAACATTGATTGGTTGTGCACCACAGGGCGGGCTTACCCCCTGTGGTAAGTGGTCTTGGAGAGGGATAAAAGGAGGGCAGTTGGCCCATAGGAGTGTGTATTATACCATCTGATTCTGCTTAAAACATCTGATTGTATGCTGTTGCCCCTAGCAATAGGGAGGAGCCTTTTTAAAGGTTATTGAGCAAATAAACATCATTGCCTCAAGAAGACTGCTTCATCTTGTGACCAACAGGGTTAGGCCAAACTTAGCCCCGTCCTCCGGCTGTCCAGGGAAGCACCTAACGTCTCCAAGCTCCGCCTTCCGCCAGCTACCAGTAGAGGCCTAGCAAGTGGCTAGTGGGGATTAGTCAGCACCACACAGCTGTGGTAAGGCAGTGCGTCGGCACATACAGAGCAGAACCGTGGTTCCAAACGCCACGGCAGGTTAGGAGTTTGGTGGTGGCAGCGAGAACCCGCCCACAGCGCAGTGGGTGGAGTCAGTAACAGGCGGTTACTGACGGTAAGCGGGAATCCCCTATGTGGTCAGGTCTCGTGCGGCTTGACCTTCCATTTTGTGCGCAGCCGACAGGACGCGAAAGCGGCGAGTGCTTTCGTACGGGTCCGTCCTGTCACAAAAGCTAAATTCAATATGCTGAGACAGGCATTAAACGACATTGTCTGGGAAGTTTTGTTTCATGATAAAGACACAATGGAAATGAGGGTAGCTTTAAAAGGGTCGCTTGATAGCAATATTCACAAATTCATTCCCATGAGCAGTAAACGATGGAGTACTAAACATAAGCAGGTGTAGTATGGTTTGCTGGTGGTCGGGGTCCTGGCGACCAGCATACCGGCGCCGGAATCCCAACCGCCGGCATACCGACAGCTGGGAGAGTGCAAATGAGCCCCTTGCGGGCTCGCTGCGCTCGACACGCCGCCTGCACGGTGGCGCGCTACACGCTATCTATTCTCCCTCCAGGGGGGTCGTGGACCCCCAAGAGGGAGAAAAGATGTCGGTATGCCAGCGGTCGGGATTCCTGCGCTGGTATGGTGGTCGCTGGGAGGACGGCCGCCGGCAACCTGAAGACCACCCAACATAAGCCTATGTGGCTTAATAAGGAGGTCAAAGAAGTAATGGCTAAAAAGAGGCGTGCTTTCAAAATATTTTAATCTAATGTAGGGGAGGAGTCATTCCAGCACTGTAAAGAATGCAATAAAAAAATGCAAAAAAGTAATAAGTGCAGCTAAAATTGTAAACGAAAAGCAAATCGCTATAGACAGTAAAACCAATCCTAAAAAGTTTTATAAATACATAAACAGTAAAAAGTTAAAGAAGGAGAACGTAGGCCCATTAATAGATGAATTGGGAGCTTTGATAAACGATGATAAAATAAAAGCTGAAATACTGAACAATTTTTTCCCCTTAGTATCCACCAGGGAGGATCAGACGGTGAGAGAGTAGTGCATAACGATAGTGAAGGTAATGACTCTTGGCTTGATGCTTGTTTAAGTGAGGAAGTAGTCCTGGAGAGACAAAGCAACATAAAGATTAATAAATCACCAGGCCCAGATGGTTTTCATCCGAGGGTCATCATGGAGCTTAGGTTGCAGCTAGCAAAACTACTATACTTGGTTTTCCATAGTTCAATTACATCAGGCATAGCACCAAAGGATCAGTAGCGGATCTTGATACGGGCCTGCTGCTGTAGCAAGATACGCTACTGGTGGTGGCCCCCCCCCCCGGTGCCGGTACTGCTGTGCAGTGCATTATGAAGTCATCGCGCACCGCACTGCGTTGTGGGAGCAGCACTTAGACACTAAGGGTCTTGATTGACCTCTAGTGTCTATGCGGTTCTATGGGAGAGATGTCATGACATCTCTCCCATAGATCAGAGGAGCAGCCAGAGACAGAGGGCAGCAGCGGTCAGGAATCAGGAGCGGGGATGGTAAGTATTGTTTCTTTTATTTTATTTTTTAAAAGCGGCACAAACAGGGGCCACATGACTGGTGCCACAAACGGGGGCAATACGACTGGGGCCACAAGCGGGGGCAATACGACTGGGGCCACAAATGGGGGCAATACGACGGGCCACAAACGGGGGCAATACTACATTGGCCACAAACGGGGGCAATACTACTGGGGGCACATTGACCACACCCCTTTATGAAGCTACGCCCCTATTTTTGCCCAGGGCGCCACAAGGGCTAGAACTGGCCCTGCAAAGGAATGGCGCATAGCTGAGGTAGTGCCTTTATTTAAAAAGGGAACTAAAAATAAGCCTGGTAACTATAGACCAGTTAGTTTAACCTCTATAGTGGGTAAAATATTGGAAGGTATTTTGAGGGTTAGCATAGAGAATTATCTGCAGGTTAATAAGATTATTAGCAAAAGTCAGCATGGGTTTGTAAGGGGCAGATCATGTCAAACTAAATTAATTAGCTTCTACAAGGAAGTGAGCGAGAATTTTGACCAGGGAAAATCAGTGGATGTGGTATTTAAATTTTGCAAAAGCCTTCGATACAGTGCGTCACAGGAGATCATCAAATTATGGGATCTTGGCCTTGGATATACTATTTGTACATGGATAGGTAATTTGCTGGATAACAGAGTACAACGAGTAGTGGTCAATGGAATGCTCTCCAGCTGGGCACCAGTAGTCAACGGAATACCACAAAGGTCCGTACTTGGCCTGCTACTATTCAATATATTTATCAATGATCTAGGAATAGGCCTGGAAAGCAGTGTGTCAGGCTCCGGAGTCTTACCTCCGGCGGGTGCTCCCGCGGGTTACCATCCCGCTGGTTGGCGCGGCTGCGGCGGCAGGGAGCTGCTGGCGGCGGGTCTGCCTGGACGGATGTGCGGCTGCCAAGGGCCGGGGGCCGAGGGTCTGGAGAGCCGGGCGCTGCGGCGGGGATCGCTGCGGTAAGATCCTCTAGTGGTGACACAGTATAGTGTGTCAGAGACAGAAGCTGGCTAAAGCTGTGTGCTAACAGCTAAGTATGTCTCCTGTGCTGGGGCAGCCATGTTGGAGACCAGAGTATTACCAATGAAGTTCCCAATCTGTGTCCAGCCAATCCTGCGTGTTCTCCCTTACAAAAGGGGGCTGGCTCAGAGGGAGAGTGCTAGTGCTACAAGTTAGCTCCTTGTGAAAGGTTCTCCAGCTCTGTGCTCCCAGGTTACTTCTGGTTCCCTGGTCCTGGTTGCTCTCATCCATCGGTTACCTAAATGCTGCTGCAGTCCTGCTGTCTAAGTCCATTGGCACTCGTGGAAGCGCTCACGGGGTCCCAGGTCGTAGAGGAGCTCCAGGTGCTAACGGTGGTTCCCGCAGATGTCTGAATTTCTTCAAAGTCCAAGTTCTTCAGCCTCGTCTTTCAATCACAAACCAGTCTTTATTTCTTCAAAGTCCAAGTTCTTCAGCCTCGTCTTTCA
Source organism: Pseudophryne corroboree (assembly GCF_028390025.1). Classification (NCBI taxonomy): domain Eukaryota; kingdom Metazoa; phylum Chordata; class Amphibia; order Anura; family Myobatrachidae; genus Pseudophryne; species Pseudophryne corroboree. Next base: position 486,342,181 of record NC_086447.1, on the reverse strand, counting down.
GTCACAAACCACAGTCTTCATTTCTTCAAAGTCCAAGTTCTTCAGCCTCGTCTTTCAATCACAAACCATAGTCTTCATTTCTTCAAAGTCCAAGTTCTTCAGCCTCATCTTTCAATCACAAACCACGTCTTCATTTCTTCAAAGCCCAAGTACTTCAGCCACGCCTTTTAATCATAAAACACAGTTTTCAGTTCTTCTTTACTGGAGTTCTTCAGCTTCACTCTTCAAGTCATTCAACTATAGACTCTATTTCTTCCAGTTTCTTCAATTTCTCCAATATTCGTGTACAGCCTGATTATTCATTAAAACTACAGTTATCTTCCTATGAAGTCCTCCTTTTCTTTACGCCCTCCAGCCACGGTTAACACTTAGTTTTGCTATCACCCCATGAGGAGGAATTACATTCAGCCACCTCGTTTACTCTCCTCACGGGTAGCTGTCCCTTCAGCCAAAACTCGGTTGTCGGAACCCCAACTTACGCCGAGCGTGACAGTAAGCACTGGCCCAATGGATCCAGCAAATGAGCAGGCTACTGGGGGCGATGCCTCTGTGGATATGGTGTAATGGTTAGCATTACTGCCTCACAGCACTGAGGTCATGGGTTCGATTCCCACCATGGCCCTAACTGTGTGGAGTTTGTATATTCTCCCCGTACTTGCGTGGGTTTCCTCCGGGTACTCCGGTTTCCTCCCACAATCCAAAAATATACTGGTAGGTTAATTGGCTCTCAACAAAATTAACCCTAGTGTGAATGTGTCTGAGTGTACATGTGATAGGGAATATAGATTGTAAGCTCTACTGGAGCAGGGACTGATGTGAATGGCCAAATATTCTCTGTAAAGCGCTGCGGAATATGTGTGCGCTATATAAATAACTGGTAATAAATAATAAATAAATAAATAAATAAATATTCTGTCTCGTCTAAATAAACAGGAGGCCATGCAGGCACAGATTGTACAGTTCATGCATAATATGTCCACTCGTTTGGATTCTCTTCACGCAGCCATTTCCACATCTCGGACTCTGGTTCCAGCTTCCAATCCGCCAGCACCTAATCCTCTAGTGTCGATTCCAGTTCCTCATTTACAACTACCGCCACCCAGTAAATTTGACAGTAGTCCAAAGCAATGCCGAGGGTTCCTCAATCAATGCGAGATCCAGTTTGAGCTTCAGTTAGCTAACTTTCCATCTGATCGGACCAAAATCGCATACATCATTTCACTTCTGACCGGACCAGCTCTGGATTGGGCTTCACCCTTATGAGAGAGAACTGATCCCATACTCTCGACTTACCCGGAATTTGTGGCAACTTTTTGTAAATTTTTTGACGAGCCAGGCCGGACCACCTCTGCCTCTTTGGAGATTCTGCGTCTGCGTCATGGAACCCGTTCCATCGCCCAGTACGTGATCCAATTCCATACTCTGTCTTCCGAAGTGGGCTGGAATGAAGAGGCTCTCATTGCCGCCTTTTGGAACGGTCTCTCCGACAAAATTAAAGATGACTTGGTCACTCAGGATGTGCCAGATAAGCTCGATCAGCTTATTTCTTTATGTAACAAGATATGTACCTTTATTAATTTAAAAGAAAAAATTATTTCAATAGTAATTAATAACAAATCTCATCGTACGTGCCGGTCAGTCCTGCAAAGCATATAATAAAGTGCAATTTTAATTCCAAGCCGTATTATTAATGGTTAATACGCAAGCTTTTCCAGTTCAACTAATAAGTTAGTCTCTTGACTTTTTATAATTAGAAAGAGTTAGCAGAGCAGTGATTAATGTCACTATGAGTGGTCGACTATTTGCAACAGCCATCAGAGGTAATGTTAGTGGTTAGTACACCATGCTGTTTCTAATATTTTGGTTTAAAAAACAGTAACAGTGATCCTCACTAATATATAGATGAAAAAACCTGCTTATTCCTTTAGTCCCATGTAATGGTGTCTCCCGGCTCCTGGTGCTTTAATTATCCCATTATAGGTGCCATATCTGGAGTGTCCAAACAGAGGTGAAGGTGCTTGCAGGAAGTTGGAAATTCAGACCGGTACCGGACGAGTGGTGATAGCATCTTACGCGTTTCTCTGCCTTTAGCAAGTTCAGCGGCTTCCTCAGAGAAGGACTTTCCAACTTCCTGCAAGCACCTTCACCTCTGTTTGGACACTCCAGATATGGCACCTATAATGGGATAATTAAAGCACCAGGAGCCGGGAGACACCATTACATGGGACTAAAGGAATAAGCAGGTTTTTTCATCTATATATCAGTGAGGATCACTGTTACTGTTTTTTAAACCAAAATATTAGAAACAGCATGCTGTACTAACCACTAACATTACCTCTGACGGCTGTTGCAAATAGTCAACCACTCATAGTGACATTAATCACTGCTCTGCTAACTCTTTCTAATTATAAAAAGTCAAGAGACTAACTAATTAGTTGAACTGGAAAAGCTTCCGTATTAACCATTATTAATACGGCTTGGAATTAAAATTGCAGTTTATTATATGCTTTGTAGGACTGACCGGCACGTACGATGAGATTTGTTATTAATTACTATTGAAATAATTTTTTCTTTTAAATTAATAAAGGTACATATCTTTTTAATAAGCGCTGATATTGGTGTGTGTAGTTTGTGTTTTGAGGGTAGAGTACTCTCCCTTTGTAACAGCTGCTATTAATCAGTGCATTCCTTTATGGTAATTTATGTGCACCTCCTATACCTGGCATCCAGCGCCGAGACATCCTGTTTGTTCACTTTATGTAACAAGATTGATCTAAGATACAAGGAGCGCTGTCTTGAGAGAACAAGGTTCGAGCGACCCAAACCTCGGGCCTGTACCACTCCTGGACCATCCTCACCGTCTACTGAAGAACCCATGCAGGTCAACCGCTCTCGTCTCACCAATGAGGAACGTCAAAGACGCAGACAGGGCAACCTCTGCATATATTGTGGGGCGGCCGACCACTTCGTTAAGTCTTGTATTCAACGACTGGGAAATTCCCGCTCCTAGCTTACGCAGGAGAGGTTAAGCTAGGAGCATTCCCCAACCAATTTACCAGGAAGGAATCACTGTTGGCTGTATGTCTGGAACTTCCCTCTACCTCCCTTCATGTTACAGCACTTTTGGATTCTGGAGCTGCAGAAAGTTTCATTACTTCCGCCTTAGTCCGACAGTCTGAAATACCAACCATTCGTTTGGAGCGAGCTATCTCTATTACCGTGGTTGATGGAAGTTATATCCCTGAAGGGATCATCACCCACCGTACAGTTCCTCTGAAGATGAAAGTTGGTATTCTCCATTCTGAAGTTATCTCTTTCCTGGTAATTCCCAAACCCTCTCAAAAAATAATCCTAGGATTCCCATGGTTACAGGAGCACAACCCCAATTGGCAAACTATGGATGTGCTCGCTTGGGGGTAGTCATGTTCTCAAAGCTGTTTATCCACCATCAAGCCACTCCTAACCCTACACTCCACTGATCTCCCAGATGCCTATCAGCCCTTTCTGGACGTCTTCAGTAAGCAAGTGGCGGATACCTTGCATCCCCACCGAAGTTGGGACTGCCCTATCGATTTACTGCCTGGTAAAACACCTCCCAGAGGCCGAACGTATCCTTTATCTCTCCCGGAAACCCAAGCGATGTCTGAGTATCTACAGGAGAATTTGGCCAAAGGGTTCCTTCGCCCTTCCTCTTCTCCAGCTGGGGCAGGGGTTTTTTTTTGTTAAGAAGAAGGACGGGGGCCTACGGCCTTGCATCGACTACCGGGGCCTCAACGAAGTTACAGTTAAGAACAGATACCCCTTGCCCTTGATTCCCGAACTATTTGACCAAGTAAAGGGGGCTACCATTTTCACCAAATTGGACCTGCGTGAAGCTTATAACCTTATACGTATTCGCACAGGAGACGAGTGGAAGACTGCGTTCAATACTCGTGATGGGCATTACGAATATCCCTTTGGCTTATGCAATGCTCCAGCAGTCTTCCAGAATTATGTCAACGAATTATTCCGAGATATCCTCTATAAGTGCCTGGTTGTGTATCTGGACAATATTCTAATATTTTCCAAAGATCTGAAAGTCCATCGGGAACTGGTCAGAGAAGTCTTGAGACGTCTAAGGGAAAATCGACTCTTTTGTAAACTGGAGAAGTGCACATTTGAGGTTCCCTCCATACCTTTCTTAGGTTACATCATTCCAGGAGGGAATTACAGATTGATCCTGCCAAAGTCCAAGCAATCAGAGATTGGTCCCTTCCTACTACTCTGAAGGGAATCCAGCGTTTTTTAGGCTTCGCCAATTTCTATAGGAAGTTTATTAAAGATTATTCCTCCATCATTGCCCCGATTACAGCACTAACAAGAAAAGGGTCTAATTCTGCAGCTTGGCCACCTGAGGCACTAAAAGCCTTTTTCGTTTCTAAAAGAGGCCTTCATGTCTGCTCCTATCCTTCGGCAACCTGGTCTCAGTCGTCCTTTTCAGGTGGAGGTGGATGCTTCTTCAGTAGGAGTGGGGGCCATCTTATCCCAGTACTTCGAGGATCAGAAAGCTCATCCTTGTGCTTATTTTTCCCGAAGATTCTCTCCAGCAGAACAAAACTACGCCATTGGAGAACAAGAATTGCTTGCCATAAAACTTGCACAAAAAATCTTTTATATCTTCAGACCGCCCGATGTTTAAACCCATGGCATGCCAGGTGGGCACTGTTCTTCTCCCATTTTTCTTTCAAGCTCAGTTATTGTCCAGGGTCTCTTAATCAGAAAGCAGATGCGCTCTCTCGTTCATTGAGTTCAGATGAGTCCACAGATCTTCTGGACAATTCATCCTAGATCCTGCCTCCTTTGCTGCAACTCGTACTACTTTGCTTCCTCCACCGGGAAAAACCTTTGTTGCACCAGAACTCCAAAAAAGACTGCTCACGTGGGCTCATACCTCACCGTGTATGGGACATGCAGGTAGCCTCAAGACTCTTAAGTTCATCCAACGCTCCTATTGGTGGCCTCATCTGAAGACGGATGTTTTGGAAATCATAGCTGCCTGCTCAAAGTGCGCCCAACATAAAAGTCCAAGAGGATCACCATTGGGTCTTCTTCATCCGCTATCAGTTCCACAAAAAACCTGGACACACATCTCCATGGATTTTATAACTGACCTACCTGTCTCCAGAGGACGAAACTCCATTTGGGTCATTGTGGAGCGATTTTCCAAAATGGCGCACTTTGTTTCACTCACAGGTCTTCCAACCGCTCCACAATGATCAAAATTGTTCATATCAGACATCTTCCGGTTACATGGACTTCCACAAGAGATAGTTTCCGATCGAGGGCCTGAATTTGTGGCTAAATTCTGGAGAGCACTGAGTTCAGCTCTTGGAATGGAATTAAGTTTCTCCTCTGCATGCCATCCCCAAACTGATGGCCAGACTGAGAGAGTGAACCAACACTTAGAGACTTTCCTACGACTCTTCATGTCTTCTTCTCAGGATGATTGGCTGGACTATCTTCCATTTGCTGAATTTGCTCACAATAATCTCTACCATTCCGCTACCCATTCCACACCCTTTTATGTGAATTATGGACTTTACCCACGTGTTCCTGCTTTCCAATCTCTTCCAGCTCTCGAAGTACCTGCCGCAGAGTTAGCCCTTTAGCAGTTCACTAAGATATGGGAACAAGTTCATGAGGCTCTGCTTTAAACATACATATATAATGGTAGATGCTCAATCAGCTTAATGATATCATTCAGGTGCTCGAAAGGGAGGGGCATTTCTAAGCAAGAAAAAAAGAGAGACATTGTTTCCCCCAGCACCCTGAATGATAACAGTAACCAGATATAAATCCCACATAATATTAGAATTCAGAGATCTTGGTTACACATATTTGCGCATATGTGTGAATAAGCCCCAAAGCCGCATCAAGGTGTCTTTGTATATTTGGGGTCCCTAGCGCTATATCTAGGTGCAGGGTGTGGCACCCCAAAACACCAGCATAAGCCAGAAAGCCCAGGGCAGCATACCAGTGAAAAAACTATAGTGTTAATAAATTAGTATTTAGGAAGCCGAAGCTATACAGAAGGTGATACAAAATGAAATGTAATTAAAATAGAGAAATAGTGTTAAAAAATTAAAAAGTGAAAAGTGTTAATAGAATGTAAAGGTATGCCACACTAAAGCCATCCAGCTCAGCCAGTCCAGAGGCACCAGACCTCACACCTCCATTGCCCCAATCTGGGTCTATGATTAACCAGCAAGGAGCCACATGATAATGGCTCCTTACTACAACATGTCTAAGCTAAGAGCTACCTACCTTGGAGCAACCCCATAATGCTCCATGTGGCATGTCAGGGCCTGCACCTCCTCCTAATGCAGGAACCTCTCTGCCTCTCACAGCAGACCTATATAATGGTAGATGCTCAATCAGCTTAATGATATCATTCAGGTTCTCGAAAGAGAGGGGTATTTCTAAGCAAGAAAAAAAGAGAGACATTGTTTCCCCCAGCACCCTGAATGATAACAGTAACCAGATATAAGTCCCACATAATATTAGAATTCAGAGATCTTGGTTACACATATTTGCGCAAATGTGTGAATAAGCCCCAAAGCCGCATCAAGGCGTCTCTGTATATTTGGCGTCCCTAGCGCTATATCTAGGTGCAGGGTGTGGCACCCCAAAACATCCAATAAATACACATATTTTGCAGATCGGAAACGGAAGGCTGTCCCTAGTCTCAAAGTGGGTGATCAAGTGTGGATTTCTACTCGAAACTTAAGACTCAAGGTCCCTTCCAAGAAATTTGCCCCCAGATTCATTGGACCATATCCTATTGAAAAAGTATTGAATCCAGTAGCATACAAAGTGACATTGCCTCCGTACTTAAAGATCCCAAGTGCATTTCACATCTCCTTACTGAAGCCTCTCATACTTAACCGTTTTTGGGCTGCGCTCCCTAGACCTCCCAAGGTGCAAGCTGCTCAAGGAGAAGAATTTGAAGTTCATAGGATCCTTGACTGTCGTAAAAGATATAGTTGTCTCCAATATCTTATTGATTAGAAGGGATATGGACCGGAGGAAAGGTCCTGGGTTTCTGAAGAGGACGTCCACGCTCCAAGATTAGTCCGGGCCTTTCATACCAAGAATCCGATGAAAGCACAAGGGTGTTCAGAGCCCACCCTAAATAGGGGGGGTACTGTCAGGCTCCGGAGTCTTACCTCCGGCAGGTGCTCCCGCGGGTTACCATCCCACTGGTTGGCGCGGCTGCGGTGACAGGGAGCTGCTGGCGGCGGGTCCGCCTGGACGGATGTGCGGCTGCCAAGGGCAGGGGACGAGGGTCTGGAGAGCCGGGCGCTGCGGTAAGGTCCTCTAGTGGTGACACAGTATAGTGTGTCAGAGACAGAAGCTGTCTAAAGCTGTGTGCTAACAGCTAAGTATGTCTCCTGTGCTGGGGGCAGCCATGTTGGAGACCAGAGTATTACCAATGAAGTTCCCAATCTGTGTCCAGCCAATCCTGCGTGTTCTCCCCTTACAAAAGGGGGCTAGCTCAGAGGGAGAGTGCCAGTGCTTCAAGTTACCTCCTTGTGAAAGGTTCTCCAGCTCTGTGCTCACATGTTACTTCTGGTTCCCTGGTCCTGGTTGCTCTCATCCATCGGTTACCTAAACGCTGCTGCAGTCCTGCTGTCTAAGTCCGTTGCCACTCGTGGAAGCGCTCACGGGGTCCCAGGTCATAGAGGAGCTCCAGGTGCTAACGGCGGTTCCCGCAGACGTCTTCATTTCTTCAAAGTCCAAGTTCTTCAGCCTCGTCTTTCAATCACAAACCACTGTCAACATTTCTTCAAAGTCCAAGTTCTTCAGCCTCATCTTTCAATCACAAACCAGTCTTCACTTCTTCAAAGTCCAAGTTCTTCAGCCTCGTTTTTCAATCACAAACCACAGTCATCGTTTCTTCAAAATCCAAGTTCTTCAGCCTCGTCTTTCAATCATAAAACACAGTTTTCAGTTCATCTTTACCGGAGTTCTTCAACTTCACTCTTCAAGTCATTTAACTATAGACTCTAATTCTTCCAGTTTCTTCAATTTCTCCAATATTCGTGTACAGCCTGATTATTCATTAAAACTACAGTTATCTTCCTACGAAGTCCTCCTTTTCTTTACGCCCTCCGGCCAACGTTAACACTTAGTTTGGCTTCCACCCCATGAGGAGGAATTACATTCAGCCACCTCGTTTACTCTCCTCACAGGTAGCTGTCCCTTCAGCCAAAACTCGGTTGTCGGAACCCCAACTTACGCCGAGCGTGACACAGTGTCAATCTTTGCAGATGATACTAAACTGTTTTAAGGTAATTAAGTCAGAAGGCGATGTGGAGTCTCTACAGAATGACTTATTTAAACTTGAAACCTGGGCACCTAACTGGGGAATGAGGTTCAATATAGAAAAATGCAAAGTTATGCATTTTGGGACAAAAAACACACATGCATTCTATACTCTTAATGGGGAAAATATAGGGGTAACTGTGCTGGAAAAAGATTTGGGCGTGCTCATAGATAATAGTCTTAACAGTACACAATGTCAAAATGCAGCAAAAAAGGCAAGTAAAGTGCTTGCATGCATAAAACGGGGCATTGAGACAAGGGATGAGGATGTAATCCTGCCACTTTACAAATCATTGGTACGTCCACATCTTGAATATTGTGTTCAGTTTTGGGCACCATATTATAAAAAAGATATCGGGGAACTAGAAAGAGTTCAAAGGCGAGCTACTAAATTGATTAAAGGGTTAGAGACACTGGAGTATGAGGAAAGGCTTACTAGGTTAAATATGTATACACTAGAAAAGAGGCGTCTAAGAGGAGACATTATTAATATCTTCAAATATGTAAAGGGTCATTACAAGGAGTTAGGGGATTTGTTTATTAAAAGAACTCTGTATAGGACATGTGGGCACTCACTCGCTGAGGCTAGAGGAGAGAAAGTTAAGTACACAACGTAGGAAAGGGTTCTTCGCTGTAAGGGCAATAAAGATTTGGAACTCCCTGCCAGAGAAGGTCATAATGGCAGACTCCATAAATGCATTTAAGAATGGACTGGACAAATTTTTAACTGGAAAAAGTATCCAGGGTTATAGCTTTTAACATAGTGGCATTATTATCTGGGATTGGTAACAATTATAGTTGTCAGTTGGTACTAAACCATTACTTCAGCAGGTGCATTATAATATGAACATCTTAACACAGAATACAGGTTGAACCCGATGGGCATTTTGCCTCTTTTCAACCTCACTAACTATGTAACTATGTAATGTTGACCTCAAAGCATTATCATTATCCTTTATCAAAGCATTTATCATCATGTATATGTTTCTGCCACTCTCATGAGTGGATGGCTGTTGCACTCCACCAGCTTGCCACAAGCCATTTTACGGGCATCAGGGAATCTAATAAACTACCACAGTTTTAGGAGCAGACAATTGTGTATCTGGGATTCTGATTGGTGAGTGGCAGAATCTAACAGAGAGCTACTGTAGGATCCAGTTTGTGACATTCCATTCTCTTTGGCAGGATGTGGTTGAAGAACAGCACTGTAATCAATTCTGTGTTACTGAGTTCATATATTTTCAATTTTAACTTGTAATCAATATATTTTACATATTTTAATGTTTTTCCTGTATAGATGAATGGGGATCGGGCATAAGTAAATCTACAAAAATATGTTTTACTTGAAAAACAGTGGCTACTAAATCTTTGTTTGCCATACAATATACAAATGTATTCCACCCATTTCATTTATATTTGAATTTTAGTTTCAAAATGCTGTAGGGAGGGAAGCTCTTGAGTCAATATCCAGATAAGTAGGTCATGAAGAACTAAGCTGCTTTCTAGGGAATTAGAGATTGTGATTTAAGGCTCTGTTTCTGTATCTGAAGTAAATTATTCCTAAGAATATTTACATATATTTTATGTCAAAAAAGGACATTGTGAACTGAAAGAGACTAAAGTCCACGTGATTATTCTTTCAGTCCATTGCTGGTGAAGAAACAATTGCATTTTCATTAATGATCAACCATCCACTCCTTTTCCTTTGTAAACTTAAACCAATAATTCCTTTGTGCAAAGTATATTTATAATCATACATATTGAAGATAGTGAGGTGATTTACAGAAAGTATGAAGAGCATCTTTGTTTGTACAATTGAGGTTTAGAAAGTGATATTAACAAATGCAAGCATTAGTTTGGGAGTGCTGGATATAGCCGTTCAACACATGCTCACCATACTCCCTGTAGACTTACATGCCAGAGGTCCACAGCTTCCTATTAGTAACTGCACAGCCACCACATTCAAAGCACTTTTTTTTAGAATGGCAAATGATCAACACCCATGGATAAGTGGTTTGTGAGTGCAGCATCAATTTATTGAGCATAGGCAGGGGTAGAACTACCATAGGTGCAGCAGGTGCATTGCACCAGCGCCCCAGAGGTCTACGGGGCCGACTGCTGCCAAGATCAGCAATTAGTTATCCCCTGGGCCCCCTGCAAGCCATTTTGAGCAGTGCCGGATGAATGGCCCAGAGAGCAGGGTAGGCCCCATTGCCTGAGGGACTTGCCCCTTACCTTAGGAAAGAAGGGTTGACCTTGTGTGTGCCGGACTAGTCCTTCCATCTATCAGCCCTGATGAAATCAGCCACATATTACCACTTATTAACAGCTGTACATATTTTATTCTTATTCACTGCTGTCTGTGAATTAAAGGCAGCCACAACTGGTATAACTGGTACTGTCAGAGTATGCCTGACCGAGTGCCAAACTGAGGAAAGCACAAGGGGCAGGGGTCCCTGTCGCAGACAGAGCAGAGTCCACTGTGTTCCTGCCCCCACCAGGGTACATGCCCCCTGTTCTTTGCACCATGCAGAACATTGTGCTTGTACCCCTGTTACCCACTGTCTCTCCCTCTCACCCCCTGCCTTCCGTTGTTACCCTCTGCCTCCTCTTGCCTTCTATTGTCACTCTCTGCCTCTCTATGTCAACCTCTGCCTCTCCCTGCCACCCAATGCTGTGTGGCTTATTGTGAACTTGAGTTGGGGTGGAGGAGGGGGCCCAAATTATATTTTTGCAACTGGGCCCACCACTCACAAGTTCCGCTACTGAGCATAGGATAAAACATTCAGAAAGTTAGTGCTAAGCTTGGGTGCAAACGTGTATTATATGATTCAGAAGAAATCAGTCAGGACAACCTAAATACAATTATGTCTTACATATTATGGGTGTAATAAAAATAAGTATTCTCTTGGAAAAATGAGGACACAATGAAATACAACCCTATAAACGTACTGACTAGGAAAACACATGACCAAAACGTAAATTTTTTAAGAGAAACGCATGGCTCCCAAGTGCAGCTCTCCTTGGGGTAAGATGTACTATCAGGAGGAATGGGGAAGGCTGACCAGCTCCAAGACCTTGGGGCTGTTTCAGAGCTGGACTCTGTGGCAATTTTTTTTTGCAATTGCTGATGTTTACAGATCTGCGCTGGAGCTACACTGCGCATGTGCAGATTTTGGGCTGCAGTTTTGCCCGAATGCCACAACAAGGTTAACATGCTGGTGGCATTTGGAGGCAGTGAAAAGCAGGGTTCCAGAAAACGGGTGTATGTTGGATCTGTTTTCTTGGAATGCTGAGGCCAGTGGCTGCATACTCAGACTGCACATGTGCAGTTCGGGTACTTCATCCTGGCACACAGTGTGGCTGCAGACTTCAGCTGAGTGATAGTCTGCAGCCAGTTGTTGGCGGGGAGGGGGCAAGGATGGAAAAAATTGAATAATGTCACCTCCATTTTGTGGGAGTGCCAAGTCTGTGTCTTCAAATACAGACTTTCTGGCCCCAGCAGAGGAGTTGCAGCTGACATACTGAGTTACCTGAAGGTTGCTAAGATGACAACGGTCCAGCAAAGTGATCTGCACCCACAGCAGCGGATAACAGAAGTAGCCAGGAGGCATCTATTTACACAAGAAGCCTCCTGCAGCATTAGCATAAGTTAAGTGCTAAAATATATTAATGTGATGTTTTCCTTACAGGTTTCCCCTGACCTGTTAGCATTACTTTGTGCCAATTTTGATTGTTGTAATTTGGGATCGTCCAAACGAACCATTCTACCATTATTGACCACCGTTGTAATGGTAGCAAAGAAAGCTATCCTTATTCAGTGGACCTCTAGAACCCCTTCTAAATTACAGATAGTAAAAGATTATTTATTACAACTCCTTTATTTTGATAGGAAATCCACAATTACAGACATAGAAAAAGGTGTGGTACGGTTTTATAATAAATGGGGAATTTTTATTGCCCAATTACAACAAGAGGTCCAAATGAAAAAATGTAAACTCTTCAAACATACGGAATTGTTCCTCCGAAGACAAATTGAATTGTCCCTCTGAATTTTGTCTTCATGTCTTATGCTACTCTATTGGCCCTACCTATTATATGCCCGCATTATACTTTGATGGAGTTGTGTTTTGCCCTTCTCATTTTCTTACTACTATTGTCAATTTTATGGCCCTGTTTTTTTATTTTGTTGATACTTGATATTTGATATATATAAAAAAAAAACCTGTGTTTCCTCACTTTGGTTTTATCTTAATCTGATTTAATTAGACTGTTTGATTGATTTTTGCGTACACAACTGCATGTCTATTCTCTGGATGTTTAATGTTCATACTCTGAATGTTATTTCTTTAAATTTCCTTTTTTCTTTTTATGATGCTGACTGAATTTTTTATCCTTGGTTACCAACATGTATGTTTTACTTACAGTATGTGATTGATCTTACTCTTTGTTGGTTCTTTGCATAACTGCTATGTGATGTTATTTGTACACACTCACTGCGGCATCTTTGTATCTTTTTGTACTGCTCTTTATTTCGAAAAAAAAAGAAGAAGGTTGTTTTAAAAAAAGATGCAGCTACTGTGCTAATGTGTCCATCCATAAATCAGGCCCTAGAATCCTAAATCAAGCATTCAGAAAATCTTCTGTAGAAATCCTGTGTTTGCCCCAGTGATAGAAACTTTTATCTTGCTCCTAGAAAGGTAGTAATAAATAAAACTGTAATAACGGGGTTTATTCAGACCTGATCGCTCGCTAGCGTTTTTTGCAGCGCTGCGATCAGGTCAGAACTGCGCATGCACTGCGCAGGTGTGCCGCACGGGTACAAAGCGGATTGCCGCTCAGCGATGGGTTCGTGCGAAGAATTCCTTCACACGGCCGTTCGCATGGAGATTGACAGGAAGAGGGCGTTTGTGGGTAGCAACTGACCGTTTTCTGGGAGTGGTTGGAAAAACACAGGCGAGTCCAAGCGTTTGCAGGGCAGGTGTCTGACATCAATTCCGGGACTGGACAGGCTGAAGTGATCGCAGCAGCTGAGTATGTCCTGGGCTACTCAGAGACTGCACAAACTCTTTTTGTACCGCTTGGCTACACATTCGATCGCACACTTGCTCAGCTAAAATACACTCCCCGGTGGGCGGAGACTATGCGAATGCTGGACTGGAAAAAACAGCTAGCGAGTGATCAGGTCTAAATTACCCCCAATGTAAAGATAGAAAATGTGACTGAAAAAAAGTTGTTAAAAAAAGAAATATTAGTAGAATGAAAAAAACATTCTGCTTTATATCAAGGGTTCTCAACCGCTGGTATGTGTACAACTGGTAGTACAGTATACCCAGCAAGGCTTGGTGATACTATGCAGCCAGTAACTCACTGGGGGAGAGGAAGGACAGCTATCTCTGTGTCTATCACCTACATTGGATGCAAAGGGTAGAATTATTACTGAAGAGGGAATAAAAGAGGTACATGGGGGAATATGGCATACAAGATACATGTGCCTGGCACATAAATGATACATGTGGAGGAGTCTGGTGGCATAAAAGAGGTATATGGAGGAATCTAGCATTAAAAGAGCATTGTCTGCCATACAAAGGGTATTTGGAGGAGCAAGGGCATATTAAGGTAGGAGGGGGCCCATTTACAGTCTCCGTCCAGCGCAGTAGACTCTGGGCACTAGCAGATTCTAGCACTATGCCAGAGTCTACTGTGCATGGGCATATCTGTGGGGAAATGGGATGGTGGCCAGTTTACAAGTGATCTTCCTACTGCGCTTGCGCAAAATGCTGTAAAAATGGGGACTGCTCAATTTTCAAGGTGTTTGTGCAGTACTACAGCTGACACAGGACTCCAGAGAGGTACAGTAAGCATTGAAGAATTAAGCCCATGTGCACTGCACACCCCGCACCCATTATAGCAAAGACACTGTGGAGCAGTCTGGTGGCATGAAAGGGGCATGTGGAGGAATCTGGCATAAAGGAACTTGTGCATGTATAACTAGAACTTGTGAAGTATTCCGAAGGCTTAAATGGGGCTTGGGGAGGAACATGGAATAAAGGCATGTGTCTGGAATAAAAGAGACATGTGCGACCTATAGTACCTCCCTCGTGCGCCGAAAGGGTGTGACCTTGGGGAAAGAGGTGTGGCCTCATGGCAGTCCCTGCTGATGTCACTAGGAGGGCATGGCCTAGCACGCAGCCCTCCCTGGTTACCTCATCACCCCCACAGATGCTGGGCTGCCCACGGACACTAGTGCCTGCAATGCTAGTTCCTTTTCAGCGACAGGAGCTGGTTGTTGCAAGATATTGTCACACTGAAGGACCCAGCAACAGTCACTGCTGAAGAACCAGCATTTTGGTGTTAACCCCTGGAAAGGTGACACCTGGGTGCGTACCACATCCCCCTTGTGACACCTGTGTATGATAGGAAAACCTTGTTTTTGCTATTAGAGCTGCAAATAAAAAGATTTCCTACCATAATAACCAGAAATGTGCACAGCTGCACACTAATTGACTGGGCCTAATTCAGCATGGGTTGTAGTTGTGCGAAAAATAGGCAAACAGGCAGAGACGCTCACATATGTGAGATGCTGTTGCATCTCACTGTGTGCTTATGCGTGTGCTCACACTCCAGACGGACTTCAGCATGCGAACGCATCATAGATTTGTTCCAGCTGAATTAGGCCCATTGCCCCGAAAATTGCTACAACAACATACCAACATTGATAAACGGCTCTGTAACCGGCTGCTACTACTTTTACCATAGTAAATGGTAAATTTACCATAGGAAATATTAAGAGCTCTCTTTAAAAGGTTAATAAAAACCAGCTTTATAATTTCTCTGTATTTATATATTTTATAATGCAGAGACAGACTAGGCAGTAAATGATTGTACAGCCAGGAGAAAACTAACCTGCCATGGTCAGGGCCGGTTTAAGAGAGGAGAGCGCCAGTGTGCAGGCTCCATTCAGGCCCCCTCTTTTCTAGCAGCACTGTAGACTCTGGCTTTGTGCCAGAGTCAACTGCGCATGCACATGTATCTGGGATCATCTCTACTGTACATGCACAAATCACTGGGAAAATGGCCACCATGCAATTTTCCCTATTATTTCTGTCTGCAGCGCCGGCCACTGTGGGACTCCGGAGGGGTAAGTACAATTATATCAGTACAGGGTGTGCAGTGTGTGCCCTCCATGGACCCATGTGCATTGAACGCCCCGCACCCATCAGATACAGCAATGGCTATGGGCTCTTTTTACTGTCTTGCAAATGAAAAAAAAATGTCATTGTATTTTTGTACTCCAATGTGCTGGGGCCTCCCAGAACCAATGCCGAAGGAGCCAGCAGTGCAAAGCACTGTGGGAGAAAATAAGAAGAGAACAGCTTTTCTACTGTGAGAAACCATAACGCGATGTTCAGATAAGATGTTTCTGTATTTTTACAGTACTTTAACATTGAAAACTGATGTTTCTTTTTTAAATTGTGAAAGTGCCTGGACCCCATTGTTAAGAGGCCCATACAAAAGCAATCGCAAAAAATGATACACGGGCCCTCATTCCGAGTCGTTCGCTCGGAAATAATCTTCGCATCGCAGCGTTTTTCTGCTTAGTACGCATGCGCAATGTTCGCACTGCGACTGCGCCAAGTAATTTTGCTATGAAGATAGTATTTTTACTCACGGCTTTTTCTTCGCTCCGGCGATCGTAGTGTGATTGACAGGAAATGGGTGTTACTGGGCGGAAACACGGCGTTTTATAGGTGTGTGGATAAAAACGCTACCGTTTCCGGAAAAAACGCGGGAGTGGCTGGAGAAACGGGGGAGTGTCTGTGCGAACGCTGGGTGTGTTTGTGACGTCAAACCAGGAACGACAAGCACTGAACTGATCGCAGATGCCGAGTAAGTCTGAAGCTACTCTGAAACTGCTAAGTAGTTTGTAATCGCAATATTGCGAATACATCGTTCGCAATTTTAAGAAGCTAAGATTCACTCCCAGTAGGCAGCGGCTTAGCGTGTGTAACTCTGCTAAAATCGCCTTGCGAGCGAACAACTCGGAATGAGGGCCACTGTGATTAATTTTCCCCCAATTTGCAGATTCCTTAATCCACTAGTCTATTCATATATGTTAGGTATTTTTCAGTGATTTGTAGATCATTTTCAGAATATATAGATCTGCCAATCTTGAAAGGATTATCATTTAACTAGTAATGTTCTACAATTCAGCTGACTGTTACCATACACTACCAATCTGCAGCCCTGATTGATCACTGAATTAAATCACTTACCATTAAATCCTTTTCTCTTAAGCAGGCTGAGTGACACTGGACCAAGTGATTGCAGGTTGGGCTGGAATTTGGCACTTAAACTACTGTAGCTTTATATTATGAGCACCTCCCCAACGGAATGCGCTGACACCCGGTCTGGCGCCGGTCGCCATACACTAATATAGGCTCAAGCGATGATCGAGCGGATCCATCGCGCATTGGTCTGCTTGTAGCTATCCAACCGTGTTTATGTGCATTGTAAAGAACAAGCAGAGAATTTCTGCAGCAGAAGTCTTCTCCAATTTAGGGGTAAATTTACTAGGATGGGAGTTCTATTTAGGATGGGATGTTGCCCGTAGCAACTAATCAGATTCCAGGTATTATCTTCTAGAAGGTGCTAGAAAAACGAGAAGTAGAATCTGATTGGTTGCTATGGGCAACATCCCACCTTAAATAGAACTCCCATCTTAGTAAATTTACCCCCAAATGCGCAGAGCTCGGACTACATTTAGCAGAGGCAGATCACCCGAATCCCGGGAAGTCAGTGAAAGAGAAAAAAGCAGGAAAACTATTTCCTGGTTTAAGTGGAAATGGTGAATCTTGTTTTGGCTGGAATGTAGGAACTGTGTGTAGAACAGCACTTCTGTGATGGGAGACGAGAAAAGGCAGCTTGCAAGACAAGGCCCCTAATTCGGAAACACTCTGAGCTGAAACAATAGCCATAAGGAAGCAGAGGTGTAGCTAGGTGCCATGGTGCCCGGAGCAAGGGTATGTTTTGGCGCCCCCTCCACTGTAATGAATTGGGTGCATGTTACATTTGAAAAGAAAAAAAATATTTTAAAATCCTAAATTGGTGACAGGTTCTAGATCCTTGTGGATCTCAGGGCCAAAGTTTACTTTAGGAGCCCCCCTCTGAATAATATAGGGGCATCGCTTTATGATGCCACACAGTAGAGCACCTTATACACTTTACACAACACAGTAGAGCCCCTTATACATGTTACACAAAACAGTAGAGCCCCTTATACACGTTACACAACACAGTAGAGCGCCTTATACACGTTACACAACACAGTAGAGCCAGTAATATACGTTACCCCACAGTAGAGCCGATCATGCATGCTGCACCACAGTAGAGCCGTTTATACACGTTATACCACAGTAAAGATGCTTATACATATTACACCACAGTAGAGCCACTTATACAAGTTATGCCACAGTAGAGCCGCTTATTAATGATACTCTGCAGCTTCTAATGCAGAGAGAGGTGCTGCAGCAGCAGCTGGGGCAGAGAAAGGTGCTGCAGCATCTATGTAGAGAGAGCTGCTGTAGCAACCAGTGCAGAGAGAGGTGCTGCAACAGCAGGGGTAGAGAGGGGTGCTGCAGTAGCTGGGGCAGAAAGAAGTGCTGCATCACCCGGGGCAGAAAGAGGTGCTGCAGCAGCTGAGGCATAAAGAGGTGCTGCTGCAGCAGCTGGTACAGAGAGAGGTGCTGCAGCAGCCAGGGCAGAAAGAGGTGCTGCAGCAGCCGGGGCAGAGAGTGGTGTAGTAGGACAGTGGGACATATCAAGAGGGCGGGCTGAGCTCCAGCATGTGCTGGCTGTCAGTGTCGCCTCTGGCCTGCCCTGTTCCCTACCTAGTCTCTGAGTCTGAGTCAGTGTGCGCCTCTCTGCTGCTCCTCCTCCTGCTCTGCGGCTGCCTGTACAGCAGCACACGGTATAGAGGGTGAAGTGGCAGGGCAAGCTTCGCGCCCTCGAACTTTTCCGGAGCTCGCGCTCCACCGGAGCCACCCTCGCTACACCCCTGTAAGGAAGACTAGTTTCCAAGTAACAAACAAACTATCCACTAAAGGTAAGCCTCTTTGAGAGCTGATAGGACAAAATGGTGGTTGAATACGCACCACAACCTGTATTAAAGGTTCGGACCTCTGGAGGAAGGGACAAACGCCGTGGGAAATAAACTGACATGGCTGAAAACTGTACATTCAAAGAATGAAGCTTCAAACTGGCTTCCAAACCCCCCTTGAAGGAAGGCCAAGAAACGAGAGAGGCAAAACTTGGATGTATGAATTGTTCTCTGTTCACACCACCTAATGATTTTCCATACTCTGTGGTAATTGCATGCCACAATTGGTTTCCGGGCTGGCAGCACAGTACAGATTAACTTTAGCTTTCAAAAGTCTGGTTTCAAAATTTAGGACATTATGGCCAACCAAGGAAGGTCGTCGTGTAGAAACGAACCTTGTTGTAGCATGTCTGGATGAAATGGAAGACGCCACCCAGGACCTTTCTGGAGACACTTGGATTACCGTTACTCTTTGATCCTTTATTATCATTATTACCAGTTATTTATATAGCGTACACATATTCTGCAGCACTTTACAGAGAATATTTGGCCATTCACATCAGTCCCTGCCCCAGTGGACCTTAGACTCTATATTCCCTACCACATGTACATGCACACACATTCATGCTAGGGTTAATTTTGTTGGGATCCAATTAACCTACCAATATATTTTTGGATTGTGGGAGGAAACCGGAGTACCTGGAAGAAACCCACGCAAGTATGGGGAGAATATACAAACTCCACACAGGGCCATGGTGGGAATCGAACCCATGACCTCAGTGCTGTGAGGCAGTAATGTTAACCATTACACCATCCTTACTGCCCTTTATCCACTTTATCCACTTGAGTACCCAGGGAAACATTGGAATTGGACAAAAACAGAGACACTAGATGAAAATCCCATCAGGGCATCTACTGTGAAAAGCAGTGGGTCCCTGGATCTCGCACAAAACTGTGGAACCTCTAAGTTGTGTTGAGAGGCCATGAGACCCACCTGCGGAAGGCTCCACTTCCAAACTAACTGTAGGAAGACCTGGATTGAGAGACCACTCCCCTGGGATAAATGTGGATCTGCTGAGGAAGTCTGCTTCCCAAATCCCCACTTCCGGTATTTTCCACCCAGGAAAGGATTGGTGCCTCCTCCACCAGCACTGTCGCGCTCTTCGTGCATTCCTGTTGCTTTGTATACACCACTGCCATCGCACTGTCTGACTAAACTGACCTGCCGGCCAAGATGGACTGGGCTTCCAGGAGGGCCAGAAACATGGCTCGGAGCTTGAGCACATTGATCAGCAGGGCTGTCTTCGATGGTGACCAAAGGACCTGTAGCCAAAGATGTAATCTTATGGCACGCCATCCTAGGAGACTCACATCTGTGGTCATGATAACCCAATCTGGAGTGACTAAGGATCACGCTTGGAGGAGATGATCGAAAAACAATCTGCTGTTCGACAGAATGAGAAACTGAGACAAGAATGTTGTTGAACATCCCGTCCAACTTTGTAGAATTTCCCACTGGAATTGCCGTGAGTGGAACCTGGTGTACCAAATGGTCTCAAGGGTTGGAGATCATTGTGATCAACAGCTATATGCACAACAAGATCGATGGATAAGGCACTGACAGTACTGTCGTGACCAAGATCTGTGTGGTCCATGCTTTGTACTTCAGCAAAAAATCTGCTGGAGAGAGATGTCAAATACCAACCCCAGAAAACAAAAAAAACTGACAAAGTGTTAGACTTTTCGAAATTCAGGATCCAGCTGTGATCCTGAAGTACATGAACTGTGCAATCTAGGTGCTTTTGTAACTGTGAAGCTGAATCTCCATGAGCAGATCGTCTAAATAAAGTATGCTCATGATACCTTCCTTGCCTGGAATTGATAGTGAGCGGTTATGACTGCAAAACAGAGAAGGGAAGGATGACCTGCCCAAATTGGAACGTGAAGATACACATCCCTGATGTCTAGTGAGCCCAAAAATTTGTTGGCCTTCATGCTGTAAATGACTAATTGGGAAACTTCCAGTTGAAAATGATCCACCCACAATCAAGGCGCAAAGATTCAAGATCGGACAGAATGAGCCGTTCGGCTTCTGAAATAGAAACAAATTGGAGTAAAACCCCAGTTTCTGCTGTAGCAGAGAAACCAGAGTGATTATGCCATCCAAAAGGAGAGAATTGATAGCCTTATCCTAAGCCCTTTTCTCTGCATTCCATGAAAGAGCGGTAGTGATAAATTGCTGCACTTGAGGTCTATGGTGTAGCCTCTGTAAATGATGCCCAGCACCCAGGCATCTGAAAATGACTAAACCCAAATGGTCTATAAACTGGGGCAACTGCCCACCGTCTGGATAATGTACTGGGTAGAGAGGGACCCCATCAGATGCTAGGCTTCGCCGGAGCCTTGACTCCTGGGCATTGGCTGGTAGCCAAAAATCAGGCCTTCTATGCCGAACCCTTGCCCTGGAAATAGCAGCCTTTGGCTGATTAACCTCTAGTGGATGCTCCCCTAAGGAAGGAGGAGCCGAAGGCTCGGAAACATGGAACCCACTGTTAAGGGACAGCCACCTGAAGAAAAGTGCTTTGTTCTCCCCCAGTTGCCAGGACAAAAATGGTATCCAAGTCTGGTCCAAAAAGAACACCCCCACCAAAAGGTAGAGCTTCAAGGAAAGTTCTGACTTCAAATTCGCAGTTCAAGAGGAATCACTACATAGGCCTCCAATGAGTTTGTCAGTCCAAGTCTCTATGGCTTGCGCCATCCAAGTTTCCATGGCTTGAGCCATCCAAGTCTCCACGGCTTGAGCCTATAAAAATGGACTTGAGACAACCCTCTACTTTCTATTGCGCAAATCTTTGAAGGATGCGGAGACCTGAACAGGAAGAGCCATGTGTTTAGCTAAATGCATTTCTGCAGTGTCAACGCTTAGATACTTAATTCATCAGAAGTGGATAAAGTGAGGCAAACTTGCAGGGAACTGAGAACTTTTTATCCAATGCCTTCCAGGCTTCTTCCATGAGATTGAAGAGATCTGAAGCCAATGCATAAACAGACCCACAGCGTCTGCTTGGAATCCATATCTAAACAGTCCAGCGAGTTGCGCAGAGTCACAAAGAGATTCTTCACGTCTTGTCTGGAGGAAGAATCTAGGTACTCACCCACCAGGACGACATTCAGCTCCTGAAGTTCACCATCCTGTACGCTGCTACAGCAAGTATTACAAATAAAAAGAAAAGAAACTAGCTAAAATAGGACTTCAGAGCAACCCCAGCTACAACGTGTCTCGCTGCATCAGGCACCTAAAAAGGACTGGCATGATGCAGTTGCAGAGGGGAGGAGCTCAGAATTTAAAGCTACAGTAGTTTATGTGCCAAACTCAAGCCAAACCTGCAATCCCAGTGTCCAGTGTCACCCAGCCTTGCTGCAAGAGAAACCTGATTTACCAATTCCAATAACTTTTTGATTGGATCTTACAATTGTGAACCGCCATACATTCATACCACCAAACATTTTTGGGACAATTATTTGCAACACGCAGAATTGCCCCAATTAATTGCAGATGCATTAACTGTAGGACTGAAACTTCCAGTTGTACACAGTGCAAAG
This sequence comes from Pseudophryne corroboree, assembly GCF_028390025.1. Taxonomy (NCBI): domain Eukaryota; kingdom Metazoa; phylum Chordata; class Amphibia; order Anura; family Myobatrachidae; genus Pseudophryne; species Pseudophryne corroboree. The sequence continues at coordinate 486,320,115 of NC_086447.1, read as the reverse complement.
CACAACAGCGGAGGTTGATGCAGAAGAAAAGGTCCTTAATGATTTTATACATAGAGCCCTAGGTCATATAGACCGTAGGGGATACTGGGGCCAATATTTACTAAGAATTCGAGTTTGTCCGATTTGTGTTTTTTTTTCTAAGTCCCAATCCGGGAATTCACTAAGCACCAATCTCGGCAGTGTTTGGACTATTCATAATGGTTTGATTGGCAAAGTTCCGAAATACGAATGAATACACCATCGGTCAAATGCGGCTGTTATTTCATACAATACGGGAATTCACTATTCATTCGTATTTGGGTGTTAGTCTCTGAGTGCTCAATTGCAGTCGTATTTTTTTGCGAATCGGTAAAAAAAGCGGCAAAAAAATAGACCTGCTTTTTTTAGCCGTGTTTACATGTGTTGACACTTACAAATCATTCTAACCTGAATTAGGATGCCTATAAAAGGGAAACAAACTTCTCTCATGCAAAATAATTTATTTCCTTATGTTTGCTGGCCAAAAATTGTAGATTGGTAAGGCAATACACATTTAACAACTGATAAAGCTGAATATTTATCTTATTTAAAACCCTTTAAGAGGCCTAAGAACACTGTACGCTATTGACGTATGGAGTACCGTAAGGGTACGCACGTTGCGTAACAATCGCTTAGCCGTGGTCGAGACGCTCAAGCGTCACGTTCGCTCACGGCCAAGAGATCACAGGCAGGCACGCTATTGGCTGCTGACTAACGTAATGGTTCGCTATAGCGTAGCGGACGCTGTATCGGGAGCGAGCCGCTCGAGCGACACAAACGCTCGCGAGAATACGCTGTTGGTATCGGGCACACTTATAGGTGAGCGACTACCGTAATGCTACGCTATCAGCGTAGCGGACGCTCGAGACCACGAGGAGATCACGAGCGGCGCAGACGCTCACAATGTTAAACCTTTATATCTAAACCATAAACAATGTAATATGCAGTAAAACCTTAGTGTAGAGATAGGGTGTAGATGCAACACAGTGTAACCTTATTAACTTAAAAGCTGTTCGAGCGTCACCGACGCTCTGAGAATACTTAACACTATAAGAAATACACAACTACCGGGCTTAGGGTCTAACGCCTTATATGAATGTTATACTTGCAAAAAAGAATAATACAATACAAGTCATACACTACAATATAACATAGACTAACTAACCAGGTAACTAAACAGGAAATACAATACAATACTATTACGTTTAAGAGAATACGAGAGAAAGAGGAGAAGAGAGAGAGAGAGATATGGCTCACAATAGCAAGAAAAACAATATGATTGCGGAGAAAACTTACGCACAAAGGGGACCGATCGCATGCGCCTCTGGACATCCAGCTCCCGATTATCAGCAATGAGAACCGTTGAAGAGTGAGCTGGATGTGATCGGCTTGTCTATTTATGCCCCACACACAATACAATTCAATGGTCCCTACAATCTCATTGTTCATTGGACACAGGAATTCGTCTTCGCATTATAACAAAAGGTCATAGGTTGATTCATACAGGTGGGCTGTGACAATTTCCAACTGCTCAGGTGGGTGGGAAACTAGGTTTCCCGCCGCATGGATAAGTAAGTGCAAATAATAGTAAATGGACATAAACTTCTTATGTCCATAACTATTCGCACGAGCGATTAATCTGTTTCAAACCAACACCGGAATATTGCTAATTAAATATTCTTCCGATGGATTTTAAACACCACTGTATTACTCCTGTCTGACCCTTCGTATCAAACAAAGAGGGATTTCTCTGTCCATGAACATGCTACATTAACCAAACTTTCAGATTCTATCAAAGGGACCATAATCTACAAAATACATTATGTGGTGAAAATATGTAACGAAAGATTCGCCCGTTAGACGCATACAATCTCTACCGTAAATGCGCATACCGTGCGCCTGCGGGTGCCCGCAACAGCGAGTATGCGCACGCACGGGAGAGCGCACGCATGCGCAGCAGGGACACATATGAGGTGCAAATATGGCAGTGTGCATCGTGATATTTTTCTGACTTTGACAGTCCACCCTTTGGCAGTCAACAATAACTGCCACTTCCTAAAACATTTCAAAAAGAGAAAAATATATGTCAAGTGTAAATACATTTCCATGGTTGGGTAGGGGAGGAGAGGAGAAGGTAGGAAAAGGGTATGACCTAGTGAGATAGCAGAAGCATGTGTGTATGAATCCGTGTTTGGGGGTCATGTATCATCGTGCCGTACGTGTTTTAAATCAAGCTTCGAGGTATTGCGAAGTATACATTTGAATTCCTTCTTATCCCGTGGTACGGGTCTGTGGATGGGCTGTCAAACTTTACCGAGCTCTTTTCGGCTGTGGTTGTAACAAAATGGGGAGCACATTTTAGTTGATGATACATGAATGGGGGAATATGTGATTGCTGATATCTGTGCTGGTATTCTCTATCGACTATGTGTGTAATTACCTGAAGGTTGTAGAGATGAAGAAAAGACATAATTACGGTAAATGCAGTGGTATTCTATGTCAGATTAATGAACATTTGTCGGTTGAAGTCTTGTTCGGTGTCTGTTGAATGCAGTCTTCTTTGTGCTTTTGCCAAAGTGGTGTGGGCAAAAAGCTTTGTCAATGTCCATAGACTTACAAAAGTGTTGGGCTAGCGTAATTTTAAAATTTCTAGGGAAACTGGGGGTCTATGGCATAGTTCATCAAATATCTGTGTATAAGGTTGTCAAAACTTCTTCTTTAATCCATCAGTTGTCTGTATACAGGATCATCAAATTCCTCGTCAAAAGTGGGTCTTTTTACCTTGGAAAAACCGGAAAAACAGGTGAAAGAAACGGACCGTAGGAATCGCATTTTCATCACATCATTGTTTCTACAGTTGGGTCATAAATCAAATCCATTGGAATTACAATTTCCTCACTCCTTAGACTCATTACCCTGGTACTACGTTTGCACTTCATTAAAGCCTGACCGCATCTAAATATCAAGCCAATCGTTATGACAACACCTAAGATACATAGGAGAAACTTCCCTACATCCATTATGACTCCTTGAGCCCATTCTCCTAAACCAGAGAACCAATTTCGCGGGTTCAACCATGACACCCAACTAGTCAGCTCATTACTCACAGCAGCAAGGGTGAGATTGTGTCTCCTGCGAAATTCCCACTTCAATTGGAGAATATCGTCCATCTTTTGGTCTATGACCTCGACCGGGTCCTCGGTACTATTCGTTATATATGTGCAGCATTTCACGCCGTACTGCGTTGCCAGTGTGACACAATATCCACCTGTCACTGCCGTGAGATAATTGAGAATCATTCTATGCTGAACCAATTCTGTTTTATAAGCCTGAAGCTCTCTTCCAGTATACCTAAAAGTGTCATCATACATTTCTGTGATATTGTCTAACAAATTTGCGAGCGCAGATATGTATTTATAATTCAACACTCCTCTGGCGGTGCGAGTGATGTCTAACGCGATTAGAAACTGAATCCCGGTGGATTCATGGATCATGTCAGAGGCCGGATGCTCTGTTCTTTCTATCAGGTGCCGTCTAACTACGTGCTCGTAATGAGTATGAGTATAAGGAGCTTGGGCAACACGGTGTATATCTTTCATTTTGGCATGTGATACAGTCATTACTTCAGGCAGTACTTTTCCAATATAACACAATCCTTCTGAGTTTGGGGCAAGCCACTTATACGCCTTCCTCCCGCATATGAAATATGCATCATCGGGGAGAACATATGGGACGGAGTAGGACATAACCATATTACACATCTTCCATGTGAAATCTCCTAACCCTAATTCTCCCATCTGTCTAGTACACGTATCAGCTTGTACGATATGTGCACAGTATCCTGGTGATACCTCTCCAACTCTCGTAATCCTACTTCCTAGGGTATACCTATATCGGAAAGATTTTCCTCTACTGGCTATGTGGCGTATAAGCTCTGTATCTGTCGGCATTCTATCTGCTCTATATGAAAAGGTCATGGTTTGGTTACTCCATGACACTTCCCAATTTCCTGGCTTTCGGGGATTGGAAATGTTAAAACATATTAGGGACCTATCCACATGATATTGGTGGAGCTTCAAACTAGGAGGACTGGAGATATTAAACCTCCTGTCCACCGGCCTCCCACCACTTAGCTCAAGTACCTCCCCTATCGTTAAAGGAAATGGTACTAAGCCTGATTTACTATGGCCTTGAGGTACTTGAGAGCATACCCAACAATCTGTCTGATTTAACACACTACCCACTAAGGAGTGATAGTCACTCAATGGATGCCGGTCCATGTGGATATTAAAACTGGATTGGCATTTCTTGATGCACCCATCCTCAACCACATTGTCACAGAGTCTACAGATACAGTTTTCTTCAGCTAACAATCCTTCACAATTCCTTCTATGGTCTATGTTATCGGATCGTTTTCTGATACTCGCCTTTGCTTGTTGATTATGTTGTTCTCGGAAAACTACGCCTCCATCTCTGTCATCAGAACCCATTCCAGAACCTTTCTCGACCTCCATGGTAGTCTCGCCGGAACAGACTGCTCTGGTCAACATCATGGTCAACAGGAAAATCCATATCACAGTCTCTTTGGGCAAGTCCATCTTACAGGAGGAGAAAAGAAGAAATTTGTAATGGGGGGTACAGAAAAACAGTTTGAGGGGGAGAGAAACTTGTTACGATAATTAGTTCTCTAGTCTTGTCGTTCTTCTTGTTCTGCTGTCATCTCAAAGGTGCTGTCTCTCAGTCTTCCAAACGAACATTCCGGTGATGCAATATTCCTTCCAAACCAGCTATCTTTCTGTAAGGAGCAAAAATCTTGCATTACCATTTGTCTAACTGATGTGTGACATACCATTTTTAAAACATGAAAACATGAGTGAGAAGAGGGAGAGGGAAAAAAAACAACAAGAGAGAGAGAACCGTTCACATATGTATATATATATATATATATATATATATATATATATAACATAACACATCAATAAACAACAGGAAAAAAAACATTTTTCAAACATTTTTTTTTTAAACATTGTCAGATCATCAGACTGTCATATCTACATGTCCAATGGTTTCCTTGCGCAGTCCCTCCCCCCCAGCACCTCCATACTCCTCCCTCTGTATCTGGCCAGGGTACATTGATGCGGATCGGTCATGCTGGGGTTTGGTAGACTTCTGCAAAGACCAAGCAGACATGCAATGTTTGAGTCCTACCAATAATTGTCAGAGATGGGGAGAGAAAAAGAAACATTCCACAGATACATTTACAACGTTTCACCCGGTCATTCCTGTGTCTTCAGGGAATGACCTCCCAATTTATTAACTATAACCTCAGGCTTACCATCAGTCCTAATGATCACCTTTCCTGACTACATATCATGAGTGTGGGCCAAAATTTTCCTATCTGATCCCTGATTATAACTTGGTGTGTCCTAACTTTTGCTCATTTTCATGTCTAGGGGGTCTGACTTTATGTGGGCTGTTGCAGTTGCTGGCATAATGCCCTTCTCTTTTACAAAGGTAACAAACCCTGGGTTTCCTCCAAGTGTCAATGACCTGAGGTCTTGGTTGATTTGATGCCTCTTCAAACGCTCGGATGCTCATCGCCATCAACCGTTTTCCCTGTGCTTCCCTGATTCCTTGGATATCATGATTATGTCGTTGTCTAGGGGGCTGATGTGACTTTTGTCTACTTCCTGATCTACAATCTCTTGCAAAATGACCTTCCTTCTGGCAATTGTAACAGACTTCCACATTTGAATTTCTCGCAGGGGTTTGGGGCTTATGCTGGAGTGGTCTTGTGGTTAGGGCCTGTATACTTGCGGCCATTAACTTATCACTTTGTGACTCCCTGTGTCTGGTGATATTTCGATCATGATCAATAGCGGCCTCTCTTAATGCGGCCACTGAGATATTTCTCCAGTTTGGGTTGGTGGTCTGTACCCTTGTTCTCAACACCTCCTTTAAACCATTCATTAATACCTTAACCGCTATTTCTCTATGCTGTGCGCATGTTTTGATGTCTGTGATCCCAGTGTTCCTAGCCATTACTTGCAGTGCTCGATTGAAATAATTGGAAATACTTTCCCTTTCGTTTTGTCTTGTGGAGAAGATTTCATTCCACTTGACAACGGCAGGGAAATATACTTCCAACTGTTGGTTTATCTGCTTAATACATTCCTGATTGTGTTCCTCCGTTTGAGGTACTTCTGTGTCTAATTGACAATCAGTAATAAATGTCGCAGAGTCAACACCGGAGGGCAAACATGCCCTCAGCACTGTCCGCCAATCTTTGTTGGTGGGTTCTGTTGAGTTTCCTAGTTCTTTAATGAACCTTTGACATGCGACTAGATTTTTCCTAGGATCAGGAAATTCAGACATAATTGATCTCAATTCGGTCCGGGACCAGGGACAGCGCATTGCACTGTCCTGGACGGGAATGGTTCCCTGACCGTCAGTCTTCCCATTGGGGACTGTGGTCACCCTGACAGGGCTAAACTCAATCACATCACCTTGTTTTGGTCTTACAATATGGGGTACATTTGTTTGTGCGTGATATAAAACATTGTACGTACCTGTGGACACGACCTCACCTGACCCTCCGTTAGGGGGTTTGATTATTGCCTTTACCGATTTGGTCGCGTCCACCTGGATGTCTTGTGTGATGGCTGCTGGAAGAGGTGCCGACATCGTGTTGGGTTCACTTTCTTGCTCGTATTCCTGAGGGAAGTTTGACATGGGGTGCGACTTGCACAGGTTAACATTTGTAATTTTTACATTTTCGCTTTCATAAACATTATTACATTTTACACTTTCATTCTTAATACAGTTACTAAGTGCATTTTTATCGTACACCACTGTGCCTTTCTCCGCAACCATAATCCTCTCCATTGCCACATCTCTCCTCCCAAGATGAGAGTCAGATATGTCAGTTAACTCTCTTTGCATTTCACTTTCCTGTTGCCATAATTTTAAACAATCATAATGTTTGATCCGTCTCTTTGCTGGTTTAATAAGACCTATCCTTCTCCTTAGATTTAGTAACACTTCTGGGCTAAAGCTACCTATTCTTGGGAATTTCTCCCCGTCATGTACAGTCATTCTTTCCCATTCATCACATAAAACCTCTGTGTGTGAACCGTATTTTTCACACATTACATACCTTGCCGACCCGATTGGTCGGTTTACTAAATCAACCCGAACCGAGGTTGATCGCCCCCTACCTGAACAACTGGCCCCCATAACTTGCAGGTGTTGCTTTTCTTCAGCGAACCCTTACAAAAACCAAGATGTCCGGGGCAGGCTGGCGGTGAAGTTTACCGAGTACTCCACTCACTTCTCGCCCACGTTGGCCAGTAACACAATCACTGTATCCAGAGCTGTTGTACCCAACCTAGGGCCCCTGTGAACCTTTATTTACTGGGGCGCGTTCCCCAGCAAGTATCGGTTGTTGGATAGTTCCTGAGTGACCAGCGAACTTCCCTTAAAATAAAATTTTTTTCACAAATCACGTTAAAATGTACAAATAGCGTTTATGACCTTCGTACACAAATAGTACCGGTCAGGTTTACTAATGCACACAATTACGTGCGGTACAATCGTTCAGCACATAAGCAACTAATCTTATGTGCGGAGCGACCAGTGGAATCGAAAATTACGGCTGCGAATTCCTTCAGCCAGAGCTTAATGGCCTATATGGGTTCCGCACAAACCCTTCTTGGTGTTGTGCTACTCGTCTCTATAGCGGACTTCTTAGTCTGCTGTAACTGGACCTCCTGGTCTTGTTATAAGACCTCCTGGTCTGCTGCTACAGTGTGACCTCCTGGTCTGCTACATTCTAATGCTCAAATTTTATGTTTAACCAGGGATGCCTCCCTAGCCACCATGCACGTCACTTACATGTATGTACCTCCACGAGAACTCGATACTTTTCTTTTGGTTCAACCTCAAAATTGTATACAACACACTCACTCACCACATGTACACTTTTGTTTCTATTTCTATTTCTGCGCAGAAATTTTCTTTAAACCAGATGTGTTGTAAATTTGGAGAAGGATCTGTTAGTCTAAATTTCGGACACTAAAATAGATTTGCGCTATTTATCGCGTTTTGCGCTATTTATCGCCTGTTGCGCTATTTATCGCCTGTTACGCTATTTATCGCCTGTTAAAAATCAACACTATCATGTGACGAGTTACGTGGGCGTACCCAGACGCTCCGTTGCGTAATTTACGCTGCGTGCGTCGGCCTTTGCGTACGCGAGTCTCAGCCCTTTGTTAGAGACACGTGTACACAAAACCAATGTCCACCGTAACACAACTAACACGTTTATCAATGTAGATGATCCTCGATCATCTACCGAGCACCACACCAATCTCTCCTTGTACCTTTAGGTAGAGTTGCGTGTGCGCTTTACACTTTATCCCTTAATGCATTACTTTTACTCTTTAACTATGAAATAGTGACAAAATCTCTCTTAGCACGTTTATCAATTATAAAATGGCAAACAGGAGAGTGATATATGAAAATACACGAAAAAGAAATGCAGATATGCGTGTGTGCGTACGCAAGATAGAAATAAACAGTTTTAAAAGACACTAGCGTGTTGTTCTTACCTCCGGTTCCGGATTCCCTCAGCACCCTTTACTAAGCGAAGCAGACGCTTATCCCGTCAGCACTGCGAAGAATATGATCTCCCGCCCTTTGCTGATGGATAATGTCTGCTGAAATTACCTAGCAGAGATATGTGAAGGACAGGACGAGCCGCCAATTGATAAAGCTGAATATTTATCTTATTTAAAACCCTTTAAGAGGCCTAAGAACACTGTACGCTATTGACGTATGGAGTACCGTAAGGGTACGCACGTTGCGTAACAATCGCTTAGCCGTGGTCGAGACGCTCAAGCGTCACGTTCGCTCACGGCCAAGAGATCACAGGCAGGCACGCTATTGGCTGCTGACTAACGTAATGGTTCGCTATAGCGTAGCGGACGCTGTATCGGGAGCGAGCCGCTCGAGCGACACAAACGCTCGCGAGAATACGCTGTTGGTATCGGGCACACTTATAGGTGAGCGACTACCGTAATGCTACGCTATCAGCGTAGCGGATGCTCGAGACCACAAGGAGATCACGAGCGGCGCAGACGCTCACAATGTTAAACCTTTATATCTAAACCATAAACAATGTAATATGCAGTAAAACCTTAGTGTAGAGATAGGGTGTAGATGCAACACAGTGTAACCTTATTAACTTAAAAGCTGTTCGAGCGTCACCGACGCTCTGAGAATACTTAACACTATAAGAAATACACAACTACCGGGCTTAGGGTCTAACGCCTTATATGAATGTTATACTTGCAAAAAAGAATAATACAATACAAGTCATACACTACAATATAACATAGACTAACTAACCAGGTAACTACACAGGAAATACAATACAATACTATTACGTTTAAGAGAATACGAGAGAAAGAGGAGAAGAGAGAGAGAGAGAGATATGGCTCACAATAACAAGAAAAACAATATGATTGCGGAGAAAACTTACGCACAAAGGGGAACGATCGCATGCGCCTCTGGACATCCAGCTCCCGATTATCAGCAATGAGAACCGTTGAAGAGTGAGCTGGATGTGATCGGCTTGTCTATTTATGCCCCACACACAATACAATTCAATGGTCCCTACAATCTCATTGTTCATTGGACACAGGAATTCGTCTTCGCATTATAACAAAAGGTCATAGGTTGATTCATACAGGTGGGCTGTGACAAATTCCAACTGCTCAGGTGGGTGGGAAACTAGGTTTCCCGCCGCATGGATAAGTAAGTGCAAATAATAGTAAATGGACATAAACTTCTTATGTCCATAACTATTCGCACGAGCGATTAATCTGTTTCAAACCAACACCGGAATATTGCTAATTAAATATTCTTCCGATGGATACTAAACACCACTGTATTACTCCTGTCTGACCCTTCGTATCAAACAAAGAGGGATTTCTCTGTCCATGAACATGCTACATTAACCAAACTTTCAGATTCTATCAAAGGGACCATAATCTACAAAATACATTATGTGGTGAAAATATGTAACGAAAGATTCGCCCGCTAGACGCATACAATCTCTACCGTAAATGCGCATACCGTGCGCCTGCGGGTGCCCGCAACAGCGAGTATGCGCACGCACAGGAGAGCGCACGCATGCGCAGCAGGGACACATATGAGGTGCAAATATGGCAGTGTGCATCGTGATATTTTTCTGACTTTGACACAACATATATCCATTATTACACACATTTGTGTTCAACTTTCAAATATTTCAAATGTTGTTGTTTCTGCATCATGTTTTTAAATCTGATTATTTTTAACACACACAAACATGGCACAACAATAATGTCAGTCATTTTCGGACTGAATTATCTAAATATTACTCCCAACATATTAGGACACTTTTAGCCAACTCAATTGTGTTTTTCTTGTCAATTCGTCTAGAGAAGAAATGTAAAACAGTTACAATTCACATTGTAAATTGTATTGGTCATGGATGAATCTGCCTGGCTGCCAATTAGTCTGTCTGCTGGCTCAAAGAATGATTAGAATCTAGAAAGAGTAAGGATTAGAAAAAAATCAAGTGGTCTGCTTTCTTCATGCTAACATCTATGTGCAGCTCAAACAACAGTTTCCTGCTAACAAAAAATACAAAGATGATAAAGAAGAAATGTGTGTACAAAATTCCTTTTGTTGTTTGTACCAGTTATAATTAATGATGTTGTACAAATTGTCAAGGAGCTAAGTGTTATATATATTCTGTTAATCATACACTTGGTAAGTGTTTTGTTTCTCTTCTCTTTAAAGAAATGGGTGTGGTTTTTTTATGTTTATTTGGGTGGTTGCTTGTCCTGGCCTTTGCCTTTACCACTGTCGTTTTGGCGTGCTCTGGTGGAGCGCCTTGGTGGTGATGACACTGGCGTTACATTTGGAGTAGTTGTACCAGAACTGCTGCTTGTTTGCTGTTGCTGCAGGGATCTGAGTGTTTCATTGAGGTTACTGAGGGTGGCATTGAGTTCACGTGTTGCAGCATTTTGATTGTCTACAATTCTGGACATGGATTCATAGTTTATTTGATTGCTTTCTAAAATGTTTATATAGCTTTGCTGTTCTCTGTGCTGTTCTTCCATTATGCGCTGTAAGTTGCCCATGACATGTGTAATGTCTGCACGTATGATTTCCATGGTGTTTGCAATTCTTGTGTTTGTTTCATTTTGTCTACTCAGATTTCTGCTGATTCGTCTGAGGTGAGATGTTAGGCTTGCAAACATTTGGGTCTGCCTACGCAGGCAATCTTCATTAGTGGCCTGCTGTCTAGCCCAAATGGTCCAGAACACTTGATCAGGGCCTTGTGTTACTGGTGTTGTTGGGCTGTGTTGGGTTGGTGGTGTGCTTTGCTGTGGGGGAGTACTCACAGGTGCTGGGGAGCTGATTCCTTAGCTTACTGGATGCATTTCTAACATGATTGTGTCATCCATGTCACTGTGTTGCTGTTGTTGCGGAGGGATGCTGGTACCAGGACTAGAAGCTGAAATTAAAAACATTTATCCATTACTTATCCATATGTTTAATACATTGGTACAAAGCACTAAACATGGAACACATGTAATGGACTGGTGCTTTCAGATTTCCGGCCTAGCAACATCATCACTCATTACTTAAATACATACATATGCCTGTTTGCGGCAAATGTGTCTGGTTACTTCATTCTGAAAGCAAACACATGAGTTGTATGGTACATCAGACATACTCCTGCCTAAAAACACATTGTAATCCATAATGTGTTGCCTTATAGTGTCTCCAACCAAAACATAGTAATGTTTTTGTATGCAGTTGGCAATGTTAGGACAAGCACACATGTGTAAATGATTCTACCAACCTTACTATTTGCAATGCTTACACATGAGTTTCTGTTGCACCATCTTCCACACAATGTGCTACTGTATGGCTGAAGTGGACATACATATCTTTACTGGATGTTGTGTAGGCCATTTTGTTTGGTTTCCATTTCATGTTTTACTGACTTGGGTAAGTATAGCACATTTTGATGGGTATTGACTTAATGAGTTTAAGTAAATGGTTTTTTAAAGATCTGACATTTTTAATTGTTATCACAGTTTGTTACTCACAATCAAGATGAGGGGAGTGTGGTTTTCGTCTTGGAGGTGTGTCCAAAATTTGGAGTGGGGGCACCGAACAAACAGTAGATAATCTTCGTGGCGGGGTAGCCTACTGTGGTTGGCCCTGGACATCAGACCTTGCTTTCTTTGCTGGCAGATGTTTTTTGTGGTGTGTTCCAGAAGTGCGCCTTCTGCTGCTTAAGACTTCTTTGGATGGACCTAGTATTGAAAGTGACATTTTGTTATGGCCATTCATTTACAAACCTAACCTATACTACAATGGACACTTTACCTGCTTCCGCAGCGTCATCATCATCAGATATGATGGGAGTGACTGTAGGATGACCAGTACTGCTTTTTTTCAACACTGTAAATCCAAAATAAAAATAAAAAAATTATTCATGCTATTGTTAATACATCCACCCATTATGCTTATAAAATTTACATCTTTAAAAAATGGATGTTTTATTATGAATCTAAAAATAAGGACATTAAACACAAAAAGCACAACAACAAACCTAAAACATTGTCCAATAGCCATATGCACTATGGAAAGTGCAACACAGGGAATCATATACAGGACACAGACATAGGACACAATTCCAAAAACATACACTAACAAGCCAAAACACACACAGCTTCATTTTCAAATAAAATGAAAAAAAAAATAAAAAAAAAATACAGATGCGATATAGAAATAGGTCTGTGATGTGGCACTCCAAACTGACATTAACACAATATAAGGCCAACAAAAATTTAAAAAATGTAAACAAAAAAAAAACAGTAAGGTAACTAAGTCTGCAGTTGTTGTGTCAGTGTACAAATACAGACTCAAAATGAACCAGCAAATAGTGGCCTTGACTTAAACAATATTACATTGAGTACTAATGAAATTATACATGTAACTGCCTTTAAAAACACTTTGTACTACTCCAGCCTCTAACATATAAACCACTGATTTGGAAACATTGCACATTGATAACAGAATAAAAAAACATAGTCCAACTTTCAAAATGTACAATGTGCAAAAGTAAAACATTATTGCTGGACAATTCAATGACACACCAAGTCCAAACTACACATGGAAAATGTACTGTCCAAAAACCACATGACATACAAGCAAGTAAGACGTTACATTGACTTTTGTATGAAACATGACCCAAAACAATGTATTTGATGACGCACACTTGAAGATGGGAGTAATATGCAACGTCACATGACACACATTTAAAACATACAGTAAGCCAGAAGTAATGTCATAGAATGTTAAGGCAAATACACATGCTCACCATCCTTCCTGGGGCGATCGGAATCCCGGACATGGGTTGCAGACACTACTTCTGGAGGGATTATAGTCCGCATGGGCTCCTCATAGTCCAGATATGTGGCAATAAAGGGCGGACCACCACCGGTTTTGCGAGCCGACTTCGCCTCCTTGGCCATTTTGGACTTGACACGTCGCTTTATGTCATAGTACCGTTTGCGGCACGTGTCCTCCGTTCGCTTCACCACCCCCTCACTATTTACAGCAGCAACTACTTTCGCCCACAACACCGTCTTCTTCCGTGTTGGCATCTTGGCGGACTCAGGCCCAAATAGCTGCCGCTGATACTTCATCAGCTCCCGCACCAATGCCACATTTTCTGCATAACTAAACTTTACATTCCGCCCAGTCTTAGTAGTGGTGCGTGGCTGCGGAGCTCCCTGACTGTCACTATCACTGTCACTTGAGGCTGCTGCAGCAACCTCACCAACCTCCTCCACCTCACTAACCTCACTAACACTCACCTCCTCCACCTGACCGACCTCCTCCCCCTCACTAACACCCTCCACCTCACTCACCACAGCCACCTCTGAGTCACACATAATTGTGTGACAAAACAATTAACACAGAAAAAAAAGACAAAACAAAACACTCCTCCGCTACCACTACACTAATCACACACACACACACACACACACACACACACACACACACACACACACACACACACACACAACACTGACAAGGGACTATAAATGGAAAAAAACTTGGACAAACATTGAGACAAAACCAAAAAATACAAGACAACAAGAATGACAAAACTACTTTCAAACACAATACAACACTCAGAACTCGCAAAAAATACTCCTCCAAACAAACACTACTCACCAAACTCCACTGCACAACCTCTCTCCTCACCACTAACTAAACCCACGAGGTGCGGACGGTTTGGGGTGTATTTATATGGTTGCGCACAGACACTCCTACCATCTGAAACACAACCAATCACGAACGGGGATGAAAACCGAAACTAAAAGTGAAAATGCAGCCGCGGGAAAGAAAAAACCCTGCCGCGTTTAACTTAGAAAAAAACCCAGCAAAAACAACACAAACACGTACGCAAACGACAATGACGGCCGTAAATGTGCCAAAAAAACCCGACTGGCATCGACATCGGAAAACACGAAAACAATAAATTCGAATGCTTAGTAACTTGGCGTATATAGTTTCAAAAAGTTGCATGAAAATGCACCCGATACAAGACGAGTTTAAACACTACACAAACCGACACAAACACGAATATTAGTAAATACTGGCCTGGGAATCTATTTAGTACCATGGCTATAGACGGGTCCACTAGGAGCCTTGGGCACTTTAAGGATTTGATAGTGTGCGCCAGCTCCTCCCTCTATGCCCCTCCTTCCAGACTCAGTCTAGGAAACTGTGCCTGAGGAGACGGACATACTTTGAGAGAAGGAAATCACCATTCGAGTCCACAAGCGCTCATGAAAGAGAAAGACAAAACATACATAGTGTATTCCATTTCACATTTGTCCTTCAACTGATAGAAAAATATCAAATCTCCCGTACCAAAAGGATTGGTCTACCATGAATAAGTAGACATACACGCTTTTTATGAGAGCTGGAGTATGACCCGTCAGAATTCCTCCTTATCAAGATCTCCTCATCAGCATGGTACAACCGGAAAAAGAAATTAAAACCACCAATAGTGCAACACCGTTTTATTCCAAAACATTACAAACACACACACTTGGAAGATATAGATGGTCTCTCACCAATAGGAATGGTCTACCATGAAGGCAGACAAAAACAGCAAGGGGAAAGATGATAAAGCAAAATTAGTGCAGAGCTTATGTCCCACATCATCAAAAAATCTGAGAATTACAAGTACGGGTTTTTATAGATGTGGGGCATGTATGGGATGTAAAAAAGTGAAAAACACTTTTGGCATGAAGATTACAGAGGTAGGGATTAATGGTAGGAAGATCAACATATCAGAATTCATCACATGCCATACGTCCAATGTTATTTATTGCATTGAATGCACATACGGTAAATTTTACATAGGACGTACGAGCAGACCCCTGAAAGTGAGGATGGGGGAACATTTAAGGAACATCACGAAGGGCATGGAAACACATGCCCTTTCCCATCATTTTAAAGAAACTCACAAATGGGCAGGAGGATTGTCCTTGGGGAATATTTGGGACTTCACCACTGGATTCGAACTGCGGGTTCCAGGGACGCCTGTGATTATCATCTTTACCCTTGCTGTTTTTGTCTGCCTTCATGGTAGACCATTCCTATTGGTGAGAGACCATCTATATCTTCCAAGTGTGTGTGTTTGTAATGTTTTGGAATAAAACGGTGTTGCACTATTGGAGGTTTTAATTTCTTTTTCCGGTTGTACCATGCTGATGAGGAGATCTTGATAAGGAGGAATTCTGACGGGTCATACTCCAGCTCTCATAAAAAGCGTGTATGTCTACTTATTCATGGTAGACCAATCCTTTTGGTACGGGAGATTTTATATTTTTCTATCAGTTGAAGGACAAATGTGAAATGGAATACACTATGTATGTTTTGTCTTTCTCTTTCATGAGCGCTTGTGGACTCGAATGGTGATTTTCTTGTGACTGCATCTATTTTGAAGTGATAGGCGACACTTCCTTTCCATTTTTGAGACCAGAGGGCAGCCAATTTGGCGCACGGTATTTTATTCAAATATTCTTGCTCTATACTTTGAGAGAAGGGTAGATAAGTAAAGTGGTGAGATTACGAACCAGCACACACAGAATAATAGGAAAGCCATGCTAACCAAAATTGAAATATGAACAGCAACAGCTGAACAAACCAGAATACTTAACCAAGTAACAGTGCAGGAAGAACAAAGCATCGGGCGGGCGCCCAGTATCCCCTACAGACTACGAGAAAAGGATTTACCAGTAGGTAATTAAAATCCTATTTTCTCTTATGTCCTTGGGGAAACTGGGAATCCATTTAGTACCATGGGGATGTACCAAAGCTCCCAAATGGGTGGGAGAGTGCTGAGGATCCTGCAGAACTGATTGACCAAACTGAAGGTCCTCAGAGGCCACAGTATCGAACTTGTAAAACTTTGCAAATGTGTTCGAACCTGACCAAGTAGCTGCTTGGCAGAGATATAAAGCTGAGACACCCCGGGCAGCCACCCAAGTAGAACCCACGACCTAGTAGAGTGGACCTGTACAGATTTTGGAACCGGAAACCATGCTGTGGAATAAGCATGCTGGATAGTGAGCCTGATCCAGCGTGCAATAGACTGCTTTGAAGCAGGACACCCAATTATATTGGGATCATAGAGAACGAACAGTGAGTTGAATTTTCTGTGATGAGCTGTCCTCTTTACGTACACCTTTAAAGCCCTCACAACATCAAAAGACTTTGAAGAAGCAGAGGTGTCCGTAACAGCAGGAACCTCAATAGGTTGTTTGATGTGAAACGCGGACACCACCTTAGGAAGAAATTGCTGACGAGTTCTGAGTTCAGCTCTGTCCTCATGGAAAATTAAGTAGGGGCTCTTGTGAGACAACGCCCCCAGCTCTGACACACATCTTGTTGAAGCCAAGGCCAACAGTGTGACGGTCTTCCACGTAAGGTACTTTACGTCAACCTCCTGTAATGGTTCAGACCAGTCCGATTGGAGGAACTGCAGCACCAAATTGAGATCCCAAGTTGCCGTGGGAGGCACAAACGGAGGCTGGATGTGCAGAACACCTTTCAAAAAAGTCTGGACCTCAGGGAGAGAAGCCAAGTGTTTCTGAAAGTAAATAGACAAGGTCAAAATCTGGACTTTAATGGAGCCTAGGCGTAGGCCCACATCCACTCCCGACTGCAGAAAAAGCAGGAGACGTCACAGATGAAATTCCACTGCAGAATATTGTTTGCTCTCACACCAAGAGACATACTTCTTCCATATACGGTGGTAATGTTTAGACATTACCCCCTTCCTGGCTTGGATCATAGTTGGGGTGACCTTGTCAGGAATCCCTCTCCTGGCTAGAATCAGCCGTTCAACTTCTATGCCGTTAAACGTAGCCACTGTAAGTCCTGATAGATGAATGGGCCCTGTTGCAGAAGATCCTCGCGGAGATGTAGAGGCCACGGATTTATGATCAGCATCTCGAGAAGATCCGTGTACCAGGCCCTTCAAGGCCAGTCGAGAGCAATGAGGATTGCTTGAAACTTTTCCCTTTTTGTTCTCTTTAGAATTCTTGGGATCAGAGGAAGTGGAGGAAACAAGTACACCAGCTGGTAGACCCATGGAGTTGTCAGAGCGTCTATCGCCACTGCTTGTGGGTCTCTCGACCTGGAACAATACCACTTGAGCTTCTTGTTGAGTCGAGAGGCTATCATGTCGATCTGTGGATATCCGCACCGACGTGTCAACCACCGGAACACCTCTGGCTGGAGGCTCCACTCCCCCAGGTGCATGTCGTGTCTGCTGAGGAAGTCTGCTTCCCAATTGTCTACTCCCAGAATGAAGACTGCCGACAATGCCACAGCGTGTTTTTCCACCCAGAGGAGAATTTTTGACACCTCTGACATTGTTGCTCTGCTTTTCGTTCCGCCCTGTCGGTTTATGTACGTTACCGCCGTTACATTTTCTGACTAGACTTGAATGGCCTGATTCCAAAGTAGAGATGAGGCCTGCAGAAGGGCGTTGTAGATTTCCCTGGGTTCCAAGATGTTTACTGGAAGGACGACTTCCTACTTGATTATCTTCCTTGAAACTGCACCCCTTGGGTGACTGCTCCCCAACCTCTGAGGCTTGTGTCTGTGGTTAGCAGAATCCAATTCTGAATCCCAAACCTCCGACTCTCAACGAAATGAGAAATCTGTAGCCACCACAGAAGGGAGATTCTGGCTTTTGGCGACAGAAAGATCCTCTGGTGCATGTGAAGATGCAATCTGGACCATTTGTCCAACGGATCCAGCTGGAAGGGCCTCACATGAAACCTTCCATACTGAAGTGCCTCATAAGAGGCCACTATTTTCCCCAGAAGGTGAATGCACAGATGCACAGAGATCCGGGTTGGCTTCAGGACAGCCCAAACCTTCGACTGGATTACCATAGCCTTCTCCAAGGGAAGGAACACTTTCTGAGACTCTGTGTCCAGTATCATTCCTAGGAAAGGAAGCCTCTGCTTTGGTTCCAGGTGAGATTTTGGTAAGTTCAGAATCCACCCGTGATCCAGGAGTAGTCTGGTTGAGAAGCCAATACTGTCCAACAACCACTTCCTGGACGGTGCCTTTATCAGAAGATCATCCAGGTACGGAATTATGTTCACTCCCTGTTTGCGGAGTAGAAACATCATCTCTGCCATCATCTTGGTGAACTCTCTCAGTGCTGTGGAGAGACAAAATGGCAGGGCCTGGAACTGGTAGTGGCAGTCCTGCAGTGCAAACCGTAGAAAAGCCTGATGAGGTGGCCAGATCAGAGTGTGAAAGTACGCATCCTTGATTTCCAGAGACACTAGGAATTCCCCCTCCTTCAGACCTGAGATCACCACTCTCAGAGACTCCATCTTAAATTTGAACACTCGTAAGTACGGGTTCAATGACTTGAGGTTCAAAATCGGCGTTACTGAACCGTACGGTTTCGGTACTACAAACAGGTTGGAATAATATCCCCTGTTTTGCAGGTGAGGTGGAACTGGAACAATTACCTGAGTCTGTACCAGTTTTTGAATGGCGTCCTGTAAGGTTATACTTGCTTCCTGTGAAACTGGTAAGCCTGATTTGAAGAATCTGTGAGGTGGGAGTGCAACTCCAGTCTGTAGCCCTTGGAAATAAGATCTATGACCCAGGGATCCTGGCATGATGTTGCCAGATGTGATTGAAAAATTTTAGTCGGGCTCCTACCTGCCAGTCCTCAAGGCATCGCGGTCCACCGTCATGCTGAAGGCTTTGAGGAAGCAGAACTTGAGCTCTGTTCCTGTGAACCGCCATTTGCTGGTTTGTGTGGTTTACCTCTTGCACCTCTGGTGGCTGTAGAAGAACCTCTGGTTTTGCCTTTAAACTTGGCAGTCCGAAAGGACTGTAGATTTGTTCCTGAGTAGGCCTTCCTGACTAGGGGAGCTGCAGAAGGAAGATACTTGGACTTACCCGCAGTAGCTTTAGAGATCCATTTGTCTAGTTCATCTTCAAATAAGGCCTCTCCTGTGAAGGGGCCTTCTACGCCTTTCCTGGAGTACGCGTCAGCAGTCCACTGGCATAGCCATAAACCAGTGCGTGCTGACACTGCCATAGTGGTGGTGCATGCATTAAGCAAGCCTATTTCTTTTATAGCTTCTACCATAAAATTTGCAGAGCCCTGTATATGTTGCAGGAGTAAAATAATTTCCCCCTGAGGCAAGGTACCTAACCCCTCAATTAGGTTACCCGACTATTTGTCGATGGCCTTAGTAAACCACGCACATGCTATGGTGGGTCTCTGGGCCACCCCAGCAGCTGTATACAAAGATTTGAGTGTATTCTCAATTCTACGATCAGCCGTGTCTTTTAGGGAGGCTGCACCCGGGACAGGCAATACAATTTTCCGTGTCAGCCTGGATACTGATGCATCCACTATCGGTGGATTTTCCCATTTTTTTCCTATCCTCAGAAGGAAAAGGAAAAGATGATATCAACCTTTTAGAGATTTGAAATTTCCTATCAGGATTAACCTATGGTTCTTCAAACAGGGTATTTAGTTCCTTTGACACAGGAAAAGTAGCTGAGGATTTCTTTTTTTATATTAAAATAAGATTCCTCAGTATCCTCTGTTACCTTATCAGGGATATGCAGAACTTCTCTGATAGCTTCTATGAGAGCCTCTATTCCCTGTGACAGAGTAGCCTCCCCCACCTCTGAGTCCGCCTCCCCCTCCTCCATGTCTTACCCCTCATCATTAGAGTCAGACTGCAGGATATGGGCCAAAGGATGTTTTTGCGGACAAATGGCAGGGGACTGAGACTCTGGTTTGAGTCTCTTTTCATAAACTCAGTCATAGGTTGTCTTAAGTATTGCGTCTCTTTCTCATTGCGGGACAATTTAGTAGAAATATTGGAAATCATTCTCCTAATGGAGTCCAGCCAAGCTGGCTCTGCAGCGCTAGCCTGGGAGGTTACACTGCACTGAGTACACTGCAGTGAACCCCCTGGAGAAGAGGAACACTGCCTTACATGAAACACACTCTTTATCTGACTTACTGTGACAGCGCACGCACACACACACACACCACACACACACACACACACACACACACACACACACACACACACACACACACACACACACACACACACACACAGAGGAACAGGTTAAATGCACAATTAACCCACAAAGAGCCCTTCCAGGGAGACACAGAGATAGTATGGAGCCAGCAGACAGCGCCCTTACTGCTAATGCCACACTTAGCCGGATCGCAGACTAAGTAACCAGATTGGGAACTTAGTGCACTAGTAAACCCCCCCCCCCCCCCCCCTCCCACCGCTATGACCCTCTGGTACCGCTGAGGTAATCTGGAGTCTCTCCGGAGGAGCTGTGTGTCCCTGTCAGTCAACGGCTGTGTCCACTGCAGAGAGAAAATGGTGCTGGTGAGCTGCTGGATCTGCTCGAAGTGAAGCACTGCCCATCCAATGGCGCGCAGTCTTCCCACACTTTTTTATACTAGCTGAGGTAATTTTAGTGCCTAAAATGGAGTCAGACCCCTTTTAAGTCTGTAATGCCAGTCTGGGTACTGTGTACACATATTGGGGGTCATTTCGAGTTGATCACTCACTAGCAGTTTTTAGCAGCCGTGCCAACACATAGTCGCCGCCCACGGGGGAGTGTATTTTCGCTTTGCAGGAGTGTGAATGCCTGTGCAGCAGAGTGCCTGCAAACACATTTTGTGCAAAACAAGACCAGCCCTGTAGTTACTTATCCTGTGTGATGATTGCTGTGATGAGTGACACGGTAATGACGTCAGATACCCGCCCAGCAAACGCCCGACCACGCCTGCATTTTTCCAAACACTCCCAGAAAATGGTCAGTTGACACCCATAAACGCCCTCTTTCTGTCAATCTCCTTGCGTTCGGCTGTGTGACTGGAATCGTCGCTAGAACCAGTGCAAAACCACAATGGACTTCGTACCCATACAATGCGCGTGCACATTGCGGTGCATACGCATTCACAGATTAGCCATTTTTTTCACTGATCGCTACGCAGCGAACAACGGCAGCTAGCGATCAACTTGGAATGACCCCCATAGTGTACTTTGACTCAGTTCGCTCCCTCAGAAGCGGTGCGTCTGCACTGTGTACTGAGTCTGGAGAACCAGCCGCCCCATGTAGAAGCTGTGCATCTCCATACCCTCATACCACCATAATGGGCAGCGACCCGCTAACCGGGACACCGGCTTAGTACTCACTACTCTTCTATCTTCAGGCTTTGTTAGGGGTGGCGGCGTACTGCGGGAATGTACGCTCGCTGTAGTGGGGCTTGCGAATACTTCCCTCAGGAGCTAGTGTCCTGTCAGCGGGAACGGGACCATTGCCCTCCAAGAGGTTGGGCCGTTCCCCTCCCTCTAAGTCCCACGAAGCAGGCAGGCTGGTGCCATCCAGTCCTGCCTGAAAATAACAAACATGTAAAATAAATGCAGAAAACTCTTCAGGAGCTTCCAGCGACGTGACCGGCTCCTCCGGCCACATTTTCTAAAATGAGTCTGGTAGGAGGGGCATAGAGGGAGGAGCCAGCGCACACTATCAAATTCTTAAAGTGCCCAAGGCACCTAGTGGACCCGTTTATACCCATGGTACTAAATGGATTCCTAGTATCCCAAGGACGTAAGAGAAAGTATGAGAGAAAGCACCAGCGGGCACACATGTAGTAAGAGATGGGTGAGCAATGCACGGCATGGCGCCTTTAATTCCCCAGCACTCAGCTCTCCCCCGGAGCTGCCCACATGATGCGTCACCAGCTCCCACGCGCCCGGTCCTGCCCCTCCCCAACCTTTTCCTCATCAAAGTTAGGCTGCAGGGTCCAAACAGATGATGTCATTGTATTACTGACCCCGTGACTGGCGTGACACCCCGGGGTTCTCACTCATTGGCCTGTATCAGCCCTTCATCAGCACGGAGGGAGAGTTGTGATTGGTGGAACTGGGGGAGATGACAGCGCCATGCCTCCCAAATAATCAACAATCTCGTAGTAATGAGGAGTGATGTAGGGGCCTGTCACCATTGGGCGCGGCCTTAGCATGACGACAGAGAGGGGTCGGGGTGCTACATGCAGGGGCTGCAGCACCCGGTGGCGTGTACACATATCAGTCATCTGGTCATACATGTGGGTGTCTGTGTGTCAGACATGCTGTGAGCGCGTCCCATCCTGACACTAGCAGACAGTAGCAAGGCTGTGATTCCCCACAGCGCGCACATATGTTGGGGCTTAGTTCCCGTGCTCTGGGTATATGGTCCTGGGATGTGCGGGTTATTTGCCCCATCCCCCTCCTACATCATGTTCTGTGCAGTGTTGCTGCTATATTAGTGTGCGGTGATCTCTCTCCCCTGCCATAATGCTGCCCTACAACTCCGTTTGTGGTGTTGTGTGTCCACGTCTCAGGCTGAAACCGTACTATTGTTATTGTGACAGCACAGCACCCTGCAGCGCAGCCACATACTAGTGCATTACACAGATGCAACCTTTATATGTTCATATGTACGGTGCTGGACATTGGCCCTCATTCCGAGTTGTTCGCTCGCAAGCTGCTTTTAGCAGCTTTACACACGCTAAGCCGCCGCCTACTGGGAGTGAATCTTAGCTTCTTAAAATTGCGAACGAAAGATTCGCAATATAGCGAAAAGACATCTCTGTGCAGTTTCTGAGTAGCTTGAGACTTACTCGGCATCTGCGATCAGTTCAGTGCTTGTCGTTCCTGGTTTGACGTCATAAACACACCCAGCGTTCGCCCAGACACTCCTCCGTTTCTCCAGCCACTCCCGCGTTTTTCCCAGAAACGGTAGCGTTTTTTCACACACACCCATAAAACGGCCAGTTTTTGCCCAGAAACACCCACTTCCTGTCAATCACATTACGATCACCAGAACGAAGAAAAAACCGTGAGTAAAAAACCTAACTGCATAGCAAATTTACTTGGCGCAGTCGCACTGCGGACATTGCGCATGCGCACTAAGCGGAAAATTTACCGAGCGAACAACTCGGAATGACCCCCATTGCGCCTTATCTTCCACTGGTGCTACAAAATACAATTGCTATAACACAAGAGTGTCACATACATATGTCATATACATAACCACCAGTTGAGTAAAATACACCTTGTATGATGGTGCACATTGTATCCGGTCTTTAGGTCGACAGCACTTACTGTAGGTCAACACTCATTAGGTCAACCACTATTGGTCGGCCTGCATTAGGTTGACATGGTCATTAGGTCAACATGGTTACTAGGTCGACATGGCAAAAGTCGACACATGAAAAGGTCAACATGAGTTTTTCACTTTGACATTTTTTTTTTTACTTTTTCATACTTCCTGATCCACGTGGACTACGATTGGAAATAGTAACCTGTGCTGAGCGCAGCGGGAGCGGAACGAGCCATGCGAGGGGACATGGTGCACTATTTGGGGTTCCCGGTCACTTTACGAAGAAAAAGAATGCCAAAAAATATAAAAAACTCATGTCAACCTTTTTCCATGTCTACTTTTTCCATGTCGACCTAATGACTGTGTCAACCTATTTCAGGTGTCGACCTAGTCACTGTCAACTAATAGTGGTCGACCTAATGACTGTCAACCTAGTTACTCTTGACCCTACGATCCACACCCATAAGTCCTTATCATCAGTTGTTATCCTATTGTGTCCCTGATGGGAATACTGCACGTGGGAAATCAGTGCTGTATTCTGTGTCCCTGTGTATGTTATGCAGGAGCCTTTCTACTTGTAGTCTAACCACTATATGATCTGTATTGTGCAATGCCTGTTGCTGATCCTGATGTAGCCAGATGATGTGTAGGGTAGTTATGCTATTTTTCCATGGCCATTGGCCTCCTGCCAGACATACCTGAGCTAGGGCAGGGAGGCACAGGGAAATCCAGCATCAGCCCTGATTGTAAGGGTAGTGGGATATGACAAAGTGGTACTTCTGGTGGTGTAGGGTTGCTTACCTGTTTCAAGGTATCAGGAAAAAGAGAATGTGACAACCATATAGATAAAAAGACAATATAATTCACCAACTGACTGGAACCTGTTTTTACTATCATCATCAACAGATGGGCAGTACGGATGGTGTAATGGTTAGCATTACTGCCTCACAGCACTGAGGTCATGGGTTCGATTCCCACCTTGGCCCTAACTGTGTGGATTAACCCTAGAGTGAATGTGTCTGTGTGTACATGTGATAGGGAATATTGGCCCTCATTCCGAGTTGTTCGCTCGCTAGCTGCTTTTAGCAGCATTGCAAACGCTAGGCCGCCGCCCTCTGGGAGTGTATCTTAGCTTAGCAGAATAGCGAACGAAAGATTAGCAAAACTGCTAATACATAATTCCTTGCAGTTTCTGAGTAGCTCCAGACCTACTCCTAGACTGCGATTACCTCAGTCCGTTTAGTTCCTGGTTTGACGTCACAAACACGTCCTGCGTTCGGCCAGCCACTCCTGTGTTTTTACCTGGCATGCCTGCGTTTTTAGCACACTCCCTGAAAACGCCATGTTGCCACCCAGAAACACCCACTTCCTGTCAATCACACTACGATCACTTGAGCGTTGAAAAAACGTTGCTCAAGCCTGTGTAAATCCACTAAGTTTTGTGTTAAATAACTAAGCGCATGCGCACTGCGTACCATGCGCATGCGCATTTTCTTCCTAATCGCTCCGTTGCAAAAAACGTCAACGAGCGAACAACTCGGAATGACCACCATAGATTGTAAGCTTCACTGGGGCAGGGACTGATGTGAATGGCCAAAATATTCTCTGTAAAGCGCTGCGGAATATGTGTGTGCTATATAAATAACTGGTAATAATAATAATAATAATAATAATAATAACAACAGACTCCTGGAGGCAGATCATGCATCTGTAGCCCACACTGCTAATTCAGCCTCTCCACCACTACTTAGATTAGTGGTGCATTTCCTATTAGGCACGTGCCTAGGAGCGGCACACCAGGCTGATGAAGTCAGGTGATTCTTTTTTGTTGTGGTTATTACTACTTATTTAAAAAATATATATTTTGCAACTGACGGGAGTGGGACAATGGGCAGCAAATTGTGGTGGAAGTAGGGTGAGGTTGCATAGGCAAACACAGGGGGGGTTCCAGTTGCCCAGAAACCCCCCTTCTCTGGCAAGTGGGTCAAATTATGACAACAATAGCAATTGTATATAATAGCTGCTGCCACAACATGCAATTAAAAAAACAGAGCAGAGCTGCTGCACATGCACTGTGGTAGCAATTTCTGCTACCAAGTTTGCTGTCTGTGTGGATCTAAGTCCTCAACCAGTTCACTGGACCAGAGAGTAGCTGCCAGGAAGAAGAGACAGGAGCCCTACCATGAGGTAGGAGAAAGTGTGCTTAGAAAGTGCAGTACTTGTTCTATTATGTTTGTGTATTTATTTATTTATTATGGTATGTTTAACCTTTTCCTGACCACTTATTTATATTATTTACATCAGTGGTTCCCAAACTTTTTCAGTCCAAGGCACTCTTTGGGTCTCCCTGACTTTTTCAAGGCACCCTTAAGCCAAAATAATTACCGAACTGTCGTTTTTTCAAAGAAGTTGGGTCAAAATAATGCTATCAGTATTTAGATGAGGAAAAAATTACTTATGAACTTGTTTGTAAAAATAATAAACACAACAGCACCGCTCCCCTGCCGGGTGACTCCAGTCAACGGTTACCCCCCCTGCACAACACCCCCCCACCCTGCGCAGGGCAGTGGTGCAAGTAGAAAAAATGTCTCAAGGGTACTGTGTGCGCGCGTGCCAAAAATGGGTGTGTCCAATGAAAATGGGGTCGTGATACACATATGGGGAGGGGCAGATACACATATGACCCCAATAGTGCCAGATGCATGTTGCCCCACAGTGCCAGATATACATTGCCACACAGTGCCAGATATACATTGCCCCACAGTGCCAGATACACTTTGCCTAACTGTGCCAGATACACAAATGCCCCCAGAGTGCCAGATATACATTGCCTCACAGTGTCAGATACACATTGCCCCACAGTGCCAGATACACAAATGCCCCCACTGTGTCAGATATGCCCCCAGTGCCAGATACAGAAATGTCCCCAGTGCCAGATACACATGTCCCCCCAGTGCCAGATATGCCCCCAGTGCCAGATATACATGTCCCCGCAGAGCCAGATATGGCCACAGTGCCAGATACACATGTCCCCCCAGTGCCAGATATGCCCCCAGTGCCAGATACACATGTCCCCCCAGTGCCAGATATGCCCACAGTGCCAGATATGCCCCCAATGCCAGATACACATGTCCCCCCAGTGCCAGATATGCCCCCAGTGCCAGATATACATGTCCCCGCAGAGCCAGATATGCCCCCAGTGCCAGATACACATGTCCCCCCAGTGCCAGATATGCCCACAGGGCCAGATATGCCCCCAATGCCAGATACACATGTCCACCCCCAGTGCCAGATATGCCCCCAGTGCCAGATACACATGTCCCCGCAGTGCCAGATATGGCCACAGTGCCAGATACACATGTTCCCCCAGTGCCAGCTGTACCCCCAGTGCCAGATACACATGTCCCCCCCAGTGCCAGATATACCTCTAGTGCCAGATACACATGTCCCCGCAGTGCCAGATATGCCCCCAGTGCCAGATACACATGTCCCCCCAGTGCAAGATATGCCCCCAGTGCCAGATACACATGTCCCCCCCAGTGCCAGATATGCCCCCAGTGCCAGATACACATGTCCCCCCAGTGCAAGATATGCATGTCCCCCCAGTGCCAGATATGCCCCCAGTGCCAGGTACACATCCCCCGAGTGCCAGATATCCCTCCAGGGCCAGATACACAAGTCCCTCCAGTGCCAGATATGCTCCCAGTGCCAGGTATACATGCCCCCCCAGTGCCAGATATGCCCTCCCAATGCCAGGTACACAAGCCCCCCAGTGCCAGATATGCCCCCAGTGCCAGGTATACCCCCAGTGCCAGGTATACATGAAGCCTCCCCATGCTCACCGCTCCTGCTGCTGCCGCTGATGTCCTGTCTGTGTGAGGGGAGGAGAGCGCAGCCTGCGCCTCTCCTTCCCCTCAGTCTCCGGCGGGTGCGGGTGTCTCAGTTCAATTTAGAGCCGATCCGTGAGCCAATCAGCTCGCGGAGCAAGCTCTGATTGGGTCACGGGCGGCGCTGAATTGAACGAAGACACCCGCACCCGCCGGAGACTGAGGGGAAGGAGAGGCGCAGGCTGCGCTCTCCTCCCCTCACACAGACAGGACAGCCGCACAGGTCACTGCCAGCAGATAACATCACCCCCGGCTAACTCCAGACTGGCCAGCCGCACAGGTTTCTGCGGCACGCAACACCGGCGCTGACTTAGTAAGAAGCCCACACTGCCCTGCTGCTCTGACACATCCCGCCGCCCCCCGCGCTAACTCCTCACTGCCCGGCCACACAGGTTACTGCCGCCTGTACTCCTTCCCCCCAGCGCCGGCCAACTTCACACTGGCAGGGCCGCACAGGTTACTGCCGCCTGCACCCAAATCCCCCCCCCCCCCCCCCTGGCGCTGAGTCCACACTGCCCGGGCCGCACAGGAAAAAAAAAAAGACATGCGACTGCAAAGCTGCGGCACCCCTGTGACAGTGCTGCGGCACCCCAGGGAGCCGCGGCGCACAGTTTGGGAACCTCTGATTTACATGTTTGATACAGCCTATACTATAGACCTTATATAGTGTTAAATATTAAAACTGTTTTCCATACAGTATCCAGTGTATTAAAAGACCAATGTTTACATTATTATCCAGGTTCGTTACTAGGTTCTTCTGCGGCTCCGCCAGACTTTCTGCACTTAGAGCCTAATTCAGCATGATTGCAAAAGCAAAATCTTTCTCTAATGGGCAGAACCATGTGCTGTGCACGTGGGGCAGTGGGGCAGATATAATGTGCAAAGAGAGTTAGATTTGGTCGAAGTGTGTTCATACTGAACATCTGAAATCTAAATTACAGTGTAAAAATAAAGCAGCCAGTATTTACGCTGAACAGAAACAAAATAACCCACCCAAATCTAACTCTTTCTCATACTTACCTACTCTCCCGGATTCTGCGGGAGACACCCGGTTTTTCGAGTAGTCCCCCGCAGCCCCGGAAGAGTGGGCACACCTCCCGCATTGTGCCCACTTCCTAGTGAAGTGTGCAGAAAGTGGAGAAAGACAGAGGAAAATCGCGGACTGGTGGAGGGGGCGGAGCCTAATGACGTGATTATATGCTAATTGCGTCATTTAGCTCCGCCCCCTAGGCAAATATTAACTTACTATGGGCTTTTCCTGATGAGTAGGCGGGGCTTAATGATGTAATTATCTCAGCCCCACCCTCATCGCCGCCCACCTGCTTCTCCTCTCCAGGCATCTCCCGGAGAGAAGATTTCAGATGTCGGTAAGTATGCTCTTTCTGCACGTTACATTTGCCAGTCCCACCTGCAGTCCAAATGGTTTTGCCCATTAGAGGAAGATTTTTCTTTTGTGATCTATGCTGAATTAGGCCCTAGCTTCAATGAGCCACAGAGCGGCTCCTGTAAAAATCCTGTGTTTGACACTGGGCTGGGTCTGCTTTTGTGGTCTAGAGAGTAATCCAGACTGGCCACAAAATGAAGGGAGCAGTGACGTGATTGGGGGTGGGGGGAGGGCAATAATGTACCTAGGGGCGGCCTGACCACTAAATCTGCCCCTGGCCATACCCAGTAACCCACTATAAGCAGCAGCCGACCACATAATTTCAGAGAAGAGTGGATAATGACTTATCCAACCTTCATTTAGGTTCTACTGATGACAAAGATCATAATGCTGGCTCAGCTGTTAATCAATTTCCCTATCTGAGCCATTGTTCTATAGCAATGCCCAGACACCATATTATGCCCCCACAGTTATGTCTGTCACAGTATTATGCCCCAGACAGTAATGCTCCCTATACCATGTTATGCCCCCACAGTAATGCCCCTGTTACCATATTATGCCCACACAGTATTTATTGCAATACCTGCTTGTTGTCAGGGGTTCTGCTCGCTGTCAAGACCCCCCTCGCCTGCCACTACCGCAGTGGGTTAGCCATTCGCGCCTGCATGCTGCTATTGAAAATCGCCTTCCCAAAATGGCCACCGCCTTAGAGGAGACAGTTATTAAAGATACTGGAGCCTCCACTAGTATCTTTATTAATGGTCTCCTCTGAGGGACATTTTCAATAGAACACGGCGGGGGACAGACTACAGTGGGCAGGTAGCGCCATGAGCGGCCCGGGCCCTCCCCTCTTTGTCTGAGAGGCCGGGCCCGGGATAGCTGTGCCCCCAGTATCCCTCTGATGGCGGCTCTGATGACAACCCTATTGTTATGCTGAAATACAAGGCCGGGAGCAGTCGTGTATAAGTTTCCCTTGTGCAGTGGTTCTCAGACTCGGTCCTCAGGACCCCACACGGTTCACGTTTCCATGTCACCCAGCAGCTGCACTGTGTATCACCAACTGCCACATTTTAAAAATCTACAGGTGACCTGCAAAATATGGACCATGTGGGGTCCTGAGGACCGAGTTTGAGAACCTGTGCCCTAGTGTATTCATGCTAATATCTATAAACTGGTAATTCTCTAGTAGGCTGTATACCATGTATGTGCTTTTTTCCCCCTCATCTGTGGTTTATTTGGTGTCATCTGTGTTCAAATGCTTGTTGAAAGCTGCATACAGTAATTTAGAAAAGGGTGTATTCCCTTATGAAAAAGTACACATTGGTTTTGTAGTAAACACTGAATAGAATGGGACCACTGCTTGCTGTATTTTTTGTGGTTGTGGTACACCTAGAATTCATTATGAATCCTGTATACTTCTCTATGTGTCAGAGACATAAAAATCAACACAGTCATTTAAAGGATTTGATGTTATGTGTGTTAGGATTTCAAGACCATGCTATTAGTAACTAACCCTCTCATGTGATAATGTATACAAGAAGGTTGTAATTTGTTTCTATAATGTCAGCATGGAAGAATAAAATAGATGCAATCCTCCACATTAATGGTGGAAGCGCTTGCAGAGAATGATGTACTAATCATCTGCAGCTGTTACAGCATATAAAGAAAGAAGGCAATGTGTCTTAAAAATAGATTTTGTATAGCTCATCTCTCACGAACAGTTATAATTTTTCTGCAATAACTAACAATTATCTTGTTGCCATAGTCTCTGTGCACCTCTTGTCATGGTTGTCAGCGTCCAGTCCCATTTTCTTGTTCTTGAGAATCCTCCACCCACATTCGACTCCTGCAGGTTTTTGCAAGAAGTAGCCACTGTCCTTTTATACCATAATGATATTTTCTATGCTGTGGGAGGATAGAATCTGCAGCAGCCAATCAGATCCTTTACTGCCTATGTCAGACTTTTACTAACTGCGTTTCAGCAGCATCACTGCATAAACAAGACATTGTCCTTGCATCATGCAGTGAAATGAAATTACAAATGTATTTAGAGCTGTCTTTTCAAAGAGATCAAGATGTTCTATTATAACATGCAGCAGATACACATTTGTACAGTAGGAAGAACCTTCTCTCTCCTTTGTTCATCACTGCATAAACCGACCAACAGCCTATTTTGGGGATTGATGGATTCTGAAAGACTGAAGCATGCAATTGCAGGAAACACTTGCTTATATACAAAGAACACGTGGACTATATTTTTATTTGGATGCATGCATCTTGAAGTTAGTTACATCATCGTCCATGGGATCAAAAAACCCTTGCGCAGAGATAAATAACATCAATTGTATTTAGTCTGTACTAATTGTAAATCAATAATATTTTTTTCATTTATAAACATTTAAGAAAACATATCATATACTTTATATTCATACACCAGTATATATTTTAAAATGTTCAGAACAAAAACAATAGTATAAATAAAGAGTATACAACCGTGATTATTGCAGATATAACATTTCTTGTTAAAGTATATATTGCAGCATTGCTCATGATTAATACTACTAAGAAGATGAATAATTTAACATTGCGTAGAAATCAGCAGTGTGGTAAAGAACACTATCTTTAAAATTATTGGTCAGTGCTTTTATAAAGAATTTCTACTGCATTGATCTTGGTTTAACTCTGTCTCTTAATTCCATGCAACTATTATGGAGGAATGGTAATTTTTGTCTTCCTTGTAGTTTAACCCCTTTGCTGCTAAGAGTTTTCACAGTCCTGTGCTGAGCCCATTTTTGGACATTTCCACTTGCCAAATAAACATTGCTAATATTGTTGTTTTTTTTACATACTACCCACATAAACTGTTCCTTGGGTTTTTTTACATTCCACAAATAAATACATTGTGGTTCTCTCACTATTAATTATCCACCTTTCCAAAACTGCAAAAAAAGCGAGATTCAGCATGTAGATTTCTCATAAAAAAAAAAAAAGATACTGCACTTCAAAATTAAATTTACATTTTAATGCTATTTTTTTGCAACTCAATTTATATTCTTACTATATGTAGGAGTAGTATGGTAACTCAACAAGGCCTACAATTTTTTAAACTAGAAAACCTACTGCATTAAATGAGGCTACTCCTTTTAAATTTTTACTTGATGAAAGATTGGGGTTACCAGGGCTTTATGTGGATTTTTTTATTTTATAATTCATTGTTGACAGGGCCGGTTCTACACCTCGTGGCGCCCAGGGCGAAAGTCTCCACTGGCGCCCCCCACCTCTCCCTGGTAAAACAGTGCGCGCCGAAGGCGCACGGCAAAAAATAGGGGCGTGGTTTTATAGGGGAGGGGCATGACCACAGTTATGCCCCCTGTAGTTATGCCCCCAGTAGATTTGCCCCAGTAGTTGTGCCCCCTAAAGTTGTGCCCCCAGTAGATTTGCCCCAAGTAGTTGTTCCCCCAGTAGCTGTGCCCCCTGTAGCTATGCCCCCTGTAGATTTGACCCAGTAGCTGTGCCCCCTGTAGTTGCACCCTGTAGCTGTGCCCCCAGTAACTGTGCCCCCTGTAGATTTGCCCCAGTATTTGTGGCCCCTGTAGTTGTGTCCCCTGTAGTTGTGCCCCCTGTAGTTGTGCCCCCAGTAGATTTGCCCCCTGTAGATTTGCCCCAGTAGTTGTGCCCCCTGTAGTTGTGCCTCCTGTCGCTGTGCCCCCAATAGTTGTGCCCCCTGTCGCTGTGTCCCCTGGTAGTCGCTTACAAACAAAAATAAAATAAACAAAAACAATACTTACCAGCCCCGCTCCTGCTCCCGACCGCTGCTGCTCCGTCTCTGGCAGCCTGCTCCTCTCTATGGGAGAGACGTTATGACGTCTCTCCCTTAGCAGCGCCGCACAGACACTAGAGGTCAATTATGACCTCTAGTGTGTGACGATGGAGCCGGCTGCAGTGGGCGCCCACACAGCCCACGGCGTCTGCTGCAGTCGGGGAGTGGGGTGCGGGTAGGCGGTGGGCGCCTGCGGGGTGACTGCGGCCGTGCCCGCAGGCTGCAGCACCCCGGGAGCAGGCACTGCTTGCCCGCGCCAAGAACCGCTCCTGGTTGCTGATCAAACAATAACTAATAACTACTAAAGGGACTCTCCCTTACAAACAAGGGTTTTACTGAATATTTTATATAATCATAATCAGGAGATAAACATAGGTTGAAATTAAAATGTTTTCCACCAGTAGATGGGGACTAAATGGAGCTATTCAATTGTAGCTCTGTTCGGGCGCAAAAACAGTGGGGGGGTCCCCCTTATTTCATTGAATCTGCACTAGGCTCAGATTCTGGAATTACAGGGGAAGAAATGCCACAGCCAGGGGACTTATTTGTTGGGGTCACCCTGGCCAAATAATTAATCCATCCTACTAGTCAGCCCTGGCCAGAGATTCCTGGGGAAGTGGGGACCCCCCAATAAAGGGGTGTCCCCTCTCTAGGGCACAGGTAGAATAATATTGTCTTTTGCAAGAGGACTACAGGTCCCAGCAAGCCTTTCCCACATGCTGGAGAACCACAAGTACCAGCATGCAGGACATTAAGGGCCCACTGGTACCTATAGTGCCCCAGTAAAATAAATATATATATATTTAAAAAAAGACAGTGCACACACCATTGATAATATTAAACACTCTCACATACACTTAACTTACCCTGGTGCCTCTTGGTCCGCTTGTTGAAGTAGAATCCGTTACATGGGTGCAGCGGCGGATTGGTACGCCGGGACAGATTGCCGGTAGGCTGCCCTCCTTGCGCACTTTAGTGGCTGTGTTCCCCCCAATGCCAGATAGCTACGGCCGCTGCAGCTCAAGCCGGGGCTGCAGTGATGAAGGTTCTTTGTGCCGCCCACTATCACAACAGCAGAGCGAGGGACGTCTCCGGCTCGGCTGTTGTGTTCCTGCGCTGCTGCCGCAGAAGAGGTGCACCCCATGTGAGTGTGAGGGGAGCGGCTTCCACGGCTCTGCCTCTGTCACTCACTGTACATTTCCCTCCAGTGTGTGAGCTGTGAGGTCCCTCCTCCCAGCCAGCCCCGCCTCCACATACCAGCAGCCCGGGAGCGCATCAATCATCTGCCCCGGCCTGCACATGAAACTCCGTTCCAGCCAGGAGCTACTGTGTCATCCGCTGGTGAGTTACTGAACAGCTCCACAGGAAGACACAAAAAGCTGCAGCAGTGTGTGTCCCGCGGTGGAGGGGGCATTTGGGAGGCTCCTGTCACTGCGCACAGCATCTATTTACAAGGTGACAGTGGGAGAGGGGGCATGCCAGCAGCTCACAGAGCGCTGGGCATGCCCCCTCAGTGACCAAAACAGGGGCGTGGCTCGTGATTGCGGGACCTCCCACGAAGCCATGCCCCTTTTTGGCAGGTCACATCCCTTTTCGGGGCGCGCACTGGGCGCACGTGAAGATGTACCTCCTTCCGATGGCCAAATGTTGGGAGGTATTCTCTCTCTGCTCTGCACTGGGAAGGAGGGGGGAGGCTGGAGCATTATGTTTTCACTGGCTCCCATACAGACAGGCTGGGCATGATGAGGTAAATCAGGCAATGTATTACAAATGTGGGGTCACTGCCATGTCACAGTGTCTATTTAGGGCCTGGTTAACAATGGGGGTGGGGGGTGCACCTCCATATGTACATCCCCTCCATCACCCCCGTACGTACGTCCCCTCCGTCACCCTTGTATACATCCCCTCCGTCACCCTGTGTGTACGTCCCCTCCGTCACCCTGTGTGTACGTCCCCTCCGTCACCCTGTGTGTACCTCTGTTATCCCACATATATGCACCTGTGTCACCCTGTGTATGTCCCTGTCACCCCACATATACTGTATGCCCCCCTGTCACTCTGTGTATGTCCCTCTATCACCCCACTCATATGTCCCTCTGCCACCCTGTGTATGTGTGCCACTGTCACCTTGTGCATGCCCCTCTGTCACCTTGTGTATGTCCCCCTGTCATCCTGTGTATGTCACCTGGTGTGTGTGTGTATATATATATATATATATATATATATATATGTATATATATATTCTAGGCATTTTGTCAGTGGCGGCACTCACTGGACTTATACAAACAAATAAAGACACTACACCACCACAAGCACAGCACTAACATTTCAAAGTTTAATCCTTCATCAGAGTACTCACAGCTCACAATATTCTTTACATACAGTACATTGACCAAAAGCTGGCTGGCTAAACAAACAAACAAACAAACAAACAAACAAACACACAGCATGTATATCGGTTTAAAAATGTGTTGCAAATTAGTACTGTAATAGAACTATGGGGGTCATTCCGAGTTGTTCGCTCGTTAGATTTTTTCGCAACGGAGCGATTAGTCGCAAACTGCGCATGTGTAATGTTCGCAGTGCGCCTGCGCCAAGTAAATCTGCACAAAAGTTTGGTAATTTACTCACGGCCTAACAAAGTTTTTCCATCGTTCTGGTGATCGTAGTGTGATTGACAGGAAGTGGGTGTTTCTGGGCGGAAACTGGCCGTTTTCTGGGTGTGTGCGAAAAAACGCTGCCGTTTCTGGGAAAAACGCGGGAGTATCTGAAGAAACGGGGGAGTGTCTGGGCGACCGCTGGGTGTGTTTGTGACGTCAAACCAGGAACGAAACTGACTGAACTGATCGCAGTGTAGGAGTAAGTCTGGAGCTACTCAGAAACTGCTAAGAAATTTCTATGCGCAATTCTGCTAATCTTTCGTTCGCAATTCTGCTATGCTCAGATACACTCCCAGTAGGCGGCGGCTTAGCGTGTGCAATGCTGCTAAAAGCAGCTAGCGAGCGAACAACTCGGAATGAGGGCCTATAACCAATAAAAATGTCTATGCAAAAAAGACCCTCCCCAATGCTCCCCCCCCCAAATACAGCACATTATGAAAAGAAAAATGGTGCACCCACTTTTATGTTGCATATTAAAAAGGACATACATGTAGATAAGGGCTCAAACAAAAACAAAATCTAAAAAAAAGTGTCTATTGCCAGCTTATTTAATGATGTTCTAAAACATTTTGACCCCCTACCAATTTAAATATTATACTTTTGCCCCTGGACGGAATTAAAACGTACAGCAAACTGCATCAGGCAGCCAGGACAGGTAAGAGTTATCATTTTCATTTTGCAAAAGTAAGTTGCATGAGGAGCTGAGAGAAGTTAATACTGAGAGGAGGGGAGGCCATGTATACATTGTTATTACAAATACGCTTTACAGTAATGGTATACTGGTCATCACAAACTAGAGCACAGTTTCCCAAACTCCATTAATGTCCAGGTTTTACGGATATCCATGCTTGAGCAAGGTTACTTAAGTTTTTAGTGCCTTAGTTAATTGAATTTAGCCATCTGGACTCAAGAATAGATATACTTAAACTTGGTGTTATGATTGGGTTTGTGGAACCGGACTGGAGTACTTGACTAGATTGAGATCTAGGGCGAGTGGCTGAAAACTGTGTGGTCTATCGTAATCCCTACTCATAGGTATAGAATAAGAATAGATGGTGTTTGGATGCACTTGTGTTTTGAACTGGTAAGATGTTGCTGCTGGTGACTGGAGGCACTGGTGGAACAGCTGGAGTCTTGTTGAAACTAGTGTATAGATACCAAACACACAGGTACAGGCAGATTGAGTCTGATAGCTGAAGTCACTGGAATGCTGCAGTAACCGGAATGCTGTAGTCTCCAGAATGGAGCTGGACTGGATGCGCAGTAAATGAGGATTCTGGCTGGTACGTTAAAATTGATCGAGAACAGGTACAGAGGCGCTGAGTCTATTACAACAGTGGTCTTCACCAGGGACCCCCGCAAGGGAGTTTGGGCTTAGCAGCACGCGACACGCGATTACGGTCCTCTGACTAGGTTTTCCAGTACTAGTGCCAGAATACCACAGGTGGAATGAGATAGCAGGAATCAGGTTGGTACTGGATTCTGGATCACTGGGATGAAACTGAAATAACAGGAGCACCGTAATGTAACCCGTGGTACTGGTTATCGGAATGGAACTGACAGTACTGGATATTGAACTGGAACTGATAAAGAGCCAGGAGTGCGCCAGGATAGTGAACTGCATGTGACATCACTAGAAAAGACAAGAATCTGTAGAAGCTCTCTAAATTAGCACACAGCTAGGCTGTGGACAACATTGCACTGGCACCTTCTGTATCTCAAGGAAGTCCCTTTATACCCCTGGCTGATCAGGGATAGGCTGTAGGCCTCATGTGACTAAACACTGGCTTCTGGTAGGTGTTTCGTAAATCCCCTGATTCAGACTGTCATGGCTGCGCCCATCACTGATTCTGGAAGGAATTCTGGCATGGAGCATACTGCAGACAGAATAGCAATACATCCACATGATCTCTTTAGTTTAAGTCCAGCACCTACCAGCTGGACTGCAAACGCTGCTGTAATCAGGAATCTACGAACTTCACAGATCGAGAAACTCTCAGATGCAGAATAACCTTGGAAAGAGATTTAGCAATTATTAACACAGAAACATGCTGCACAGACCTCTCAGGCAAATCTGGATATCCAAGCCTACAAGACAGATGGCAGAGATAAGTCACAAGACTAACTAGTCGAATATGAGCATAATAGTCAGGTTTGTGACACCTGGACTTTAATGGCAGAGTTTAGGAAACTCTGAACTAGAGGAATCTTTCCATTGTGTACAATGGCCAGCAATACACCCTGGGACTCTTTATTGTGCATAATGGCCATATCTATACTGTGGGACAGTATATGTATGTGCAGTGCCGTATCTAGACATTTTAGCGCTGTGTGCAAGAAACAGCATTGGCGCGCACCCCAAAACAAACACACACATATCTAAAACAGGGCCAGTGTGCACAGTGGGCACGTAAAAAAATATAGGGCGTGGCTTAATGGGGAAGCGCCTCATACACTGTCCATTTCCAGTCCTCACACACAACGGAAGACCACAAAACTTCCGTCCGCTAAGCTTCGCCTCCCGAGTACAGGGACATTCTATTGCGGAGCTGCTCGCATCCCGCTCTCTGATGCATCAGCTGCAGACTATTGGGTCCACCGCTGACATCATAGAAAAGGGGGGGGGGGGTTGTTAACCCCAGCAGCGCTGATGCTGTTCGCATAGGGATCCCTAAGTGGCAGGTCCCAGCACGGTATCACACGGACAGCATTGCATAAATGGGATCTACAGAATTCCAAGACAGTGGGGTCAATTCAATTCGGCAACTTATTAATAGCGCCGGGAATTAGCTCCCGACGCTATTCAATTCAGCTGCTAGTTACCCGCAATTGTCGGGAATTCTTCTCTCATCCCCGGGGATGAGAGAAGAAACCCGACAAAAGTGCTGCCTCGCGGCCGGCGCGAGGCTGATTCTGTCGGGAATCAGCCTCGCGCCGGGGAGTTAAGTCGGAGAATGCCCGTTCTCCCAACAATTCAACCTGTTTAGTCGGCGAGAACGGGACATCGCCAACTTAACTGGAGCTGAATTGAATAGCGTCGGGAGCTAATTCCCGGCGCTATTCATAAGTTGCCGAATTGAATTGACCCCAATGACAGAAGCAGTTTGTATCTGCTACTGCTGATTCTTGGAGGATGCGGGCGGCAGTGGCGGGTTGGTGGGTGATGTGCCGGTTCTTCGGCCACAGTGCCTATGCGCTGGGCAGAGCACACTCGCCACACACCTGTGTATGTGAATGCGAGGTTAGTGGGAATCAAGGGCGCTACCTGCCTTTAGCTGCCTGTGGTCGGACACCTGGCATTTCCCTGTCTCCCTAGGAAGTAAAAGAAGGTGTGTAGTGGTGTGAGACCACTTGGTGCTAAAGGATTGAGGATAACATTTGGGGATGAAATGCAAATAGAATTTATAATTAGAACATAGACAGAAGAAATATAAAATAACAAAACACACACAATTATTATACTCTTGGGGGTATATTTACTAACATTCGTAATTTTCGGAAAAAGGTCAAAGTTCAATCACGAATTACATCGACAGTGTAAAATTGCAACTTTTTGAATTGATTACGACTAATTTACTAAGCTGCCGTATTTTGCCTTTTCGGGTTTTCCGATGTCGATGTCATTCGTTTTTTTTTTCTGTTTTTTACGGCAGTGATTAGCAAAACACTGCCGACTTTTTCAAAATGAATCTCGGCCGGATCTGTGTGATCCGTGCTGGGGTTCATTTTTTTTTTTTTTTTTTTAAATAAACACTGTAAAACTTTTAAAAAAAATTGCGTGGGGTCCCCCCTCCTAAGCATAACCAGCCTCGGGTCTTTGAGCCGATCCTGGTTGCAGAAATATGGGGGGGAAAATGACATGGGTTCCCCCATATTTAAGCAACCAGCATCGGGCTCTGCGCCTGGTCCTGGTTCCAAAAATACGGGGGACAAAAAGCGTAGGGGTCCCCCGTATTTTTAAAACCAGCACCGGGCTCCACTAGCTGGACAGATAATGCCACAGCCGGGGGTCACTTTTATATAGTGCCCTGCGGCCGTGGCATCAAAAATCCAACTAGTCACCCCTGGCCGGGGTACCCTGGGGGAGTGGGGACCCCTTCAATCAAGGGGTCCCCCCCCAGCCACCCAAGGGCCAGGGGTGAAGCCCGAGGCTATCGGGGGCTGATAGTCTTTTGTGAAAATGAAAAGATATTGTTTTTAGTAGCAGTACTACAAGGCCCAGCAAGCCTCCCCCGCATGCTGGTACTTGGAGAACCACAAGTACCAGCATGCGGCGAAAAAACGGGCCCGCTGGTACCTGTAGTACTCACCAGCTCCAGGGTCCCAGGCTCCTCGTAGCATCCATTTGTAATCCACGTACTTGAATAAAATAAAAAAACGGACACCCGAGCCACGCACTGAAAGGGGACCCATGTTTGCACATGGGTCCCCTTTCCCCGACTGCCAGAAACCCACTCTGACTTCTGTCTAAGTGGGTTTCTTCAGCCAATCAGGGAGCGCCACGTTGTAGCACCCTCCTGATCGGCTGTGTGCTCCTGTACTGACTGACAGGCAGCACGCGGCAGTGTTACAATGTAGCGCCTATGCGCTCCATTGTAACCAATGGTGGGAACTTTCTGCTCAGCGGTGAGGTCACTTTCGGTCAACCGCAGGGCAGAAAGTTCCCACCATTGGTTACAATGGAGCGCATAGGCGCTACATTGTAACACTGCCGCGTGCTGCCTGTCAGTCAGTACAGGAGCACACAGCCGATCAGGAGGGTGCTACAACGTGGCGCTCCCCGATTGGCTGAAGAAACCCACTTAGACAGAAGTCAGAGTGGGTTTCTGGCAGTCGGGGAAAGGGGACCCATGTGCAAACATGGGTCCCCTTTCAGTGCGTGGCTCGGGTGTCCGTTTTTTTATTTTATTCAAGTACGTGGATTACAAATGGATGCTACGAGGAGCCTGGGACCCTGGAGCTGGTGAGTATAATTTATTCAACAGGTACCCCTTGGATACTACTGGAGAAGAGGACCGACCTGCGTGTGAACATAAGGTAAGTATGTTTGTATGTTTGTGTGGATGTATGTAATACATCTTTACTTTCAAGGTGTGTGTGTCTTGTCTTTTTTTGGGTATTTTTTTAGTAGTAGTACTACAGGTACCAGCGGGCCCGTTTTTCCGCCGCATGCTGGTACTTGTGGTTCTCCAAGTACCAGCATGCGGGGGAGGCTTGCTGGGCCTTGTAGTACTGCTACTAAAAACAATATCTTTTCATTTTCACAAAAGGCTATCAGCCCCCCATCCGCAGCCAATTGGATGGGGGGGACAGCCTCGGGCTTCACCCCTGGCCCTTGGGTGGCTGGGGGGG
The DNA here is from genome assembly GCF_028390025.1 of Pseudophryne corroboree. Classification (NCBI taxonomy): domain Eukaryota; kingdom Metazoa; phylum Chordata; class Amphibia; order Anura; family Myobatrachidae; genus Pseudophryne; species Pseudophryne corroboree. The sequence goes on along the minus strand of NC_086447.1, from coordinate 486,279,162 downwards.
GACCCCTTGATTGAAGGGGTCCCCACTCCCCCAGGGTACCCCGGCCAGGGGTGACTAGTTGGATTTTTGATGCCACGGCCGCAGGGCACTATATAAAAGTGACCCCCGGCTGTGGCATTATCTGTCCAGCTAGTGGAGCCCGGTGCTGGTTTTAAAAATACGGGGGACCCCTACTCTTTTTGTCCCCCGTATTTTTGGAACCAGGACCAGGCGCAGAGCCCGATGCTGGGTGCTTAAATATGGGGGAACCCCTGTCAATTTTTTCCCCATATTACTGCAACCAGGATCGGCTCAAAGAGCCCGAGGCTGGTTATGCTTAGGAGGGGGGACCCCACGCAATTTTTTTAAAGAAAATAACCACTTTCCCACCCCTTCCCACTGATATACATGCACGGATCTCATGGATCCCTGCATGCCTATACAATCACGGATTAAAAAAGCAGGTCTGTTTTTTTTTAGCACTTTTTTACGAGTTGTAATTTTTCACGGCAGTGTTTTATTTTTTTTTGCTTTGCACTTCTTAGTAAATGACCGAGATTCATACTTAAACAGCCGCGTTTTGACCGATGGTGTATTCATTCGTAATTATTTTCATGGACTACCCAAAAATTACGAATGCCCTCATCACTGCCGTGATTTGAGTTTAGTAAATTACCGAGATGACACTTTGATGAAAAAACGGCATCTCGGTCAAAATCGGGACCGTAGTAAATATACCCCTTGGGCTCTTTGTTGTATATATTAATCGACCCAGCCGGAGAGGAGGAGGACTTGGGCACTGGGGGAGCATATGTGGCACAGGGGGAGGGGGACATATGTGGCACTGAGGGGGCATATGTGGCACTGGGGGGTATATGTGTACCTGGCACATGGGGGGGGGCTATATTTGGCACATGTGAGTACCTGGCACTGTGGGGGAATATCTGGCACTGGGGGTATATGTGGCACTGGGGGGGGGGGTGTATATGTGTACCTGGCACATGCGGGGGCTATATTTGGCACTGGGGGCATGTGAGTACCTGGCATTGTGGGGGAATATCTGGCACTGGGGGCATATGTGGCACCGAGGGGGTATATGTGTACCTGGCACATGGGGGGGGGCTATATTTGGCACCTGGGGCATATGAGTACCTGGCACTTTGGGGGAATATCTGGCACTGGGGGCATATGTGGCACTGGGAGCACAGCCCTAGCAATAAGTACTACCCCCTAGCAACGAGCATGACACCCAGTGCATGAAACCCCTGGCATAGAGCATGACACCCAGTGCATGAAACCCCTGGCAACGAGCATGACACCCTGAGCATGAAAACCCCTGGCACCGTGCATGGAACCAAGAGCATGAAACCCCTGGCAACGAGCAGGTAATTTAAAAGTAATTAGAAGCCTTACTGTAGGACTTAATGTGTAATGGGCATTACGGTGTGTGGCATAATGTATCACAGACATTGCGGTGTGTGTCATAATGTGTCACAGGCATTGCAGTGTGGCATAATGTATAACGGGCATTGCGGTATGTGGCATAGGGTATAACGGGTATTGCGGTATGTGTCACAGGCATTAGGGTGTGTGGTATACTATATCACTGGCATTGTGGTATGTGGAAGAATTTTTTTGCTTGGGGGAGAAAAATTTCTAGTTACGCCACTGGTGAAACATCACAAGTTTCTAAATTGATGTCAATCTTATTATATATGGACAAAATTTTATGAAAATGATAAACTATTCCACTGAATGGGACATCTGAAGTTCTGCCATCAGTACTTAAATTCTTTGTTACCCACCAGTATATTTCAGGAGTGCATATTGATGTAAATATGGTTTACACATTTTAAAACAGGGTAAGGTGAACAAGCCACATCTAGGCAAAACGCACATCCTGTAAGAGGGTTCTGGTCGGTGCACAGACTGAACCACTATACCACTCCTGGTATTTTATGCTACTATATTAATACTGTCATGCTGATCTCTGGGCCCGATTCAGACCTGATCGCTGCTGTGTGTTTTCGCACAGCAGCCGATTATCAAACTACTGCCCATGCGTATGCACCGACAGGAAGCGGACGTTTGTGGGTGGTAACTGGCCGTTTTCTGGGAGTGTAAGGAAAAACGCAATCGTTCCCAAGCGTTTTCAGGGCGGGCGTGTGACGTCAGCTCCGGCCCCGATCAGCCTGATTTCTTTGCACTGGAGGAGTTAGTATTGAGCTATGCACAGACTGCACACACTGCACAGAATGGGAAAAACATTCGATGGTGAGTGTGATGTGAACGGTTTTGCAGCTGTCCGCTGACTGAGGAGAATTTTTGCACAGAGTACACATGCAATCGCACACTTACACGGGGAGAATTTTCACTCCCCCTGGCCGGCGACTATCTGATCGCAGGACAGTGTTATTTGCAGCACATGATGCTTTAACCTTAAATTACAACCTGCTGTAGCTTAGATTACTTGTACTTTTGTCCTGTTTTCTGATATTGGACTCTCATTGTGGAATGACTTACTGAACTCCCCTGCACTGGTCATTATTGACAGGGTTGATGTAAGCTAAACATTCACGTAAAACATACTTGCCTACCTGACCCTCTCCATGAGGGAGAAAATGCTCTGTTCCTGGACTTTCCTGGTAATGTATGATTGCCATCACCTGTGGTGAAACACCTTTCTTATCAATTAACTAGCTCACCACAGGTGATGGCAGTCATACATTACCAGGAAAGTCCAGGAACAGAGCATTTTCTCCCTCATGGAGAGGGTCAGGTAGGCAAGTATGACGTAAAAGCAGATCCAATATCTTTACCAGAGTTGGTTATATTCTCGTGCACTTTCAGCAACCTGTTCACTGCTACATTAGGACAGTACGGATGGTGTAATGGTTAGCATTACTGCCTCACAGCACTAAAGTCATGGATTAAATTCCTACCAAGGCCCTAACTGTGTGGAGTTTGTATATTCTCCCCATACTTACGTGGGTTTCCTCTGGGTACTCCGGTTTCCTCCCACAATCCCAACAAATATACTGGTAGGTTAAATGGCTTCTGACAAAAATTGATCCTAGTATGACTGTGTGTGCATATAAATGTGCTAGGGAATATAGATTGTAAGCTCCACTGGGGCAGGGACTGATGTGAATGGCCAAATACTCTCTGTAAAGTGCTGCGGAAAATTTGTGCACTATATAAATAACTGGAAATAAATAAATAAATTAGCACACAGATGGGAAGCAGGAGTTTAACCGCCACACTGATATTTACTCTTCTACAGTATATTAAAATATGCATATTGCATGCAAAAAAATTATAACGTGATAATACATTGTATTATTTTTTGGGAAATGCATAAAACCTTAATTTGAGAGGTAATCATTCAAAATTAAAAGTGTTACTTTGCTCTGATTAAGTGCATGAAATTACTAGAGATGAGCGGGTTCGGTTTCTCTGAATCCGAACCCGCACGAACTTCATGTTTTTTTCACGGGTCCGAGCAGACTCGGATCCTCCCGCCTTGCTCGGTTAACCCGAGCGCGCCCGAACGTCATCATGACGCTGTCGGATTCTCGCGAGACTCGGATTCTATATAAGGAGCCGCGCGTCGCCGCCATTTTCACACGTGCATTGAGATTGATAGGGAGAGGACGTGGCTGGCGTCCTCTCCATTTAGATTAGGGTTGAGAGAGAGAGAGAGAGAGAGATTGACCTGAGGCTGTGATACTGTAGAAGAGAGTGCAGAGTTTAGTGACTGACGACCACAGTGACCACCAGACAGTGCAGTTGTTTGTTTTATTTAATATATCCGTTCTCTGCCTGAAAAAAACGATACACACAGTGACTCAGTCACATACCATATCTGTGTGCACTGCTCAGCCCAGTGTGCTGCATCAATGTATATATATATCTGACTGTGCTCAGCTCACACAGCTTATAATTGTGGGGGAGACTGGGGAGCACTGCAGTGCCAGTTATAGGTTATAGCAGGAGCCAGGAGTACATAATATTATATTAAAATTAAACAGTGCACACTTTTGCTGCAGGAGTGCCACTGCCAGTGTGACTAGTGACCAGTGACCTGACCACCAGTATATATAATATTAGTAGTATACTATCTCTTTATCAACCAGTCTATATTAGCAGCAGACACAGTACAGTGCGGTAGTTCACGGCTGTGGCTACCTCTGTGTCGGCACTCGGCAGCCCGTCCATAATTGTATATACCACCTAACCGTGGTTTTTTTTTCTTTCTTTATAGTCATACTAGTTACGAGTATACTATCTCTTTATCAACCAGTCTATATTAGCAGCAGACACAGTACAGTGCGGTAGTTCACGGCTGTGGCTACCTCTGTGTCGGCACTCGGCAGCCCGTCCATAATTGTATATACCACCTAACCGTGGTTTTTTTTTCTTTCTTTATACATACATACTAGTTACGAGTATACTATCTCTTTATCAACCAGTCTATATTAGCAGCAGACACAGTACAGTGCGGTAGTTCACGGCTGTGGCTACCTCTGTGTCGGCAGTGCACTCGGCAGCCCGTCCATAATTGTATATACCACCTAACCGTGGTTTTTTTTTTCTTTCTTTATACATACATACTAGTTACGAGTATACTATCTCTTTATCAACCAGTCTATATTAGCAGCAGACACAGTACAGTGCGGTAGTTCACGGCTGTGGCTACCTCTGTGTCGGCACTCGGCAGCCCGTCCATAATTGTATATACCACCTAACCGTGGTTTTTTTTTCTTTCTTTATACATACATACTAGTTACGAGTATACTATCTCTTTATCAACCAGTCTATATATTAGCAGCAGACACAGTACAGTGCGGTAGTTCACGGCTGTGGCTACCTCTGTGTCGGCACTCGGCAGCCCGTCCATAATTGTATATACCACCTAACCGTGGTTTTTTTTTCTTTCTTTATACATACATACTAGTTACGAGTATACTATCTCTTTATCAACCAGTCTATATATTAGCAGCAGACACAGTACAGTGCGGTAGTTCACGGCTGTGGCTACCTCTGTGTCGGCACTCGGCAGCCCGTCCATAATTGTATATACCACCTAACCGTGGTTTTTTTTTCTTTCTTTATACATACATACTAGTTACGAGTATACTATCTCTTTATCAACCAGTCTATATTAGCAGCAGACACAGTACAGTGCGGTAGTTCACGGCTGTGGCTACCTCTGTGTCGGCACTCGGCAGCCCGTCCATAATTGTATATACCACCTAACCGTGGTTTTTTTTCCTTTCTTTATACATACATACTAGTTACGAGTATACTATCTCTTTATCAACCAGTCTATATTAGCAGCAGACACAGTACAGTGCGGTAGTTCACGGCTGTGGCTACCTCTGTGTCGGCACTCGGCAGCCCGTCCATAATTGTATATACCACCTAACCGTGGTTTTTTTTTCTTTCTTTATAGTCATACTAGTTACGAGTATACTATCTCTTTATCAACCAGTCTATATTAGCAGCAGACACAGTACAGTGCGGTAGTTCACGGCTGTGGCTACCTCTGTGTCGGCACTCGGCAGCCCGTCCATAATTGTATATACCACCTAACCGTGGTTTTTTTTTCTTTCTTTATACATACATACTAGTTACGAGTATACTATCTATTTATCAACCAGTCTATATTAGCAGCAGACACAGTACAGTGCGGTAGTTCACGGCTGTGGCTACCTCTGTGTCGGCACTCGGCAGTCCGTCCATAATTGTATATACCACCTAACCGTGGTTTTTTTTTCTTTCTTTATAGTCATACTAGTTACGAGTATACTATCTCTTTATCAACCAGTCTATATATTAGCAGCAGACACAGTACAGTGCGGTAGTTCACGGCTGTGGCTACCTCTGTGTCGGCACTCGGCAGTCCGTCCATAATTGTATACTAGTATCCAATCCATCCATCTCCATTGTTTACCTGAGGTGCCTTTTAGTTGTGCCTATTAAAATATGGAGAACAAAAATGTTGAGGTTCCAAAATTAGGGAAAGATCAAGATCCACTTCCACCTCGTGCTGAAGCTGCTGCCACTAGTCATGGCCGAGACGATGAAATGTCAGCAACGTCGTCTGCCAAGGCCGATGCCCAATGTCATAGTACAGAGCATGTCAAATCCAAAACACCAAATATCAGTAAAAAAAGGACTCCAAAACCTAAAATAAAATTGTCGGAGGAGAAGCGTAAACTTGCCAATATGCCATTTACCACACGGAGTGGCAAGGAACGGCTGAGGCCCTGGCCTATGTTCATGGCTAGTGGTTCAGCTTCACATGAGGATGGAAGCACTCAGCCTCTCGCTAGAAAAATGAAAAGACTAAAGCTGGCAAAAGCTGTAGCACCGCAAAGAACTGTGCGTTCTTCGAAATCCCAAATCCACAAGGAGAGTCCGACTCCAATTGTGTCGGTTGCGATGCCTGACCTTCCCAACACTGGACGTGAAGAGCATGCGCCTTCCACCATTTGCACGCCCCCTGCAAGTGATGGAAGGAGCACCCGCAGTCCAGTTCCTGATAGTCAGATTGAAGATGTCAGTGTTGAAGTACACCAGGATGAGGAGGATATGGGTGTTGCTGGCGCTGGGGAGGAAATTGACCAGGAGGATTCTGATGGTGAGGTGGTTTGTTTAAGTCAGGCACCCGGGGAGACACCTGTTGTCCGTGGTAGGAATATGGCCGTTGACATGCCTGGTGAAAATACCAAAAAAATCAGCTCTTCGGTGTGGAAGTATTTCACCAGAAATGCGGACAACAGGTGTCAAGCCGTGTGTTCCCTTTGTCAAGCTGTAATAAGTAGGGGTAAGGACGTTAACCACCTCGGAACATCCTCCCTTATACGTCACCTGCAGCGCATTCATAATAAGTCAGTGACAAGTTCAAAAACTTGGGCCGACAGCGGAAGCAGTCCACTGACCAGTAAATCCCTTCCTCTTGTAACCAAGCTCACGCAAACCACCCCACCAACTCCCTCAGTGTCAATTTCCTCCTTCCCCAGGAATGCCAATAGTCCTGCAGGCCATGTCACTGGCAATTCTGACGAGTCCTCTCCTGCCTGGGATTCCTCCGATGCATCCTTGCGTGTAACGCCTACTGCTGCTGGCGCTGCTGTTGTTGCTGCTGGGAGTCGATGGTCATCCCAGAGGGGAAGTCGTAAGACCACTTTTACTACTTCCACCAAGCAATTGACTGTCCAACAGTCCTTTGCGAGGAAGATGAAATATCACAGCAGTCATCCTACTGCAAAGCGGATAACTGAGGCCTTGACATCCTGGGTGGTGAGAAACGTGGTTCCGGTATCCATCATTACTGCAGAGCCAACTAGAGACTTGTTGGAGGTACTGTGTCCCCGGTACCAAATACCATCTAGGTTCCATTTCTCTAGGCAGGCGATACCGAAAATGTACACAGACCTCAGAAAAAGAGTCACCAGTGTCCTAAAAAATGCAGCTGTACCCAATGTCCACTTAACCACGGACATGTGGACAAGTGGAGCAGGGCAGGGTCAGGACTATATGACTGTGACAGCCCACTGGGTAGATGTATGGACTCCCGCCGCAAGAACAGCAGCGGCGGCACCAGTAGCAGCATCTCGCAAACGCCAACTCTTTCCTAGGCAGGCTACGCTTTGTATCACCGGTTTCCAGAATACGCACACAGCTGAAAACCTCTTACGGCAACTGAGGAAGATCATCGCGGAATGGCTTACCCCAATTGGACTCTCCTGTGGATTTGTGGCATCGGACAACGCCAGCAATATTGTGTGTGCATTAAATCTGGGCCAATTCCAGCACGTCCCATGTTTTGCACATACCTTGAATTTGGTGGTGCAGAATTTTTTAAAAAACGACAGGGGCGTGCAAGAGATGCTGTCGGTGGCCAGAAGAATTGCGGGACACTTTCGGCGTACAGGCACCACGTACAGAAAACTGGAGCACCACCAAAAACTACTGAACCTGCCCTGCCATCATCTGAAGCAAGAAGTGGTAACGAGGTGGAATTCAACCCTGTATATGCTTCAGAGGTTGGAGGAGCAGCAAAAGGCCATTCAAGCCTATACAATTGAGCACGATATAGGAGGTGGGATGCACCTGTCTCAAGCGCAGTGGAGAATGATTTCAACGTTGTGCAAGGTTCTGATGCCCTTTGAACTTGCCACACGTGAAGTCAGTTCAGACACTGCCAGCCTGAGTCAGGTCATTCCCCTCATCAGGCTTTTGCAGAAGAAGCTGGAGACATTGAAGGAGGAGCTAACACGGAGCGATTCCGCTAGGCATGTGGGACTTGTGGATGGAGCCCTTAATTCGCTTAACAAGGATTCACGGGTGGTCAATCTGTTGAAATCAGAGCACTACATTTTGGCCACCGTGCTCGATCCTAGATTTAAAGCCTACCTTGGATCTCTCTTTCCGGCAGACACAAGTCTGCTGGGGTTCAAACACCTGCTGGTGAGTAAATTGTCAAGTCAAGCGGAACGCGACCTGTCAACAACATCTCCTCCTTCACATTCTCCCGCAACTGGGGGTGCGAGGAAAAGGCTCAGAATTCCGAGCCCACCCGCTGGCGGTGATGCAGGGCAGTCTGGAGCGACTGCTGATGCTGACATCTGGTCCGGACTGAAGGACCTGACAACGATTACGGACATGTCGTCTACTGTCACTGCATATGATTCTCTCACCATTGAAAGAATGGTGGAGGATTATATGAGTGACCGCATCCAAGTAGGCACGTCACACAGTCCGTACTTATACTGGCAGGAAAAAGAGGCAATTTGGAGGCCCTTGCACAAACTGGCTTTATTCTACCTAAGTTGCCCTCCCACAAGTGTGTACTCCGAAAGAGTGTTTAGTGCCGCCGCTCACCTTGTCAGCAATCGGCGTACGAGGTTACATCCAGAAAATGTGGAGAAGATGATGTTCATTAAAATGAATTATAATCAATTCCTCCGTGGAGACATTGACCAGCAGCAATTGCCTCCACAAAGTACACAGGGAGCTGAGATTGTGGATTCCAGTGGGGACGAATTGATAATCTGTGAGGAGGGGGATGTACACGGTGATATATCGGAGGATGATGATGAGGTGGACATCTTGCCTCTGTAGAGCCAGTTTGTGCAAGGAGAGATTAATTGCTTCTTTTTTGGTGGGGGTCCAAACCAACCCGTCATATCAGTCACAGTCGTGTGGCAGACCCTGTCACTGAAATGATGGGTTGGTTAAAGTGTGCATGTCCTGTTTATACAACATAAGGGTGGGTGGGAGGGCCCAAGGACAATTCCATCTTGCACCTCTTTTTTCTTTTCTTTTTCTTTGCGTCATGTGCTGTTTGGGGAGGGTTTTTTGGAAGGGACATCCTGCGTGACACTGCAGTGCCACTCCTAGATGGGCCCGGTGTTTGTGTCGGCCACTAGGGTCGCTTATCTTACTCACACAGTCAGCTACCTCATTGCGCCTCTTTTTTTCTTTGCGTCATGTGCTGTTTGGGGAGGGTTTTTTGGAAGGGACATCCTGCGTGACACTGCAGTGCCACTCCTAGATGGGCCCGGTGTTTGTGTCGGCCACTAGGGTCGCTTATCTTACTCACACAGTCAGCTACCTCATTGCGCCTCTTTTTTTCTTTGCGTCATGTGCTGTTTGGGGAGGGTTTTTTGGAAGGGACATCCTGCGTGACACTGCAGTGCCACTCCTAGATGGGCCCGGTGTTTGTGTCGGCCACTAGGGTCGCTTATCTTACTCACACAGTCAGCTACCTCATTGCGCCTCTTTTTTTCTTTGCGTCATGTGCTGTTTGGGGAGGGTTTTTTGGAAGGGACATCCTGCGTGACACTGCAGTGCCACTCCTAGATGGGCCCGGTGTTTGTGTCGGCCACTAGGGTCGCTTATCTTACTCACACAGCTACCTCATTGCGCCTCTTTTTTTCTTTGCGTCATGTGCTGTTTGGGGAGGGTTTTTTGGAAGGGACATCCTGCGTGACACTGCAGTGCCACTCCTAGATGGGCCCGGTGTTTGTGTCGGCCACTAGGGTCGCTAATCTTACTCACACAGCTACCTCATTGCGCCTCTTTTTTTCTTTGCGTCATGTGCTGTTTGGGGAGGGTTTTTTGGAAGGGCCATCCTGCGTGACACTGCAGTGCCACTCCTAGATGGGCCCGGTGTTTGTGTCGGCCACTAGGGTCGCTTATCTTACTCACACAGCGACCTCGGTGCAAATTTTAGGACTAAAAATAATATTGTGAGGTGTGAGGTATTCAGAATAGACTGAAAATGAGTGTAAATTATGGTTTTTGAGGTTAATAATACTTTGGGATCAAAATGACCGCCAAATTCTATGATTTAAGCTGTTTTTTAGGTTTTTTGGAAAAAAACACCCGAATCCAAAACACACCCGAATCCGACAAAAAAAATTCGGTGAGGTTTTGCCAAAACGCGGTCGAACCCAAAACACGGCCGCGGAACCGAACCCAAAACCAAAACACAAAACCCGAAAAATTTCCGGCGCTCATCTCTAGAAATTACTTCAAATGGCATCCATGAGGGGCAGTATTGTCATTTTTTTTTTTCATTGTGAATCAATTTGGTATGAGTTCATAAGCAAACCACTGAACTGTAGTACAAAACTGTCTATGGGACTTGTTACACCTTTAGAATAGCAAACCAAGTACAGTATATAGTGTATTCTGTAATATATTTACCAGGAGTGAAATACTTGAGGAACGTCATAGATAAGTAATGTTACCTATTACTGCAATATACATTAAAGGATCTTTAGTTCTCTCATTATATTTTTTAGACAATTATATTTTCACCAAAATCAATTTATTTTCTATGTGAAATATGAGTACAAAAGTTATTTTAATAGACTATATATATATAGATAGTTGAGTCGCTTTGGCAGCACATAGCCAATGAAGTATGTCACTTGTCATGTGCTGGTTTGGGGGGATATAAGGTGTGCTATAGGCTATTTGCACACATATCACCCGTTGCTGTCATAGGTAAAAAGGGCAATTTATCGGAGTTGCAAAAAGGGATGATTATCGGCTTTCAGGCCAAGGGTGGCAGTATTTCTGAAACAGCGCAGTTTGTGAACTGTTCGCATGCTGCTGTGATTAAAATGAACCTGGGGACTACCAGACGTGTGCATAAAACAACAGTTCAGCCCATCTAGCTGCTGTCCGGGCTGCACATGGTGGTTACTCTGGCTTTTAGCTGGTGGTCATAATAATGTGACTGGACTATGTATATATAACTATGTATTATATAATATAATATTCTTTTTCTTCTTCCTGTAATTCAGTATACTTGACCCTGGGGAGCACCACCAACTGTTGAATATTACCAAATAATTAAGGGGTATGAAAACTCTATGTGGGTTTACTAGAAAAATGACACTAGAGAATTTTTGTTCTAGTTTTTGTGCAGTCTCTTGTATAGCGCTTAAACATTTTAAAACAGGTATAAACTATTGCCCTTTAATTAATTTATGGTAATTGAGTAATTTCTCATCTTTAATAGTGTGCTGGTGATACAAGTGATGTGGTTAATTATCTAATTATAGGGTGTGACACATTCTCGCTCTGGAATGTTGATACAGCAGCATTCTTATTTGGCACTAATTTTTAATAAAATGTTCAATTCACTATTGTAACGTGCCCAGTGTAAGCATATTACTCATCAAAAGCACATGTAAAACACAGACACTCTTTAACCCGGTGTTTCCCAAATTCAGTCTTCAAGGCACCATACAGTCAACGTTTAAAATATATCCATCTTAAAGCACAGATGACTTAATGAGTATCTCAGTCCGTTTCATTTAATCATCTGTGCTCAGAGATATTCTTATAGGCCCTACACACTGGGCGATAATACTCAAAGACATGAACGATCTCGTTCATTAATGAACGAGATACCGTTCATATCTTTGAGTGTGGAGGCACCAGCGATGAACGATGCAGCACCCCTTACACATTACGCCCACATGGTAGCAGTGCCACTTACACATTTTATGTCCACACAGTAGCAGCGTCCCTTACACATTACCAACATTAGGCCCACACAGTAGCAGCCCCCCCTTCACATTACTCACATTAGGCCCACACAGTAGCAGCCCACCTTACACATTACCCACATTAGGCCCGCACAGTAGCAGTGCTCCTTATACATTACCCACATTAGGCCCACACAGTAGCAGCCCCCCTTATACATTACCCACATTAGGCCCGCACAGTAGCAGTGCTCCTTATAAATTACCCACATTAGGCCCACACAGTAGCAGCCCCCCTTAAACATTACCCACATTAGGCCCACACAGTAGCAGCCCCCCTTATACATTACCCACATTAGGCCCACACAGTAGCAGCCCCCCTTACACTTTACCCACATTAGGCCCACACAGTAGCAGCCCTCCTTACACATTACCCACATTAGGCCCACACAGTAGCAGCCCCCCTTATACATTACCCACATTAGGCCCGCACAGTAGCAGTGCTCCTTATAAATTACCCACATTAGGCCCACACAGTAGCAGCCCCCCTTAAACATTACCCACATTAGGCCCACACAGTAGCAGCCCCCCTTATACATTACCCACATTAGGCCCACACAGTAGCAGCCCCCCTTACACTTTACCCACATTAGGCCCACACAGTAGCAGCCCTCCTTACACATTACCAACATTAGGCCCACACAGTAGCAGCCCCCTTACACATTACCCACATTAGGCCCACACAGCAGCAGCCCCCTTACACATTACCCTATTAGGCCCACACAGTAGTAGCGCCCCTTACACATTACCCACATTAGGCCCACACAGTAGCAGCCCCCTTACACATTACCCACATTAGGCCCACACAGTAGCAGTGCCCCTTACACATTACCCACATTAGGCCCACACAGTAGCAGCCCCCCTTACACATTACCCACATTAGGCCCACACAGTAGCAGCCCCCCTTACACATTACCCACATTAGGCCCACACAGTAGCAGTGCCCCTTACACATTACCCACATTAGGCCCACACAGTAGCAGTGCCCCTTACACATTACCCACATTAGGCCCGCACAGTAGCAGTGCCCCTTACACATTACCCACATTAGGCCCGCACAGTAGCAGTGCCCCTTACACATTTTTTGTCCACACAGTAGCGATGCCCATTACACATTACACCCACACGGTAGCAGTGCCCCTTACACATTAGGCCCACACAGTAGCATGCCCCTTACACACTACACCCACATGGTAGCAGCACCCCTTACACATGTTAAACCCACACGGTAGCAGCAGGAAGTTACTTGTGTCAGTGGCGTGCATTGATAATCAGGGGCTGCTTCTGCTGTGCAGGAAAATGTTTGTCAGTGGCTCTGCTCCTCCTCACCTCCTTCCCTTAGACTTGGATGGTCACTACATCGTAACATCAGATGATCTCTGGTGCTCACGCACAGAATCAGTCACACAGACAGAAGAAGGAGAAAGGGGAGGAGTAGTGAGGCTGTGTCCAGACTGCCGAAGAGCAATGTTGTGTGCTCAGTGTAATGTTACTGGGAGCAGACAGTCGGCGGGTGGCGCAGCGATGGTGGCAGCATATGAGTCAGTATGACTCATTGTTATGCCAGCAGCTGTGGGCCCCTTCACTGCGGCAGGCTTCGGTACAATGCACCGGTGCTAGTTTCACCACTGCATACCTGGACTCCAGTAGTGTAAGAGAGCGATTCAACCTCAACCCTCAAGTTTTCCTAATAGGTAATGCATGTTTTGAGGATTTCTGTCTGTGGGAACAGGTAGCATGATTACTGACCCAGCAACAAGGATTTACTCACCTGTGCTTGATTAAAAAAATCCACAAAACCTAACCTGTTGGTGGTACTTGAGGACTGACGTTGAGATCCACAGTGTAGGGAATACTGCCTTTTGGTCACACTGATCCACAGCATACCTCCCAACATGACCCTCTCCAGGAGGGACAGAATGCTCTGTTCCTGGACTTCCCTCTTTATGTATGATTGCCCTCACCTGTGCTGATACACCTTTCTTATCCATTTACCTGTTCAAAACACGTGCTGGCAATCATATATTAAGAGAAAAGTGCAGGAGCAGAGCATTCTGTACCTCCTGCAGAGGGTCATGTTGGGAGGTATGCCATAGGTAATAACTTCTTTGGGACACCTTGTTTGAAATGTATGTGCGTAGTGCGTAGAATGTGCGTAGAATGAGCCCCATGCATCCTCTGCAGCAAAGAGGTTAAACTCAGTGTTTCCCACAGGGATCCCTAACAGTGCATGTTTTCCACATCTCCTAGTTGGTGCACAGGTGTATTCATTACTGGCTGACACTTTTAAAAGATCCGCAGGTGGTGCTGATTATCTCACTTATGATACTGAGGAGATCTGTAAAACATGCACTGTTAGGACTGGAGGTGGGAAACACTACAGTATATTGAAACATTTTGGGCAGGATTCACACATTAATTACATACTTGCCTACCTGACCCTCTCCAAGAGCGAGAAAATGCTCTGTCCCTGGACTTTCCTGGTAATGTATGATTGCCATCACCTGTGGTGAGCTAGTTAATTGATAAGAAAGGTGTTTCACAACAGGTGATGTCAATCATACATTACCAGGAAAGTCCAGGAACAGAACATTTTCTCCCTCATAGAGAGGGTCAGGTAGGCTTGTATGATTAATGATGTTCATGTTTTAGGAAGCACAATATGCACTTGGGTCAAAAACTGGTTAGATAATAAGGAGCAGCGCGTTGTGGTTAATGGATCTTTTTCAAATTGGACTGAAATGCTAAGTGGTGTGCCGCAAGGCTCAGTATTAGGACCGCTATTGTTCAATATTTTCATTAACGACCTAACAGAAGGTCTAGAGAGCATGGTGTCAATTTGTGCAGATGATACCAAATTGTGTAAAGTTATAAATGTGGAGGGGGATGCTGAGTCGCTTCAGAACGACTTAGTTAAATTAGAAGCTTGGGCAGCGAAATGGAGAATACGCTTCAATACAGACAAGTGTAAGGTAATGCACTGTGGTAACAAGAACAAAAATAACACCTACCTACTAAATGGGGTAAAATTAGGGGATTATGTACTGGAAAAGGACTTAGGTGTCCTCATAGATAGCAAACTAGGCAGTAGTACCCAAAGTTGGACTGCAGCAAAGAAGGTTAATAAGATATTAGCATGCATAAAACGGGGAATTGATGCTAGGGACGATAGTATTATACTCCCGTTATATAAATCACTTGTGAGGCCACACCTTGAATACTGTGTACAATTCTGGGCACATTACTACAAAAAGGATATCCTGGAGCTAGAAAAGGTTCAGAGGCGGGCGACCAAACTAATTAAGGGTATGGAGACGCTGGAATACGAGGAAAGGCTTGCAAGACTAGGCATGTTTACACTGGAAAAGAGGAGATTAAGAGGGGACATGATCAACATTTACAAATATATAAGGGGACAATATACAGATCTTGCGCAGGACCTGTTTTTGGTTAGATCAACACAGAGAACTCGTGGACACTCGGTCAGGTTAGAGGAGAGGAGATTCCGCACAATACGGCGTAAAGGCTTTTTTACGGTAAGGACGATACGTGTTTGGAATTCCCTGCCTGAAGGAGTTGTAATGGCCGACTCAGTCAACACCTTTAAGAATGGGTTAGATAAATTCCTAATGGATAAGGATATCCAGAGTTACGGGGCATAGTCACGCACTATGGTTATTATAAAAAAGAGGGGTAAAACGCAACGGCAGTCATCAACTTCAGTCAAAATTTTATACAAAATAATCGTGCATAGGAGACCACAAATAGGTTGAACTCGATGGACAATTGTCTTTTTTCAACCTTAGATACTATGTTACTATGTTACTATGTAGTTGAACGTTTTTTTTCAACTGCACATGCGCAAACATTTCGGAAAAACCCTATGGCACATGCGTTACACAAAGCTGATGTTACAATCAGGACAGATGGTGTCAGAAATGTTGCAGGAAAAGTGATGGGCATTGCTGGGCAGTAACTGGATGTAGCTAGAAATGCATACAACATGGACCATTAAGTTGGAGTGTTATTGTAGTATCGCAGACGTGTCAGTGCAATTGGCTGTGTTCACAGATGCACAAATGCAGGCATAGGAGGCCATGGTCAAAAGTAGAAACTGCAGCTGCCATAGGGTTGGTGAAAGTTTGCATGGTGTGGCCAGTGGTGGTGAATAAGGACGCACCAATCAGTATGACTGTGTGCGTAGACACTACTGAAAGTGAGTTTCTCAGACCTTGCACATTTGGCTGTATGGATGTACACCAGGGAAGGAGTTTGTACTGTAGTGTTACTTGCATCTCAGATATATGTCCGCCTATAGATGCTACTTCTGCGTCCACCTCTGAATTAAGCTCATTACACTGAAAATCTAATAAAAACAAAATTAAATTATAATATAGAAAAGAATACAGAAATTACAGTTTCCAGGAAGACAGGAAGAAATTTACTAAAGCTCAGTTTCCACAAAATGCATTTCTTTTGCGTTTTATGGGGGTCATTCCGATTTGTTCGCTCGCAAGCTGCTTTTAGCAGCTTTGCACACGCTAAGCCGCCGCCTACTGGGAGTGAATCTTAGCTTATCAAAATTGCGAACGAAAGATTAGCAGAATTGCGAATAGACACTTCTTAGCAGTTTCTGAGTAGCTCCAGACTTACTCGGCATCTGCGATCAGTTCAATCAGTTTCGTTCCTGGTTTGACGTCACAAACACACCCAGCGTTCGCCCAGACACTCCCCCGTTTCTCCAGCCACTCCCGCGTTTTTCCCAGAAACTGTAGCGTTTTTTCACACACTCCCATAAAACGGCCAGTTTCCGCCCAGAAACACCCACTTCCTGTCAATCACATTACGATCACCAGAACGAAGAAAAAACCTCGTAATGCCGTGAGTAAAATACCTAACTGCATAGCAAATTTACTTGGCGCAGTCGCACTGCGGACATTGCGCATGCGCATTAGCGACTAATCGCTCCGTTGCGAGAAAAAAATAACGAGCGAACAACTCGGAATGACCCCCTATGTGTGGTTTGTTATGTCTGTGTTATCTACTAAACGAGGGTTAGGATGTGGGGGTAGGAGGGAGAGGTTAGGGTTAGGCTGCAGGAGGGATGGGCTAGGATTAGTGTTAGGGTAAAAATACTTACCAGGATGTGTCGGGATTCCGCTGCAGACATCTGACTGTCAGGATCCCGACTGCTGAGATTTTGTACTCAGTGAGCAGGATGTTTAAAAGGTACCCATACTGTAAAGCATATTAAGATATCAGGGGCATAACTGTGGGGCATAATAATGTGTCCTGGGCAGTACTGTGTGGGGCATAATAATGTGTCCTGGGCAATACTGTGTGGGGCATAATAATGTGTCCTGGGCAATACTGTGTGGGGCATAATAAAGTGTCAGGGACATTACTGTGTATGGCTTATTAGGCAGGCAGAGATCCGCATAGGCTCGAAGCCACATAAACTCCCTGAATTTTTCTGACATGTGTTGAGGATAGGCAGGGCTAGCCTTAGTGATTGACAGTGGTGGTCAGGTGACAGATGGGTGCCTATTAGGGATAGGTAGGAGGAGTTTGCACAGGGGTATATAGTTCAGGGTTTTGGCAGCCATCTTCCTCTTGCCAGTTTTTCTTGGATGAGGGTAAGGCATACTGTCAGCATTTTGTCAGTTATTTCACCTCTTTTAAATACTGCATATACTACTGCTCCCTCCCTTTATATTACAGTCAGTGTACGCTTTAGGTGTTATCCACACTGTTTTGCTGCAGCATGCCCCGTCCCAGAAGATCAGCGCCCCCCCCGCCCCCCCCCCCCCCCTCCCGACCGCTCGCGGCAGCGGGCTATCGCCGGCCGTGGGTGCGCGCGGTCCCCCCCTCCGCTTCGCCGCCCGCCGGAGACAGGGTCCTGCTCTCCACGGGCGGCGGTGCTTCCCCAGCGTCGGCCGTTCCCGGAGCCCGGCGCAGCGGCAGAGCCGCGCGCGCCGGGGCTCCGGCCTTCACAGGCATTAGTACGCCTCTCCACACGGCCGCGATTGGCGGGTCACGTGACCCGGCGGGTGGGTGCCGCGAATCAGCGGTGAGGAGGGGAATGACGAGGCTTTCACCGGCCAGCTCCCCTGCGGGTGCCTGGCTGGTGCAGGATGTAGTGTCCCTGCCTTCTGGTCCAGGGACAGCGGGGGGTGCGGGGCCTGCGTTTGAGCATGCGCAGGCTCTGTTTCCCCCCACCGTTTCCATAGGTGCCAATATCGTGGGGGGCAGCGGGGTGTCGGGCGTCAGCGGGCAGACATCTGGGATTTACCCCGGGGCGCTCCCGGTGTCCCAGATACTGCTGCCTCCTGTGAGTGGCCTGTGGCCCAGCGAGCAGACGCCGTCTGCTGGCCAGCTCCTGGTGCACCAGATGGGGTCAGGACCAAGTTCCTTGGCCGCTCCATTCGGGTACCGGGGCGGCACGTATACGGCTTCGCCCGCGGGTTTCCTTCCGGCGGCTTCGGTGTCAGTGGCCTGGTCGGGGTCATTGCAGCTCCCGGTCATGACTTCCGGGGCGGCACCCGCATTCCGCGGGGTTCCTGCCTCCTTTTCGTCCACTTATTTGCCGGCGGCGTTTACGCACGCGCAGGGATCGGTGACCTCATGGCCCACGCCGAGTGGTCCGGGTTTTGCGCAATGGGGGGGTTCTTACTCCAGTGGTTTTACCCCAGGGGCCCTCGGCCAGACGCCTTACTGGGCGTCGCCGTTTTCACAGGCTCCGTCCACTTGGCACGCTGGTTTTACTTCCCCGGGCACGGTGCCTCCAGCGTCTGGCGCTGCGTTTGAAATGACGGGCGTCGCGACACCGGGCTTGCCCGCACTCGGTTCGCGGCCCCCGCTTGCGGCTCCCCCTCCCCCGCTACCTCCGGTTCCCCCCCCGGAGGTGGCTGCTTTTGTGCCTCCCCTCCCCCCCCCTTCTGTTTCCCCAACAGGTGCAGGTACGGCGAGGGGGGTCTCTCCCCCGGCCGGATTGTCGGGGGCCACGACGACAGCAACATCCAGCGAGGCACAGACAGGAGCGGCGAAGCAGGCTGAACATGTGGAGACGGGGGGATCTCGGGTCCCTGAAGAGGTTCCATCCGGCCCCGCCATCGCAGCAGTGGACGCGGGGGGTCCTCCGGGAACGGGTGAGACAGTTAATCCTTCTTCTGATAGCTCTTCTTCCAGCTCCTCTTCTGATACTAGGTCTTCCGGGTCCCCCAGGCGCCCGCGTAAGTTAGCTAGGCTCATTGCGCATCGCTTGCACAAGAAAGAGAGGAAGGCTAAGGGCGCAGCTGCGGCAGCCACGCCTGACCCTCCGCGTTTTACGGAAATGGTGCACTGCGCTAACACTGCGGTCACCAGGGGTTTACGTAAACGGATGAGGGAGAAGATTAAGAGAGGTAAATACGTCGACATGTTCACCCTTACGGATGACATGCGGAAGGCTTTCGATAAGGCCAAGAAGGTTGGTGGCATTGGCGAGAATGCATTTCGCAATTTTCACCAGTGGCTCCGGGGGGTTTTAGTGTTCACGGCGTGCTACGCCGAGACGAGGCCTAAGGAATATCACAACACGGTCAAGTATTTGTACCTGGTGCATGAAATGTACTTGACATCCAAGGGTTACGCGTGGAGGGATTACGATGAGAAATTCCGTCGTAACCAAGACGGTAACCCGACACTACCCTTGGGTTTCAAGGACGTGGAAGTTTGGTTAGAGGTCACTCATCAGAATAGGCCCCTTTATGAAGCCCAGGGCGGTAAGCCGGGTTTAAATGTCCGGCCGAGACCGCCCACGGGGAATAAAGGGAAATGCTTTGCCTTCAACGAGAGCAAGTGTTCCCGGGGGGCTAACTGCCGTTTTCGCCACTCCTGCAAGGCGTGCGGCGGGGGACACCCGGCCAAAGATTGCCAGTCCCCTCCCGGGTCCAGGCCCTCTGATGCTGCTGAGGTGCCCGGAAGTGGAAAGTAAGGCGTTTTCCCCCATCAACGTCCCCGAATTGGCTAAATGGTTGGGCGGTTACCCCGACGTCACTTCGGGGTTGTTTTGTTGGAAGGTTTTCGTAGCGGTTTCAGGCTTCCCATCCCGGATTCGGTCCTCGTGGTCTCCAGGCGCAATTTAAAATCCGCACGGGATTTCCCCTCCGTGGTCGCCCGTAAGGTTCGGGCGGAAATCGATTTGGGGCGCATGTGCGGCCCTTTCCCGTCCCCTCCCCTGCCCCGGCTGTGCATTTCACCGTTAGGGGTGGTCCCCAAGAAAGCTCAGGGTAAATTCCGCCTCATCCAGCATTTGTCACACCCCCGTGGCGGCTCGGTCAACGACTCCATCCCGGAGGAAGCTTGCAGGGTGCGATATCAATCGTTTGATGAGGCCCTGCGGTTAGTCCAAAGGGCGGGTCCCGGCGCCCTCATGGCCAAGCTGGACATTGAGTCCGCTTTCCGCCTCCTGCCCATCCACCCCGACTCCCTGCGTTTCCTTGGTTTCAGGTTAAGGGGTGGGTATTATGTAGACAGGTGCTTGCCCATGGGGTGTTCCATTTCTTGTGCCTATTTTGAGAAATTCAGCTCATTTTTGCATTGGTGCATAGTGTCGGCCTCCGGCCACCCGGGGGTCACCCACTACCTAGACGATTTTCTCTTTGTGGGTCCAAGGGTGGGGTCGGCGTGCGGGGATGTACTGGGTTTAGCTCAGAGTTTATTCGGTCGCCTGGGCGTTCCCGTGGCCTCGGATAAGACCGAGGGGCCCACGGCATGCCTCAGTTACTTGGGCATTGAAATCGATTCGGAAGCCGGCTGTTGCCGGCTTCCGGCCGATAAGGTGCTCAAATTGTTGGGTCTCATAGAGCAGTGCCTCCTCTCGCGCAGGGTCAGACTACAACGGGTTCAGTCGTTGCTCGGGTCATTTAATTTTGCGTGCAGGATCATACCCATGGGCCGGGTTTTCTGCCGTAAACTTGAGAGATCCATAGCGGGGGTACGGAAACCTCACCATACGGTTTATATTTCGCGCGAGGTCAGGGAGGACTTGAGAACCTGGTCCACTTTCTTGGTTTCTTTTAACCGGGAGGTGTTGTGGCCAGCGAAACGCAGTTCCAACGCTGCGTTACAACTTTTCACCGACGCTGCTGGTGGTTCGGGCTTTGGGGCTTTTTTCAGAACACAGTGGTGCGCCGCGCCTTGGCCCACAGCATGGGTGACTTGAGGGTTTACAAAGAACTTGCTCCTGCTGGAGTTATTCCCCTTGATAGTGGCGGTTGAGTTGTGGGCACCCAGCTTGTCGGATCGGAGTATTGTATTTCGCTGCGACAATCTGGGCGTCGTGCACGCCGTTAATAACCAGCGCTCGTCCTCTCCTGAGGCTCTGCGCTTGTTGCGTTATCTTGTGCTCAAGTGCTTGAGGCATAACATTCATTTTACGGCTGCGCATGTCCCAGGGGTTGACAACAGAATTGCTGACGCACTGTCGCGTTTTGAGTTCGACAAGTTTAGGGAGCTGGTACCTGATGCGGAGGTTGGGGGTCTATTGGTGCCGCCCTTCCTGTGGAGAATCGTTGACTAAGGCCCTCCCCGGTGAGTGGGTCTTGCCCCTGCGGGCGGGATACCGTTTGGGTTTGGGCAACCGGTATTCAGTTGGCTAGGCTTGCGCCTAGTATAAGGATCCGTTAAGTATTGTTGTTATTGCGCCTGTTGCGCGAACCCGGAAACGTGTTTTACTCGTCGGTTTTTGAACGGCTAGCGTTCAGAAATGGAGGGTGTGAAGTGAATTTTTAAATTTTCCTCCGAGGGGACCGAATTACAATTGGCATTCACACACGGTTCACGGGAGGTTTTTTGAGTTTTCTCCTTCACTCGGGTTCTTACTTGCATGTTTAAGTTAATTTGTTTTGATCTTTATAATGTCTGACGGTAAGGAATTTTCTTTTTGCAGCTACTTTGGACATCTCGGATCAGATTTGGCTCATTGGCCATTCTTTTATTTTTTGGGCGGAGAGGCATCCAATGGCAGGACGAACGGGCGAACTATTTGGGGACAAGGTAGTTAGATGGTTAGGAGTTAGAGGTTTACGTTGGATGGGTTTACTTCGCTTGCTGTTTCGCCATGAGCGGAGGTGGGGGCGGCCCGGCTGGGTTGTCATTCACCTCGGGGGGAATGATATGGGGAGGGTCAAAGGCATTGATCTCATCTTGAGTATCAAAGCGGACTTAGTGGCGTTACGGGCATCTTGGCCACGGGTGATAGTGGTGTGGTCCGACATAGTGCCCCGTTTCCATTGGCGGGGTGCCATTTGTTTCTCCACTATAGAAAAAGCTAGGAAGAAAGTTAATTCCGCAGTGTCAGTATACGTGCAGGCAATAGGAGGTTTAGTGGTTAGGCATCCGCTTTTGGTGCTGCACAATGTGCAGTTTTATAGGGAAGATGGTATTCACCTTTCCCCTGCGGGTATTGGTGTGTTCTTGGACAGTATTTTTAGAGTACTGTCCGGTTGAATCGCTTCTCCTGTTTGTTGGTGGATGGCGGTCTGCGGTTTTTTGTTAAAATCCTTGTTGTGGCGGAAAGTCGCTACCAGCCAGCGGTCAAATAGTTACATAAGTGGTCACTGTGGGGCACCCCCTTTTGAATGAACAGCGAGTATGCCCTCCCCTTGCGGGTGGACTACGGATGTTCCCATGCGGGTTCGTCCACGGCTCTGCTAAAGTAAGGGGGGTGAGCCTGCGCAGTGCAGGTTATGTTAAGGAGGCGGTTGTGAGGCCCCTCCTATTTTATGGTTTATTATAGTTGACTGGTGCTGGTGAGTTGGTAGCGCCTTTTTCTTGCCATCCTCCAATATTCTTAGTTTAAACGACAGGTCACCAAACAATAAATATCTGTTTGACCTTTTAAATCTAGCAGTTGGTGTCCGTGTGTTTATTTCTTAGTGATAAGCTAGCTAGTTATAAATGTTAAGTTCGTCGGAATAAAGTCATGGGTGATTTATGGTGCAAGGGGTATTACTGTGTAGGGCATAACAGTGTGGGGCACACAGTGTCGAACTAGGGCATGTAGGGCCCACCGGGGGGATGCAGTGGTATGGGCCCATGTTTAGGGGTGTGGCCAGTCCACGGAGGGGGTGTGGCTTGCCAGCTCATTGGTTTGACTAACCATTAGAGCGTGCAACAAGGAGCGGTTCTTGGTGCGGGCAAGCAGTGCCTGCGCCCGGGACGCTGCGGCCTGGGGGCATGGCAGCAGGCACCGCCGCCTACCCGCACCCCGGCTACAGTGGACGCCGTGGGCTGTGTCGGCGTCCGCTGCAGCCGGCTCCAGGGACAGACACTAGAGGTCATTATTGACCTCTAGTGTCTGTGCGGCGCTGCTATGGGAGAGACGTCATGACGTCTCTCCCATAGAGAGGAGCCACGGGAGGCCAGAGACGGAGCATCAGCAGCAGCAGCAGCAACGGTGGTCGGGAAGCAGGAGCGGGGCAGTGGTAAGGATTTTTTTTGTGTGTGTGTTTGACAGCGACAGGGGGCACACAGAGGGCACAACTTCAGCAGCAGAGGGCACAACTTCAGGGGGCACATCAGCAGAGGACACAACTACAGGGGGCACAGCAGCAGAGGGCACAACTGCAGGGGGCACAGCAGCAGAGGGCACAACTGCAGGGGACACAACTACTGGGGGCAAAGCAACAGGGGGCACAACTACTGGGGGCAAATCTACTGGGGGCAAAGCAACAGGGGGCACACCAACAGAGGGCACAACTACTGGGGGCAAAGCAACAAGCGACGGGGCACAGCTACTGGGGGCACAGCTACAGGGGGCAAATCTACTGGGGCAAATCAACTGGGGGGCACAACCACTTGAGGCAGATCTGGGGGCATAATTGTGGCCACGCCCCTCCCCTATAAAGCCATGCCCCTATTTTTTGACGCGTGCCTCCGGCGCGCACTAACTATTTTGCCGTGGGGGAGAGGCGTCAGTGGAAAGTTTTGCATTGGGCGCCACAATGTGTAGATCCGGCCCTGAGTGCAACGTCTGGGCCACTTCATAAATATATACAGTAACTTCAGATGCTGCATGCATGATAGTGTACCAGATTAATAACAGATTAATAACTGCAATGCACTGTAGAAAATACACAATAGTCCAGTATAAAGTAACTGTAAAATTCAAGTGCACAGCCTGGAACCTGATCCTTAGAGCAGGAGGTGGGCTCCCAGGCAGTGGGGCCCACCTGTGGTTTCCCCTGTACCCCTGTGGGCCAGTCCAAGCCTGGAGGCACAATATGGTGCTGGGGGCATTTATGTGTGGAGCATAATATGGTGCACAGGGCATTACACTGTGGTGCATAATGTGATGCAAGGGGCAATACGA
Source organism: Pseudophryne corroboree (assembly GCF_028390025.1). Lineage (NCBI taxonomy): Eukaryota > Metazoa > Chordata > Amphibia > Anura > Myobatrachidae > Pseudophryne > Pseudophryne corroboree. Next base: position 486,254,754 of record NC_086447.1, on the reverse strand, counting down.
TGTGGTGCATAATATGGTACAAGAGGCATCACGGTGTAGTGCATAATATGGTGCAGGGGGCATTACTGTGTGGTGCATAATGGGAAGAAAAATGACAAATAATGTAAGAGACACAAATCAGGATTTTTTTCCCCCTGTGGTTGCCAATGTCTGGGGATGCAGGGTGCAAAACTGCAACTTCAGAATACGGACCACGGCGTCCCGATGTTGAGAATACCAACAGGGGGAAGGTAAGTATACCTACCTCCCCCCAATGGCCCCCTAAACCCAGGGCTGTTTCTAGCCAATTTTGCTCCCAGTGCGAGATTTCAAAATGCGCTCCCGGCAAGGGGGGCGTGACCTCATTAAAATGTGTGTGGCTTCATTAAAATGGGCGTGGTCTCATTCAAATGGGCGTGGTCTCATCTGATATCATCACGGCCACCACAGGGGAAAAAAAAAAATCAAAAGTCCCCATATTACACAGTACGGCAGGCAAGAGTCCCCATTTTACACATTACGCAGGCAAGACTCCCCATTTTACACATTACGGCAGGCCAATAGTCCCCATTTTACACAGTACGGCCGGCAAGAGACCCCATTTTACATAGTGCGGCAGGCAAGAGTCCCCATTTTACACAGTGCGGCGGGCAAGAGTCCCCATTTTACACAGTGCGGCAGGCAAGAGTCCCCATTTTACACAGTGCGGCAGGCTATAGTCCCCATTTTACACAGTGCAGCAGGCAAGAGTCCCCATTTTACACAGTGCGGAAGGCAAGTGTCCCCATTTTACACAGCACGGCAGGCAAGTGTCCCCATTTTACACAGCACGGCAGGCAAGTGTCCCCATTTTACACATTACGCAGGCAAGACTCCCCATTTTACACATTACGGCAGGCAATAGTCCCCATTTTACACAGTGCGGCAGGCAAGAGTCCCCATTTTACACAGTGCGGCAGGCAATAGTCCCCATTTTACACAGTGCGGCAGGCAAGAGTCCCCATTTTACACAGTGCGGCAGGCAATAGTCCCCATTTTACACAGTGCAGCAGGCAAGAGTCCCCATTTTACACAGTGCGGCAGGCAAGTGTCCCCATTTTACACAGCACGGCAGGCAAGTGTCCCCATTTTACACATTACACAGGCAAGACTCCCCATTTTACACATTACGGCAGGCAATAGTTCCCATTTTACACAGTACGGCCGGCAAGAGACCCCATTTTACATAGTGCGCCAGGCAAGAGTCCCCATTTTACACAGTGCGGCAGGCAAGAGTCCCCATTTTACACAGTGCGGCAGGCAAGAGTCCCCATTTTACACAGTGCAGCAGGCAAGAGTCCCCATTTTACACAGTGCGGCAGGCAAGTGTCCCCATTTTACACAGCACGGTAGGCAAGTATCCCGATTTTACACATTACGGCAGGCAAGTGTCCCCATTTTACACATTACAGCAGGCACATGTCCCCATTTTACACAGCACGGCAGGCAAGTGTGCCCATTTTACACAGTACGGCAAGCAAGTGTCCCCATTTTACACAGTACGGCAAGCAAGTGTCCCCATTTTACACAGCACGGCAGGCAAGTGTCCCCATTTTACACAGTACGGCAGGCAAGTGTCCCCATTTTACACAGCACGGCAGGCAAGTGTCCCCATTTTACACATTGTGGCAGGCAAGTGTCCCCATTTTACACATTGTGGCAGGCAAGTGTCCCCATTTTACACAGCACGGCAGGCAAGTGTCCCCATTTTACACAGCATGGCAGGCAAGTGTCCCCATTTTACACAGCACGGCAGGCAAGTGTCAAGTGGGGGGGAGGGAGAGGGAGGGGGAGAGAGAGAGAGACTACTTACACATGAACAGGATCTTCCTGCTCTTCGGGTCGGGCCGCTTCTCCTCCCTCGCGCCGGCAGCCTCCTCCTTCCAGCTTGTCTGCTCCTCCTCCCTCTTCCCGAGTACTCCTGCTCGGGGGGCGGGGTTTCATGGAATGACGCGATTGCGTCGTGACGTCACGACGCAACTTTGTCATTCCACGAAACTCCGCCCCCCGAGCAGGAGTGCTCGGGAAGAAGGAGGAGGGGTAGAAAAGGAGCCGCAAAGTGCCGTGGCGGGCGCCCTATGCGGTTGTACGGCTCGCCCGCTGCAAGAAACGGCACTGCCTAAACCTAACCTTTTCTAGCAGCCGAAACCTAACCCTTCTCCTCACTCCGCAGCCTAACCCTGGTGGTGGCTAAACCTAACTCTTTTCCCCGCAGCCTAAACCTAACCCTCCCCCTGGTGGTGGCTAAACCTAACGCTCCTCCCCGCAGCCTAAACCTAACCATCCCCCCTCGCAGCCTAACTCTCCCCGGTGGTACCTAAACCTCTCCCATCCCCGCAGCCTAAACCTAACCCCCCTATCTGTAGCCTGATCCTCCCCCCACAACCTAAACCTAACCATCCTGACCGGATCCCATTTTTTAGAACGTTACAAACCACCACATATCGCATGCTGTTTAAGTTCAGTCTACAAAGCACAGGACAAATCCAGGGGTTTGGATCTACAAACAGCATCTAATATGTGGTGGTTCACAAGCCACATAATAAACCGCTGCTCAGTTCATTTACTCCAGAGATATCTGTCTTATGTTTCTGAATATCCTCCTCCATTTTACCTTTTAAGCAATATACTTCAGAAATGAATGGTGACAATGATTGCATGAAGTGAGCTGATGTAAAAATGACTTTGACCTTTGCATACCTTCATTTATTGAGTGACAGGCCATGGCATGCAAAATTAAGTGATCATTTGATAAAGCTAAGAGATCATTAGTGCTAATGAGCCTAATTTCCTATATCCTTTGAATTCCCTCCTACACATTGTCAAATTGTCAAGGTCACCTGAAGGAGATGGATAATGATACATTTGTAGTATGACAAGATCTTGAGCTGTTATTCATTCCACTTACGAACATTACAGCAAATTTCATTGCACATGCAAAGTGTATGAAATCACGGTGGCTAATTCTACATTGGATATTTATACATGGGATATAGTGTGTGTGTGTGTGTGTGTGTGTGTGTGTGTGTGTGTGTGTGTGTGTGTACACTGCTCAAAAAAATAAAGGGAACACTTAAACAACACATCCTGAATGAATGAAATATTCTTATTAAATACTTTGTTCTTTACATAGTTGAATGTGCTGACAACAAAATCACACAAAAAATGATCAATGGAAATCACATTTATTAACCCATGGAGGTCTGGATTTGGAGTCACACTCAAAATTAAAGTGGAAAAACACACTACAGGCTGATCCAACTTTGATGTAATGTCCTTAAAACAAGTCAAAATGAGGCTCAGTGTGTGTGTGTGGCCTCCACGTGCCTGTATGACCTCCTTACAATGCCTGGGCATGCTCCTGATGAGGTGGTGGATGGTCTCCTGAGGGATCTCCTCCCAGACCTGGACTAAAGCATCCGCCAACTCCTGGCATTGGTGGATGGAGCTAGACATGATGTCCCAGATGTGCTCAATTGGATTCAGGTCTGGGGAACGGGCGGGCCAGTCCATAGCATCAATGCCTTCATCTTGCAGGAACTGCTGACACACTCCAGCCACATGAGGTCTAGCATTGTCTTGCATTAGGAGGAACCCAGGGCCAACCGCACCAGCATATGGTCTCACAAGGGGTCTGAGGATCTCATCTTGGTACCTAATTGCAGTCAGGCTACCTCTGGCGAGCACATGGAGGGCTGTGCGGCCCCCCAAAGAAATGCCTACCCACACCATTACTGACCCATTGCCAAACCGGTCATGCTGGAGGATGTTGCAGGCAGCAGAACGTTCTCCTTGGTGTCTCCAGTCTCTGTCACGTCTGTTACATGTGCTCAGTGAGAACCTGCTTTCATCTGTGAAGAGCACAGGGCGCCAGTGGCAAATTTGCCAATCTTGGTGTTCTCTGGCAAATGTCAAATGTCCTGCACTGTGTTGGGCTGTAAGCACAACCCCCACCTGTGGACGTCGGGCCCTCATACCACCCTCATGGAGTCTGTTTCTGATCGTTTGAGTGGACACATGCACATTTGTGGCTTGCTGGAGGTCATTTTGCAAGGCTCTGGCAGTGCTCCTCCTGTTCCTCCTTGCACAAAGGTGGAGGTAGCGGTTGTGCTGCTGGGTTGTTGCCGTCCTACGGCCTCCTCCACGTATCCTGATGTACTGGCCTGGTAGCGCCTCCATGCTCTGGACAATACACTGACAGACACAGCAAACCTTCTTGCCACAGCTCGCATTGATGTGCCATCCTGGATGAGCTGCACTACCTGAGCCACTTGTGTGGGTTGTAAACTCCGTCTCATGCTACCACTAGAGTGAAAGCACCGCCAGCTTTCAAAAGTGACCAAAACATCAGCCATAAAGCATAGGAGCTGAGAAGTGGTCTGTGGTCACCACCTGCAGAACAACTCCTTTATTGGGGGTGTCTTGCTAATTGCCTCTAATTTCCACCTGTTGTCTATTCCATTTGCACAACAGCATGTGAAATTGATTGTCAATCAGTGTTGCTTTCTAAGTGGACAGTTTGATTTCACAGAAGTGTGATTGACTTGGAGTTACATTGTGTTGTTTAAGTGTTCCCTTTATGTTTTTTGAGCAGTGTATATATATATATATATATATATATATATTACAAGAATTGGTGAAAACAAGCGCCCAAGAGTGTGGTGATTAAGTTTAGGGGGAATGAAGGTGTAGAGGAACGGATGATAAGGATCAGTTTAAAACACTTATCTGGTAGATAGGAACTCGGCTCAAGCAGCACTCTTTTTGTGGCTTAAAAACATGCGGATAAAACAGAAGAAAACTAACATAGTGTATACCATTTATGTTACGTATTATGTTACTGCTTAATTTCACAGGCCTGGTTAGGGAACTAGCTTATTCCCAAAGAGGATAAATGTACAGCCTGGGCAGTGTATATATTAAAAATACAAAGAATTTAATAACATAATCACATAAAAATACACATAAAATAGCTGTATAGCATGCGTACAGAATAAAAAATTATATCAGGCTTATCTGTCCATAATAATGACTGGAATGCATGCGTACAGAATTTAAAATTGTTTGAGGCTTATCTGTCCATAAAAGGAGATGTCTGCAGGTACTCCCAACGCGTTTCGTCCGTCAGCAACAGGACTTCATCAAGGGGATGACCACACTGAGCAAGTTTTGCTCTATTTATGCCCAAAGGAGGTAATTAGTAATGACATCACTTCCTGTGATTATCATTAATTTTGTTGGAGGAAAAACACATTTTTGATATTCTAAATTGCACTCAAAACAGTGACAAGTAGATGAAGATACGAATAAAGCATGAAAGAACCGAAAAAAAAGAGAAAACAGGTATAAATAACGTGTAGTAGCAGCTATTGCCGTCAGAATTAGCGGTGGAACGCATGTGGAACGCATGCGTCATTTCCGCCCGGCGTTATACAGTTCTTGTGCAGTAAAATACCGATAATGTCTATCGTGTGAGGAGTTGAATAGGGAAGCAGGGTGGGGGGTGGTAAAGCTAATGGAAATCAGAGAGCGATCCAATATATAGTGCCTAGTAGAGAAAGAAAGAAGATTAGCGGTGACACGCACCGCCATGACAGAGACGTCACTTCCGTGAGAGATGCGGAAGTGAGTTGGTGAGAGTGACGTGATTGTTAATGTGGTGGAACGCACCGCCATTAACTTCCGAAAGAAAGAAAATTAGCGGTGACACGCACCGCCATGACAGAGGCGTCACTTCCGTGAGATATGCGGAAGTGGGTTAGTTAGTGAGAGTGACGTGTTTGTTAATGTGGTGGAACGCACCGCCATTAACTTCCAGCCATAGGAATAGTGATTCTAGCGCTGTGACGCGCATATCCATTCATGTAATGAGGAAGTGCATCATATGATAATTATGTAGTTAATGTTGAGACCACTATAGTGATTATTCAACCAAGTAGTCTTATATTATAATTTACTAAAGTGCAAAATGTCATAGCGTTTTTATATATATATATATATATATATATAAAACCTAAGTGGTGGTAATTTAAAGTGACAGTGCCCTGGAATGTATTAGCATTTAATTTTAAAGTGACAGTGCCGTAATTAGTGTTATTTATTTTGAGTGCAGTAAGAAATCGATATTAATGATTTTGTATGTAATATATATGAATTCTGGACCCTTTTTTCTTTTTTAGAAAATGGCCGATACAGTCATATGGATTCATTGTTTCTTAGTCATTCAAATGTCCATAGTTCCTTAAAGTCAGTCTTGTACATCGCTTGGAGTCGTCTTATACTACTTCCCACGTTTGTTTTTAGTATCGTCTGATGGAGAATTTAGCTGGAAAAAACCATAAGATGGCTTATGACATAAAGTCTTGACTAAATGTAAATAAAAATATGTATAACAAGGAACCAAAGAATACAGCATTAAAGACTTCTTAAACTGTAATTCGACCATGGTAATATACCTGCTGGAGTGCACATGTGGATTAAAGTACGTCGGAAAGACGAAAAGAGTCCTGAAGTTACGAATTCAAGAGCATATTAGAAATATCAAGAACAAGATAGACAACCATACCGTTTCCAAACATTTCACAGAAAAACATAAATCAAATCCGGAAGATATTTCATTTAAAGCAATAGAATTGGTAAAACTTGGAGAAAGAGGGGGCGATATACTAAATAAGTTGTCGAAACGGGAAATGTTCTGGATACATGAACTTAAGACCTTATCCCCGCTAGGATTGAATGAAGCCTTCGAAATTGCCCCTTTTCTTTGATGCTTCATTCCTCACACACCTTTTTATCACCTCTTTATCTCCTTCTTTATTCATTATTCCTTTTGATACATAATTAAGTAAGAAACTGGTTTCCTTGTTATACATATTTTTATTTACATTTAGTCAAGACTTTATGTCATAAGCCATCTTATGGTTTTTTCCAGCTAAATTCTCCATCAGACGATACTAAAAACAAACGTGGGAAGTAGTATAAGACGACTCCAAGTGATGTACAAGACTGACTTTAAGGAACTATGGACATTTGAATGACTAAGAAACAATGAATCCATATGACTGTATCGGCTATTTTCTAAAAAAGAAAAAAGGGTCCAGATTTCATATATATTACATACAAAATCATTAATATCGATTTCTTACTTCACTCAAAATAAATAACACTAATTACGGCACTGTCACTTTAAAATTAAATGCTAATACATTCCAGGGCACTGTCACTTTAAATTACCACCACTTAGGTTATATATATATATATATATATATATATATATATATATATATAAAAACGCTATGACATTTTGCACTTTAGTAAATTATAATATAAGACTACTTGGTTGAATAATCACTATAGTGGTCTCAACATTAACTACATAATTATCATATGATGCACTTCCTCATTACATGAATGGATATGCGCGTCACAGCGCTAGAGTCACTATTCCTATGGCTGGAAGTTAATGGCGGTGCGTTCCACCACATTAACAAACACGTCACTCTCACTAACTAACCCACTTCCGCATATCTCACGGAAGTGACGCCTCTGTCATGGCGGTGCGTGTCACCGCTAATTTTCTTTCTTTCGGAAGTTAATGGCGGTGCGTTCCACCACATTAACAATCACGTCACTCTCACCAACTCACTTCCGCATCTCTCACGGAAGTGACGTCTCTGTCATGGCGGTGCGTGTCACCGCTAATCTTCTTTCTTTCTCTACTAGGCACTATATATTGGATCGCTCTCTGATTTCCATTAGCTTTACCACCCCCCACCCTGCTTCCCTATTCAACTCCTCACACGATAGACATTATCGGTATTTTACTGCACAAGAACTGTATAACGCCGGGCGGAAATGACGCATGCGTTCCACATGCGTTCCACCGCTAATTCTGACGGCAATAGCTGCTACTACACGTTATTTATACCTGTTTTCTCCTTTGTTTTCGGTTCTTTCATGCTTTATTCGTATCTTCATCTACTTGTCACTGTTTTGAGTGCAATTTAGAATATCAAAAATGTGTTTTTCCTCCAACAAAATTAATGATAATCACAGGAAGTGATGTCATTACTAATTACCTCCTTTGGGCATAAATAGAGCAAAACTTGCTCAGTGTGGTCATCCCCTTGATGAAGTCCTGTTGCTGACGGACGAAACGCGTTGGGAGTACCTGCAGACATCTCCTTTTATGGACAGATAAGCCTCAAACAATTTTAAATTCTGTATGCATGCATTCCAGTCATTATTATGGACAGATAAGCCTGATATAATTTTTTATTCTGTACGCATGCTATACAGCTATTTTATGTGTATTTTTATGTGATTATGTTATTAAATTCTTTGTATTTTTAATATATACACTGCCCAGGCTGTACATTTATCCTCTTTGGGAATAAGCTAGTTCCCTAACCAGGCCTGTGAAATTAAGCAGTAACATAATACGTAACATAAATGGTATACACTATGTTAGTTTTCTTCTGTTTTATCCGCATGTTTTTAAGCCACAAAAAGAGTGCTGCTTGAGCCGAGTTCCTATCTACCAGATAAGTGTTTTAAACTGATCCTTATCATCCGTTCCTCTACACCTTCATTCCCCCTAAATTTAATCACCACACTCTTGGGCGCTTGTTTTCACCAATTCTTGTAACAGATTTTATATGCATGCCAAGCATATGTATATGTACAGTATTACAAGCTGCCACTCAGATAACCTATTGAGAAGTGTTTATATATGAAATAGGGGTGTTTACTTTACTATATTCACTATATATTAATATTTTTTTTTACCATATTTTAAGAATCTTTAATTCATACTTTGGGTATAATTATCACAAAACTGCACCCGAGCGCCGTAGTCTTCAATTCTATATATATATATATATATATATATATATATATTCAAACAATATAGGAAGTGCGCTCAGTGATACCACACTGTACCATTATTCATAGTCCAAGTCCACAGCTATAATAACTATATGGAAGATAAAAAAAAGCACCAGTCCTTATGTATTGAACGCAGCTCCCCTATATAGGCTTCTCCCAGGATGCCACTTGTAAATATAAATCTAAACAAACAAGAAGCTTGGCGTACTGACGCTGCCTTCTACTGCTACATAGTGCATACAAGTTTTCTTTAATAGACACAATAAAAGCAGTTTTAGCATCAAAGACTTATACTATTCCAGTGGGCGGACCCTGCTGTGCGTCCGCTTTTTGCTTTTTACAGAGCTCTCCTTTCCGACCGCGTGATTATCCACGTACTCGGCGGCGTTACCGGGACTGACACCCCCTAGCTCCACTACTCGGGGGTCCGGAGATACAGCGGGGACAAGAGGAGCTGCTCCTGGCTCTCCCCGCACACTGAATACTGCCGGAGTCTGCAGCGGATAGTGCTGCAAGTGGACGGGTACGCGCGGGTTCGGCGCACACTTAAGAATTATCTCTACTGCCGAGAATGATCTTTTGGCCACTCAGACTGTTATTAAGTCTCAAGAATCTGCTCTAGCTGCAGTTCAGGAGAAACTTGAGGACTTGGAAAACCACAATCGCATAAGCAATGTTTGTATAATTGGCCTCCCTGAGTGGGTTAAAACAGTGGATCTTATGGCCTTGGTCTCGGTCAGGTTGCCTATGGAACTCGGCTGCACCCCCAATTCTGTCTTTGTCTTGGTGGAGTGTGTCCACAGGATTAGGCCGGACCGCTCAAGCGGTCAACGCAAACCGCAGCTGTCACACACCAGAGGCGGCGGCGCCGCGCTTACCCCTGCGTGTCTGCTGGTCGTTGTTGCGGCCTTTACCTTTGGTGGGCCACGGGCTCCGGCGTCTGGTTGGCGCGGCTACCGGCGGTTCTCTGGGGCAAGGGCGCCGCCATGACACCCGGCATCACGTGGACGGGGGGCAGGTGACGTCATCAGACTGCTCCGCCAATCCAGTGCTGGCGGGAGATTCAAAGTCAGACGCTGGACAGAGCTTCAGTGCCTGAGTATCGTCTTTCCCTGACGTAGATGCCAGTGCTCTTGTTCCCGGCAAGGATCTCTGCAGTTGTACTCCAGTGTCTCCGGCATTTCCAGCTGCCAGTTCGCTACACCGGTTCCAGTGTATTCAGCGGCCGGTAATCTCTCTGCGTACCAGTCATCCGTGTTCCTAGTAATCAGCGTCTCAAGTCTCCGTTCTCAAGTTCCACAAATCAAACAGCGTCTCGGTCTCCGTTCTCAAGCTCTACAAATCCACAGCGTCTAAAACCCCTGCACTTCAATTCCTCACATCATCAGCGTCTCAGTCTCTGTTCTCAAGTTCTACAAATCCACAGCGTCTAAAACCCCTGCACTTCAGTTTCTCACGTCATCAGCGTCTCAGTCTCTGTTCTCAAGCTCTACAAATCCATAGCGTCTAAAACCCCTGCACTTCAATTCCTCACATCATCAGCGTCTCAGTCTCTGTTCTCAAGTTCTACAAATCCACAGCGTCTAAAACCCCTGCACTTCAGTTTCTCACGTCATCAGCGTCTCAGTCTCTGTTCTCAAGCTCTACAAATCCATAGCGTCTAAAACCCCTGCACTTCAATTCCTCACATCATCAGCGTCTCAGTCTCCGTTCTCAAGTACTACAAATCCACAGCGTCAAAAAACCCTGCACTTCAGTTTCTCACATCATCAGCGTCTCTGTCCCCACTCACAAGTTCTTCAACCATCAGTGCTATTAATCATCATTCATAAGCTCCATAAGTTATCAGTGACTTTCAAACATCACCCACAGTTTCTTCAATTACCAGCATCCCCAATACTGCTCACTAAACCCTTCAGTGGTTTTTTTATTTATTCCTTTTTGGCATTTGACTTTAAGTTGTTTTCCTTTGCAATAAAGCTCTTTAATATTTCATCAAACTCCACTGTCAGCGTCCTGTATGAGGAAGTCCTATATCAGGCCTTCCCTTTTCCAGCTCAGTTGTGGTTTCTCTTCCCAACCATCGGAAGAATCCCCGAGTTCACAACACCCTCAGTCTAGGCCAGTGACAGTATACTCAGGCCACATGGACCCGGGGAATCGGAACCCAGAGGCAAGCGCCATGCAGGACCTAGTTTCCCGAGTACAGAGTCAAGAAGCAGCACAGAATCAGGTGATGCATTATCTCCAGGAGTTATCTGGCCGGTTGGATCAAATCCAGACTTCGCTGGCTTCAGTGGTTCCAGCTCCAGTTCCAGTATCCGCTCCAGTGGTTGTCCCTGGCAATGCTTCCTCCTTGTCTGGAACCAGGTCACGCCTTCAGCTTCCCACTCCTCCTCTTTATAACGGGAATCCAAAAAATTGCCGTGGATTCCTCAATCAGTGTGAGGTACATTTCGAACTCCTCTCACACAACTTCCCTACTGATCGGTCTAAAGTGGCATACATTATCTCGTTACTTGAGGGTTCAACGTTGGAGTGGGTGTCACCGTTGTGGGAGCGATCAGATCCGTTAGTTTCCAGTTATACTAATTTCTTGGCGTCATTCCGAAGGATCTTTGATGAGCCTGGCAGGACGACTGCTGCCTCAGCTGACTTGCTCCGAGTTCGACAAGGCTCTCGCACAGTGGGACAGTATGTAATTCACTTTCAAACTATAGCTTCTGAACTGAGCTGGAATAATGATGCCCTTCGGGCTGCTTTTTGGAACTGGCTCTTGGATCGTTTAAAAGACAAATTAATTACTAGAGATCTGCCGGATTCCTTGGAACAGTTGGTCTCACTCTGTGTGAATGTGGATCTTCGTATGCAGGAACGAGGTGGTGAACGTAGTCGGTCTGACCGGTCGAGGCTCCGATCTCTTCCGTCTAAGCAGACAGTCAGTTCCAGTCCAGACGAACCCATGCAGATTAATCGGTCTCGGCTGTCCCCAGAAGAGCGTCAGCGTTGGCGTGAGGGTAGATTCTGCCTCTACTGTGGAGCCGCGGATCATTTCCTCAAGTCTTGCAAGTCTCGCCTGGGAAACGGGCAGTCCTAGCTTGTTCCGGAGAAGTCAAGCTAGGGGTTGTTTCTCAATCTTCTCCGGCCGTAGACTGTCTACTTTCAGTATCTCTGTTTTCTAAGTCTGAAGTCAAAACTGTTAAGGCACTGTTGGACTCAGGAGCTGCGGGGAATTTTATTTCGCTTTCCTGCGCCCAGAATTTGGGATTGATGTTACAGTCGGTCGAACGACCTATTACGATAACTGCTATTAATGGTACCCAAATTCCTAATGCTCTGATTACAAGTCATACTATGCCAATCAAGCTGCAAGTGGGAGCTTTGCACCAAGAACATCTGGAGTTCCTTGTGATTCAAGAGATGTCTCACGATCTCGTCCTTGGTCTTCCCTGGCTTAAGCTTCACAACCCTCACGTCGACTGGAAGTCGACACAGATAATTTCTTGGAGTCCTTTCTGTCACTCGAATTGTCTTACTACTGTCTACCCACTTCGTGCATCGTCTAAGTCGGATGTAGAGCTTATTCCAGAGGCTTATTGAGAGTTTACAGATGTCTTCTCGGAGCAGGCGGCCGATAAATTACCCCCGCATAGACCCTGGGATTGTCCTATTGAGCTTATTCCGGGGAAAATGCCACCTCGCGGTCGTACCTATCCTTTGTCAGTACCTGAGACTCAAGCCATGTCAGAATATATCAAGTCTAATCTGCAGAAGGGATTCATCCGCCCCTCCACTTCCCCAGCAGGAGCAGGCTTCTTCTTTGTGAAGAAAAAAGATGGAGGCCTGAGGCCATGTATCGATTATCGTGGTCTAAACGAAGTCACCATTAAGAACAAGTATCCTCTGCCGCTCATCACGGAGCTGTTCGATAGAGTTCGTGGAGCTCAAGTCTTTACTAAGCTCGATTTAAGGGGAGCTTATAACTTAATACGTATCCGACAAGGGGACGAATGGAAGACGGCCTTCAATACTAGGGACGGGCATTATGAGTACCTGGTAATGCCGTTTGGCCTCAGCAACGCCCCCGCCGTCTTCCAGGGATTCATCAATGAAGTTTTTCGGGACATGTTACATCTAAATGTGGTGGAATATTTGGACGACATCCTGATATTTTCGAAGAATATCTCTGAGCACAGAACACAAGTTAAGGAGGTACTCCTTCGGTTGCGAAAGAACCATCTTTATGGCAAGATTTCCAAGTGCACCTTTGAGGTCCCATCTATTCCATTTCTGGGCTACATTATTTCAGGAACAGAGTTGCGTATGGATCCGGAGAAACTTTCTGCCATTCGGGACTGGACTCAGCCTCTTTCCCTGAAAGCGGTGCAACGATTTCTAGGGTTCGCAAATTACTACCAGAAATTCATAAGGGGTTTCTCTACTATTGTGGCGCCTATTACTGCCCTAACCAAGAAAGGGGCTGACCCAAGCCATTGGCCCTCTGAAGCAGTGGCAGCGTTCGCTCAGTTGAAGGCAGCATTAATGACCGCTCCGGTACTTCAGCAGCCATACTTCCTAAAACCATTCTTTCTGGAGGTTGATGCTTCTACGGTATGCATAGGTGCCGTACTTTCGCAGTACGCTCCAGATGGGAAGTTACATCCGTGTGGTGTCCATTCTCGCAAGTTCTCCCCTGCTGAGTTAAATTACACCATTGGAGATAAAGAGCTGTTGGCAATTAAATCTGCCTTAGAAGAATGGAGATATCTTTTGGAGGGTGCTAAACACTTAATTACGATTTTTACGGATCACAAGAATTTACTGTATCTCAAGACGGCCCAGTGCTTGAATCCCCGTCAAGCAAGATGGGCGCTCTTCTTTGCCCGGTTTTCGTTTGTCATTAAGTACCGGGCTGGAACTCTTAACACCAAGGCGGATGCCCTATCCCGTTCCGTAATGGCTTCGGATGAGGAGAATACCGTTGAAAAGGCGTTGATCCTCAGTCCCGTCTCTATCTCTGCGGCTCCCACTGCGTTGGGTCCTCCTCCTGGAAGAATGTCTGTGCCAGCTAAATTTCGACCTAGGTTGTTGCAGTGGGCTCACATTTCCAAGTTTTCTGGCCATCCGGGAGTTCAAAAGATGTGGGAATTTCTGCGTAGATCTTACTGGTGGGACACTATGAAGAAGGACGTCCAAGAGTATGTCAACTCGTGTCCTCAATGTGCTCAGCACAAAACTCTACGTCTGCCTCCTGCGGGATTGTTGCACCCACTGTCCATTCCTAAGAGGCCTTGGACTCACATCTCTATGGACTTTGTTACTGAACTACCTCTCTCAAAAGGTCATAACACCGTCTGGGTGATTATCGACCGATTTTCTAAGATGGCACATTTTGTTCCGTTGACCGGATTACCATCAGCTTCTAAGTTGGCTTTGTTATTCATTCGGGAATACTTCCGCCTGCACGGGTTACCTCTGGAGATAGTCTCGGATCGAGGGGTACAGTTTACGGCAAGATTCTGGAGAGCCCTCTGCACGGCTCTACAAATAAAACTCAAGTTTTCGTCTGCTTATCATCCACAGACCAATGGGTAAACTGAACGCGTCAATCAAGATTTAGAGACTTTTCTCCGTGTTTACCTCTCTCCCTCACAAGATAATTGGGTGGAGTTGTTGCCTTGGGCCGAGTTCGCCCATAACCATCTATATCACTCCTCGACTGGTGAGTCTCCATTTTTTATTAATTACGGATTTCATCCCCAAGTTCCGGAATTACCCATTTGTCCTCCAGAAGAAGTTCCTGCTGCAGCCTCTACTCTCCGGCATTTCAGTCAAATCTGGAGTCGAGTTCATGCCAACCTCAAGAGAGTTTCCGGTCGCTAAAAGTTCTTTGCGGATAGGAAGCGATGGGCAGCTCCTCAGTACAAGGTTGGTGACAGGGTATGGCTCTCTACCCACAATCTCCGTTTAAAGGTGCCCACTATGAAGTTCGCTCCAAGGTTCATTGGTCCTTATCCCGTGTTACAAGTCCTGAATCCGGTTGCCTGCAAATTGGGGTTGCCTTTCCATCTCCGGATACCAAATTCCTTCCATGTCTCTCTTCTTCGCCCTCTTGTTTTGAACCGGTTTCATTCCAAGTCCCCAAGGCCAACCTCTGCAGAGGCTGAAGATGGTACGGACTTTGAGATCAAAGCTATTCTTGATTCTCGCTATCTTCACAAGAATCTACAGTATTTGGTGGAATGGAAAGGTTTTGGCCCCGAGGAAAGGAGCTGGGTCAAAGCTGCTGAACTTACGGCTCCCCGACTGGTGCGGATGTTCCATTCCAGACATCCAACAAAACCTGGAAAGTGTTCAGGGGCCACTCCTGGAGGAGGGGGTACTGTCACACACCAGAGGCGGCGTTCACCGCGCTTACTCCTGCGTGTCTGCTGGTCGGTGTTGCTGCCTCTACCTTCGGTGGGCCACGGGCTCCGGCGTCTGGTTGGCGCGGCTACTGGCGATTCTCCGGGGCATGGGCGCCGCCATGACACCCGGCATCACGTGGACGGGAGGCAGGTGACGTCATCAGACTGCTCCGCCAATCCAGTGCTGGCGGGAGATTCAAAGTCAGACGCCGGACAGAGCTTCAGTGCCTGAGTATCGTCTTTCCCTGACATAGATGCCAGTGCTCTTGTTCCCGGCAAGGATCTCTGCAGTTGTACTCCAGTGTCTCCGGCATTTCCAGCTGCCAGTTCGCTACACCGGTTCCAGTGTATTCAGCGGCCGGTAATCTCTCTGTGTACCAGTCATCCGTGTTCCTAGTAATCAGCGTCTCAAGTCTCCGTTCTCAAGTTCCACAAATCCAACAGCGTCTCGGTCTCCGTTCTCAAGCTCTACAAATCCACAGCGTCTAAAACCCCTGCACTTCAATTCCTCACATCATCAGCGTCTCAGTCTCCGTTCTCAAGTTCTACAAATCCACAGCGTCTAAAACCCCTGCACTTCAGTTTCTCATGTCATCAGCGTCTCAGTCTCTGTTCTCAAGCTCTACAAATCCATAGCGTCTAAAACCCCTGCACTTCAATTCCTCACATCATCAGCGTCTCAGTCTCCGTTCTCAAGTACTACAAATCCACAGCGTCAAAAACCCCTGCACTTCAGTTTCTCACATCATCAGCGTCTCTGTCCCCACTCACAAGTTCTTCAACCATCAGTGCTATTAATCATCATTCATAAGCTCCATAAGTTATCAGTGACTTTCAAACATCACCCACAGTTTCTTCAATTACCAGCATCCCCAATACTGCTCACTAAACCCTTCAGTGGGTCTGGACATTTCCTCATTTATTCCTTTTTGGCATTTGACTTTAAGTTGTTTTCCTTTGCAATAAAGCTCTTTAATATTTCATCAAACTCCACTGTCAGCGTCCTGTATGAGGAATTCCTATATCAGGCCTTCCCTTTTCCAGCTCAGTTGTGGTTCCTCTTCCCAACCATCGGAAGAATCCCCGAGTTCACAACACCCTCAGTCTAGGCCAGTGACAGCAGCCAGTAATATTGAAGTTTCTGAACTATATGGATGAGGTCCGCATTCTTGACGTGTATCGTAAACATGGAGATTTGTGCTACCAAGGCAACAGATTATTACTCCTCCAAGTTGCTATGAAGAGGAGAGAATACTCCCCGATTTTCAAGCTACTCTTTGATGCTGGACTGCGTTTTGCTTTACTCTACCCGACCAAGCATAGTATAGCTGCATATTATCTTTTAATATGCTTAGAATATTTTGCCAAAATGTTTTACCACTACTTATGCAAACCCATGCCATAAGTCTATTATGTTTCTGGGACATACTGATAGCATGTATATTTATACTACTATTCACACACTCCCTCCCTCCATTCCTCCCTCCCTCCTTTCCTCCTTACTCAAATCTTGTTATTTTACCTTGAGGTTAAGAGGCTCACCGAGCCTCACTTTTTGGTTCCTAAAATGCTTAAAATTTATAGGACTTCGCTTTGCTCTTCTTATGCTGTTGTTTGACAGACAAGGGATAGGTTAACATTATGGCTCCTCAACCAGATTCTAAAACAGTACGTCACATTAAATTCCTCTAACGGAATGTCGAGGGATTAAATACTCCACACAAACGAAAAAAAAAAAAAGACCTATACTCGACGTTACCACCCGAGCCCGGATCCGAGTCAAGCTCGGGTTTTCCCGCCTGACTCAGAAACCAGAACGATGCAAAACGTCATCATCCCGCTGTCGGATTCTCGCGGGGTTTGGATTCCTTATAAGGAGCCGCGCGTTGCCGCCATTTTCACTCCGGTATTGGAGAGTGTAGAGAGAGGACGTGTCTCCATTCTCAGTCTCCTGCATCAGTTCAGTGTTAGTATCTTATTCTGCATCAGTCCAGTCACAGTGGTTGTGTCCTCTGCTGCCATATGACCAATGTTGCTTTATAAGTCCAGTCCAGTGGTGCTGTGTTGTGCTGTATCAGTTCAGTGTTGGTGTATTGTGCTGCATCAGTCAAGTCACAGTGGTGGTATCCTCTGCTGCCATATGTCCAGTGCTGCTGTATAAATCCAGTCCATTGCAGTGGTGCTGTGTTGTCCTGCATCAGTCCAGTGGTGGTGTCCCTGTGCTGCTGTATATGTCCAGTGGTACTGCCGTATATGTCCATTGATACTGCCGTATATGTCCATTGATACTGCCGTATATGTCCATTGATACTGCCGTATATGTCCAGTGGTACTGCCGTATAAGTCCAGTGGTACTGCCGTATAAGTCCAGTGGTACTGCCGTATAAGTCCAGTGGTACTGCCGTATAATTCCAGTGATCCTGCCGTATAATTCCAGTGGTACTGGCGTATAAGTCCAGTGTTCCTGCCGTATAATTCCAGTGGTACTGGCGTAAAACTCCAGTTATCCTGCCGTATAATTTCAGTGTTCCAACCGTATAATTCCAGTCCTGCTGTATAATTCCAGTGATCCTGCTGTATAATTACAGTGATCCTGCCGTATAATTCCAGTGGTACTGGCATATAAATTCAGTCCAGTGATACTGCCATATATGTCCAGTTGTACTGCCGTATAATTCCAGTGATTCTGCCATATAATTCCAGTGATCCTACCACATAATTCTAGTCCTGTTCTGTAATTCCAGTGATCCTGCTGTATAATTCCAGTGACCCTGCCGTATAATTACAGTGGTACTGCCGTATAAATCCAGTCCAATGATACTGCCATATATGTCCAGTGGTACTGCCGTATATGTCCATTGATACTGCCGTATATGTCCATTGATACTGCCGTATATGTCCATTGATACTGCCGTATATGTCCAGTGGTACTGCCGTATAAGTCCAGTGGTACTGCCGTATAAGTCCAGTGGTACTGCCGTATAATTCCAGTGATCCTGCCGTATAATTCCAGTGATCCTGCTGTATAATTCCAGTGATCCTGCCGTATAATTCCAGTGGTACTGGCGTATAAGTCCAGTCCAGTGATACTGCCATATATATCCAGTGGTACTGCCATATAAATCCAGTTGTACTGCCGTATAATTCCAGTGATCCTGCCATATAATTCCAGTGGTACTGTCGTATAATTCCAGTGATCCTGCCGTATAATTACAGTGGTACTGGCGTATAAATCCAGTCCAATGATACTACCATATATGTCCAGTGGTACTGCCGTATATGTCCAGTGGTACTGCCGTATATGTCCAGTGATACTGCCGTATATGTCCAGCGATACTGCCGTATATGTCCAGCGATACTGCCGTATAAATCCAGTGGTACTGCCGTATAAATCCAGTGGTACTGCCGTATAATTCCAGTGATCCTGCCGTATAATTCCAGTGATCCTGCCGTATAATTCCAGTGGTACTGGTGTATAAGTCCAGTGATCTGCCGTATAATTCCAGTGGTACTGGCGTATAAATCCAGTGATCCTGCCGTATAATTCCAGTGATCCTGCCGTATAATTCCAGTGATTCTACCGTATAACTCCAATGATCCTGCCATATAATTCCAGTGGTACTGGCGTATAACTCCAGTCCAGTGATACTGCCATATATATCCAGTGGTACTGCCGTATAAATCCAGTTGTACTGCCGTATAATTCCAGTGATCCTGCTGTATAACTCCAGTGGTACTGGCGTATAATTCCAGTGATCCTGCCGTATAATTACAGTGGTACTGGCGTATAAGTCCAGTCCAATGATACTGCCATATAAGTCCAGTGGTACTGCCGTATATGTCCAGTGGTACTGCCGTATATGTCCAGTGATACTGCCGGATATGTCCAGGGATACTGCCGTATATGTCCAGCGATACTGCCGTATATGTCCAGCGATACTGCCGTATATGTCCAGCGATACTGCCGTATAAGTCCAGTGGTACTGGCGTAAAAAATCCAGTGGTACTGCCGTATAATTCCAGTGATCCTGCCGTATAATTCCAGGGGTACTGGCGTATAAGTCCAGTGATCCTGCTGTATAATTCTAGTGGTACTGGCGTATAAATCCAGTGATCCTGCCGTATAATTCCAGTGTTCCTGCCATATAATTCCAGTGATCCAACCGTATAATTCCAGTCCTGCTGTATAATTCCAGTGATCCTGCTGTATAATTCCAGTGATCCTTCCGTATAATTCCAGTGGTACTGGCGTATAAATCCAGTCCAGTGATACTGCCATATATGTCCAGTGGTACTGCCGTATAAATCCAGTTGTACTGCTGTATAATTCCAGTGATCCTGCCGTATAATTCCAGTGGTACTGGCGTATAATTCCAGTGATACTGCTGTATAATTCCAGTGATCCTGCCGTATAATTACAGTGGTACTGGCGTATATGTCCAGTGATACTGCTGTATATGTCCAGCGATACTGCCGTATATGTCCAGCGATACTGCCGTATATGTCCAGCGATACTGCCGTATAAATCCATTGGTACTGGCGTATAAATCCAGTCCAATGATACTGCCATATATGTCCAGTGGTACTGCCGTATATGTCCAGTGGTACTGCCGTATAAGTCCAGTGGTACTGCCGTATAATTCCAGTGATCCTGCCGTATAATTCCAGTGGTACTGGCGTATAAATCCAGTGATACTGCCATATCATTCCAGTGATCCTACCGCATAATTCCAGTCCTGCTGTATAATTCCAGTGATCCTGCTGTATAATTCCAGTGATCCTGCCGTATAATTACAGTGGTACTGGCGTATACGTCCAGTCCAGTGATACTGCCATATATGTCCAGTGGTACTGCCGTATAAATCCAGTTGTACTGCCCTATAATTCCAGTGATCCTGCCGTATAATTCCAGTGGTACTGGCGTATAATTCCAGTGATGCTGCCGTATAATTCCAGTGATCCTACCGCATAATTCCAGTCCTGCGCTATAATTCTAGTGATCCTGCTGTATAATTCCAGTGATCCTGCCGTATAATTACAGTGGTACTGGCGTATAAGTCCAGTCCAATGATACTGCCATATTTGTCCAGTGGTACTGCCGTATAAATCCAGTTGTACTGCTGTATAATTCCAGTGATCCTGCTGTATAATTCCAGTGGTACTGGCGTATAAATCCAGTGATCATGACGTATAATTCCAGTGGTACTGGCGTATAAATCCAGTGATACTGCTGTATAATTCCAGTGATCCTGCCGTATAATTACAGTGGTACTGGCGTATAAATCCAGTCCAATGATACTGCCATATATGTCCAGTGGTACTACCGTATATGTCCAGTGGTACTGCCGTATATGTCCAGTGATACTGCCGTATATGTCCAGCGATACTGCCGTATATGTCCAGCGATACTGCCGTATAAATTCAGTGGTACTGCCGTATAATTCCAGTGATACTGGCGTATAAATCCAGTGATCCTGCCGTATAATTCCAGTGATACTGGCGTATAAATCCAGTGATCCTGCTGTATAATTCCAGTGATCCTGCCGTATAATTCCAGTGATCCTGCCATATAATTCCAGTGATTCTACCGTATAATTCCAGTCCTGCTGTATAATTCCAGTGATCCTGCCGTATAATTCCAGTGATCCTGCCGTATAGTTCCAGTGGTACTGGCGTATAAATACAGTCCAGTGATACTGCCATATATGTCCAGTGGTACTGCTGTATAAGTCCAGTTGTACTGCCGTATAATTCCAGTGATCCTGCCGTATAATTCCAGTGGTACTGACGTATAATTCCAGTGATACTGCCATATCATTCCAGTGATCCTACCGCATAATTCCAGTCCTGCTGTATAATTCCAGTGATCCTGCTGTATAATTCCAGTGATCCTGCCGTATAATTACAGTGGTACTGGCGTATACGTCCAGTCCAATGATACTGCCATATTTGTCCAGTGGTACTGCTGTATAAATCCAGTGGTACTGCCGTATAATTCCAGTGATACTGCCGTATAATTCCAGTGGTACTGGTGTATAATTCCAGTGATCCTGCCGTATAATTCCAGTGATCCTGCCGTATAATTCCAGTGATCCTGCCATACAATTCCAGTGATACTGCCATATAATTCCAGTGATACTGCAGTATATATATATATATATATATATATATATATATGAAAAAGGGAGGGATAGGGGTACCGGCGACAGGTGTAGCTAAAACAAGATTTTTAAGAGCCAAAAAGATGTAAAATTATAAAAAAAGTTTTAATATAGATGAGAGTAAAAAAGGGTTTAAATTACAAGTAAAAATACTTTTTACATATAAGAGATCATACGAAAAAACATTAAAAGGATAGGAGATCAAACTTAGCTTAAAATCAGTAGGGGGTCAGTACAGGAAACCCAACGCGTTTCATCTCATCAGACTTCTTCAAGGGGTAGGGACAGAATGAGACTACATGTCTATTTATACCCCTAGTACTTAATTCTGGGGTTGTGACATCATACTAGATCATGTGGTACAATTATGCAATCCTGGCGTATAATTCCAGTGATCCTGCCGTATAATTCCAGTGATACTGCCATATATGTCCAGTGGTACTGCCATATAATTCCAGTGATACTGCCGTATGTATATATATATATATATATACCCTGTTGCAAAGCGGATTACTGAGGCCATAGCAACTGTGGCCTACATGATGCTCAAAGGCTTTCTTAATACGGCTCACAGTCAATCGCATGTTATCTGTTGTACTCAAATCACATATATAAACAAACTCACTGTCCGACCTTTTTCACAGGTGGTTTCCTGCACGTTGGTATTATACAGAGTTCATATATCAGAGTATATCCATTAAATATAATTTATTCAGAATATGAAATACAACATGCTATTTTTTTTATAGAAAATCACATACACTTCTACTAATACCAGATGTACTGCTCATAATTTTATATATATATATATATATATATATATATATATATATTAGTGATGAGCGGGTTCGATTCCTCAGAATCCGAACCCCCCCGAACTTCACCCATTTTACACGGTTCCGAGGCAGACTCGGATCCTCCCGCGTTGCTCGGTTTACCCGAGCGCGCCCGAACGTCATCATCCCGCTGTCGGATTCTCGCGAGATTCGTATTCTATATAAGGAGCCGCGCATCGCCGCCATTTTCACTCGTGCATTGGAGATGCTAGGGAGAGGACGTGCAGCGTTCTCTCAGTTTCTGTGTTCAGTGTGCTGCAAATCTCTGTGCTCAGTGTGCTGCAAATATCTGTGCTCAGTGGGCTGATAATATCTACGTTCTCTGCCTGAAAAACGCTCCATATCTGTGCTGCATTGTAGTATATAGTAGGAGGACAGTGCAGAATTTTGCTGACCAGTGACCACCAGTATTATATAGCAGTACGGTACAGTAGTCCACTGCTCTACCTACCTCTGTGTCGTCAAGTATACTATCCATCCATACCTGTGGTGCATTTTAGTTGTGCGCAGTATATATAGTAGGAGGACAGTGCAGAATTTTGCTGACCACCAGTATATAATATATAGCAGTACGGTACAGTAGGCCACTGCTCTACCTACCTTTGTGTCGTCAAGTATACAATCCATCCATACCTGTGGTGCATTTTAGTTGTGCGCAGTATATATAGTAGGAGGACAGTGCAGAATTTTGCTGACCACCAGCATATAATATATAGCAGTACGGTACAGTAGGCCACTGCTCTACCTACCTCTGTGTCGTCAAGTATACTATCCATCCATACCTGTGGTGCATTTTAGTTGTTGTGCGCAGTATATATAGTAGGAGGACAGTGCAGAATTTTGCTGACCACCAGTATATAATATATAGCAGTGCGGTACAGTAGGCCACTGCTCTACCTACCTCTGTGTCATCAAGTATACTATCCATCCATACCTGTGCTGCATTTTAGTTGTGCGCAATATATAGTAGGAGGGGACAGTGCAGAATGTTGCTGTGACCACCAGTATATATATATATATAGCAGTACGGTACAGTAGTCCACTGCTCTACCTCTGTGTCGTCAAGTATACTACAAAAGTTCAGTAAAATTACCCAAAAATCTAAATTAAAAGCGTCTGAGGAGAAGCGTAAATTTGCCAATATGCCATTTACGACACGGAGTGGCAAGGAACGGCTGAGGCCCTGGCCTATGTTCATGGCTAGTGGTTCAGATTCACATGAGGATGGAAGCATTCATCCTCTCGCTAGAAAACTGCAGTGCCACGCCTAGATGGGCCAGGTGTTTGTGTCGGCCACTTGGGTCGCTTAGCTTAGTCACACAGCTACCTCAGTGCACCTCTTTTTTTTCTTTGCATCATGTGCTGTTTGGGGACTATTTTTTAAATCTGCCATCCTGTCTGACACTGCAGTGCCAGTCCTAGATGGGCCAGGTGTTTGTGTCGTCCACTTGGGTCACTTAGCTTAGTCACACAGCTACCTCATTGCACCTCTTTTTTTCTTTGCATCATGTGCTGTTTGGGGACTATTTTTTTAAATCTGCCATCCTGTCTGACACTGCAGTTCCACTCCTAGATGGGCCAGGTGTTTGTGTCGGCCACTTGGGTCGCTTAGCTTAGTCATACAGCTACCTCATTGCACCTCTTTTTTTCTTTGCATCATGTGCTGTATGGGGACTATTTTTTAAATCTGCCATCCTGTCTGACACTGCAGTGCCACTCCTAGATGGGCCAGGTGTTTGTTTTGGCCACTTGGGTCGCTTAGCTTAGCCATCCAGCGACCTTGGTGCACCTCTTTTTTTCTTTGCATCATGTGCTGTTTGGGGACTATTTTTTGAAGTGCCATCCTGTCTGACACTGCAGTGCCACTCCTATATGAGCCAGGTGTTTGTGTCGGCCACTTGGATCGCTTAGCTTAGCCATCCAGCGACCTTGGTGCACCTCTTTTTTTCTTTGCATCATGTGCTGTTTGGGGACTATTTTTTGAAGTGCCATCCTGTCTGACACTGCAGTGCCACTCCTAGATGGGCCAGGTGTTTGTGTCGGCCACTTGTGTCGCTTAGCATAGCCATCCAGCGACCTTGGTGCACCTCTTTTTTTCTTTGCATCCTGTGCTGTTTGGGGACTATTTTTTGAAGTGCCATCCTGTCTGACACTGCAGTGCCACTCCTAGATGGGCCAGGTGTTTGTGTCGGCCACTTGGGTCGCTTAACTTAGTCATCCAGCGACCTCGGTGCAAATTTTAGGACTAAAAATAATATTGTGAGGTGTTCAGAATAGACTGAAAATGAGTGGAAATTATGGTTATTGAGGTTAATAATACTATGGGATCAAAATGACCCCCAAATTCTATGATTTAAGCTGTTTTTGAGGGTTTTTTTGTAAAAAAAACACCCAAATCCAAAACACACCCGAATCCGACGAAAAAATTTCAGGGAGATTTTGCCAAAACGCATCCGAATCCAAAACACGGCCGTGGAACCGAATCCAAAACCAAAACACAAAACCCGAAAAATTTCCGGTGCACATCACCAATATATATATATATATATATATATATATATATATATATATATATAATATATGTTTTTGATGATAAATCAGCTGCGCCTTCAGTGTTTAGAAGTCAAAACATAATTGTTCATACTATCCAGCAGTAATGATCAGATATGCATACCAGACAGAAGGAGAATGTTGACTTATAATGGTGCCCATATCAACCTCTGGTCTCAGTTCTGCCATGTGATTTGCAGATAAGCTTATATATTGTTTTAAAATTGTACGAGTCCATTTTAAATGTTTGTGTTTAGTTAAGTGTAATAAATGTGTAAAAAAAACGAAATTACACTATCAGAAGCTCTTTTCCCTCTTGGGAGCTTTTTTGTTTTTTAAGGTCCTCTGTTCGATGGATGGTCTTGAGGAGTCCATTTAGCTACATCATAGGTTCTCAAACTCGGTCCTCAGGACCCCACACAGTGCATGTTTTGCTGGTAACCCAGCAGGTGCACAGGTGTATTAATTGCTCACTGACACATTGTAAAAGGTCCGCAGGTGGAGCTAATTATTTCACTTGCGATTCTGTAAGGAGAACTGCAAAACATGCACTGAGGACCGAGTTTGAGAACCTGTGCTGTATATCAAATCAATGATAAATAATAGTTAAATCATAATTTTATACATAATGTCCAATTATCCCAACATGTAGTTTTGGGATCAGAGAAGATGGCAGGAGGCGTTTATTTACACATTACGCTTCCTGCTGTGGCATTTGCATATTATTGCACAGCAGCTACATACATAGCAGCTGTGCAAATGCGTCTATTTCTGAATCAGTACCAATATTGAGGGGACTCATTATAATTATTAATTTAAGACATACATGAAGCTATGCTCGGCAGCATTTTAAGAGAAAAATTGTAATATTGAAATGAATAAAGAGGCTTGTCCTGCAGTGGTAGTAGATAGAAATACCCAGTGCTATTTTTCAGCAGGAACCAGCAGGAGCGGAGTTCATGAACCTCTCATTAAAAATGACATAATCAGGAACTGGGTTCCTGGGTCAAAATGTATTTTCCATGAGATAAGTTTTATTTTAAAGTCCATTTTGAGTGCCTTTTTCTCTAAAAACTATATATCATCTATAACTTTTTTAATAGCTCCGCCCCAGACCTTATAGTTCCTGAACCTAGTTTTCAAAATAGTACTGGTGTATCTGTCACTGCTGGGGGCATTGTGTATCTGTCACTGCTGGGGGCATTGTGTATCTGTCACTGCTGGGGGCATTGTGTAACTGGCACTATTGGGGCATTATGTGTATCTGGCACTACTGGTGGCATTATGTGTGTATATGGTAGTAATCAGGGCATTATGTGTTTAAAAAAAAAGTTTATGTAACAATTGATGCCCATCCCTTTGGTAGCTCCACCCACATCATCGCTCACCTCTGCCCCAGATCCTGAACCTATTTTCCTACAAAAATAACACTGGTAATACCTACTCTCCTTGAACCTCAGGGAGAATCCTGAATGTTCAAGGAGGCCTCCAGACTGGCGGCAGAGTAGGCTGCCTACCTCATTCCTAATAAAATGAGGAACATGTTGCAGCAAACTGCAGATCTGAGGAGGGGGCAGACGAATATGATGCAATTCTATTAGAAATGTGTAATTTAGACCCCACCTCCCTTCCAATGAACTAATGACGAGTAGCACCCGACTACACCCCGTCCAGGCTTCTCACACAGGGGAGAAATCAAAAGTAAGCAAGTATTTACTATGTTGGATGTTAGAGTTGTATTTTCTGTTTCCGTCCTTCACACTTTCAAGTAGACCCAAAAACCCAAAAGAAGTGCTGAAAGTATGTATGACATATCACTTCCAGGACTCCTTGTTCTTCTTTACGCTAAAGATAGTTCTTAATGACATTGGATGTATGTTTGGGGTCATTGTCCTGCTGCAGAATAAATTTGGAGCCCTGATTGTACTGCATGATGGATAAGCACCTGCCTGTATTTCTCAGTATTGAGGATACCATTTATCCTAACCAAGGGCCTAATACACTATGGATCGCTATTGAGGCTGAAATAGCAATTTTCCACCACAGCATTTGCAGATGACGTCAGATACATGCTCCCGAAAAAGGCTATGATACGCTTGTATTTTCCCAACCACTCCCCACAAACGCCATGTTATCACTCATGAACGGTCACTTCCTGTCAAACAATTGCATTCTCTGTACAATCATGCTGCAAACACGATTGCATTTTGACCTTAGCGCACGCGCAATGCATTCTCAGCGCATGTGCAGTCTGCTGATAATTCATGCAGTGCGTGCGTTCTCACATTAGCAAAAGCCCTTAAGAGTTCAAATCAGATTGTCAGGGGCCAAACGGGGAGGGAACGTTTTGAGAAGTCAACCAAGGGGACCATATTCTGTTAAATGATTTTGGAGGAGTTATGTATTATGGTGGTCATGTACTCCATTTTATAGACGTACCAGATACGGTATAGAATTGCTTGCAAAGGGGGTGGTGAGGATTTTTTCCAGTCAGCAGCTATTTGACAGGTCATAGCAGAGACAATATGGCGGAGCAATTTATTTTGATGCCGGGGAAGAATAGGGAGAGTCAAGGGAAGTAGAAAGTGTTTTGGATCAAAAGGGATAGTGGTTTCAAATAGGTGCTAGAGTAAGGTAATAACCTCTCGCCACATGCTGTCAAATTTCAGACAGGACCACCAGATATGTAAAAAGTTGCCTTTATCTGTGCAACCCCTCCAGTGTTGGACTGGCCCACAGGGGTACAGGGGAAACCACTGGTAGGCCCCACTGCCTGGGGGGCCCTCATCCTCCTCTAGGAATCAGGGTCCAGACTGTGCACTTGAATTATACATTATACATATGTTACATAATACTGCACAGGACTAAGGTGTATTTTCTACAGTGCATTGCTGTTTTTAATCTGGTATATTATCATGCATGCATTAGCAGTATTTGCTATTTATATTTATCAAGGGGCCCAGACCATGCACTCTTTAATTATTTATTATTATCAGTTTCTTATAAAGTGCAGCAAATTCCAATGCGCTAATGGTTAGCCAAACCTCTGTGGTGGCTGGCCACACCCCTAAACATGGGCTCCTACCACAGCATTCCCCCGGTGGGCCCTCCAAGTTCCAGTCCAACACTGAACCCCTCCAGCGCCTATCCAAAGTGTCAGGAAACATGGCTTTTAGTCGGGAAGACACATAATACCAGCGTTATAGCAATTTATAAACATTTTTTTTTCATTTTCATACTTATTGAACTAGAGTATATAGGAGTGTCCTAGATCTAATTCCCATGCCAATTCATGAGAGTCCCGGGTATGGCGTGATTCTTCACCCAATAGAGTATAAATGTTCGAAATTAGAACCTTGGTAGAAGAATGTTTCCAACAGATAGATTCAAAAGAGGACAGAGGTCGAGGTAATCTTTTTTTTTTTTTTTTTTTTACACTTGATAGTTTTTATTAGAATTTAGTTCCGTTCAAACTCGGAAGGGGAAGAGGGGTACAGAAAGAAGAAAAGGGAGAGTGGGGGAGGGGGGTACATGGGGGGGGATGGGGAAGTCCAGGTATACAAAGCATTAGCATAAGGTCATACATAGTATCATTCAATATACAGTACAGCATCTACAATTAACCAGAAAAGTAAATGATCAGAAAAAGAGAACTGAAACAGAGGAATCGGTTAGTCCGAGTCAAATATCATGTTTGCCCCAGAATCCGAAGCCACATACTCTTGCCAACGAGCCCATTTACCCACTGGGGAATTAACTCCGGGAGAGGGCAGTATGCCCATGGTTTCCATTTGAAAAGCATACTGTATTTTACGTACAATTTTAGAGAGTGAGGGGGGGGCAGGCTGTTTCCAGTCCTGCGCAATGGCCGCTCTAGTGGCGATAAAAATATGACCGAGTACATAACGGTCTCTAAGTGGCAAATCTATAGGGTAGGTATGTAACAGCGCCAGGGAAGGGGACATCTGGAGGGGAGCGTGAAGAACGCTAGACGCCAGGGCAAACACTGCACTCCATAAACTACGTATTTTCGAACAAGACCAAAACACATGTATAATGTCAGCCCTTTCCGAGCAGTCTCTCCAGCACAAATTAGAAACCGAAGGCCATATT
Source organism: Pseudophryne corroboree (assembly GCF_028390025.1). Taxonomy (NCBI): domain Eukaryota; kingdom Metazoa; phylum Chordata; class Amphibia; order Anura; family Myobatrachidae; genus Pseudophryne; species Pseudophryne corroboree. The sequence goes on along the minus strand of NC_086447.1, from coordinate 486,225,783 downwards.
CTATGCAATTTAACTGGAGTGTAGTAGAGATTATTCAATAGTTTAAAATGCATCTCTATGTGGTTCGTGCATTTGGACATCTTATGGGATGAGAGCAATATCGCCTCCCACTGCTGAGGGGAAAAGGTGCATGCTAAATCCACCTCCCACCGGGAGTGTGCCAATGATTTTCCCAGGGTCTGGTTGTCTTGTGCAATGGAATACCAAAAGCTAATCGCTCCCTTACCGCTACCCTTCGCCAATCTCATTAATATGTCGGGGGGCGGTAAATGCATGGGCCCCATAGATTTAATAGAAGACTGCAACCAGTGGGTAATACGCATATAAGTAAACAATTCTACTGTGGGGAGGTCGAATAGGCCTTGTAAGGCACTAAACGGAGTGATCGTCACTCCGTCTACCAATGGCGCGATAGAGACTATACCAGAAGTAATCCATTTCGTAAGGCTTAGATCTGGAATCAGCTTGGAGAGGGCCAATATAGACAGATTGCGGGCTGGGAGAGAGACCACCTTAGTAGAGACCACAATGGAGTCCCATGCCACAAGGGAGTCTGTGATAGACTGGAGTGGTAAAGGAGGGGGGAGTCTTTGTTGAAATGGAATCCACAGTAGGTCCATCAAAGGGGTATGAACATACAACTCTCTTTCCAGGTCTACCCAACATTTCTGGCCTTTCGGCAGAGACTAATCACTCAGTTGGGATATCAGGCAAGCAAATTGATATTGTCTGAGATCCGGAACGGCCAATCCTCCCCGACATCTATGTTTAGATAAGTGTTTATAAGCTATGCGAGGGGGTTTCTTCTTCCAGATGTATTTCAATATCAATGTATGTATGCGGCTTACGATTCGCAAGGGGACAATATAGGGGATTGTTCTGAAGAGATACATCAACCTGGGGAGAATCGACATTTTGAACGCTGCCACTCTACCCAACCATGATATCTCTAAGCCAAACCAAGATTTACAGAGGGAATCTATGTATTCAATCATAGGACTATAGTTAATCTCCGCCGTTGTGGACAGAGAGTTAGGTATAAGAATTCCGAGATATATAAGGGAGTCCTTCTTCCAGTTATATTTATACCCTTGTTGGAGCGGCAGTAGCTTATCTGGTTCTAGGTTGAATGGTAGGGCTTCAGTTTTGGATGTATTTAGTTTGTAAAATGAGGCTGCACTAAATCTGTCAATGATCTTGTGTAGAGCCGGGAGAGTGGAAACGGGGTTGGTAATGAAAAGAAGTACATCATCTGCAAATAAACTAACTTTATGCGTAGAGGAACCTACCGCTATACCACAACAAGCGGAGGCCTGTCGAATCGCCATGGCAAGCGGCTCGATAGCCAGTACATACATGAGAGGAGATAAGGGGCACCCCTGTCTCGTGCCATTGGAGATTTTAAAAGGGGAAGATGTGAAGCTATTACTAAACACTGTGGCGTTGGGAGCGCTATAGAGCGCTGAGATAGATGACAGGATGGGGCCACGTATCCCAAACTTATCCAAAGTGTTATAAAGGAAACCCCAATGTAGCCTGTCAAAAGCTTTCTCAGCGTCGAGAGAGAGGAAAATGGCTTCCTCTCTCTTAGAAGAAACAAGGTTGGCCAAATCAAAAACCCTCCTCGTGTTATCTGATGCCTGACGTCCCAACACAAAACCTACTTGGTCTGGATGGACTAAGGCTGGAATCAGCTGGGACAGTCTATTGGCAATAAGTTTAGAGTAAATTTTTAAATCTGTATTTAACAGCGCTATTGGCCTATAGTTCTGGCAGAGAGTAGGGTCTTTTCCAGATTTATGTATTGTAATAATGCGAGCTTGTAATAGTTCCTCTGGCAAGGAACCGCTAGTGGTGGCGTACTTATATAGAGCAGTTAGTGAGGGTACAAGGTCCGAAACGTATTTTTTATAAAAGGAATTTGTGAAGCCATCAGGGCCCGGGGCTTTCTCCGATGGAAGGGACTTAATGACCGAGATTATTTCCTCTGAGTCCCAGGGTTTATTAAGGGATTCTAACTGATCCGGGGTCAGCTGAGGAAACCGTAAATCTGCCAGAAAAGAAGATATCAAAGCGGGGGTTGGTTGAATAGTAGCAGTGTCTGAGGCTAGATTATACAAATTGTCGTAAAACTTAGCGAAAGCGTTCGCTATATCAGCCGGATTCAGCAATTTCTTAGTTTCTGGGCCAGAAATTTGCCTGATTGTTGCCTAAGGAGTAGTATTTCTGCTGGAGTTTGGGATATGCTCGCTGCATACGTTGTAGAAACATTTTCTGAAGCTGATTCCTAAGGGATATAATTTCCCGTTCCAAACGACGGGAGGGTTGTGCCCTGTTAAGGGACTCTGCCTGTAATAACTGAGTTTCCAACGCTTCTTGTAAACTCAAAAATTGCCGTTTCAACCTAGCCCCCGTTTGAATAATTGTTCCCCGTAACACTGCTTTCAACGCACACCAGTGTATCGGAATGGATGTATCCAATGGAGAATTTGTAGCGAGATATGTGGATAGGGAGTCAGCGATAGCTGAGGACGCTTCTGGGGACTGTAGGATATAGTCTGGCAGTCTCCACGTCCTATGTGTAAACTGGGGCTGGGTGCTCTTCCATGTCCACGTCACTGCTGCATGATCCGACCAGGAAATTGGGATAATAAGGGATCTATGTGTAAGTTGTAAGGACCATTTATCCACCAAGATCAGGTCAATACGGGAGTACGTGTTGTGGACATGGGAAAAAAAGTGTAGTCTTTAACCGAAGGGGAATATACACGCCATACGTCGTAGAGGTCATATTCTGCTAATAAGCGGGCTGAGGTAGACTGGGAACGCGGCCCTCTCTGGGTCCTTATAGAGGGGTATGTTTTATCTAATGTCTCATCAGGGACTAGGTTGAAATCCCCCATCACTATTAATCCGCCTGTCCGTATCTTGTGGATAATAGAGAATAACTTGCGAAGGAAAGGCAGTTGGTTAGTATTTGGAGCATACAAGGAAACCAGTGTGACCTCAACATCCTCCAATTTCCCTACTAGTATCAGGTATCTGCCCTCCTTGTCTGAATACTGAGAGACTAGGTCAAATTGCACAGAGTTATGGAAAAGGATCGCAACCCCATTTTCCTTAGAAGAATTATTAGCAAAATAGGCCAGTGGATATCGGGAGTTTCGAAGGGACGGTGGAGCAGAAGCCATGAAATGTGTTTCTTGGAGGGCAACAACTTTAGCTTTTTCCTTGTAGAGAGTGTCTAGGGCTTGGCGTCTTTTACAGGGGGAATTCAGACCATTAACATTTAATGAAAAGAATTTAACCATTGGTATATCCAAAGAAGAGTCATTGAGAAACTACGTGACCTAACCAACGGGTGGACTTCCATGAAGGGAGCAACGTTTGGGGGAGGGGGGAGGGAGGGGGGCAAAAAAGAGAAAGCGAGAAAAACAGTAGAGAGAGAAGAAAAAAAAACCCCTGTTAACAGGGCCACAGTGTTTGCCACAAAAATACCACAGTGGCAAAACAAGAACCATTGGGGGGTTAGTTCGAATGGGTCTCACATAAGCCCTCTAGAGGTTCAGCCCCCCAGTACACTTACACCTAAAAGATAAGATCGGAAATATTATCTAAACTTCAACAAATTTGTCACACATATCTACGAAACATGCAGTACTAAATGTTATATCTGAAAACATATCAACGAGGTAAACGGACATTATCTCACGTTAAAAGGAAAACATATTTAGCATAACAGCAAAAAGGAAGAGCTAAATCAAGGTGTACTGGAAGTCCCAATAAACATGCGAGTCCATACTTAACCCTACTTAACCTACTTAACCATACTTAACCCGCTCTATCTTCAAATACGAATCCAAGAGCATCAGAGCAAAAACACTCTAAACATCAGAACTGCAATTCAATTCAGGTATCCGACACCGGAGCAGGTGCTGCTGCCTTTGGCTGTGCAATTGAAATGTCCCAGTCGTCGAGTAGCTTCACTCCAGCTTCATAGGAAGAGACGATGTAGGAAGAAGATTCATAGCTAATGATCAACTTGACTGGGAAACCCCACTTATACAGGATGTCGTTATCTCTTAGAGCCAGAGTGATCGGGCGCAATGCACGCCGTTTATCCAGGGTAAATTGGGAAAGATCCGGATATATCTGCAGACCGCCCAGAACGTCAGAGTACTCCGCCTGTCTGGCGGCTCTAAGAATGTCCTCCTTGGCGTGAAAGAAATGGACTCTTAATAAGACATCTCTCGGGAAGCTGGAGGAATAACCGCTTTTTGGTTTAGGCAGTCGATGAATCCGGTCTTTCAGCAAATCTCGAGCAGAGGCTGTTGGAAGAAGATTCTGAAATAATTTAGTGACATATCCCCGCAATTCAGACGGAGCGACAGTCGGGTATACCACGAATTTTGAGGTTGTTTCTCCTCGATCTGTCCTCCAGGTCCGCCATCTTTTCACGCATCGTAATGACATCATTTTGTAGTTCAGAGTGGGATACCAGAAGATCGTTATGTGAAGCAACCAGTTCCTGCATTTTCTCTTAAAGATGTTCGGTCCGCCCCGCTATGCCACTAAGATCAGCCCTAAGCGTTTGGATTGAAGAATCTACCCCTGATAAGATATCTGAGCGAAACGCTGAAAACATCTTAAGCATCGTTTGAGTGGTAAGGGGCGCTTGGGGGTCTAGATTCATATCCAGGTAAAATGAAGGCTGGGGAGCTGAAGATTTCGGCAAGGACATGGGTGGCCTGGTGTTTGCAGGTGATGCAGAGGTGGAGGGACGGGAAGCGTTGGAAGCTTTAGGGAACTGTATAGGTGCAGGCTTCCTGGGGGTCTTCCCCCCTTTCTTTGGAGGCATAATGATAAAACAGGGCTTCCCAGGAGATCAATTGAATATGAAGACAGAGCAGGGCGATTATGGTCGTCAAAGCTGTATGGTTATTGCATAGGTAAGCTGAACTGCGCGCAAAGAGTCAGAGAAAAAAAAATTTCTTCAGAGCTGGAGACCCATTTAGAAACACTTTCAGTGGCAGGAAAGAAATGCAGCCATTTCTAGTGCAATTTAAGCTTCCATCTGCCCTGCGGGCACACTATGGGCAAGTAGAGAGGACTGCGCTATGCACAGATATGGATCGACAACCAGAGGCGTTGGTGGGAAGCGGTGCTCTGTTAAAGAAAGAGGAGCCGACCCCTCTCCATAATAGCGATTCCAGCGCAGGGACACCGGCACTGCTTTACATCCGCTCCCAATCTCTTTCAGTCGGGCACAGGCTTAGCTCCCCACTTCAACCATTCCCCCCCCCCCCTTCCCCCAAAGAACCTTGATACAGGGGTGCTGCAGGTGAAGACGCTGGGGTGTATCAGGCAGTCTCCTCGTCGTTATCCCACCCGCAGCTACTGCAGAGTCACCAGACAGTACAGGAGCTGGGAGGGTGGCAGATTGGAGGGCTGCAGCAATTCCCCCGGAGACCAAACACTGTTGGAGGAGTGCAGCTGGTCTTGGGATGGCTGAGAGAGACGAAGTGGGGTCCAGCGGGCACGTTTAGAGCACACAGTCAGTATAAAAGTAGGGAAAGGGCTATGGCTGGTGCAGACCACCTCCCCATATTTCTATGTAAATGGGCTCCAGGTGTCAGAGGATAGGGCCTAGAAGGTGGTGGGTCCCAGCCACGGTCCAGCCAGCAGCCGGGGCACCCCACCGTTACCTCTATTTACAGGCAGATGCAGTGGCACCTCAGGCTCCGAATCCAATATGGCCGCTGGGGAAGCTGGAGTGTCTGAAGCCCAGTGCCATACAGGCACCGAAAACTGGGCTCTCCGGGTGGTAGAGGATGGGAGACAGGCGGCGGTGGATGTAAGGAGCGGGAGGGAGCGCTTCCCGGCCAGCTCCTGGAGTATCGGGCCCGATCGCGGGCCTCTGAAGGTATGCGCCGGCTGCCGCCGTCACCACACTCCCCGGCTCGGCGGGCGGAAGTAGGCCGCGGCACGGACCCGCTGCACGGAGTCCGCAGATCAGCCCCAGCAGCACTTCAGTCACACACGGAGGGCTAATAGCGGCGGGACGAGGCACCCAGGGGAGCTTCACTGAAGCGGGTCACAGTCGGGCCTCCGGTCCGGGGGGGGAGCCCAAACTTTAGTCCCCGGCTGCACAGGGAGGGAAGGCCACAACCTGCAGGGACCCTTAGAAGAGTCCCCCGCCTCCGTGACCAGGTACCCTCGGTTCCAGGTGTAGCTGGACACTCTCAGATGGCAATGGAGGGAGTATAGGGCTTCTCAGAGCAGAGCTTTATAAAAATTTTAACCGGTCGAGGTAATCTTATAGTGCAAGTGCTGAATTAGCAGGAAGCAAAGGAATTCCATGGACGGGATTGCCATTCCGTCACGAATGTCTGAAAATTTAAGAAAATTAGTATCAGTGGTAATATCATTAAGGTAATATATGTTTTCTAAAAGCCAGGTGGTAAAGGAGGAATTACATAAGCCTGGGGGAAAAGCAATATTATGAAATAGCAGAATCAGAGGCGATGGATTTGAGGTAAGGTTTAAGCGTTTAATACCAAAATACCAGACAGCCAGTGAATAGAAGACTATTCCCAAGGGGGATGAATCCTGGAGAGCCATAACAAAGAAGACATTGTGGCTAGTCCCAGTTCTTCTGCCTCAATATTCGTCCAGATAGAGCTGCACGGTGCAATAGTATTTTCTAAAGTCAGGGTTACCCAAACCACCCCTCTAGAAGGTCGCTGAGGCAATTTAAGTCTAATCCGTGACCATTTTTTTGTTTCATATGAAATGGGAAGTTTGATTTGCATGCAGATGCCCTGTGCAGTGTTGTAGCAGCATTGGGGTGGCGCAGTCCTGACAACACAGGCATGTCTGGACTGTTTGCAGGGTGGGCTGCGTAAGCAGAGGGCTACCCTAAACATGCAAAAGCAGCGCCGCCGTGCAATGCTTTCACATGTACTGGACCCAGCATGCAGGGTGGACTTGCCCTGTGCTGGGTGTTCCCCCACATGTTAGTTTTGAGAATAAAGATGGCTTTCAGACAGGAGAGATAGAAGAGATTGAGCTGGAACCACAAGAGAGATTAAAACATTATCGAAGTACAACCCAATTTTGTGTTCTGAAGGACCTGTATGAATCACATAGATGGCCTTATTACAAAGGATGCAAAAAGGAAGAAAAAGGCGCATATAAACCACAGACTACCTCTGTCTGTTGTCTAATTAGCTGCTCCCAAGATTCAGGGTATTAGCGACCCTGTATGATACAAAAATTACAAGAAAAGAAATGGGAGCGCAAAAAGACAAACCTAATTATTGGAAATGATTAGTGAATTAAAAATATTTATTTATGTGACACACAATATAAATCAAACAGACTGCTCCTAACTGTTTATAGGCACATCTGCCACAATTAATATACAATTAATTACAATCAAATGGGATCCTTGAGATAAATATCAATTAAAAAAGAAGAAGAAATAAAGTGAATTGATATAAAGTAGATACAATAGTATAGTATAAATTAAAATAAAAAATAGAAAATAGAATAAAGTCCTCTTGATGTATCAAAGTCTCTCTGAAATGATGGTACCGTTGGTGGTACTGATATTTATCAGGTGACCTTAATGATATACTTCTGTGTTGATGGGTAGAAGTAACAAGTGCACTTGTATTTCAAAACGGGGAAAATGAAATTAATATAAGATTTATCTTCCTCTTATACTTAATAAAGATTAAACTGTGTCCAATGGTTAAAAAACTCACATGGATCTTGAAACATTGTATTCATCTGAAAACCAGCATTATAAAGCCAGGGCCAGCCTGTATAGGATCTTGTCCCGTGCTACTTTGTAGATGCCGCAGAGAGCCGCTTTCTTGATCCAAAGGCAGGCGGTACTTGTGTGGTCCGTAAAACCGCTGGATATACAATTTGTGCTGCGGCTAGCCGTCCTCCAGACCGCCCGACACTTAACACCCGTATGGGCCGCGGACCGCCCAGCAGAATGGATCCGTTGGTGTCCACCCGTTCCCGGACCACCGGGCAGGCAGCTCTTAGATGATCAGTGCCTGCTGGTGGATAATAGGTAACACAGCTCAGCTATTCTCGGTCCGCCAGACAAGCGGCACCGGGATGATACGTGTGTCGCTTCATTCCTCTGAAGAAACGACCAGTTACTACGGTCGAGAAACGCGTCAGGAGCTTTTTAATTCATACTACTGATACTACAGACTGCTTTATTCCCATTGGAGCCACCTGCACAAGCTTCCCTGCTATACGGAAAGCCGCGGCATTTAACAACAGATTGTCCGTCATCACAGTGAAACACGTATCTGGCGGATACAGAGTATACAACAAATCCAATCCAAAAACCATCAAGAAACCTTATCAAATCATGCCAGAAAACAGAATATTGGACAATGGTACTTAGCATACTATATATGTCAGGAATGATGGTGACAGAATATCCAAAATCCAACATCCATCTGACAAGAAATAAGCAGTTAATCAGTATAGCAAAACCTAAGACTATAAAAAATAATGGAGGCCCATAATCACGTTATGGCCTCTAGGGGTCAAAGTGCCTAATCTAAAGAACCAACAGGCATCAAGACTTAACAATTTGAGTGGATCTATAGCCACCTCTAACAGAAGCTGGTACTTGGTACATTGTGCTTCTCCTGCAAGAAGTGACGAGCCACTGGTTGGTCACTGTGACTTTTTGTAAATGTATCTCGGATGACCTAGCAATGCAAGACCATACTCTCTTTAAACTGGTTGTCGGTTTTACCAACGTAGCTCAGGCCACAAGGTCAAGTAATGAGATAAACCACAAATGTAGAATTACAACTGAAACTGTGTTCATGTAAATATTTCTTGCCACTCAGAGTCCCCCACCACTAACTATCGAAATGTCAGATAGTTCAAACATTTAAAAAAAACCTTCATCTGAGAACAAGTTCTAATGGGCCTTTCTTGCCCTAGATTTGTAACATCCATCTTCATGAGGTACATGCATACAGTATATTCTTACCCATGGATTAGCAGGGCATGATGTCAATCTCTTGTAATTTCAAATCATTATCATATTTTACAATCGTCCATAAACCCTTAACTGAAGATGTGATCTACGTGCTAGCAGGATTAAAATGGTTAATCCGAGGCATGTGGTTAGACTTTGGATTGCATCACGTGGCAGTGCCATCACTTTGGTTTTCAAAGCTAGTAGATCATTACATTTTAACACCTGGCAACAAATTTCTTTATCATCAAATCTGTTTCAGCTTCCACCACCTCATCTTCATTACAGATGCGTCTAGCACCTAAAAATTGCGAGTAGGGCAGGACAAATTTTAAAGGTTTTGGGTGAAAGCTACTGTTATGAAGGAAAGTATTTCTATCAGTACATTTATTGAAAAAGTCAGTAATAAATCTATTATGTCTCAGAAAAGAGGTAAACTCATCTCTCGATCCCGTCCATATCAAAAGCTGGTCATCTCAATATATCTAGTAAAAACAAAATATTTTCTCAAAAATCTCAGGCCTAGATAAAAAAAAATTCCTATTCGGCTACAGAAATACAGACAATGGACCCCATCGCACAGCCTGACACCTGTAGATAAAAGCCGCTATCAAAATGACAAGAGATTTTTGTGTAGCATTGACATATCAAGTTTATGCACTATTATTCCAAAGAGCGATGGTTTGCACGTTACTGACTGAAGATAACCGATTATACACTGGTCCCAAAGTAGGGGTGGTAGTGAAATTGTTGAATTTGGTTCTTACTCGTAACTTTTTTTTATATCTTCTTACAATGGCACCTGTCAAGGGCTTGGATATATATGAGTCAGTTATTGAAGTTGATCTGTTGGAAGCAGGAAATATAGGCAGGTTTATGGATCTGAGCAAATTGTGATGGCTAGATGATGTCTCCAAAATGGCAGGTCTTGTGAGGTGCTCCCGGTATGCAGTGGTTAGTACCTACCAAAAGTGGTCCAAAGGCTCACTGATGCACGTGATGAGATATATGCTAGCCCATCTGGTCTGATGACACAGAAAAGCTAATGTAGCACAAGTTGCTGAAAAACTTAATGCTGGCTATGATACAAAGGTGTAAGGACACACAGTGCACCAGAGCATGCTGTGTATGGGGCTGCATAGTACCATCTGCATTGCTTGCAGACCGAGTACACCCCTTTATTGCAATAGTATATCCTGATAGCAGTGATCTCTTAGCAGGATAATGCATCCTGTCACACTGCAAAAAAACGTTCAGGAATGGTTTGAGGTACATGACAATGGGCCGGATGTAATGGATTGCGAGACGGACGGAGCCTCAAGACTCCGGCCGAACTCATACGTTTTTTTAAAGCAGCAAACGTTTACAATGCAAAACCACTCACAGCATATTCTTATAGTCAAAAATACAAGTCAGGCCCAGTCTGGTTTCTCAACGTTTTCAATTTCATACTCCTGATGAAAATTTCGGAAATGAAATTTAAACGTTGAGAAATCAGACTGGGCCTGACTTGTATTTTTGACTATAACAATTAGAGATGTGCACTTGAAATTTTTCGGGTTTTGTGTTTTGGTTTTGGGTTCGGTTCCGCGGCCGTGTTTTGGGTTCGACCGCGTTTTGGCAAAACCTCACCGAATTTTTTTTGTCGGATTCGGGTGTGTTTTGGATTCGGGTGTTTTTTTCAAAAAACACTAAAAAACAGCTTAAATCATAGAATTTGGGGGTCATTTTGACCCCAAAGTATTATTAACCTCAAAAACCATAATTTCCACTCATTTTCAGTCTATTCTGAATACCTCACATCTCACAATATTATTTTTAGTCCTAAAATTTGCACCGAGGTCGCTGGATGACTAAGCTAAGCGACCCTAGTGGCCGACACAAACACCTGGCCCATCTAGGAGTGGCACTGCAGTGTCACGCAGGATGGCCCTTCCAAAAAACACTCCCCAAACAGCACATGACGCAAAGAAAAAAAGAGGCGCAATGAGGTAGCTGTGTGAGTAAGATAAGCGACCCTAGTGGCCGACACAAACACCTGGCCCATCTAGGAGTGGCACTGCAGTGTCACGCAGGATGGCCCTTCCAAAAAACACTCCCCAAACAGCACATGACGCAAAGAAAAAAAGAGGCGCAATGAGGTAGCTGTGTGAGTAAGATAAGCGACCCTAGTGGCCGACACAAACACCTGGCCCATCTAGGAGTGGCACTGCAGTGTCACGCAGGATGGCCCTTCCAAAAAACACTCCCCAAACAGCACATGACGCAAAGAAAAAAAGAGGCGCAATGAGGTAGCTGTGTGAGTAAGATAAGCGACCCTAGTGGCCGACACAAACACCTGGCCCATCTAGGAGTGGCACTGCAGTGTCACGCAGGATGGCCCTTCCAAAAAACACTCCCCAAACAGCACATGACGCAAAGAAAAAAAGAGGCGCAATGAGGTAGCTGTGTGAGTAAGATAAGCGACCCTAGTGGCCGACACAAACACCTGGCCCATCTAGGAGTGGCACTGCAGTGTCACGCAGGATGGCCCTTCCAAAAAACACTCCCCAAACAGCACATGACGCAAAGAAAAAAAGAGGCGCAATGAGGTAGCTGTGTGAGTAAGATAAGCGACCCTAGTGGCCGACACAAACACCTGGCCCATCTAGGAGTGGCACTGCAGTGTCACGCAGGATGGCCCTTCCAAAAAACACTCCCCAAACAGCACATGACGCAAAGAAAAAAAGAGGCGCAATGAGGTAGCTGTGTGAGTAAGCTAAGCGACCCTAGTGGCCGACACAAACACCTGGCCCATCTAGGAGTGGCACTGCAGTGTCACGCAGGATGGCCCTTCCAAAAAACACTCCCCAAACAGCACATGACGCAAAGAAAAAAAGAGGCGCAATGAGGTAGCTGTGTGAGTAAGCTAAGCGACCCTAGTGGCCGACACAAACACCTGGCCCATCTAGGAGTGGCACTGCAGTGTCACGCAGGATGGCCCTTCCAAAAAACACTCCCCAAACAGCACATGACGCAAAGAAGAAAAAAAGAGGCGCAATGAGGTAGCTGTGTGAGTAAGCTAAGCGACCCTAGTGGCCGACACAAACACCTGGCCTATCTAGGAGTGGCACTGCAGTGTCACGCAGGATGGCCCTTCCAAAAAACACTCCCCAAACAGCACATGACGCAAAGAAGAAAAAAAAAGAGGCGCAATGAGGTAGCTGTGTGAGTAAGCTAAGCGACCCTAGTGGCCGACACAAACACCTGGCCCATCTAGGAGTGGCACTGCAGTGTCACGCAGGATGGCCCTTCCAAAAAACACTCCCCAAACAGCACATGATGCAAAGAAAAAAAGAGGCGCAATGAGGTAGCTGTGTGAGTAAGCTAAGCGACCCTAGTGGCCGACACAAACACCTGGCCCATCTAGGAGTGGCACTGCAGTGTCACGCAGGATGGCCCTTCCAAAAAACACTCCCCAAACAGCACATGACGCAAAGAAGAAAAAAAGAGGCGCAATGAGGTAGCTGTGTGAGTAAGCTAAGCGACCCTAGTGGCCGACACAAACACCTGGCCTATCTAGGAGTGGCACTGCAGTGTCACGCAGGATGGCCCTTCCAAAAAACACTCCCCAAACAGCACATGACGCAAAGAAGAAAAAAAAAGAGGCGCAATGAGGTAGCTGTGTGAGTAAGCTAAGCGACCCTAGTGGCCGACACAAACACCTGGCCCATCTAGGAGTGGCACTGCAGTGTCACGCAGGATGGCCCTTCCAAAAAACACTCCCCAAACAGCACATGACGCAAAGAAGAAAAAAAGAGGCGCAATGAGGTAGCTGTGTGAGTAAGCTAAGCGACCCTAGTGGCCGACACAAACACCTGGCCCATCTAGAAGTGGCACTGCAGTGTCACGCAGGATGGCCCTTCCAAAAAACACTCCCCAAACAGCACATGACGCAAAGAAAAAAAGAGGCGCAATGAGGTAGCTGTGTGAGTAAGCTAAGCGACCCTAGTGGCCGACACAAACACCTGGCCCATTCAGGAGTGGCACTGCAGTGTCACGCAGGATGGCCCTTCCAAAAAACACTCCCCAAACAGCACATGACGCAAAGAAAAAAAGAGGCGCAATGAGGTAGCTGTGTGAGTAAGCTAAGCGACCCTAGTGGCCGACACAAACACCTGGCCCATCTAGGAGTGGCACTGCAGTGTCACGCAGGATGGCCCTTCCAAAAAACACTCCCCAAACAGCACATGACGCAAAGAAGAAAAAAAGAGGCGCAATGAGGTAGCTGTGTGAGTAAGCTAAGCGACCCTAGTGGCCGACACAAACACCTGGCCCATCTAGGAGTGGCACTGCAGTGTCACGCAGGATGGCCCTTCCAAAAAACACTCCCCAAACAGCACATGACGCAAATAAAAATGAAAGAAAAAAGAGGTGCAAGATGGAATTGTCCTTGGGCCCTCCCACCCACCCTTATGTTGTATAAACAGGACATGCACACTTTAACCAACCCATCATTTCAGTGACAGGGTCTGCCACACGACTGTGACTGAAATGACGGGTTGGTTTGGACCCCCACCGAAAAAGAAGCAATTAATCTCTCCTTGCACAAACTGGCTCTACAGAGGCAAGATGTCCACCTCATCATCATCCTCCGATATATCACCGTGTACATCCCGCTCCTCACAGATTATCAATTCGTCCCCACTGGAATCCACCATCTCAGCTCCCTGTGTACTTTGTGGAGGCAATTGCTGCTGGTCAATGTCTCCACGGAGGAATTGATTATAATTCATTTTAATGAACATCATCTTCTCCACATTTTCTGGAAGTAACCTCGTACGCCGATTGCTGACAAGGTGAGCGGCGGCACTAAACACTCTTTCGGAGTACACACTTGTGGGAGGGCAACTTAGGTAGAATAAAGCCAGTTTGTGCAAGGGCCTCCAAATTGCCTCTTTTTCCTGCCAGTATAAGTACGGACTGTGTGACGTGCCTACTTGGATGCGGTCACTCATATAATCCTCCACCATTCTTTCAATGGTGAGAGAATCATATGCAGTGACAGTAGACGACATGTCCGTAATCGTTGTCAGGTCCTTCAGTCCGGACCAGATGTCAGCATCAGCAGTCGCTCCAGACTGCCCTGCATCACCGCCAGCGGGTGGGCTCGGAATTCTGAGCCTTTTCCTCGCACCCCCAGTTGCGGGAGAATGTGAAGGAGGAGATGTTGACAGGTCGCGTTCCGCTTGACTTGACAATTTTGTCACCAGCAGGTCTTTGAACCCCAGCAGACTTGTGTCTGCCGGAAAGAGAGATCCAAGGTAGGTTTTAAATCTAGGATCGAGCACGGTGGCCAAAATGTAGTGCTCTGATTTCAACAGATTGACCACCCGTGAATCCTTGTTAAGCGAATTAAGGGCTCCATCCACAAGTCCCACATGCCTAGCGGAATCGCTCCCTTTTAGCTCCTCCTTCAATGCCTCCAGCTTCTTCTGCAAAAGCCTGATGAGGGGAATGACCTGACTCAGGCTGGCAGTGTCTGAACTGACTTCACGTGTGGCAAGTTCAAAAGGTTGCAGAACCTTGCACAACGTTGAAATCATTCTCTACTGCGCTTGAGACAGGTACATTCCACCTCCTATATCGTGCTCAATTGTATAGGCTTGAATGGCCTTTTGCTGCTCCTCCAACATCTGAAGCATATATAGGGTTGAATTCCACCTCGTTACCACCTCTTGCTTCAGATGATGGCAGGGCAGGTTCAGGCGTTTTTGGTGGTGCTCCAGTCTTCTGTACGTGGTGCCTGTACGCCGAAAGTGTCCCGCAATTCTTCTGGCCACCGACAGCATCTCTTGCACGCCCCTGTCGTTTTTTAAAAAATTCTGCACCACCAAATTCAAGGTATGTGCAAAACATGGGACGTGCTGGAATTTGCCCATATTTAATGCACACACAATATTGCTGGCGTTGTCCGATGCCACAAATCCACAGGAGAGTCCAATTGGGGTAAGCCATTCCGCGGTGATCTTCCTCAGTTGCTGTAAGAGGTTTTCAGCTGTGTGCGTATTCTGGAAACCGGTGATACAAAGCGTAGCCTGCCTAGGAAAGAGTTGGCGTTTGCGAGATGCTGCTACTGGTGCCGCCGCTGCTGTTCTTGCGGCGGGAGTCCATACATCTACCCAGTGGGCTGTCACAGTCATATAGTCCTGACCCTGCCCTGCTCCACTTGTCCACATGTCCGTGGTTAAGTGGACATTGGGTACAACTGCATTTTTTAGGACACTGTGAGTCTTTTTCTGACGTCCGTGTACATTCTCGGTATCGCCTGCCTAGAGAAGTGGAACCTAGATGGTATTTGGTAACGGGGGCACACTACCTCAAGAAATTGTCTAGTTCCCTGTGAACTAACGGCGGATACCGGACGCACGTCCAACACCAACATAGTTGTCAAGGCCTCAGTTATCCGCTTTGCAACAGGATGACTGTTGTGATATTTCATCTTCCTCGCAAAGGACTGTTGGACAGTCAATTGCTTGGTGGAAGTAGTAAAAGTGGGCTTACGACTTCCCCTCTGGGATGACCATCGACTCCCAGCAGCAACAACAGCAGCGCCAGCAGCAGTAGGCGTTACACGCAAGGATGCATCGGAGGAATCCCAGGCAGGAGAGGACTCGTCAGAATTGCCAGTGACATGGCCTGCAGGACTATTGGCATTCCTGGGGAAGGAGGAAATTGACACTGAGGGAGTTGGTGGGGTGGTTTGCGTGAGCTTGGTTACAAGAGGAAGGGATTTACTGGTCAGTGGACTGCTTCCGCTGTCGCCCAAAGTTTTTGAACTTGTCACTGACTTATTATGAATGCGCTGCAGGTGACGTATAAGGGAGGATGTTCCGAGGTGGTTAACGTCCTTACCCCTACTTATTACAGCTTGACAAAGGCAACACACGGCTTGACAAATGTTGTCCGCATTTCTGTTGAAATACTTCCACACCGAAGAGCTGATTTTTTTGGTATTTTCACCAGGCATGTCAACGGCCATATTCCTCCCACGGACAACAGGTGTCTCCCCGGGTGCCTGACTTAAACAAACCACCTCACCATCAGAATCCTCCTTGTCAATTTCCTCCCCAGCGCCAGCAACACCCATATCCTCCTCATCCTGGTGTACTTCAACACTGACATCTTCAATCTGACTATCAGGAACTGGACTGCGGGTGCTCCTTCCAGCACTTGCAGGGGGCGTGCAAATGGTGGAAGGCGCATGCTCTTCACGTCCAGTGTTGGGAAGGTCAGGCATCGCAACCGACACAATTGGACTTTCCTTGTGGATTTGGGATTTCGAAGAACGCACAGTTCTTTGCGGTGCTTTTGCCAGCTTGAGTCTTTTCATTTTTCTAGCGAGAGGCTGAGTGCTTCCATCCTCATGTGAAGCTGAACCACTAGCCATGAACATAGGCCAGGGCCTCAGCCGTTCCTTGCCACTCCGTGTGGTAAATGGCATATTGGCAAGTTTACGCTTCTCCTCCGACAATTTTATTTTAGATTTTGTAGTCCTTTTTTTACTGATATTTGGTGTTTTGGATTTTACATGCTCTGTACTATGACATTGGGCATCGGCCTTGGCAGACGACGTTGCTGGCATTTCATCGTCTCGGCCATGACTAGTGGCAGCAGCTTCAGCACGAGGTGGAAGTGGATCTTGATCTTTCCCTAATTTTGGAACCTCAACATTTTTGTTCTCCATATTTTAATAGGCACAACTAAAAGGCACCTCAGGTAAACAATGGAGATGGATGGATACTAGTATACTTATGGATGGACGAGCGACTGCCGACACAGAGGTAGCTACAGCCGTGGACTACCGTACTGTTTCTGCTGCTAATATAGACTGGATGATAATGAGATGAAATTAATATATATATATATAATATCACTAGTACTGCAGCCGGACAGGTATATATATTTATTATGTAATGACTGATGACGGACCTGCTGGACACTGTCAGCTCAGCAGCATCGCAGACTGCTACAGTAAGCTACTATAGTAGTATGTATCAAGAAGAAAGAAAAAAAAAAACCACGGGTAGGTGGTATACAATTATGGATGGACGAGCGACTGCCGACACAGAGGTAGCTACAGCCGTGGACTACCGTACTGTGTCTGCTGCTAATATAGACTGGATGATAATGAGATGAAATTAATATATATATATATAATATCACTAGTACTGCAGCCGGACAGGTATATATATTTATTATGTAATGACTGATGACGGACCTGCTGGACACTGTCAGCTCAGCAGCACCGCAGACTGCTACAGTAAGCTACTATAGTAGTATGTATCAAGAAGAAAGAAAAAAAAAACCACGGGTAGGTGGTATACAATTATGGATGGACGAGCGACTGCCGACACAAAGGTAGCTACAGCCGTGGACTACCGTACTGTGTCTGCTGCTAATATAGACTGGATGATAATGAGATGAATTTAATATATATATATATAATATCACTAGTACTGCAGCCGGACAGGTATATATATTCATTATGTAATGACTGATGACGGACCTGCTGGACACTGTCAGCTCAGCAGCACCGCAGACTGCTACAGTAAGCTACTATAGTAGTATGTATCAAGAAGAAAAAGAAAAAAAAAAAACACGGGTAGGTGGTATACAATTATGGATGGACGAGCGACTGCCGACACAGAGGTAGCTACAGCCGTGGACTACCGTACTGTGTCTGCTGCTAATATAGACTGGATGATAATGAGATGAAATTAATATATATATATATATAATATCACTAGTACTGCAGCCGGACAGGTATATATATTTATTATGTAATGACTGATGACGGACCTGCTGGACACTGTCAGCTCAGCAGCACCGCAGACTGCTACAGTAAGCTACTATAGTAGTATGTATCAAGAAGAAAGAAAGAAAAGAAAAACACGGGTAGGTGGTATACAATTATGGATGGACGAGCGACTGCCGACACAGAGGTAGCTACAGCCGTGGACTACCGTACTGTGTCTGCTGCTAATATAGACTGGATGATAATGAGATGAAATTAATATATATATATAATATCACTAGTACTGCAGCCGGACAGGTATATATATTTATTATGTAATGACTGATGACGGACCTGCTGGACACTGTCAGCTCAGCAGCACCGCAGACTGCTACAGTAAGCTACTATAGTAGTATGTATCAAGAAGAAAGAAAAAAAAAAACCACGGGTAGGTGGTATACAATTATGGATGGACGAGCGACTGCCGACACAGAGGTAGCTACAGCCGTGGACTACCGTACTGTGTCTGCTGCTAATATAGACTGGATGATAATGAGATGAAATTAATATATATATATATATATATAATATCACTAGTACTGCAGCCGGACAGGTATATAAATTTATTATGTAATGACTGATGACGGACCTGCTGGACACTGTCAGCTCAGCAGCACCGCAGACTGCTACAGTAAGCTACTATAGTAGTATGTATCAAGAAGAAAGAAAAGAAAAAAAACACGGGTAGGTGGTATACAATTATATATATATTATATACAATTATATATATATATATATATATATATATATATATATATTAAACTGGTGGTGATTAATTAAACTGGTGGTCAGGTCACTGGTCACACTATCAGCAACTTGCAAGTAGTACTCCTAAGCAGACAATCACAATATATACTGGTGGTCAGTGTGGTCACAATGGCAGTGTGGCACTCTGGCAGCAAAAGTGTGCACTGTACGTTAAAATATGTACTCCTGCTCTCAGACTCTAACTGCTCCCCACTGTCTCCCCCACAAGTCAGATATACATTCACACTATCACTTCAGCAAGTAGTAGTACTCCTCCTAATGCTCCCCAAAATTACTAAAGTAAATACTGTGTCTCTCTCTACTCTAGTCTCACTCTCTTCTCTATAAACGGAGAGGACGCCAGCCACGTCCTCTCCCTATCAATCTCAATGCACGTGTGAAAATGGCGGCGACGCGCGGCTCCTTATATAGAATCCGAGTCTCGCGATAGAATCCGAGCCTCGCGAGAATCCGACAGCGGGATGATGACGTTCGGGCGCGCTCGGGTTAACCGAGCAAGGCGGGAAGATCCGAGTCGCTCGGACCCGTGTAAAAAAACCTGAAGTTCGGGCGGGTTCGGATTCCGAGGAACCGAACCCGCTCATCTCTAATAACAATATGCTGTGAGTGCCGCCATTTCCACTGATATATGTATGTATGTATGTACATATATATATATATATATATATATATATATATATACACACATATATATATATATATATATATATATTCAATATTCTGTTGGGAAGCACTCACCAGACTTGCTTGTAGATAAAATACTTTTTAATGGTAACTCACATAACCAAACACAGAGGTCGACGTTTCGGTCCTGGCATGGACTTTTTTCAAGACCAAGTCATACAGTCACTGGGATCCCATGCCTGCCAGGACCGATAACGTCGACCTCTGTGTTTTGTTATGTGAGTTACCATTAAAAAGTATTTTATCTACATGCAAGTCTGGTGAGTGCTTCCCAACAGAATATTGAATATAATGGAGGCCGTGTCTTAATCACACTGTTCTCTGGATAACAATGCACCCCAGCTGTTGACCACGCATGACTATTGCGAGTGCAGCTTTCTTCATGTACTATATATATATATATATATATTGCGGCAGGAGAGGTACTTTGCCACCTGTAAGCTACACACAGGGTCCTGGGGGTGGATGGGAAGTGTGTATGGACCGGGTTCCCATCCATTTGGCCCAGACCAGGTCTTATAGCCTTCTTAGCCCAAGAAGCTGCTTCATCAGCCAGCACCTGGGTGCTGGGTTTAAGCAGAGTCTCTCCTATGAGTCAGGGCTCCTGAAGGCAGTTAGTGTCCAGGTGATAGGCCTGCTAGGGACAATGGGATCCGGAGGGCTGGGCCACTAGTGTCAGGATGCTGGAACCTGAACGGTTCCTTATTAAGTAAGAGGGAGTGAGGCAGGGCCTAACCTCCCTGGTAGTTTATACTAAAGACAGTGATCTTTGTTTTATGTGTATCTTTGTTTTTGAGCTACCTGAATAAAAGGTTTTTGTTGTTTTTGCACAAGCCTGGAGTCGGTCGTTGGTGGAATTTTTGAAGCAGACTCCTGTAAAAAAAAAATATAAAAAAAAAAAAAAAATATATATATATATATACACACAGAGAGAAAACCACAGCACTAGCCACCCCAGAAGCGGGGTACAGCTATGCACTTACCACTCACAGGGTGGGGTGCACGTAACACAGCACTCTCCACCACAAAAGCGGGGTACACAGCTGTACTTACCACTCACAGGGCAGGGTGCATGTAGCCCATGACCACAGCTCAAATAAATACAAACATATATATATATATATATATATATATTGATATATATATTGATATATATATATATATCAAAATGGGCAAGAAGACTACAGTCACAGATCCTACTTGCATTTGCTTATGTGCATCAGGTCACTCCATTTCATTATGTCAGGTCGATCTGTGGCATCAAGTAGTTTATTTATTTATACATAATCATCAGATCATTTTAGAATACAAGCCCTTACTTTCACCATGACAATTTACCTTTTCATACTGACACCTTGTGCATTGTCAGAATAACTTTTGTTATCACTTTGGTGGTCATTAGAAAGGCATAATAAAAATAATGAAAAAAGGGTGTGTGCTCTCTCTGCAATGGCGCTGGTCTCTCTTATGGTCACCTATGTATGTGCATAATACCCAGGTGTGAAAGTGTATGTTGAAACACACTGGTATGGTAAATAAAATGAAATTTAATACAATACTAACACATACCTCCCAACTTTTCCCCACTGTAAAGAGGGACACACGTGCGGCGAAGCCGCGCGCGTGCTCCCGGAAAGGGGGCGTGGCCTACGGAAAGGGGGCATGGCTTCGCGGGAGGACCCGCGATCGCGAGCCACGCCCCCGTTTTCGTCACTGAAGGGGCATGCCCAGCGCTCTGTGAGCTGCTGGCATGCCCCCTCTCCCTCTGTCTCCAATGAATAGGTGCTGTGCGCATGCGCACAGCGTCTATTCACCGCTGCTCTGCTAAGCAGGGCAGCGAGAGTCAGAGACTCCCATCTGCCCCCCCCCCCACCCACCGCGGGACACTGCGGCCCGCGGGTGGGACAGCGGGACAGTCCCCAAAAAATGGGACTGTCCCGCGAAAATCGGGACAGTTGGGAGGTATGCTAACATGCAATGTCTAAAAACAAGCAATACATAAAAAAACACACAAGTGGACCGGGAACAGGCCATGGGGGGAATGTGATCCTACCGATGCAGGTGGAGGAGCCGCAGGTGTCAAAATAAAGGCAGGGTACCCCGGGAAATACCCTGCTGGTGGCTCCTCTGATCGAATTCCCTTCCAGGCAATCAGGAAAACAGTCTGCCAAACTTCCAGGGGGTGGTCAGCGCCACAAGGTATACAAGGAGATACCTTGTGGCGCTGACCACCCCCTGGACGTTTGGCAGACTGTTTTCCTGATTGCCTGGAAGGGAATTCGATCAGAGGAGCCACCAGCAGGGTATTTCCCGGGGTACCCTGCCTTTATTTTGACACCTGCGGCTCCTCCACCTGCATCGGTAGGATCACATTCCCCCCATGGCCTGTTCCCGGTCCACTTGTGTGTTTTTTTATGTATTGCTTGTTTTTAGACATTGCCTGTTGGTATTGTATTAAATTCCATTTTATTTACCATACCAGTGTGTTTCAACATACACTTTCACACCTGGGTATTATGCACATACATAGGTGACCATAAGAGAGACCAGCGCCATTGTAGAGAGAGCACACCCCCTTTTTTCATTTTGCACTTTTGTACTGAGCCCTTAGGGAGCTCTGGCACTCTCCACACGGCCAGCTGTCTCAGTCCTATACAGCGCAGACTTGCTACCCCCGCCCTCCAGTTTGCACATAATAAAAATAATGCAGTCCCTAATCTAAGTTATAATTATACCCACCGTGCTATAGCTCCGCCGACATTATGCACAGCTCCGCCTCCCTCAGTAGGGAGGGGGCGCCAGTCCCTTATCTTGCCAGGGGCGCTCAAGAACCTAGATACACCCCTGAAACCATGCACACCATGTGGACGCCTACACTGGAGGCAAGACTACTCACTTCACCGGCGGTGCACTATGATGACATAATACTAGATGAATCATAAAGTATGTGCCCATTACCAAGGATACGCCTACACCGGGGACAAGACTACTCACCGGAGGCAAGACTACTCACCTCACTGGCGGCGCACTATGATGACATAATACTAGATGAATCATAAAGTATGTGCCCATTACCAATGATACACATAAACATAGCTCATCACAGGGCTGTAATATGTGAACCCTAGCGTTATGTACACATATATACACACAACATAAATATGTTACAAATGTATCATGCAAAATTGAAAACTCATATGTTAGGCTGCCAGTAACTGTCAGCATACATATCAACATAGCGTATGCAACACAGACACAAGCACATAAAAGATCTGTACATTAGACAGCATGTAATTGAATTTATAAACTAAGGGGTACATTTACGAAGCAGTGATAAGAGCAGAGAAGTGAGCCAGTGGAGATATTTCCCCATGAACCAATCAGCAGCTCTGTATCATTTTATAGTATGCAAATTATAGATGTTACTTCCGTGCTGATTGGTTGATGGGGAATTATCTCCACTGACTCACTTCACCGCTCTTATCACTGCTTAGTAAATGTACCCCTAAATACCTGAATGCTCACAAATGATTAATCTCAAGAAAAATATGTCTATATGGTAAAATCTGCATGAAATAGGGTGCAGTAAAAGCTAAACAATAGCTAATGCACATGACAGCTTAATCTCTCAAATGAGGATAAAAATATATAGACTCTGCTAAATGTAATATCTACCACAGCCATTGATGTATACATAACAGATGATATACTGCAAGATGAAAACAACTATCGCAAATAATGCTGGTGAAGTAATGTCACCAGATATGTTAAATACAAGGTAATATGAAATTAGACAACCACAAATATTTATTAAGCCCCTGTGGGGCTAGGGTGCCCAACCTAAAGATTCATTTAGTTTCACATTGAAGCAAACGCAAAGCACGATTCCCACCTCTAATAAAGGGGGGAATGAGGTCTATCATCCCAGATCACTGTGACAAAGGATGCAGGACTTTACAAAAATTGCCTAGCAACAGGCTGAGCACTGCTACCAGTGTACAGTGCCGCCTTAATTGCCGACCTATGAGCCGCCATGCGCTCCTTGAATGTGCGTTCGGTCTTACCT
Organism: Pseudophryne corroboree; assembly: GCF_028390025.1. Classification (NCBI taxonomy): domain Eukaryota; kingdom Metazoa; phylum Chordata; class Amphibia; order Anura; family Myobatrachidae; genus Pseudophryne; species Pseudophryne corroboree. The sequence continues at coordinate 486,202,404 of NC_086447.1, read as the reverse complement.
ACTGTATGTATGAAAGCCCACAGGGGCATATGATCTGATATACAGAGAATTTCGAATTGCATGTAAGTCTATTCCTAATAGAGTAACTTTAACCTGACCCGATATCAGGAAACTACAAGTGGTACATGTGCACCTATAACATCCTTTTTTCTTAGAAAGAAAACTAATTGTAGTGTTATTACTGAGTTGTCTAATGTCAGTTTTAACCAAGTGGTCTCTTAAATTACAACTACGTCTATAACTAGCAAGTAATCTAGTGTCTTGGATTTTAAGGTCACAATCACGTTGAATTATAGGCCATAATTTCTTAGACGTACTGTTGATGCTGTCGCTCACCACGCTATATTGTGTGACCCATGGGAAAATACCGGTAACTTTCTTGGGGGTACCCTTATGTAACAGCATCTGCCTATCCTGTTTGAGTGCTTTAGATTTGGCATCATAAGAAGTTTAGGGTCATAACCCTTTTGTAAAAATGTTTAAGGTGAGAACTACTTATTGTGTATTTGGGATGCGTTTTATTTCCTGGCTGTTGGGATTCCAGCGGCCAGGATACAGATGCTGGGATCCCAACAGTGGGTGAAATGCCAGCGGTCAGAATCCCGACAGCAGCCCGGTATTCCCCCACCGGGTGGTGGTCCACGCCGAGGGGGGCGAGCGCATCGAGTCGGCAAGGGGACTCACTGTGCTCGCTGCCAGGATTCTGGTCTCCTGACAGCCGGGATCCCATACTAAATTTGTGTATTATTTAGCCTGATGACAATGCACAAAATAAAGCACTGAAATGTTGCTGTTACTACATGCCGCCATTGTGGCTGGTTTTTACAAGTATTCGGAGTGCTGCACCGCCTGGTATCTGTATGTACTTATCTGTGTGCGGGCAGCCAACCGTTATTCCAATACAGCTGGAGAACTATAAATATATATATATATATATATACTGTATATTATATATATATATATATATATATACTGTATATTGCAATCCAGAAATCACTGTACTATACAAAAGAAACAGTAGCATACAAAACCTCTTTAAAAGTATCACACACACACACACAATACAGTATCACAGGATCTTTAGATCAACTCATGTAAAGCCAGCTCATAAAAATTATGTCATTACGTTGGAATATACACCTGTTTTGGTGCAAGCATGGGGTATCCGGACTCCAGGTCGACACCACTTAGGTCGACACCAATTGGTCGGTACACTTTGGGTCGACACCTGAAATAGGTCGACATGGAAAAAGGTCGACATGAATTTTTCACATTTATTTTCATTTTTAGAACTTTTTCATACTTTACGATCCACGTGGACTACAATTGGGAATGGTAACCTGTGCGGAGCGCAGCGGTGGTGGAGTGAAGCACCTTGCCCGAAGCCGCGAGCCACTAATTGGAAGGAAGGAAGCTATTGGGGTCACCACCTTTCTGAAATTCACTGCCTAAGTGTGCCCGGACCAGAACTGGACTCCGTTTTGAGCAGAACTGCTGTGTTGATTGTTAACAATAGGACTACCACTATTCCTCTCCATCTAAAGAGGACACCGCGATGCAGTGAGGACCCGCAATTATGAACTTTCTCATGAGATAACTTCAAGGAACTTTACCTCCAGCGGCTAAATGTGGTAAATAACTTTCAACCTTAGGACTGCGCTGTCAGTCCGGTGTCAACTTTTCACCTATCTGCTATCCGGTCTATACTAAACAGGAACGGACCACACAGAAAAGGCAGTTATTAATGTGACCCTTTTTAGCACTATTTGATTTTATATTTATGTGGATGTATTTGTCAGTGAATTGTTTTTATGGTTTATTAAATATTACCAATCAGTACTCAATCTTTCTATTCAAATAATTTTCACATTAGCGCTGCTACCTGGTTTTCTTTTGTTCTTGATTCACATTATCGCTGCCCCAAAATGCCCCATTTAATGGAAAGATAGATCTGACCAAGTTCTGTCAGACTATGAAGGACATATGCGGAGATGTGTGAGATTGGAAGTGCAGATGCACTTTGCATTAACTCGCCATTTGCATCTGTGCATAGGTATCTGTCTGACTCCATATCAGGGGTGGTATTCGGGTTGCCGGCGGCTGGGCTTCCGGCGACCACCATACTGGTGCCGGAATCCCGACCGCCGGCATACCGACATCTTTTCTCCCTCTTGGGGGTCTACAACACCCCTGGAGGGAGAATAGATAGCGTGGCGCGCCACCGTGCCCGCAGCGTGGCGAGCGCAGTGAGCCCGCAAGGGGGTCATTTGCTCTGTCGGTATGCCGGCGGTCGGGATTCCGGCGCCGGTTTGCTGGTCGCCGGGACCCCGACCGCCGGCAAACCATACTACACCCCAAATCAGGCCCTGTAGCTTCTAGAGAACAGACTATAAATATTTGCCTTTCATTTTATTTTTATTTTAAATATTTTCATATTGTCACAATTCACATGCAATATAAGAACCATGCTATATGACTGCAGCACAATAATAGCATTTGTAAAACTATCACTAGGAGGACATCTAGTGGTTGCTTTTAAGAATGCTTTTCAAAAGTAACTTCCATGCCCAAATCAATATAATTTTATTTATTTGCACAACTCTTAATCTAAATTATCTTTTTCTAATGGCAGTAATTTATATGACTACAGTATGTACTCAGCAGTAATCATGTCCGTCTTTAAGTATTCAGGGAAAGTCTTGTTGTGTGAGAGAATACATTCCACAGAGTGGGTGCAGCTTGAGAAAAGTTTTGTAACCATGAATGGGAGCAACATCATCATTTGTGGCTGGCGGTTAGCAAATGCTACTGGCTCTTGAGTCCAGTACAATGGGGGTAATTCCAAGTTGATCGCAGAAGGAAATTTTTTAGCAGTTGGGCAAAACCATGTGCACTGCAGGGGGGCAGATATAACATTTGCAGAGAGTTAGATTTGGTGGGTTATTTTGTTTCTGTGCAGGGTAAATACTGTCTGCTTTATTTTTACACTGCAATTTAGATTGCAGATTTAACTCACCACACCCAAATCTATCTCTCTCTGCACATGTTATATCTACCTCCCTCCCCTGCAGTGCACATGGTTTTGCCCAACTGCTAACAAAGTTCCTGCTGCGATCAACTCAGAATTACCCCCAATGAACGAGTACATGGAAACAGCTGATAGTATACTATGGGCCTAATTCAGACCTGATCGCAAAAGCCAACTCTTTCTCTAATGGGCAAAACCATGGGGGTAATTCCTAGTTGATCGCAGCAGGAATTTTGTTAGCAGTTGGGCAAAACCATGTGCACTGCAGGGGAGGCAGATATAACATGTGCAGAAAGAGTTAGATTTGGGTGGGTTATTTTATTTCTGTGCAGGGTAAATACTGGCTGCTTTATTTTTACACTGCAAATTAGATTGCAGATTGAACACACCACACCCAAATCTAACTCTCTCTGCACATGTTATATCTGCCTCCCCTGCAGTGCACATGGTTTTGCCCAACTGCTAACAAAATTCCTGCTGCGATCAACTTGGAATTACCCCCATGTGTAGTGCAGGTGGGGCAGATATAACATGTGCAGAGAGAGTTAGATTTGGGTGTGGTGTGTTCAATCTGCAATCTAATTTGCAGTGTAAAAATAAAGCAGCCAGTATTTGGCTGCTTTATTTTTACACCCCCCCCCCCCCCCCCCCACCCAAATCTAACTCTTTCTGCACATATTACATCTGCCCCACCTGCACTGCACATAGGGGGTCATTCTGACCTGATCGCTCGCTGCAGTTTATCGCAGCGCGACGATCAGGTCAGTACTGCACATGCACCGGCGCCGCAGTGCGCCGGCACATGGCTGACAGCCGACGGCTGTCGTTGCCTAGTGATCGCCTTTGACTGATTGACAGGCAGAGGCGGTCGCTGGGTGGGAGGGGGTGGCCGCCATTTTATGGGCGCGGTCTGACCAACGCAGGTGTGGCCGGACCGTGCAGTGACGTCACGCAGCCGCTGCGAGCCAGGCAGTGACGAGTAGCTCCCGGCCAATGCAAAAGCTGCGCTGGCCGGGAGCTACTCCTGAAGTACAAAAGCATCTCCACTGTGCAATGCTTTTGTACTTCAGCGACGGGGCAGGGACTGACATGCGGGGAGGGCTAGCCCTGTGCTGAGCATCGCACCGCATGTCTGTGTTCCTGATCGGAGCTGTGCTAAATTTAGCACAGCTACAATCAACTGGGAATGACCCCCATGGTTTTGCCCATTAGAGAAAAAATTGCTGCTGCAATCAGGTCTGAATTAGGCCCAATGTTACACGCAATGACTCTCGTTTGGTAAGGTATGGTAGAGAGTTCCAGAAGTGGGAAGCAGCACGAGAAAAAAAGTTTTGTAAGTGGAAGTGAAAAGTAATTACCAGAAAGGAGGAGATGTGTAGGTCAGAAGCAGATTGAAGAGGGCGTGACGTATAGGCGGATTTGCCCAGCGAGATGCTGGTACAGCTCCAACTGAGCTGGCATAGATGTGCCCCGCTTCCCCTCTCAGGGCAAGGGGGATCCCCAGTGCCACCCGTTATTACACAGTGTCCTTCAAGCCACTTCATGAAAGCCAGTGCAGGCTGGCCGCTCTGGTAGCATCATTGCAGGGTACATCCTCTCACCTACCTCTGGATTGAAGCATTGCCATGGAGACACACAGTCCCATCCCCTGCCGCATTATTATGTGCCCCATTACCCATGTGTGCATATGCCCCCATCCATTACCCATGGGTGGCTCTGACCCCCACATGACCTGCTCTGTAGTTTAACAAAAGAGATGGTTGGATGCAATGATCATTTTTTTCAGCTAAATAGCCAGTTAAAATAATAGCGAGATTCAGGGATGTGCGGTGAGCTAAATGGCTCAGGAGGCATTGGCTAGTACCTGAGGCAGATTTACACATAATATATGAGATAAAGGGTACATATGGGCATTACAGAAAGGTGCAGCAGTATAAACTCCAGGAAATTTGGTCAGTTTTGATCACAGATGAGCAGAAAAGATAGGCGCCATAGACTTTTACTCCAGAGTTTTGACTATTAAAATGATTAGAATAATACAAAGAAGATATTTCTAATATATTATTTGTAGTTTTCATATACTTTACATAGTCAAAACTCTGGTGCAAACATTAGTATGACAGGAGAGGGTCTGCCTCACCTGCCTCACCCCACCACACATCACTGGCGAGTTTATTCATAGCCTATGTTACTCAGAGGATCTCAAGGAACAATTCAGTGAAACCCCATCAAAACCGGTTCAGTAGTTCTCGAGTTTATTGTGAACATACATACAAATGAACTATTTTATTAATAGTGTGTGTTTATATGTGTGGTGTGTGGTGTGTGTGTGTGTGTGTGTGTGTGTGTGTGTGTGTGTGTGTGTGTGTGTGTGTGTATTATGTGTATGTGTGGTGTGTTAGCAAGATTCATAGCTTATTTTACATTCTACCAGATGTCCTCACACTATATTTTTAAATATTGTTTGCTAATTAGTCAATTAGCATGATAGCGAGATGTTTCATAGCTTATGTTACTCAGTGGATCTCAAGGAACATTTCAGTGAAAACCAGAGGTCCAGTAGTTGTTGAGTTTATCCTGCACATATAGTGTCGGACTGGAGCATGAAGGGCCCACCGGGGGTATGCAGTGATAGGGGCCCATGATTAGAGGTGTGGTCAGCCACCACAGACGTTTGGCTGACCATTAAAGAGTACCCGGTCTGGACTCCTTGATAATTTATATAGTAATTAATGCTAGTGCATGCATGATAATGAGCCAGATTAATGACAGCAATGTACTGTAGGGAATACTTCATAATCCTATGCACTATAAGGTAACACATGTATAATATATAACTCAAGTGCACAGTCTAGAACCTAATCCCTAGAGGAGGAGGGCCCCCCAGGCAGTGGGGCCTACCGGTGGTTTCCCCTGTACCCCTGTGGGCCAGTCCGAGCCTGTGCACATATATACAAACGAACAATTTTACATCTATAAATCGATATAAGCATTTCATATTTTTTTATTTTGTACCTGTACTGTATATTACATAAGTAGTTTCTAACAATTCAGCATCCACAGATCCACAGGGTTTTTTTTACATTTTATTTTAATAACGCTAAAAATACTAACTTTTTAAAAAATCTTGTTTGAACAAATTATGAGTTCTGAATATAAAATAAGTGGTCAACATTTATGAATAGCAAATGTATGAATAAACAGTTGATAAAGAATTCTCATTTGGGCCTCATCTCGAGTGCATTAGCAGAGAACCAACTTGGAATTTTAAATGAAATTGAAGTTGTACTTGCAGCTTTCTACGCCTTCGGAGACACAATTAAACCTCTTATGGGCTATTGCATCAATTCAGTTTATTGCACCTATTAACTTCATGGATACAATAGAATTTATATACCTCAAGTTGTCTACATGTGACTTGCCAACTACAGCGGGTTTTCTCGTCCTAAAGCCAATCAGAAAAGCTCTGATTTTGTTACTGGCAGAGAGTGTTCTTTTAATTCATTGTTATGGTTGTGCATTTCTTAAATGCTATTTTTATTCCATTGGATTATTTACAGAATACCTTTGCAAAATCAATGAATTTAGGGGCACAATGAAGATCCGTACAAGGGTTGTTTATTCCAGGTGATGTTTGTGTGCTTGTTTATTATTAAGTATGTGGAGCTAAATGTACAAGAAACCTTCACCGCTAGACCATACTGCATGCTCTAGTAGCCACGGGAATATTGGCACCTGCAGATCTATAATCGCCAAAATGCCCAAGTAAATAATGTCTGTCAGGGTTTGCTGGGACTTGTAGTTTAGCACACTTAAGTAACGAATATCTTTCTTTGACACGTTATCCTTAAACTCACCACTCAGGCGTTAGGATATAGACCCAGTTCTATTCAGCACAGAACATGATTTCCCTCAGTCAAAAAGGCAAAGTTTTGTTGCAGACCCAATTATCCAAGGAAATTGAATATCATGCTGACCTGGGTGGGTCGGTAGCACATTATGACAATGGGATGATATGCTGTGGTGCATGCCTACACAGTGGCAAATGCAGGATTTCTTGAGGGAGGTTTCCAAATGGCAGTCCACAATCTCCCACTCTGTGAACATTGGAGCAAGTGTGGGATTCTGGGGGAGCGGTACAAGAACCCAATAACGACCCTGGACATTAATGTAAATATTGGTCTTTTTATACACTGTCTACTATATGGAATACACTATTAATATTTAGCACTATAGATGGTCTATAGTATAGGCTGAATCAAACAAAGTGGTCAAGAAAAGGTTAAACATACCATAAGAAATACACAAACATATTAAACCCAGTACTGCACTTTCTATGCACACATTCTCCCGCCTCATGTTAAGGATCCTGTCTCTTCTTCCTGGTCGCTGCTCTCTGGTCCAGTGCACTGATTGAGGGATCAGATCCACACAAACAGCAAACTTGGTAGAAGAAGCTGCTACCACTGGCCATGTGCAGAAGCTCTGCTCTGTTTCTTACACTGCATGATGTGGCGGCAACTCTAGTAATAGTATTACTGTATATATCATTGCTGTTGTTTTCATAATGTGAGCCACTTGTCAAGAGAAGGTTTTTTTTTTTGAGCAACCAAAATACCCCCTGTGTTTGCCTATGCTACACATAAAACTGTGGTCACAAAATTGCAGCTTAACGTGGGTATTTTGAGTTCTACATATATTAAAATATGTGCAACTCAAACACATTAGGCTGAATTGTACATATATGTGTGGCCTGCAAAACTGCAGCATACTTTAAATCAGTTTGTCCTCATGATGAAATGTGCATTATTTCCTAAATATGTGCCATTAGAAAACTAAAAGCTCAATTTTGTACATCAGTCAGTTTTCTAGGTACAACTAAAGTACAGATTATAGCTATATGCTCCTTTTTTATGTAGAGGAATCAAAAAGGATCATTCATACTGTATAACAGTATATTTATTTCATCACATGCTGTAAATTAATATTATTGTCGTTAGAAAACCAATTTCAAACACTAGGTGGCACTAGACGACTTCTGATGAACACAATCATAAAACAAATGACTTCACTTTGCAGATAATTAATAAAATAGTAAGTGTTAGGATCCCGAGTCACTAACTACAGAAATACTGTGATTTTATGGATTATCAGTAATGTTTATTGGCCCAAAGTTGCATATTAACCTTACAGTTCACTGCACAATAATGTCAGATTATTAAGACAATTTCTGGTAAAAGTTTTACAAAAAAGTACAAAAACACACACACACACACACACACACACACACACACACACACACACACACACACACACACACACACACAGTACATGTGTGCAGTACCTTGTTTTGTTCATAAAGGCCCATATAGACGGGCCAATGTGGGAGAGATGTGTGCTGAGCGAACCGCTCAGCACACATCTCTCCCACCGCTCAGCACAGCGCGATCTGTGCTGAGCGTGCGGGGGGAGACGGGGGCGCTCACTTCACCCAGCTGGTGAAGTGAGCGACCCGCTAGACTGGCCTGCATGGCAGGCCAATCTAGCAGCAGCGATAGCGATGTGCGGGGCCGCGCATCGCTATCGCTGTAAGGGGTACACACGGAGCGATCAGGCTTATATTCTAAGCAATCTAGTCAGATTGCTTAGAATATCGCTCCGTGAGTACCCCCCTTAAGACTTTGAAATTTCAGAATATACTATTAGCTTGAGACATAACAAAGATCTACTAACAATGGACTAAAAAACGTGTGTAGGTAAGCAGGGTAAATTGAAGTTGAAATGAAACTAAAACATGTGTATTTTGTTTTCTCTAAATGCCATGAAAATAATTTGTAGTTCATGCTTAGGTATCAGTTCCATCAATCAGATGCTACATGTAGGTGTTTATAATAAAACTAGCTGTTCTACCCGTTCTTCGCACAGGAGTTTCTGATTTTCACGGTTGTAAGTATAAATGAGTTAATAATTTGGTAAATCTGTAGAGATGTAAATTTGAGATGTCTTAATGTAAGTTAATATTAATCCATGGTTCTTGGTGTAAAGGGCCCTATACACTAGTACAATAATGCCCAATTTCATCCAGTTCCGACGTTTTGAGACGATAAATCGGATGAAAATGGGCAAATCGCATGTGCTTCACTTCCGATTAGATGCGCGGTCCTGTAAGCATTGTATTGGAGCCACTAGATCGGAAGTGCTGCACTAAAGATATCTCGGATTCCACAGTCATGGCTGGGATCGCATATGCATACCTCCCAACTGTCCCGATTTTCGCGGGACAGTCCCGTTTTTTGGGGACTGTCCCGCTGTCCCACCCGCGGGCCGCAGTGTCCCGCGGTGGGGGGAGGCAGTTGGGAGGCTCCGTCTCTCGCTGCCCTGCTTAGCAGAGCAGCGGTGAATAGACGCTGTGCGCATACGCACAGCGTCTATTCAGTGCAGACAGAGGGAGAGGAGGCATGCCAGCGGCTCACAGAGCGCTGGGCATGCCCCCTCAGTGACGAAAACGGGGCGTGGCTCGCGATCGCGGGTCCTCCGCGAAGCCACGCCCCCTTTTCCATAGGCCACACCCCCTTTTCGGGAGCACGCGTGGCTTCGCCGCGCGTGTGTCCCTCTTCAGGTAGGGTAAAAGTTGGGAGGTATGCATATGATACATCGTATGCAAAAGGACCGCATATGATGTATCGCATGCGATCCTGCAGCCCGGAAAGGGAAATCTTATGCGACTTGAGGGGCTGACATATCGCTTTAGTAGATGGGGCCCTTTATCCCGAGGAGCAACCGTAGCAGATACGGTAAAAAGTGACAGGACCATTTTTGTAGTTTATTAAATTCTACTCACTGGAGGTGCAATCCAAATTTTGATACGGTTGCCCGTTTGGATGTTATCGTTCACACAACGCAAGCCACGCATTGGTGATGATATCATTATGTCAAAGTTCTTTTCATCCCCATAGGGGAGGTTTATTAAAATTATAATCACATCATTTTCCTATTTCCCACCTGAAGAATACCTATGTTACATTTCAGCTTCCTAACATATCAGGAAGTAAGAGAACTATTGATCAGTCAGTCAGTCAGTCAGTCAGTCAGTCAGTCAGTCAGTCAGTAAGGGGTTTCACATTTATAATATATATATATATATATATATATAGATCTGCATTTGAAAATGTTAACTTTTTATTTCTTATTTAATTATCTAGTTTACACTGCCTTGAGTGAAATGCATAAAGGAATAATATGTGCACTCCTCTATGTATACCATGTTTAAAACGAGACAAAATCTAGCATCACATGAGTGCACCCTGGGTTTGTTGTATCTTGGATGGGAGGGATCTGGCATTATAATCTGTCCCCCACCATAAGCGTGTTTACCATGAGTCCAGGGAGGCCCCAGACTGCACACCCGGCACCTAGAGTATGCCTGGTGCCTGCATGCAGGGATCCTTTTCTCCATAGTGCTATGTTCTCAGTGACATCTCCAGAAAGATGATGCCGCACAGTGATAGCAAAGATAACTTGTGCGCAAGTATCATTTTTCCGTATATCACTAGGAAAATGGCACCGCGGTGGAGGGGACACAAGTTTGCTAGCATAAGAGGCCCCGCTGCTAAGTGTAGCAGGTCGCTGTACAGGGCTTCCTAAGGCGCTAATATGCTCCTACTGCCACCCCAACACTTTCTGTTGTTTATGGTTTTAGCACCCTCAGTATCTGTTAAGGGGGTGCATCATTTTGTAAAAGGGGTTTATACACGTTCAAATGAGGAAACCTTAAAGCTTCCAAGTGCCAGAATGGGAGAAATCTCAGCATTACAACACTGTTCCACCATCTCTGGTCTACTTAATGTTTTCAGTAGTTTAGAGTGATATTAGGGCTGTAATTAGGTGTGTGCCGATGGCGCCTTGCCTACAGCGCACACACACTGAAGGCGCACCATCGGCAGCAGCCCCTTCCCCCAGCCACTGTCAGTACTCACTGTCCAACGCTGCCACCTGTCTCGCGCCAGCCACCTGAGCCGCCGCCTCTGAAGGGACTCTGGGCGCCACATTCACCCCCCACTGCCGCGATCTTAGGTCTCCAAGTCCCACCGGTGCCTGCCTCCTGATGCCTCTGGAGGGGACTCAGGAGCGCTGCCGCAGCCGCCATCTCCCGGGTCTCTGCCTCCTCTGCCACTAAGCCTGCCGTGGATGCTGGATTAAAGGTCACAGGTGAGGGTGAGTATCTCTCTCTCTCTCCCTCCCATAAAAGAGGCACTGCCTGCCATAATGTGTAAAAAAAAAAAGCGGGGACTGCCTGCCATAATGTGTAAAAAAAAAAAAGGGGTACTGCCTGCCATAATGTGTAAAAAAGGAGGACTGCCTGCCATAATGTGTAAAAAAGGGTGACTCTGCCTTCTTAATGTGTAAAAAGGGGGCTCTACCTGCCATAATGTGTAAAATGGGGACTCTACCTGCCTAATGTGTAAAAGTGAGCTCTGCCTGCCGTATTGTATAAAAGGGAGCTATGCCTGCCGTAATTTGTAAAAGGGAGCTCTACCTGCCTAATGTGTAAGAGGGGACTCTGCCTGCCGTGCTATGTAAAAGGGGACTCTACCTGCCATAATGTGTAAAAGGGAGCACCGGCCCTTATTTGTATATAGGTGGTGCGCCGATGCTGTTTCTTGCACACAGCGCTAAAATGTCTAGTTACAGCACTGAGTGATATTGTCTGAAGATCACATGGGATCACCAATGACAACTATGGAGCCCCATTATTCAAAAGAAGAGGCATCAAATGACGGCACCTTTGAGATTACCGAAGTCAAGAAGGGGAGATCCACGCCATCCTCTCCATCTCTGGACTTCTTAATTCTTTCTGTAGTCTAAGGTGATATGGATTCAGGAAAACCATTAACTAAACCAGTAGATAAATCATGATTTATTATTTGGCTATGATATCTACCTTATTTCTTCCCTTTTCTCTTAAATAATTGACCTAGAGATCTGTGCTTTAACTATTATCATAGGGGTGATACAGCCCACCATATTGTAATATACATTACATCAAATTCTAGGAAACAGAGCTGTGGTATTGATGTCAACTCTGTCATTGTCCCTTAAAAAAGTAGTTTTTAAGTGAGAATAAAAATGTTTACAATTTTAAGATACATAGGTATTTTCAGTAGTGTTTGTGTTGATCTATGGAGTTATTGTCTGACAATCACACATGATCACTAGATACAGTAATCACATCTAAGTGGCTGCTCAGTATGAAAAAGGAGACGACCCTCTTCAAAATGAGGTGTCAGGATGTGGGAAATCGGGCACTTTTAGTTCCCTGGCTCTTGATATTATTCTCTAGTGTAGTGCCTGAGCACCTAGGTGTGTTCTGTAATGGCATCATATGCTGCTTTAGGCCCTAATTCAGCTTCTGTTATAGTTTTGCGATTTTAGCAAAACTGCAACTAGCTGCGATCACATGCTTAGGGCCGCACAGCCAGAGCCAGCAACAGTGATATCCCCGGGGGCCCCCTCAGATTTTATATATATATATATATATATATATATACATATATATATATAGAACAACAAATGAGGCGGCACTAGGAGACTTTGAAAGCAGAAAGTGACTTTAGTGCATAAAGTGCTTGATCTAGCACTTTATGCACTAAAGTCACTTTTTGCTTTCAAAGTCTCCGAGTGCCGCCTCATTTGTTGTTCTATGGATTTGGGGGTCGTACCCTAGTGGAGGGCACCGGAGCAAGTCAGCCCTGGGGGCAGTCTGAGTGCCGGCGGTATGTGTATGTGTATATATATATATATATATATATATAAAAATAATAAAACACAATTTCCCTGGCGCGCTAGGTAAAGCGCATTAACGATGGTTCTTCCAATGAAATTCCCGTAGGTATGGATTGTATACTGGAGAATGCTTGTATTTGGGGACCTGTAACAGACACCCCTCACCAAATAGTCTCCCCAAACAAGAGGCCCAAGGCCAATTAGTAAAAAATTAGTTTAATAACACACATTTGAACAAAAAGATGTCACACATAGTTCATCTTGTAGTGTTTACATAAAATGATCTAAAATAATGCCAGTAAGTTACATCCAGAATGTTTGGTATACAATGATGACTCTAGATACTCTCTCACCTTTTGCAAGGTGTGAGCTCAAGAGGGAGTATCTTCAGACTGGTTTGACAGCTTTTGACTGACAGATCCAACGCGTTTCATCTTAACGACTTCATCAGGGGTAGCTTGTTTGGGAATAGATAGAAAAATTATAATTTGAAAAAGGACTAATGTCCTAAATTTAGGACCAACAGAAGATGTATATGGTATGAGAGATTTTGAATCTCCAAATATAAAAAGCAGGCTTATTTGCCATTGATAGGTTTGTATATAAAGGATCACAACCTGAAAATGTATAAGTGGATGAGAAACACATTATTAAATGTGTTTATGGATGAAAAACTGATATTAAATGGTTCTTGTTAAAAACAACCGTTACGCGACTGAGGGATATTCACAATCTCGAGCGAAGTTTAGATAGAACGGTGGAGGAGTTGCAGCAGGGGCAGAGCCGGCCCTAACCAATATGATGCCCTAGGCAAGATTTTGGCTGGTGCCCCTAGCACCACCACTAGTTCTGCCTCTGTCCCTGCACCCTTTTCCCAGTACCATCACCCCGTACCCATAGCAGTCCTTATTTTGGTGTTCCTATACCCTATATTTTAAAAAGGAACAGTGCGCACATTCGACGCACAGCCCAAAAAGGGACGTGTTTTTGCTGGCAAGTGGCATGGCCACACAATAGTACCCCCAATTCAAATTATGCCACACAGTACTGCAACTTTATTCACATTATATCATGCGATAGTGTCCCTTATTCACGTTACATCACACAGTAGTACCAATTTACCTTATATACGTTACTCCTCACAGTAGTGCCCCTTATTCATATTACACCACACCATCTTGCTCTTTATTCACATTACACCACAAAATAGTGCCCTTTCTATATGTAACACCACACAGTAGAGCACCTTATACACATAATGCCACACATTAGTAATGCCTTTATACACATAATACCACACAGTAAAGCCTCTAACACATATGACACACATTATTAATGTCCTTATAAACATAATGCGCCTTACACATTATGCCAACCTTTATTAATGCCATTATACACATAATGGCCCTCATTCCGAGTTGTTCGCTCGCTAGCTGCTTTTAGCAGCATTGCACACGCTAAGCCGCCGCCCTCTGGGAGTGTATCTTAGCTTAGCAGAATTGCTAACGAAAGATTAGCAGAATTGCGAATAGAAAATTCTTAGCAGTTTCTGAGTAGCTTGAGACTTACTCCTACATTGCGATCAGTTCAGTCAGTTTCGTTCCTGGTTTGACGTCACAAACACACCCAGCGTTCGGCCAGACACTCCCCCGTTTCTCCAGCCACTCCCGCGTTTTTCCCTGAAACGCCTGCGTTTTTCCGCACACTCCCAGAAAACGGTCAGTTTCCGCCCAGAAACACCCACTTCCTGTCAATCACTCACCGATCAGCAGAACGATGAAAAAACTTAGTTACGTCGTGAGTAAAATATCTAACTTTTGTGTAAAATAACTAAGCACATGCGCTCTGCGAACCTTGCGCTTGCGCAGTAAGCGACTAATCGCAGTATAACGAAAATCGGCAACGAGCTAACAACTCGGAATGACCCCCAATGTCCCTTACACATATGCCAGACATTATTGCACAACCAACCCACCCGCATACAACACTCACACAGCCACTAACACTGTGACCTCTGCCTCTCCTTGGATACAGATGTGTCCTTATACATCTTACCTTAATGCGCCATGCAGCAGGAGATGCCTGGCATGAGTCAGCTGGCAGCTCTGCTAATGTCGGGTGCCTTTTTTAATGAAAATGCATCTTATTGGCATTGCTATGTGGCTAGGATGCACAAGCAGCTTCTGCTGATTAAAATGATATGCAGCATGCCTATATACTGTGTGCAACTGTGGCTGTATCTGCATACGAAATGCTACACACAGAATATAGGCATGCCGCATATCATTTTAGGCATACCAAAAGCCCTAGGCATTTGCCTAGTTTGCCTGTGCCTAGGGGTGGCTCTGAGCAGGGGTCACTAGTAGATGAGGAAAATCAGGTAGGCAGTTGGGGCACTGTTAGAAGGAAGAAAAAGAGGGGGAGGCACGAAATCTCGGATCTATCAAACCCGAACAAATTTGCCCGATTGGACGAAGATTCAGTGGATGATAGCAACGAAATGGCGGAGCTGGAGGAGACTGCTCCCTCTAGCAACCGGGGGAGTGGTCCCTCTGGCTCAGATGGGATGAAAGCTAGAGAGGCGCCCAGGCAGATGGTAGTGGTAGGGGACTCTCATTAGGAAGGCAGATAGGGCAATCTGCTACCGGGACCGTGATCGCCGTACGGTCTGTTGCCTCCCGGGTGCTCGGGGTACGACACATCGCGGACTGGGTAGATAGATTGTTGGGAGGGGCTAGGAAAGACCCGGCGGTCTTTGTGCACGTTGGCACCAACCACAAACTTAGTGGTAGGTGGGATGTCCTTAAAAAAGATTATAGGGACTTAGGCCAGAAACTAAAAAAAGGACATCTAAGGTAATTTTCTCCGAAATATTACCAGTGCCACGCGCTAGCCCAGCGAGACAGAGGGAGATTAGGGAGGTAAATGTGTGGCTCAGAGACTGGTGTAGGAAAGAGGGGTTTGTGTTCTTGGAACACTGGGTGGACTTCTCAGTCAGGCGCCATCTTTTTTCTCGTGACGGATTGCACCTGAATAAGGAAGGGGCTGAGGTGCTGGGGGTAGGATGGTTAGTAGGTTGGAGGAGCTTTTAAACTAGGTGCCTGGGGGGAGGGTTTAGCTAGAAACTATGGGTCATGCAGCGAGTATAGTAGGGAAGGTGGTAGTGAGAAAACAGGGGTGGAGAAGGGGGGAGGGAAAGTGCAGCCAGTAAGGGTATTTACATGGGTTCTAATAAGGGTGTTAAGAAAGGTATTGCTAAAGCATTAAATAACAATTATGTGTCATCATTACAGCCTATAGAAAATGTTGTACGGGACTTAAGGGAAAATACTTATGTCAGGGCGGTGAATTTAGACGGGAACATTGGGTTGACCAAAGAGAAAAGTAAGGTGGGCAATACTAAGTACGGTGGGGTTAGAGAGGGAGCGAGAAGGACAGTCTGTATCAGTAACTCTACGGATGCACTAGTTAATCAGGATGGGAAATCTTTAGGAAAACAAACAAATAAAGGATCCGATAAACTAAAATGTATGCTTGCAAACGCAAGAAGTCTAGCAGGTAAAATTGGGGAATTGGAATTGTTAGCATCAAAGGCTGAGTATGACATTATAGGTATTACGGAAACATGGTGGGACAACTCTCACGACTGGGTTGCTAATTTGGAGGGGTATTCTCTTTTCAGGAGGGACAGGGATAACAAAAGAGGAAGAGGTGTATGTCTTTATGTTAAACCATCACTTAAACCATACCTAAAGGAGGTTATCTATGAGGAGACTGGCAATAATGTGGAGTCACTATGGGTTGAAATCTCAAGTGGGGGAATTGATGCAAAAAAACTAGTCATAGGCACGTGCTACAAACAGCTGGATATTAGCATATATGAGGAAGAACAACTATTGCAGCAAATCAAAACGCCTGCGGGATTGGGGGACATCCTTGTGATTGGGGATTTTAATTACCCAGATATAAACTGGAGTAACGATTCATGTGCTAAAGCGAGGGGCAGCAGGTACTTAAATATGTTTAGGGATCACTACTTGTCTCAATTAGTCGAGGACCCAACTAGGGGTAAAACTACCCTGGATCTAGTAAAAACTAATAATGTGCACATTATATCAAACACTAAAGTTGGGGAGACTTTGGGTAACAGTGATCACTATATGATCACATTCGACATCAGTTTCAGGAAACATAGCTACAGGGGTTCCACCAAAACTTTTAACTTTAGGAAGGCTAATTTCAGTATGCTTAGATGTGCACTTAACGACATAGAGTGGGAGGTTCTGTTTAATAATAAGAACACTTCGGAAATGTGGGATGTTTTAAAAGGGTTGCTGGATAGCAATATTCATAACTTTATTCCCATGGGCAGTAAACGCAGGAGTATTAAACTCAAACCAATGTGGCTTAACAAGAAGGTTAAGGCAGAAAAGGATAAAAAAGTGGGCTTTCAAAGCATTTAAATCTAATGGAAAGAAGGAGTCTTTCAAGTATTACAAGGAGTGTAATAAGAAATGCAAAAAAGCAATAAGAGCAGCTAAAATGGAAAATTAAAAGCAAATCGCTATAGAGAGTAAAACCAATCCTAAAAAGTTTTTTAAATACATAAACGGTAAAAGGTTAAAAAAGAAGAATATAGGTCCATTAAAAGATGAATTAGGAGAATTGATAAATGATGACAAAATAAAAGCGGAAATACTGAACAAATTCTTTTCATCAGTATTCACCAGTGAAGAACTGATGGTGGGAGTAGAGCATAACAATTGTGACAGTAATGATTCATGGTTAGATACTTGTTTAAGCGAAGAAGTAGTCCGGGAGAGACTAAGCAAAATTAAGATTAATAAATCACCTGGTCCTGATGGACTTCACCCGAGGGTTCTTATGGAGCTTAGTTCACAACTAGCAAGACCCCTATACTTGATTCTCAATAGTTCAATTAGATCAGGCATGATACCGAAGGATTGGCATATAGCTGAGGTAGTGCCATTATTTAAAAAGGGATCCAAAAATCTTCCGGGAAACTACAGACCAGTTAGTTTAACATCTATAGTGGGGAAAATAATGGACGGAATTCTAAGGGACGGCATACAGGAGTATCTACAGTCCGCTAGGATTATTAGCAAGAACCAGAATGGGTTTGTGAGGGACAGGTCATGTCAGACTAACTTAATTAGTTTCTACGAGGAAGTGAGCAATAATCTTGATCAAGGAAAAGCAGTGGATGTGGTCTTCCTAGATTTTGCAAAAGCCTTCAATACAGTTCCTCATAGGAGACTGATGATCAAATTAAAGGAGCTTGGCCTAGGAAAAAACATTTGCACATGGATAAGCAGCTGGTTGGATAGCAGGGTACAGCGAGTAGTGGTCAACGGGAAGTCCTCAACCTGGTCCCCAGTAGTCAGCGGAATACCACAAGGGTCCGTACTCGGACCACTACTGTTCAACATATTTATATAGGCCTGGAAAGCACAGTGTCAATCTTTGCAGATGATACTAAACTGTGTAAGGTAATTAATTCAGAATTGGATGTGGAGTCCTTGCAGAATGATCAATCTAAACTTGAACTCTGGGCGTCTAAATGGAAAATGAGGTTCAATACAGACAAATGCAAGGTTATGCATTTTGGGACTAAAAACGAACTTGCATCCTATATATTAAATGGGGAACGCCTAGGGGAAACAGAGTTGGAAAAAGATTTGGGGGTATTCATTGATAATAGGCTTAATAACCATACACAATGTCAAAACGCAGTAAAGAAGGCAAGTAAGGTGCTAGCGTGCATAAAAAGGGGAATTGAGACAAGGGACTCGGATGTAATCATGCCGCTGTATAAGGCATTGGTACGTCCGCACCTGGAATATTGTGTTCAGTTTTGGGCACCATTGTATAAGAAAGACATCAGTGAACTCGAAAGTGTTTAAAGGCGAGCTACTAAATTGATTAAAGGCCTAGAAGGACTGGACTATAAGGAAAGACTTACTAGGCTGAATATGTATACACTAGAAAAGGGGCACCTAAGAGGAGATATTATTAATATCTTCAAATATGTAAAGGGACATCACAAAGAGTTATCAGAGGAATTATTTATTAAAATAACACAGTTTAGGACACATGGGCACTCACTGCGACTGGAGGAGAAAAGTTCTGAACGCAACGGAGGAAAGGGTTAGGGCAATTAGGATGTGGAATTCCCTGCCAGGGAAAGTGGTAATGGCGGACTCTGTAATTTGATTTAAAAAAGGAATGGATACATTTCTGAATGAAAAAGCTATCCAAGATTATAATACTTAAAATATCAATGTGGTTAATCCGGGGGTAACGAGTTATAGTAGCTAACTAGTCATAAAACATTATTCAGCAAGTATGTAGAATCATCACAACTTAAAACAGGTTGAACACGATGGGCAATTTGCCTCTATTCAACCTCAAATACTATGTTACTGTGTTACAACAGGGCATACCTTGGAGATAGATATAATTAATCTCTTGTAAGGCTCCTTATGGGAGCTTTAGCTGTAGTTCAACTTAGGAATGCTGGCAATCATGTGGCGGTGTTTTTTGGCAAACTACCTGACAGAAAGGAAAGTCTGATATAAACCAATATTCAAAAGGTTTATAAGGTTGAATTTAAATAAAGGATAACACAATTTGCTGTATGCATACCTGAATATAATATTCAAATCTTGTAATCAAGACTGTTCTAATTCAGGTTCTGGTACAAATAAAAATCTAAAAAAAAATCATAATTTACTTATTAATTGACAAAAGGTGTGTCAGTCATTGAAGATCACAACAGAGGTGTATTTAAATGTACATACCAGAAAAGTATAGCTGGTTTAACAATCACAAGATGTAAGCACTGAAACTTCCTCAATAAACCTCCAGGGTGGTTTATATAATGCTCTTGCTTGTTTTATTTTTAGAGGCTTCAGTTAAGTGTTATAGATGCAACAATTACTCATTGCTAGAACTCTGTGTATTCTAATCAGTAATAATGTCTTTATTTTTTAAAAGATCCATTTTGTGAGGTTTATTGAGGAAGTTTTATACGTGCTGGTCCAAGGGATCACTTGATTTAGGGCCCTCTGTTTTCAGTGTAATAGTGACCTACAATCCATGGCGGCAACTTGTTCTCTCTGGTTCTTCAGCAGTTTTAGATCATAACCTCTGGCCTCAAATTTGGTGACTACTTTGTCCAATTCATCCTGCAGTTTAGAAGGTTCGCTGTTGATCCTGGCTACCCGGATCATCTGAGATTTCGGTAAACTGGATATCAGGGATCTGGGATTATGGCTATTCGCTCTCAACAACGTGTTTTTGTCTGTAGGTTTTGAATATACCTCCGTAGTCAATTTGCCTTCCACCAATGAGACTAAAACGTCCAGATAGTGTAATGATTGAGTAGAATGTTGAAAAGTAATTCTGATTGGTGACGCTCTCTGATTGATTGAATTGCATAGCTGAATTAGCCTGTCTTCACTCCCAATCCATAGGAGGAAAAGATCATCGATATAGCACGCATACAACGCTATGTGGCACTTGGTGGTGAGATCCTGTGAGAACATCTGTTGTTCTTGATGGAACATGTAGATGTTAGCGAATGAGGGGGCCACGTTGCTCCCTATTGCACATCCGGTGCACTGTAGATTAAATTTGCCATCAAACAGGAAGTAATTGCAGATGAGCGTCAATTCTAACAGTTTTACGAATAGATCCAAGTCCAGGTCCTTCATGGCTTCTTTATTGAGAAAAGATCTTACAGCCGCCAATCCTTCATTATGAGGGATGCACGTGTACAAACTGCACACGTCCATGGTACAGATGATGGTACCAGGTGCAACGGATCCAAAGTTCTGCAGTAAGGTTAGGAAGCTGGTTGTGTCCTTAATAAAGGAGCTCTGTTTGAGGACCAGAGGTTGAAGGGTGCTGTCTAGGAACTGGGCAACAGGTTGATACAAAGAATTACGTGCCGATATAATAGGCTTGCCCAGAGGATTTGACATACTTTTGTGAATTTTAGGCACTGAAAACAGTATTGGGACAACAGGATGTTCCTGTGTTAAGGCTCGCTGAAGATTATCTGAAATATTCCCACTAGATTTTGCTTCTAGCAGCAGGGCATCCAGCTCTTTTTTGAGAGATAGGTAGGTAGGTGTCTGTATCAGAAAGTTGTCTCAATTTCTGATTCCCCTGCAATGCTGACGTCATCCTCCTGCACCAGCCTGGTGCCGCATCTCTCGTACTTTCCAGGTGGTTTCACACATGGGTGGCAGGCTCCGTTACTACATAGGTGAGTGGCTTTCTTTACACACACATCTAATCATCCTGACAAAGGGGCGTGTGGGTCCCCGAAACGTTGGTGGCTGTTTGATGTTTCTTCAATACATCCGATTCTTCACAAAGACTCAGAGTGCCGCTGTATTTTTCTTTAATAGTGTTATCAGCACCACAGAGGGCACCGGAGCAAGAAAACAGTCCTTTGGAAGTGCCAACCTATTTTCTCAATGTGTACACTTAAACA
The DNA here is from genome assembly GCF_028390025.1 of Pseudophryne corroboree. Taxonomy (NCBI): domain Eukaryota; kingdom Metazoa; phylum Chordata; class Amphibia; order Anura; family Myobatrachidae; genus Pseudophryne; species Pseudophryne corroboree. The sequence continues at coordinate 486,181,069 of NC_086447.1, read as the reverse complement.
ACACAATGTAACTCCAAGTCAATTACACTTCTGTGAAATCAAACTGTCCACTTAGGAAGCAACACTGATTGACAATCAATTTCACATGCTGTTGTGCAAATGGAATAGACAACAGGTGGAAATTATAGGCAATTAGCAAGACACCACCAATAAAGGAGTTGTTCTGCAGGTGGTGACCACAGACCACTTCTCAGCTCCTATGCTTTCTGGCTGATGTTTTGGTCACTTTTGAAAGCTGGCGGTGCTTTCACTCTAGTGGTAGCATGAGACGGAGTCTACAACCCACACAAGTGGCTCAGGTAGTGTAGCTCATCCAGGATGGCACATCAGTGCGAGCTGTGGCAAGAAGGTTTGTTGTGTCTGTCAGCATAGTGTCCAGAGCATGGAGGCGCTACCACTAGACAGGCCAGTACATAAGGAGACGTGGAGGAGGCCGTAGGAGGGCAACAACCCAGCAGCAGGACCGCTACCTCCGCCTTTGTGCAAGGAGGAACAGGAGGAGCACTGCCAGAGCCCTGCAAAATGACCTCCAGCAAGCCACAAATGTGCATGTGTCTACTCAAACAATCAGAAACAGACTCCATGAGGGTGGTATGAGGGCCCGACGTCCACAGGTGGGGGTTGTGCTTACAGCCCAACACCGTGCAGGACGTTTGGCATTTGCCAGAGAACACCAAGATTGGCAAATTCGCCACTGGCACCCTGTGCTCTTCACAGATCACTGAGCACATGTGACAGACGTGACAGAGTCTGGAGACGCCAAGGAGAATGTTCTGCTGCCTGCAACATCCTCCAGCATGACCGGTTTGGCAGTGGGCCAGTAATGGTGTGGGGTGGCATTTCTTTGGGGGGCCGCACAGCCCTCCATGTGCTTGCCAGAGGTAGCCTGACTGCCATTAGGTACCGAGATGAGATCCTCAAACCCCTTGTAAGACCATATGCTGGTGCGGTTGGCCCTGGGTTCCACCTAATGCAAGACAATGTTAGACCTCATGTGGCTTGAGTGTGTCAGCAGTTCCTGCAAGACGAAGACATTGATGCTATGGACTGGCCTGCCCGTTCCCCAGACCTGAATCCAATTGAGCACATCTGGGACATCATGTCTCGCTCCATCCACCGTCCAGGACTTGGCGGATGCTTTAGTCCAGGTCTGGGAGGAGATCCCTCAGGAGACCATCCGCCACCTCATCAGGAGCATGCCCAGGCATTGTATGGAGGTCATACAGGCACGTGGAGGCCACACACACTACTGAGCCTCATTTTGACTTGTTTTAAGGACATTACATCAAAGTTGGATCAGCCTGTAGTGTGTTTTTCCACTTTCATTTTGAGTGTGACTCCAAATCCAGACCTCCATGGGTTAATAAATTTGATTTCCATTGATAATTTTTGTGTGATTTTGTTGTCAGCACATTCAACTATGTAAAGAACAAAGTATTTAATAAGAATATTTCATTCATTAAGATCTAGGATGTGTTATTTTAGTGTTCCCTTTATTTTTTGAGCAGTGTATATATACAGTGGGGCAAAAAAGTATTTGGACAGCCACCGACTGTGCAAGTTGACCCACTTAAAAAGATGAGAGAGGTCTGTAATTTCTATCATAGGTACACTTCAACTGTGAGAGACAGAATCTGAAGAAAAAAAACTAGGAAATCACATTGTATGATTTTTAAACAATTTATTTGTATATTCTTGCGGAAAATAAATATTTATACAATCAAAAAGTTTAACTCAATACTTTGTAATATAACCTCGGTTGGCAATTACAGAGGTCCAATGTTTCCTGTAGTTCTTGACCATAGAGATGAGCGGGTTCGGTTTCTTTGAATCCGAACCCGCACGAACTTCACTTTTTTTTTCACGGGTCCGAGCGACTCGGATCTTCCCGCCTTGCTCGGTTAACCCGAGCGCGCCCGAACGTCATCATGACGCTGTCGGATTCTCGCGAGACTCGGATTCTATATAAGGAGCCGCGCGTCGCCGCCATTTTCACACGTGCATTGAGATTCATAGGGAGAGGACGTGGCTGGCGTCCTCTCCATTTAGATTAGATTTAGAAGAGAGAGAGAGAGAGAGATTGCTGTGATACTGTAGATTAGAAGAGAGTGCAGACAGAGTTTAGTGACTGACGACCACAGTGACCAGTGACCACCAGAGACAGTGCAGTTGTTTGTTTTATTTAATATATCCGTTCTCTGCCTGAAAAAAACGATACACAGTCACACAGTGACTCAGTCTGTGTGCACTGCTCAGCCCAGTGTGCTGCACATCAATGTATTGTATATAAAGCTTATAATTGTGGGGGAGACTGGGGAGCACTGCAGGTTGTTATAGCAGGAGCCAGGAGTACATGATAAATAATATTATATTAAAATTAAACAGTGCACACTTTTGCTGCAGGAGTGCCACTGCCAGTGTGACTAGTGGTGACCAGTGCCTGACCACCAGTATATTAGTAGTATTGTATACTATCTCTTTATCAACCAGTCTATATTAGCAGCAGACACAGTACAGTGCGGTAGTTCACGGCTGTGGCTACCTCTGTGTCGGCACTCGGCAGGCAGTCCGTCCATCCATAATTGTATTATAATATATACCACCTAACCGTGGTTTTTTTTTCATTCTTTATACCGTCGTCATACTAGTTGTTACGAGTATACTACTATCTCTTTATCAACCAGTGTACAGTGCGGTAGTTCACGGCTGTGGCTACCTCTGTGTCGGCACTCGGCAGGCAGTCCGTCCAACCATAATTGTATTATAATATATACCACCTAACCGTGGTTTTTTTTTCATTCTTTATACCGTCGTCATACTAGTTGTTACGAGTATACTACTATCTCTTTATCAACCAGTGTACAGTGCGGTAGTTCACGGCTGTGGCTACCTCTGTGTCGGCACTCGGCAGGCAGTCCGTCCATCCATAATTGTATTATATACCACCTAACCGTGGTTTTTTTATACCACCTAACCGTGGCAGTCCGTCCATAATTGTATACTAGTATCCAATCCATCCATCTCCATTGTTTACCTGAGGTGCCTTTTAGTTCTGCCTATAAAATATGGAGAACAAAAAAGTTGAGGTTCCAAAATTAGGGAAAGATCAAGATCCACTTCCACCTCGTGCTGAAGCTGCTGCCACTAGTCATGGCCGAGACGATGAAATGCCAGCAACGTCGTCTGCCAAGGCCGATGCCCAATGTCATAGTACAGAGCATGTCAAATCCAAAACACCAAATATCAGTAAAAAGCCTCTTTTTTTCTTTGCGTCATGTGCTGTTTGGGGAGGGTTTTTTGGAAGGGACATCCTGCGTGACACTGCAGTGCCACTCCTAGATGGGCCCGGTGTTTGTGTCGGCCACTAGGGTCGCTTATCTTACTCACACAGCGACCTCGGTGCAAATTTTAGGACTAAAAATAATATTGTGAGGTGTGAGGTATTCAGAATAGACTGAAAATGAGTGTAAATTATGGTTTTTGAGGTTAATAATACTTTGGGATCAAAATGACCCCCAAATTCTATGATTTAAGCTGTTTTTTAGTGTTTTTTGAAAAAAACACCCGAATCCAAAACACACCCGAATCCGACAAAAAAAATTCGGTGAGGTTTTGCCAAAACGCGTTCGAACCCAAAACACGGCCGCGGAACCGAACCCAAAACCAAAACACAAAACCCGAAAAATTTCAGGCGCTCATCTCTACGACCAGGTTTGCAGACACTGTAGCAGGTATTTTGGCCCACTCTTCCATGCAGATCTTCTCTAGATCTGTCATGTTTTGGGGCTGTCATCGGGCAACACGGACTTTCAACTCCCTCCACAGATTTTCTATTGGGTTGAGGTCTGGAGACTGGCTAGGCCACTCCAGGAGCTTGATATGCTTCTTACAGAGCCACTCCTTAGTTGCCCGGGTGGTGTGTTTGGGGATATTGTCATGCTGGAAGACCCAGCCACGTTCCATCTTTAATGCTCTTACTGAGGGAAGGAGGTTTTTGCACAAAATCTCACGATACATGGCCCCATTCATCCTCTCCTTAATACGGATCAGTCGTCCTGTCACCTTTGCAGAAAAGCAGCCCCAAAGCATGATGTTTCCGCCCCCATGCTTCACAGTGGGTATAGTGTTCTTGGGATGCCATTCATCATTCTTCTCCCTCCAAACATGGCGAGCGGAGTTTATACCAAAAAGTTTGATTTTGCTCTCATCTGACCACTAACCATTCTCCCAATCCTCCTCTGGATCATCCAGATAGTCACTGGCAAACTTTCGACGGGCCTGGATATGTGCTGACTTAAGCAGGGGGACCTTTCGGGCGCTGCAGGATTTCAATTCATGACGACGTAGTGTGTTACTAATGGTAACCTTTGTGACTGTGGTCCCAGCTCTCTTGAGGTCATTAACCAAGCCCCCCCGTGTAGTTCTGGGCTGATTCCTCACCGTTCTCAAGATCATTGATACCCCACGAGGTGAGATCTTGCATGGAGCCCCGAGTAGCTCATCCCAGCCTTGTGCAGCTCTACAATTTTGTCCCTGGTGTCCTTAGACAGCTCTCTGGTCTAGGCCATGGTGGAGAGGTAGCAGTCTGACTGTTTGAGGGTATGTACAGGGGTGTTTTATACAGATAACCAGTTCAAACAGGTGCCATTAATACAGGTAAAGAGTGGAGGATAGAAGAGCTTAAAGAAGAAGTAACAGGTCTGTGAGAGCCAGAAATCTTGCTGCTTGGTAGGTGTCCAAATATTTATTTTCCACAAGAATACACAAGTAAATTCATACAATGTGATTTCCTTTTTTTTTTTTTTTTTTTCAGATTCTGTCTCTCACAGTTGAAGTGTACCTATGATGGAAATTACAGACCTCTCTCATCTTTTTAAGTGAGTCAACTTGCACAATCGGTGGCAGTCCAAATACTTTTTTGCCCCACTATATATATATATATATATATATATATATATATATATATGTATATATATATATATATATACACGTAGGAAGAAATCGGCGGCACTCCAGGACTTTCAAGTAGAAAAATTGTGTATTTAAAACATCACAAAATACAACATGTGACCGAAACGTCGGTCACATGTTGTATTTTGTGATGTTTTAAATACACAATTTTTCTACTTGAAAGTCCTGGAGTGCCGCCGATTTCTTCCTACGTATTACTACTAAACCACGGAGGGCACCTAGGCCGGTTATTGGACGCACTCAGGGAGTGCCGGGCTGCTCCATTGTATATATATATATATATATATATATAAGCACAACAGAATTGCTGTTCTATATATAAAATTGTTAATATATATATTTATACGAATATATAAATATGTAGTGTATATTTCTCCTTCTTCCCACACACCCCACAATCTGTCTCTCCCCAATGACTCCATGCTGCATTCCCAGCTCCCCCACCCCATCCCAACGCTCTGTATCCCCTCCCTCACCAACCCATTCTTACCCTGGAGAGACTGCAGCACTCCCCAGCATTTAGACCCAAACACTGCACAGCAGGCACCATGCGACCATCACACCCCACCAGAAGAGTCCAGCGCAGGGCATGGCAATCCTGGCCAGCAGAGCTGCTGCCATGTCCCATAACTGCCTGCAACAGAGCTGGACCTGGAAGGGCGAGTGCGCACCCGTGAGGCACAGTCACTTTGTGTGAGAGGTTCCTCTCACTCTGAGGCTGCAGCTCACTGCCTTATTTGAATAAGACTTGGGGCCCCTCTGATCCTTGGGGCCCGGTACAGGTGTCCCCTTTGACCTCCCCTGTCGCCGGCTCTGCGCACAGCACAGGACAAGGCCGTCAAGCATGCAAAAACACAGCAGCGATGCAATCGCAATGCAATTGTGCTCACATCACTGATTTGTGTGGATGCGCCCCCTGCCTCCAAGCCCCCCTGCCTCCAAAAGCCAGCCTGCGAAGGAAGGCGCAGGGCGGCCATATTCCAGGTCACAGCAGCTGCCTGTAACGCCACGTGGGTGCCCCAAACCCACCCCCATTTTTGTCAACACGCCTACCCAATTCCACATCATTGCCCCCGCAACGCCATGTCGCTACCCTGTACCGCCCCATAAACACCTCTGCCTGTCAATCAGGCAGAGGCATTCGCATAGGTGAGAACGCATCTCTCTGGCCCAAGCATGGGCAGTGCATGTCCTGCGCATGTGCACTGCGGGGGCAGATGGGAAGATGCGATCACATCTCACTAGCGTCTGATACTAAATACCCCCCTAGCCCGTAGCCCCTGATTGCAACACATACTCATTACTTCAGCAGAAAAAGAACAATGAATATTATTTTAGATGTTTAAATCTTGTGAGTGCTAAGAATAAAAGGAAAAGTCTAATTTGTCCAGAGCGCTTAAGGGGTTTAACCTTTACCCATCCTGCACATGAGTTTACAAAATTGTTTTAATATAATGTATTTGTATATATGATATCAATGCCTTCTTGTAAACAAAGTTAGAAGTTCTTCTGGTTGTGGTCGGGATGTGGAGTTTATCCTTGTGGCTGGCTCTCAATTAAGGGATGTAAAATCCATTGTGTCTGTGAGAAGCAGATTCCTTAAATTGAAGGATTTCCCCAGAAGCTTCTTAACTGTGATGACAAAAAAAGGAGATTTATGGTAGACTTACCATTGTTAAATCTCTTTCTGTGAAGTACACTGGATTCCACAGGGAATAACATCGGGGGTGTAGAGTTGGATCTTGATCCGAGGCACCAACAGGCTAAAGCTTTGACTGTTCCCAGAAGGCATTGCCCACCTCCTCTATAGCCCCGCCTCCAGGCACTGGAGCTCTGTTTTGTTAACCAGTCAAATGCAGTAGCAGGTAAGAGAGACTGTAGATGTTAGTCAAATAGAACCACATTCTCACGACAGGAGAAGGGACTAGCGGCTAATGCCATACAAACCAAAAGACGCTAAGTGCGTCAGGGTGGGCGCCCTGTGGAATCCAGTGTACCTCGCAGAAAGATATTTAACAATGGTAAGTCTACCATAAATCTCCTTTTCTGCAGTGGGGTACACTGGTATTCTAGAGAGAATACCATCGGGGATGTCCTAAAGCAGTTCCTCATGAGAGGGGACGCACTGTAGCAGGCACAAGAACCGGCGTTCAAAGGAAGCATACTGGGAGGCGGAAGTATCAAAGGCAAAGAACCAGATGAACGTGTTCACAGAGGACCGCGTAGCCGCCTTGCACAATTGTTCAGCGGACGCGCCACAGCGGGCCACCCAAGAAGGTCCAACCGATCAAGTAGAATGGGCCTTAATAGCAGCAGGAGCTGGGAGCCCAGCCTGCGCATAAGCTTGTGCAATCACCAATGTAATCCATCTGGCCAAGGTCTGCTTATTCGAAGGCCAGCCACGTTTGTGAAAACCAAACAGTACAAAAAATGGAATCTGACCTCCTGATAGAGGCAGTCCTTTCCACATAAACACAGAGAGCCTGTACCACATCCAAAGATCTTTCTTTGGAGAACAGACCAGAAGAGATGAAGGCTGGAACCACAATATCCTGGTTAAGGCAAATAACCAGGGCGAGTTCGAAGAACAGCCCAGTCACTGGGAAAATCAGAAAGGCTGGACGACAGGACATAGCACCTAAGTCCGACGCCCTCCTAGCAGAGGCAATAGCCAACAGAAATACGACCTTAGGCATAAGGCAGTTAAGGTCCACAGACTCAAGAGGTTCAAATGGAGAATCTTGCAGGGCATTTAAGACAACAGACAGATCCCATGGAGCCACAGGAGGGACATAGGGAGGCTGAATCCATAGAACACCCTGATTGAAAGTGTGAACGTCAGGAAGAGACGCAATGTTTATCTGAAACCACACTGACAAAGCAGATATATGAACCTTGAGGGAGGCCAGACGAAGGCCCAAGTCTAGTCCTTGTTGAAGAAAAGCCAAAAGTGTGGAAGTTTTGAAAGTATATGCATCATAACTCTTAGCAGCACACCATGTGAAGTAAGAATTCCAGACCCTGTAATAAATACGAGCAGAAGCTGGTTTACGGGCTTTCAACATAGTTTGAATAACCGCCTCAGAGAATCATTTTGCTCTCAGGAGTGATGCTTCAAGAGCCACTCTGTTAAAGCCAGTCTGGCCAGGTCTGGGTAGACACAAGGGCCCTGAACGAGGAGGTCTGGGCATTGAGGAAGTAGAAGAGGACGCTCTATCGAGAGACCGTGCAGGTCTGAGAAGCAATGCTGTCTGGGCCACGCTGGAGCGACTAGAAGTAGTATTCCTCCTTCTTGCTTGAACTTCCGTATTACCCTGGGCAGGAGTGACACTGGAGGTAACACGTATGGCAGCCGAAAGTTCTATGGAATTGCCAGTGCATCCACAAAGGCTGCTTGAGGATCCGTTGTCCTTGCCCTGAAGACCGAAACCTTGTGAATGTGTTGAGACACCATCAGGTCTACATCTGGTAGGCCCCACATGTCCACTAGGAATTGAAAGACTTCGGGACGAAGACTCCACTCTCCGGCGTGCACGTCCTGATGGCTGAGGAAGTCCGCTTCCCAGTTAAGGACTACTGGAATGAACACTGCCGATATGGCTGGCAGATGGTGTTCCGCCCATTGGAGGATTTTTGACACTTCCATCATTGCCATGCGGCTTCGAGTGCCGCCTTGATGATTTATGTACGTCACCATGGTGGCGTTGCCCGACTGTACTTGAACAAGCCTGTTCCGTACCAAAGGCAGGGCCAGTTTCAACGCATTGAACACTGCCCGCAATTCCAGAATGTTTATCGGGAGGAGAGATTCCTCCCTGGTCCACCAACCCTGGAGAGAGTGTTGCTCCAACACTGTGCCCCAACCTCGCAGACTGGCATCCGTTGTCAGGAGGACTCAGTTGGAGATCCAGAAGGGACGGGCCCTGCTCAACTGTTGGTCCTGTAGCCACCAGCTCAGTGACAGACGAACCTCCGGAGTCAAGGAGATAATTTGAGACCTGATCCGATGAGGCAGGCCGTCCCATTTGGAAAGGATTAACCTCTGCAGAGGGCGGGAATGAAATTGAGCGTACTCCACCATGTCAACCTATTACCATATGCAACCTATTGATCCTTCTCCCAGTAAATGCTGCAATAAATAGCCCACAGGCTACAATGGCTAACACCATCTAAAGATGACATTAACTACTGGGGCAGGGTCATCTTCATGCTCTGGATTGAGACACTGGGCAAGACAGGTTGGGACTGGAGTGAATGATGTTAGGCAGGGCCGGTGCTAAGGTGTTCGGCGCCCCCCTGCAAACTATAAATTTGCGCCCTCCAATACTTTACAAAGGGACAGTGCACATTGGGGGTCATTCCGAGTTGATCGCTAGCAGCGCAGCGATCAGGCAAAAAAACAGCATTTCTGCGCATGCGTACGGGCTGCAGTGCGCACGCGCAATGTTATTTCACACAAAACTATGCTATTTTACACATGGTCTAGCGGCGCTTTTCAGTCGCACGGCTGATCGGGGAGTGATTGACATAAAAGGGGCGTTTCTGGGAGGTAACTGCGCGTTTTCCGGGAGTGTGCTAAAACGCAGGCGTGTCAGGTAAAAACGCAGGCGTGCCTGGGGAAACGGAGGAGTGGCTGGCCGAACGCAGGGCGTGTTTGTGACGTCAAAGCAGGAACTAAACTGTCTGTAGTGATCGCAAGGTAGGAGGTTTGGAGCTACTCAGAAACGGCATGAACATTTTTACGAGCAGTCCTGCTAATCTTTCGTTCGCACTTCTGCTAAGCTAAGATACACTCCCAGAGGGCGGCGTCTTAGCGTTAGCACTGCTGCTAAAAGCAGCTAGCGAGCGATCAACTCGAAATGAGGGCCATAATGCCCCCTATACCAGTGACGCTTATACACATAATGCTCCCTGTAGTAGTGCCGCTTATACACACAATGAACCCTGTAGTAGTGACGCTTACACACTTAATGCCCACTGCAGCAGTGACTATTATACATGACTCCCCCTGTAGTAGTAATGCTTACACACGTAACGCCCCCTGTACCAGTAATGCTTACACACGTAATGCCCCCTGTATCAGTGATGCTTACAAACAAAACGCCCCCTGTACCAGGGACGCTTACACACGTAACGCCCCCTGTACCAGTGACGCTTCCACGCGTAATGCCCCCTGTACTAGTGCCACTCACACCCGTAACGCCCCCTGTACCAGTGACGCTTACATACGTAACGCCCCCTGTACCAGTAATGCTTACACACGTAACGCACCCTGTACCAGTGACGCTTACATACGTAACGCCCCCTGTACCAGTAATGCTTACACACGTAACGCCCCCTGTACCAGTAATGCTTACACACGTAATGCCCCCTGTATCAGTGATGCTTACAAACAAAACGCCCCCTGTACCAGGGACGCTTACACACGTAACGCCCCCTGTACCAGTGACGCTTCCACGCGTAATGCCCCCTGTACTAGTGCCACTCACACCCGTAACGCCCCCTGTACCAGTGACGCTTACATACGTAACGCCCCCTGTACCAGTAATGCTTACACACGTAACGCACCCTGTACCAGTGATGCTCTCACACGTAACGCCACCTTTACCAGTGACACTCTCACACATAACGCCAACTGTAGCAGTGACGCATACATCCGTAACGCCCCCTATACCAGTGACACTATCACACGTAACGTCCCCTATATCAGTGACTCTCTCACACGTACCGCCACCTGTAGTAGTGACGCTTACACACATTATGCCACAGTCACACATACATACATACATACTGTACAAACATTACACACATACACAGTCACACATACATATACACAGGGGAGGGGTGGCTAGTCGAGTGGGCTTAATATTCATAATTTTCCAGTGGGAGGGCAGCATGTTTGACCGCAGATATCTCCAGTTCTTGGAAATAGATTTCTTAGCTTTCAATGTGACAAAATACTAGAGAAGCTTACCTCTCAAGAGGTACTGGGGACTTGGGAATCAGAGTTTAGGAGCCAGAGCAATCCACCAACGAATATATAAAACTGCATACCAGGTGTGTGAAGCTGGAGCAGGGACCAGCTGCTGGAAGGCTGATATCTCTGGTTCTGAGCATAGTATAGACAAGCTGCCAGTGTCACAGCTTTTGGACTATAACATCAAAAAAACTCTAATACCCCTTTCACATCACACAAATAACCCGGTATCGACACGGCATATTGCCGTGTCGAAACGGGTCAGTGTGCGATGTGAAAGCACTTTGGCCGAATTAGCGGGTCGCCTGACCCGGTAATTCAACCCGGTAAAAAAGAATGGTTATTACCGGGTTGAATACCTGGTCAGGCGCAGTGTGAATGGGAGCCGTTTCGATGCGACACGGCTCCCATTCACAGCATAGAGAGAGGCGGCGCAGGAGATGAGCTTATCTCCAAGTGCCGCCTCCACTCCCGCCCTTGCTGCTGCTGCACCCCCCCCCCCCCCCCCCCCCGCTGCTATGACAGCCGACCTGGTATATTGCCAGGTCGGAAAGCCACCAAAGCAGAGCAAATGCCGGATCCCACCCGGTAAGGACACGTTTCTCTTACCGGGTGGGATCCGGCATTTGCGATCTGAAAGCGGTATAAGTCAAACAGAACCCAAGATATCTGGCAAGGAAGAGCAATTAACAGGCTTGGATTGGGACCATTGCTTAGAAGTCAGATATCTCCAGTTCCCTAGGGCCGATTTTTAAAAATCTGGTACCCCTGAAAAAGGGGTACTATCACACAAAAACAAAAATAAAACAGTGCTTACACTAGTAGATTATGCAGACAATGCTATAACATGGTAATCTAAAAAAGCATCATTTATTAAAATTGAATAATTTTAAAAAAGTACAACTGGCTTTCAAGCCTTCATTGTATTCAAATAGTTAGAAACAAATTATTACTTGTGTCATAGTTGTACATCATAAGAAATTAATACTGTGCAACTGTATAGTAATGTCCTCCTTTTTAGGTTAAATGTCAGGGACTTTCTGTACAGTTTCTGTGAACCACAGTCCGATTATAGAAACAGTTATGGTCATGGACCAATGGCAGGGGTCCCAAACTTTTCATACGATGTTTCACCGAAATGGCAGTGGATTTCAGCGCATTTGATGGAGTCCCTCTAACCTTTAGTGCTTGGACCAGATGTGACCAGTATCATCCAGTAGTAACCAATGGGTGAAGTCCACAGAGTCCCTTAGACCAAGGAGGAGCAAGTGAAACATCGTATGAAAGGAATCAACGCTAACAGGATTCTTCCCTTCCAAAATACCTTAGGACCGGTAAATATTACAAACGTTTGGGACCCCTGCCATTGGTCCGTGACCATAACTGTTTCTATAATCGGACTGTGGTTCACAGAAACTGTACAAAAAGTCCCTGACATTTGACCTAAAAAGGAGGACATTACTGTACAGTTGCACAGTATTAATTTCTTATGATGTACAACTATGACACATAAGTAATAATTTGTTTCCAACTATTTGAATACAGTGAAGGCTTGAAAGCCAGTTGTACTTTTTTTTTAATATTAATCAATTTTAATAAATGATACTTTTTTAGATTACCATGTTATAGCATTGTCTGCATAATCTACTAGTGTAAGCGCTATTTTCTTTTTGTTTTTGTGTGTATCTAATGTGTGGAGAGTGACTATCTCCATAAAACAGCTGTTAGGAAAAGCATCTTTAAGTAGCGCCTGTTTGGATATATCTTGGTATATCTTTTCTCTACCCTCAGCTATCAGCCTAGGGTCCTTAGACTCCTGGGGCCCTTGGGCAAGTGCCCATTGAGCCCATACAAAAAGACGGCCCTGCATGCCAGGCACTGTGAGCAAGCCGGCTGTTGGAAGTTTAGTTTCCAGCAGCTGCAGGTTGAAGTCTTTGACATGGTTGCATGTCGTGTCAGGGAAAGCCCGGCTTGGAGTGGTCACATAAGATCAGAGAGAAGGTAAAGCAGCAGTTATCTGTACAGTGAAGAGTGCAGTAAGTGAGGAAATGAGGCTGTCTATGTAGGCAGGAGCAGTGTAGTGGAGACCTCTGAAGATTTGAGAGAAGAGTTTGAACTTAGGGACCATTTATTAACAAGTTTTGGCTTTTTAAAACTTGTTGTGTATGATAAATGTTGCTCCAGCCAACCAGCTCCTGTCATGTGTTTGAAAAATGACAGTTAGGAGCTGATTGGCTGGAGCCCCATTTATCACACGCAACAAGTACTAAATGGCTAAGGGGGTCATTTAGACCCGGTCGCACGCATGCTATATTTAGCACTGCTGCGACCAGGTAATCGCCGCCTACAGGGGAGGGGATTAGGGGTGTGCAGGAGAGCGATCGCTTGTGCAGACAGCTGCACACACAAACAGTTTGTGCAGTCTCTGCACAGCTCAAAACTTACTCAGCCGCTGCGATGGATCTTCTTGAATCTGTCATCAGGATCCCTCCCTGCTGACATCCGGACATGCCTGCGTTTTCTTTGGCACTCCCAGAAAACGGTCAGTTGACACCCCCGGCCGGCCTCTTCCTGTCAATCTTTTTGCGTTTGTTGCTGCGAACGCAATCTTCGGTATTCTCGTCGCTGGTCGTCGCCGGGTAACGACGCACCTGCGCGTCGCGGCGCATGCGCAGTTCAGACCCGATCGTACGGCTGCGAACTGCGAAGTGCGATCGGGTCGGAATGACCCCCTAAAACTTGTTGATAAATGGGCCCCTTAATTCTGATGGAGCCAATGGAGACTGTTAGAGAGGGGCAGCAGAGGTAACAACACAGGAAATGAGGCGGACAGCCCAGCTGATAGACTGGATATAAATATCAGAGGGGAATACATATGGGATCATTTCATAGCAGAGTTTTATTTAATATGTTTTGAAGACATTACAATATATTGTGCAGAACATGGGTATCAATTCTGGAGTTACTCCAATTTCATTCCATGATTTAAGAAAATAAAATCTGTAAAATGGCAAAATTGAAGACAGACACAAGGAAAGAACCAGCATTACAACTATACAATGAATAAAGCTGACTGAGACCTTTAGAGCAAAAGGAAAGTTATGTTATGTGGTAATTATTAAGTACAGCCTGGTGGTTGGAGTAGCTTATATTTTGTATGAATGCATAATTGATTGTTTACTACAATGTACAGTAGGACACAATACAAGCCAAATGTGCTAGCAACTCTTCTACATGTCTCCTGAGAAGATCTGACAAACATGCAGAGATGATGAACTTGTGGACAGAATTCTTACCATTATTTTAAGTATTTCCCTTGCACTGCTCAGCCAGCAGGTGGCACTTTAGCTACAGTACATGATTTGCAAAAATATAGATACAGTATATTAGTAAAAGCAGAGTCACCAACAGGCTATAGTTTAGTAACTCTCATTTAATGAAACCCTTTAACTTCTTGTAAACAACTTATAGCAAAGTGCAGGCTATTAATAAATTCAACATACTGTTTTTCTGTCAGGTAGACAGCATAGAACAATATATCTTCTTGTTCTTCAGGAAATAATGGATCTCAGTCATACAAAAGAAGCATATTTACCAATAAAGATTCCATGTAATGAGCGCTCCTGGACAATATTTGGCCTGCATATGTGCGCAATAGACTGCCCAAGCCAAGACCAGCTAAGGTGCACAGAGCACACAGTGCCAGAGCCAGTGCAGGTGTCACAAGGGGATAATACATCAAATCTAACTGTAATATCCATACTTTATTCATGTAGACTTATCTGATATAAAGACTCACATCAAAGTACCCTAAATATGCCTATCTGTTAGACAGTGCCGCCCTCTAGGCCCGTGGTGGCCGCAACGCACGCCCAACCCTAGTCACAGCCCAGGAAACAATAGTCAGAGGGTGGAATCATGATGGTCAACACTTCACCCAGTTCCGGATGAGAGCTCCAAGTGGACATATGACTGAAGACAAGCAAGCAGCAGTAACCACCTCATGGCATATTTGGTTATAGCCATGTCCCATTGTCAGATTCACTTTAGAAACATCCCCTCGTTGCTAGCTTTATTAGTCATGCATTCTAGTTTATCTGTGAAACCTTTTAGTAAGTGACTCTGGGCCTGATTGAGATGTATGCAAACCTGATATTTCCACAGTTGAGTGAACACCGTGAGTCTGTGCATGCAGCAAGTCGCACTGCGCATGTGTCGCGATGGTCTTGCAACAGCGGCCACCGAAAGGATTTATTTGACTGTCGGAGTGTTTGGGGGAGATAAATGGGAGTGGCGGCAAAAGCTCAGGCGTGTCAGAACCATTTTAGGGGCCTGTTTGAGGCTGCGACTGTGATCCTTACACTGCTGCAATGGCTCCGGTGTCTTACTTCCTGCGGCCTTGCTGCACACCCATAGGGCTACTCAGACTGATAATCAGCTGATCTGCGATGGATGCTGCATCTGTGTATGCAGCTGATGGGATTGGCAAAGCCACTGGTGAGTGTCTCACCACAAAACCAGGCATAGGTACATTTGCATATATTCGCACAGCCGCTGCGTACCAATTCCGAGCTGCGATGACTCAGGCGCTGTGTCCCTTATTCTGGTATCATTACCACACAACTAGCAAGATGCCACCATTTTCTTTATAGCCGTAGATATTAAGCAAAAACATATTTTTTGGATCATTTTCCACATTGTGTTTTTAGAAAATATACTGTACATGTAATTGCAGATCTCAGCAACAAGGTTTTTTAAGAACACAGACAATTGTCCCATTTGTTAGACAGGACAGTCCAGTTACATTTTATGGCAGTGGTTCTCAAACTGTGTGCCATGGCACCTTGGGGTGTTCGGGACACTTGCAGGGGTGCCCTGGATTGGTGGTCCAGGACCAATTCAAATGATAAATGGTTAATGTAAAAGGCAAAACCAGTGCTGGTGGCTGCCAGTCATCAAATATGTGGACAATCGGAAGCAAATGTTGTCCCTCATCACATAACTGAACCTAAGGATGACATTCAGTATAAACACAATTTACTTCATTTAATATCTCTTTCTAAATTTCTCAATAAGAAACTTTTGGCCTAAGGGTGCCGTGAAAAAATCTGATACTCTAGGGTGCTGTGAGTCAAGTGTCACGATCCGGGTATCTGGACGCCATTTCTTACCCATCAGATGCCTCCTAAGGCTGGCTCAGCGCTCCAGGACCGGATTCCATCTGTTATCCTGATATGTACATTCCTGTATCCTCTCCTGTCACTCTGGGACGCTGTCACAGTAAACGCCATATTACACCTGGCATGGCGTCTCTCGCGGCCTCTGCCGCCGTCCCTGAACTTCTGCATGCAGAGTGTCTGAGTGGCGATTACGTCAGCCGCGGCCTCCGCTGTGTCCGCGTGGTTGGATGTGCATCTGTCAGCCTGGCGCCTCCTGTCTCCGGTGGCCGGCGCCGCCATTACTGTTTTCATTACCACATGGATTACAAACCAAACTTCCCTCCAAGTGTCTGCATGGGCGCAGCCATCTTGGATTCTGTCAGCTGATCATTTCCACCAATCTGTTCTCAGTATTGATAATCTGCATAATTGCCTAGCCAATCCCTTCCTTGCTGCAAGTATAAATACACTGTGCCTGAGCAAGGAAGGCGTCAGTGCTTTGGTTGTCAAACCTAGTTCCTGTTTGTCTCTCTCCTGTGATTGTCTTCCAGGTTCCAGCTCCTGTCTCAAGACTTCCACCATAGAGACCCGCACCAGCATTCCACCTGCGGTGTAGCCTGACTCTCCAATCCATTGTGGATTCATCTGTTTCCAGCTACAACATTACCTGCTTCCAGCTCAGCTTCCAGCAGAGTACAGCTTCCCTTAAAGGGCCGGTGTCCTTTCTACACTTTACCACTCTCCACCGGTATTATTATTTCTCCGCTCTCAAGTTCTACATTTCAGTTCATATTTCATCGCTCCCAAGTTCATTTATTATTTAACTGGTTCCAGCCAGTATCCACTCCGTGCTAACAACAGTCTGGTTCCAGCCAGTATCCACAGCAGCTGTTTTATCTTCAGCAACCCAGCTTTTCCTGGAACACCAGCTGGCACAATCCTGGGTTATCTCCATTGCTACAGTCGGGCCTGGTAAGGACTTTCCATCTAGAAGATCATAAGAACTATCTCACACTACCAGTGCCCTGTGGCTCCTGCCATCCTGTAGTACCCAGGAACTGTATTTATTCTTTGCTGACTTTTACGTTTTCTTTTACTGCTGCTGTGTTGCGGAGTTGTCATAATAAACATCATTGACTTTTATCCAAGTTGTCGTGGTCACGCCTTCGGGCAGTTATTATTCATGTTACTTACATGTCCAGGGGTCTGATACAACCTCCCAGGTTCCGGTACATCTCAGCCCCTACAACTGAGGCTGCCTCCCGTCAGCTCAGGCCCTCAGTTGTGACAGTAAGCACTGACCTAATGAATCCAGCCGGAGACCAGGATCAAGCGGCCAGGCCGATGCAAGAACTGGCAGCCCGACTAGAACATCAGGAGGCTGCACAGGGCCACATCATCCGCTGTCTCCAGGATCTCTCTACTCGGCTGGATGGGATTCAGACAACTCTCCGTGGATCAGGCGCGTCTGGTGCGTCAACCACAGTGACTCCAGCTTTAACCCCACCCACCTTACCCATTTCTGCTCCACGTCTTCATCTTCCTACACTGCCTTCGTGTCAACATTCAGGCGCATCTTCGACGAGCCAGGCCGGGTAACCTCAGCTTCATCCGACATTCTCCGTTTACGCCAGGGGTCACGTACTGTAGGACAATATCTGATACAGTTCCAGATCCTGGCATCCGAACTGGCATGGAACGACGAGGCCCTGTATGCTGCGTTCTGGCATGGCTTATCTGAGCGTATTAAAGATGAGTTAGCTACCAGAGACTTACCTTCTAAGTTAGATGAGCTAATCTCACTCTGCACGAAAGTTGATTTACGTTTCAGAGAGAGAGCAACTGAGCGTGGAAGATCATCTGCTCCAAAATCTTCTGCTCCTCCTCCTCGTCAACTGTCACCATCTAAAGATGAGCCCATGCAACTTGGCCGTTCCCGTTTAACTCCTGCTGAGCGCCGAAGACGTCTCTCCGAGTTTCTCTGTCTCTATTGTGCAGCTCCGTCTCACACCATTAATGCCTGTCCCAAACGTCCGGGAAACTCCAAATCCTAGCTCGCCAAGGAGAGGGCCGGCTAGGAGTAATGATCTCCTCTCCATCTCCTCAAGATTGTAATCTCCCAGTCTCGCTTCAAGTTGCTCAACGTTATCGGAACGTCATTGCCCTCCTTGATTCCGGAGCAGCTGGGAACTTTATTACCGAAGCCTATGTTAAACGGTGGTCCCTACCCACCGAGAGACTTCCTTCGTCCATTTCTTTAACTGCCGTGGATGGCAGCAAAATTTTTGATGCAGTTATTTCTTTAAGGACTCTACCAGTTCGTCTGAGAGTGGGAGTTCTTCATTCCGAACTTATTTCTTTTTTAGTGATTCCAAGAGCCACACATCCTGTGGTCCTGGGCCTTCCATGGCTCCGTCTTCACAATCCTACAATTGATTGGACGACTACGCAAATCCTGGCATGGGGTTCCTCCTGTGCTGAGACATGTTTGTTTAAAGTATTGCCTGTCTGTTCTTCCTCCCCCAGGTCGTCTGATGTTCCACCTCCTCCATATCAAGATTTCACGGATGTGTTCAGTAAAGCTTCTGCTGATATCCTTCCTCCTCATAGAGAATGGGACTGTCCGATTGATCTCGTTCCAGGGAAGGTTCCACCTCGAGGCCGAACTTATCCGTTGTCTCTGCCTGAGACGCATTCTATGGAGGAATATATTAAAGAGAACCTAGCAAAGGGGTTCATTCGACCTTCTTCTTCTCCAGCCGGCGCAGGCTTCTTTTTTGTAAAAAAGAAAGATGGTGGTCTGCGGCCGTGCATCGACTACAGAGGTTTGAACGACATTACCATCAAGAACCGTTATCCTTTACCCCTGATTACTGAGCTCTTTGACAGAGTTAGCGGAGCTACCATCTTTACAAAGCTGGACTTGCGAGGTGCATACAGTCTCATCCGGATCCGTGAGGGTGACGAGTGGAAGACCGCCTTTAACACCCGTGACGGACATTATGAGTACCTCGTCATGCCCTTCGGATTGAGCAATGCTCCAGCTGTCTTCCAGCATTTTGTCAATGAGATCTTCAGAGACATTCTATACCGTCATGTCGTGGTCTATCTAGACGATATCCTCATTTTTGCCAACGATTTAGAGGAACATCGTTTTTGGGTTAAAGAGGTTCTGTCCCGTCTCCGTGTCAATCATCTCTATTGCAAATTAGAAAGATGCGTCTTTGAAGTCAAGTCCATTCCGTTTCTAGGGTACATTGTGTCCGGTTCCGGACTAGAGATGGATCCTGAGAAACTACAAGCAATCCAAAATTGGCCGGTACCCTTAACCCTCAAAGGGGTCCAGAGGTTCTTAGGGTTCGCCAACTATTACCGAAAGTTTATACGAGACTTTTCCACCATTGTGGCGCCTATTACTGCTTTCACTAAGAAGGGTGCTAACCCGTCCAAGTGGTCTGAAGAAGCCATGCAAGCATTTCATCTTTTAAAACAAAGGTTCATCTCTGCGCCTGTTCTGAAACAGCCTGACATCGACTCTCCTTTCATCTTAGAGGTGGATGCCTCCTCCGTTGGAGTAGGAGCGGTGTTATCTCAGAGGGCTAAAGATGGCCATTTACACCCTTGCAGTTTCTTCTCCCGGAAGTTCTCCCCAGCTGAGCGCAACTATGCCATTGGCGACCAGGAGTTGCTAGCCATCAAGCTCGCTCTAGAAGAGTGGAGGTATCTGTTGGAGGGAGCTTCTCATTCAATCACCATACTTACAGACCACAAGAACCTTTTATACCTGAAGGGCGCACAATGTCTCAACCCTCGTCAGGCCAGATGGGCACTTTTCTTTTCCAGGTTCGACTTTAAACTCCAGTTCTGTCCGGGCTCTCAGAATCGCAAGGCCGATGCCCTTTCCCGCTCATGGGAGCAAGAAAATGAGTCAGAGTCTTCAGACAAGCATCCTATTATAAATCCGTTGGCATTCTCCACGGTAGGGATGGACTCTACGCCCCCATCAGGGAAAAGTTTTGTGAAGCCGATGCTAAGGAAGAAGCTCATGCATTGGGCCCATGCTTCCCGTTTTGCCGGACATACAGGTATCCAAAAAACCCTGGAGTTTATCTCTAGGTCCTATTGGTGGCCAACTCTGAAAAAGGACGTCTTGGAGTTTATTGCATCTTGCCCAAAGTGTGCCCAACATAAAGTATCCCGCCAGTCGCCTGCGGGGCAACTGGTTCCACTATCCGTTCCCCGTCGACCATGGACCCACTTGTCGATGGATTTCATTACAGACTTACCCATGTGCAACAAGTTCAATACCATCTGGGTGGTAGTTGACCGGTTCACCAAGATGGCACACTTCATTCCTCTCACCGGTCTTCCGTCAGCTTCCAAGTTGGCTCAAGTATTCATACAAGAGATCTTCCGACTCCACGGTCTTCCTGAAGAAATTATCTCAGATCGAGGAGTTCAATTCACAGCCAAATTCTGGCGAAGTTTATGTCAAGTCCTCCAAGTCAAGCTAAAGTTTTCCACGGCTTACCATCCTCAGACCAATGGTCAAACCGAGAGGGTGAATCAGGACTTGGAGGCCTTCCTCCGCATCTATGTGTCCTCCTCTCAAGATGACTGGGTTCAATTACTTCCCTGGGCCGAGTTCTGTCATAACAACCAGTATCATTCTTCATCTGCTTCAACACCATTCTTCACTAACTTTGGATTCCACCCTAAAGTCCCTGAGTTCCAACCGCTTCCAGCAACTTCTGTTCCCGCAGTGGATATCACCTTGCATCAGTTTGCCAATATCTGGAAGAGCGTACGATCAGCTCTGCTCAAGGCATCGTTCAGGTACAAGAAGTTTGCGGATAAGAAGCGTCGAGCAGTTCCTGCTCTCAAGGTGGGTGATCGGGAATGGTTATCCACGAAGAATTTGAGGTTAAGAGTTCCCAGTATGAAGTTTGCACCTCGCTATATCGGTCCTTTCAAGATTGAACAAGTCATCAATCCTGTTGCTTACAGACTCCAGTTGCCTCCCTTCTTAAAAATACCCAGGACATTCCATGTTTCCCTGTTGAAACCGCTGATCTTGAATCGGTTTCATTCCTCACTTCCTCCAACTCCGAAAGTCCAAACTCAACGAGGCGTTGAGTATGAAGTGGCCAAGATCCTGGACTCACGTCACCGTTACGGTCAACTACAATATCTTATTGACTGGAAAGGTTATGGTCCTGAGGAACGTTCATGGACCAATGCTTCTGATGTCCATGCTCCTGCCTTGGTCCGGAGATTCCATTCCAAGTTTCCTCAAAAGCCAAAGAAGTGTCCTGGGGCCACTCCTAAAGGGGGGGGTGCTGTCACGATCCGGGTATCTGGACGCCATTTCTTACCCATCAGATGCCTCCTAAGGCTGGCTCAGCGCTCCAGGACCGGATTCCATCTGTTATCCTGATATGTACATTCCTGTATCCTCTCCTGTCACTCTGGGACGCTGTCACAGTAAACGCCATATTACACCTGGCATGGCGTCTCCCGCGGCCTCTGCCGCCGTCCCTGAACTTCTGCATGCAGAGTGTCTGAGTGGCGATTACGTCAGCCGCGGCCTCCGCTGTGTCCGCGTGGTTGGATGTGCATCTGTCAGCCTGGCGCCTCCTGTCTCCGGTGGCCGGCGCCGCCATTACTGTTTTCATTACCACATGGATTACAAACCAAACTTCCCTCCAAGTGTCTGCATGGGCGCAGCCATCTTGGATTCTGTCAGCTGATCATTTCCACCAATCTGTTCTCAGTATTGATAATCTGCATAATTGCCTAGCCAATCCCTTCCTTGCTGCAGGTATAAATACACTGTGCCTGAGCAAGGAAGGCGTCAGTGCTTTGGTTGTCAAACCTAGTTCCTGTTTGTCTCTCTCCTGTGATTGTCTTCCAGGTTCCAGCTCCTGTCTCAAGACTTCCACCATAGAGACCCGCACCAGCATTCCACCTGCGGTGTAGCCTGACTCTCCAATCCATTGTGGATTCATCTGTTTCCAGCTACAACATTACCTGCTTCCAGCTCAGCTTCCAGCAGAGTACAGCTTCCCTTAAAGGGCCGGTGTCCTTTCTACACTTTACCACTCTCCACCGGTATTATTATTTCTCCGCTCTCAAGTTCTACATTTCAGTTCATATTTCATCGCTCCCAAGTTCATTTATTATTTAACTGGTTCCAGCCAGTATCCACTCCGTGCTAACAACAGTCTGGTTCCAGCCAGTATCCACAGCAGCTGTTTTATCTTCAGCAACCCAGCTTTTCCTGGAACACCAGCTGGCACAATCCTGGGTTATCTCCATTGCTACAGTCGGGCCTGGTAAGGACTTTCCATCTAGAAGATCATAAGAACTATCTCACACTACCAGTGCCCTGTGGCTCCTGCCATCCTGTAGTACCCAGGAACTGTATTTATTCTTTGCTGACTTTTACGTTTTCTTTTACTGCTGCTGTGTTGCGGAGTTGTCATAATAAACATCATTGACTTTTATCCAAGTTGTCGTGGTCACGCCTTCGGGCAGTTATTATTCATGTTACTTACATGTCCAGGGGTCTGATACAACCTCCCAGGTTCCGGTACATCTCAGCCCCTACAACTGAGGCTGCCTCCCGTCAGCTCAGGCCCTCAGTTGTGACATCAAGAAAGTTTGGGAACCACTGTTTTATGGCTTCCAACTCCAAGACTAATAACCTCACCCTAGTGTATTGTCCTGCCATTATCAAAGGCAGCGCACCAAGCCCAAACCTGTTTCCGTGTCATGATGTTTTCTCGGTACACCTCAACAAGATGGCAATGAATTTCAGTTGCTGATGTGCCCTTTAGACACGGAAATCTGATCACACTATGCATATCAATGTGTGACCATGTTTCCACCAGTCCCGCCATCTTACAGTCAAATGACCGCGAGGGGAAGCAGTGGTCTACCTGCTCTTAACCAAAAGGGAAATTAGAATGAAATAAAGAACATTACACACGAGAGGTCTTGTTACCCTACTTATTGAACCACCCATGCATCTACCTAGATAAGATATTTAAATGTGATTTAAGGGGTGAAATTGGCACAATTAATGGGATGTTCCCTGATAATTAGTGGCCACAGAGCATCTTTCCCTACAAAAGTTTAATGTCTTTTGGGTGTCAGTATTCAGTAGTTGACACATTTTGTTTGCCATATAAATACACTGCTCAAAAAAATAAAGGGAACACTAAAATAACACATCCTAGATCTGAATGAATGAAAT
Source organism: Pseudophryne corroboree (assembly GCF_028390025.1). Taxonomy (NCBI): domain Eukaryota; kingdom Metazoa; phylum Chordata; class Amphibia; order Anura; family Myobatrachidae; genus Pseudophryne; species Pseudophryne corroboree. Next base: position 486,157,704 of record NC_086447.1, on the reverse strand, counting down.
ATTCTTATTAAATACTTTGTTCTTTACATAGTTGAATGTGCTGACAACAAAATCACACAAAAATTATCAATGGAAATCAAATTTATTAACCCATGGAGGTCTGGATTTGGAGTCACACTCAAAATTAAAGTGGAAAAACACACTACAGGCTGATCCAACTTTGATGTAATGTCCTTAAAACAAGTCAAAATGAGGCTCAGTAGTGTGTGTGGCCTCCACGTGCCTGTATGACCTCCCTACAATGCCTGGGCATGCTCCAGATGAGGTGGCAGATGGTCTCCTGAGGGATCTCCTCCCAGACCTGGATTAAAGCATCCGCCAACTCCTGGACAGTCTGTGGTGCAACGTGGCGTTGGCGGATAAAGCGAGACATGATGTCCCAGATGTGCTCAATTGGATTCAGGTCTGGGGAACCGGTGGGCCAGTCCATAGCATCAATGCCTTCGTCTTGCAGGAACTGCTGCCACACTCCAGCCACATGAGGTCTAGCATTGTCTTGCATTAGGAGGAACCCAGGGCCAACCGCACCAGCATATGGTCTCACAAGGGGTCTGAGGATCTCATTTCGGTACCTAATGGCAGTCAGGCTACCTCTGGCGAGCACATGGAGGGCTGTGCGGCCCCCCAAAGAAATGCCACCCCACACCATTACTGACCCACTGCCAAAACCGGTCATGCTGGAGGATGTTGCAGGCAGCAGAACGTTCTCCTTGGCGTCTCCAGACTCTGTCACATGTGCTCAGTGAGAACCTGCTTTCATCTGTGAAGAGCACAGGGCGCCAGTGGCGAATTTGCCAATCTTGGTGTTCTCTGGCAAATGCCAAACGTCCTGCACGGTGTTGGGCTGTAAGCACAACCCCCACCTGTGGGCCCTCATACCACCTTCATGGAGTCTGTTTCTGATTGTTTGAGTAGACACATGCACATTTGTGGCTTGCTGGAGGTCATTTTGCAGTGCTCCTCCTGTTCCTCCTTGCACAAAGGCGGAGGTAGCGGTCCTGCTGCTGGGTTGTTGCCCTCCTACGGCCTCCTCCACGTCTTCTGATGTACTGGCCTGTCTCCTGGTAGTGCCTCCATGCTCTGGACACTACGCTGACAGACACAACAAACCTTCTTGCCACAGCTCGCATTGATGTGCCATCCTGGATGAGCTGCACTACCTGAGCCACTTGTGTGGGTTGTAGACTCCGTCTCATGCTACCACTAGAGTGAAAGCACCGCCAGCTTTCAAAAGTGACCAAAACATCAGCCAGAAAGCATAGGAGCTGAGAAGTGGTCTGTGGTCACCACCTGCAGAACAACTCCTTTATTGGGGGTGTCTTGCTAATTGCCTATAATTTCCACCTGTTGTCTATTCCATTTGCACAACAGCATGTGAAATTGATTGTCAATCAGTGTTGCTTCCTAAGTGGACAGTTTGATTTCACAGAAGTGTGATTGACTTGGAGTTACATTGTGTTGTTTAAGTGTTCCCTTTATTTTTTTGAGCAGTGTATATTTGATGCAGTTATTGTAAGTTCATTTTTAAGAACACAAATCTTCGCCTCACAGTGACAAATAATAAGAGACAGGCCATTCTCTCACTCTCCTGAGTACCATTAGACATAAATTAGGCTGTAACAAGCAGTATTGCTTGAGAAATGTTACAAATGTGATTCAAAGGGTGCTCTTATCATCTTTAAGTTACTTATTTATCATAATTTATTTATATGGCACCAGCATATTCCATTGCATTTTACATTTGGGAAAAAAACTGAAATAAAACAAAACTGGGTAATAATAGACAGACAGAAGCGATAAGAGGGCCCTGCTAGCAAGCTTATAATCTATACCATTTATTTTATTTATTTACTAAAAGTTATTTCTATAATGCACACATATTCCGCAGAGCTTTATAGATAATATTTCAGTTGGTCAGTTGGAGAAAGTGGAGAGAGATAAAGTACCAGCCAATCAGCTCCTAAGTGTAATGTCACAGGATGTTTTGAAAATTGACAGGAGCTGGCTGGTGGGTAGTTTATCACTGTCCACTTTGGGGGTCATTCCAGCCCGAACGCACGCTGCAGTTTTTCGCAGCAGTGTGATCGGATCAGAACTGCGCATGCGCCGGCGCATGCCAGATGTCTGACGGCCGTTGTTGCCTAGCGATCGCCTCTGCCTGATTCTCAGGCAGAGGCGGTCACTGGGCTGGAGGGGGCGTCACGGTGGCGTTTTTGGGGCGTGGTCCGGCAAACGTAGGCGTGGCCAGACCGTGCAGGGGGGGTGGGCCACAGCGATGCTGGGCGATGCTTTTGTACTTGTGCAGTGGGGCTGGGCCAGACATGCGGGGCGGACTAGCCCTGTGCTGGGCGTCCCACCGCATGTCTGTGTCAGTGATCATAGCTGTGTGATAAATTTAGCACAGCTATGATCAGGCTGGAATGACCCCCTTTATCACTTTTCAAGGCTTAGTACATAGTCCCCTGAGACAGTAACACTAAACCATGTAAGCCCATGCACATTACCACTTGGCGTCACAATCCTGTAGGTGCCTAGTGATTGTACCGGGGGACAGTTTCCAAAAGAGAAATATGGTGATTTACCTATGTATAAATGAGCTGTATTTTCTTGAATGGGACTAAATAATAAGTAGATCACTAGCTGAACCAAATAATCATAAATAATTTAACAATAGTTGTTACATTATTAAAGTAGGAAAAGGATCATATAGTAATTTATGAACAAGTCTAGTTAGCTCATCCTATAAATGTATCTAATTAATATACCAAATCAAGTTTTTAAATATCACATACTGAATATAGGAGATTTATTAGTGAGGCAGACACAGCAAGCAATTACATTTGTGATTAAAATAGTATTGGACTGATCAATGCAAACTGCTAATATATCACTTCCAATGTGGTGGTGGTAATAATAACCATTCATATGCTGTATGACTGTGATCTGTGGCATTTAAAAATGTTTACAAATTGCTTTTACTGTTTCTGAGTTACGGTAGGTGTGTTCCTAGAGATAATAAGAACAATTCATAATTGTTTCCTGTTGATAAGTAATAAATAACAAATAACAGCACCCTTGTTTATATAAACGTGTACACATTTTGTAAAGGAAAGGTAGGAATAATATATCTGTACGTGAAAACAAGCCTCTGAATTTCATAAGCACAGAAAATGAATTTGGCTGCATTAATACATTGATGGAGTGTGGATAACCGATGTGCAGTGTACAAATAGAAATCCTCTGGGTAGCTCATATTGCTAAGAGTAACCCTTACCTGGAATACCAACATTTATATTGGCAGTGGATGTTTTCTGTTATGTTTCAAAGATTGTAGCTTTCGAAACAATGACACAATCTCAAGCAAACCACTGTTATGACACATACAATAAAAATGTTAAAGCACATACAATTAACGCTCATTCATTGTGAACACTTCAGCATTAAATAGTACAGATGAGCCCCTGATGATTGCACTAAGTGTAACTCTCAGGTACTCCATGGTATTGTCTCACTCAGTCCCGTTCTGTTCTTCTCAGATGTACTGTAACAAATTGCATTTGCAGTCATAAGCACCAAAACAATGTTAGGATATTTAAATATCTGTATAACTCAATGGTGTAACTAAGCTTTGTATGGTAATAGAGCAGCATCCACTTAAACTCTGCAAAAATGACAAAAAAGACATTTACATAACATAATGGTCCTGAGAGTGTTGTGTAATCCCATTGAGGATGTATACTTCTTAGGAAATGTCATCTCTCAAAGTGATGTATTGTGCATTTATCGCATTATTTCGGCACGAGTGATGACTACTTCTGGCTTCTGTCTCCGTCTCTCCAGTACTGATCTGTTTGCATTTCAGTAAGACGAGACAAGGTGCGGTGAAATGCAAAGAGTTCCTCCTCGCCTGTGAACATGGACAATCCTCCAGATGAGTCCTGCACATAAAGGGCCATAGAAATATGGAAATTAAAGATAAGACACCGGCTTCAATGATTTCATTATGATGTCTGACTCAACCACAGTTGGGAAAACATAGTTTAGGAAAGTCTAACATTGACTATAACATCATTACATTGTTAAGGGACTTGTTAGATGCTTCATCCTTCTGCAGAATGAATAAATTCTATTATTACTTAAGACGTAAGGGATGGATATGTTTCTAAAAGTAATATCGTACATCTGCCAAATAACACAGCAGTCCATGGCCTTGGTATAAGTAGCCACAGCTAGTTTTATTTGCAGCACAAAGATAAATAAACCATAAAAGAAAAGCCTAGCCTTTCCGACTGTAACAAAACAAAATAAACCCCTTTCAAAGTGAAAGGACATAACGTCCCTCTCAAAAAACACAGCAATATTAGTATAATATTTCCAGCAGTAGTAGTCACGGTGTCTCTCAACAGGCCTGCTGCCTGCTCCTCAGGTAGTGAGAGTCATAGGGGTCTTTTTAAAAATGACAGAAGCTGATTGGCTGGTACTTTATCTGTCTCCAATAATTAGTATATAGACCCCTATGTACTAAGCTTTTTAGAGAAAAAAGTGAACAGAGATATAGTACCAGCCTATCAGCTCATAACTGCTAAATTACAAGCTGTGTTTGAAAAATGTCAAAAGCTGATTGGCTGGTACTTTATCTCCATCCACTTTATCTCTTTCCAAGGCTTTGGGGGTCATTCCGAGTTGATCGCTAGCTGCCGTTGTTCGCTGCGTAGCGATCAGTGAAAAAATGGCTAATCTGCGCATGCGTATGCACCGCAATACTCACGCGCGTTGTACGGGTACGAAGTCCATTGTGGTTTTGCACTGGTTCTAGCGACGATTCCAATGAGCCGTTCACAATGAGACTGACAGAAAGAGGACGATCATGGGTGTCAACTGACCGTTTTCTGGGAGTGTTTGGAAAAACGCAGGCGTGGCTGGGCGGGTATCTGACATCATTACCATGTCACTCGTCGCAGCAATCATCGCACAGGATAAGTAGCTACAGGGCTGGTCCTGTTTTTCACAAAATGTGTTTGCAGGCGCTCTGCTGCACAGGCGTTCGCACTCCTGCAAAGTGAAAATACACTCCCCCATGGGCGGCGACTATGCGTTTGCACGGCTGCTAAAAACTGCGAGCGAACAACTCTGAATGACCCCCCTAGTACATAGACCAGTGAGACTAGCAACAGACACACCATATATCAACCTCTCACAGGTGCCCTGAGAATTAATGATGCCAATTAGCTCTTTCAACCAGAAAAAAACGGGATTTTATACCTACCGGTAAATCCCTTTCTCGTAGTTCATAAGGGATACTAGGGTTAACTTAATACGATGGGGTATAGATGGGGTCCAAAGGAGTCGGTGCACTTTACATTTCTTCAACTGGGTGTGCTGGCTCCACCCCTCTATGCCGCCTCCCACAGGCAGTTATAAGTAAAATAGTGCCCGAAGGAGTATGGACATACTTGGGAGAAGGAACATAACAACAAGGAGTGGTGAGATTCATACACCAGCACACCATAACAGAAGAAGGAAAGTCGGAATAATATTTTGTGTATTTATGAGAGACCATTTAATGGGTCAATACTCTCATAAATACACAAAATATTATTCCGACTTCCTTTTTTGTCCCATCAATACAGAATTTCTGTACTGGTCAGGAGAAACAGGTGTCAGACAATCAAGTGTCTCCCACCCTTCTAATCATTCCCTGTGATTAACAGACCAGAACATTCCAATATTTTTTCATAACAATCTCTTTTCATTCACTGTTGGATCATATATGTGGGTAACTATAATATTTTTAACTTTGAATAATAAATAGATGTTTTAAACACCATTTCTTACATATATCCTAGGAATCCTCCTAGATCTAATAAAGAGTGCGCCCACACAAGAGCTTTCTCTCTCTCCCTTTGCAAGTGCTGGTACTTCCTAGCTCTGGACGCACCACCAAATAGGACCATAATTGAAAGAGTGAAATTTTCTTTCTAGAAATATAAATCGTCCACCTTTGGTTCTTTCACTTATTACTTTCACATACTTTGATCAGTGCCCGGTCGTCCCTTTTTTCTGTTACAAGTATTATCCGATGCATCTGAAGATGTGATCCGGACCACTTGCTCAGGAGATCCAATTGAATCCTTCTGGCACGGAACCTTCTGTATTGAATGGCCTCGTATGAGGCTACCATCTTTCCCAACAATTTTATGCAAAGATGAATGGATACCCAAGTAGGCCCTAGGACCAGTCGTACCATCTCCTGGAGTGTCCTTGCTTTGTACTTTGGGAGGAACACCTTCTGGGCCACAGTATCCAGAAACATTCCCAGGAACAGGAGCCACTGAGAAAGCTCCAGGTGGGACTTCTGTAAATTGAGGATCCACCCATGTTGTGACAGCAGCTGAACAGTGCAGTCTATATTGAGCAGCAGAAGTTCCCTGGATCTCGCTTTTATCAAGAGATCGTCCAGGTAAGGGACAATATTTACCCCCTGGACTCTGAGCTGGAACATCATCTCTGCCATAACCTTCGTGAAGACCCTCGGAGCTGTGGACAGGCCGAAGGGTAGTGCCTGGAACTGGTAGTGATCATTCAGCAGGGCAAACCACAGGTAAGCCTGGTGAGGTGGCCAAATCGAGATATGGAGATAAGCGTCCTTTATATCCAGAGAGACCATGAACTCCCGTTCTTCCAGGCCCGCAATCACTGCTCTCAAGGATTCCATCTTGAACTTGAAAACCTTGAGGTAAGGGTTCAAGGATTTTAGATTCAGAATGGGCCTTACCGAACCGTCTGGTTTCGGTACCACAAACAGGTTGGAGTAGTAACCCTTTCCTTGTTGTAGCAGTGGTACTGGAACAATGACCTGGGACTGGGCCAACTTTAGGATAGCCTGTTGCAGCATAACCCGTGTACAGTATCGTCCAAAGCTGGTAAGCCTGATTTGAAAAATCGTTGGATGAGCGCTGTCAAACTCCAGCTTGTAGCCCTAGGAAAAGGGGTCCTTTACCCAAGTATCCTCCTGATGCTGAAGTGAAGCAGACGAGCTCCCACCTCGAGATCCCCTCGGGGTAGGGAGGCAACGTCATGCTGAGGCTTTTGTGGAAGCTGGACTGGGTCTTGGTTCCTGGGAAACAGCAGCAGCTGGTTTTCTTGTTTTACCTCTGGTTCCTCATGCCGCATTGGAGGCACCTCTGGCTCTTCATCTGAATCTGGTGGACCGAAATTACTGGGTAGACGGCCCCGGGTAGGAACGACTAGCCGGCGGGGCCCCAGTGGGGAGTAACGTGGATTTCCCTGCAGTAACCTTACAAATCCATGTATCTAACTCAACCCCGAAGAGTCACTGCCCTGAGAAAGTGAGAGACTCCACACTGCGCTTGGAATCCGTGTCCGCAATTCACTGATGCAGCCACAAAGCTCTGCGCGCCGACACTGCCATGGTAGCAGTTCTAGCATTAATAGTGCCTATCTCCTTGAGAGAGTCACACAGCACACATGCAGTGTCTTGAATGTGTTTTAGGCGGGTCACCGTAGTGACCAGGGGCATATCCCCCGTAAGGGCCTCTTGAACGTGAGTCGCCCAGGTATGGATGGCATGAGACATCCAGCAACCCACTATCACAGGACTTTGTGATATGCCAGCCGCTGTGTAAATAGACTTTAGTGTAGTTTTTATTTTCCTATCCCCACGGTCCTTGAGCTGAAAGGACCCAGGGGCAGGCAATACCACCTTTTTAGAGAGGCGGGAGACTGATATATCTACGGCTGGGGGTTCTTCCCAATTTTTCCTACCCTCTGGTGTAAATGGAAAAGAGCGTAAAAACCTCCTTGTAACCCGATATCTTTTATCAGGATTTTTCCAGGCTTGTTTAAAAAACTCATCTAATTCCGGAAAATCAGGGAAGGTGATGCTGAGCTTTTTCTGAGGAAAAACGACTGCGGTGCAGCAGCCTCTTCCAAAGGGATTTTTAATACATCACTGATAGCAATAATGAGGGGCTCAATACCCTGCGCAGGAGTGGAATCTTCTATATCAGGTTCCAATACCTCCCCCTCCTCCTGAATTTCCTCATCAGATTCTGAGAGTAGAGTAGGCAGCCACGTTTAAGTGGCCCTGAACTAGGAAGGGGAGGCTATCTTTCATCAGCCTTAGCAGCCAGGTCTGCAACAGCCTGTTGCAGTTGTTGTGTTGTCTGTTTATTAGCATCGAGCTGAGATGACATGTCTGCCATCATAGTTTTTATGGCACCAAGCCAGGATGGCTCCTGACCCCCCCAGTCTCCACACTAACTTTGGTAGTCTAAGTGCATTGGTCACACGATAGGGAACCAGTTGTAGAAGGGGAGAATCTGGTGTGACAAACCTTGCATAATGAGTGTTTGACCATAATTATAGTAAACAACACACACACACACACACACACACACACACACACACACGACAGCACACCCACCCTGTCAGACTCAGGAAATCTGCAGGCTGAATATATTTATATCACAGTAGAACCGGATTACTTGTCATTTTCAGGACACTAGATTGTGTACAATAGCGGCTCTCCCCCTGTTGTACTCCCCTGTACCAGTTTCCTGTGTATTGTGGAGTGCCTGGAGGAGCTGTGTGTCCTTGCTGCTGCAGCAGTAAGCAGAGGAAGGCGTCAAAATGCCGCTGGTCCCGCTCTAAGTAAGCTCTGCCCCCTGTAATGGCGCTGAAGCTACATAGATTTTTTATACTGGCAAAGTCTCCTTATACTGTGCAAACATCACAATGGCTGTTAGTTTCCACTACCGCTGCCAGTGTACACAGGGGGGCTATAGCGGGTCCCCTGTGGAGGGTCCCGTATGCCGCCCCTGCATTGTGCCGCACCAAGAACCGAGGGACCCATCTAGCGGGGCCCCCAATTTGTACTCAACACTCTTCTCACTTTCAGGCATATGTTAGGGGTGTGCGGCATGCTGCGATTGCGACCGCCAAGGCGCAGTGCCCCGCGGAACTAACAGCCTCTCAGGACGGTGGCCCTGCAGCGGGGGAAGTGGCTCTGACAGAGGCTAGTAACCGTCCCTCCCTTAACTCCCACAGTGCAGGTATACTGTTGCCCAAACAGTATACCGAAAATAATAAAGTTTAAAATAAGCTGAAGAAAAAATCCTCTGGAGCTTCCAGAGTGTGCATCCTCTACTGAGGGCACTTTTTTCTAAACTGCCTGTGGTAGGGGTATAGAGGGGAGGAGCCAGCACACCCAATTGAAGAAATTTAAAGTGCACCGGCTCCTTTGGACCCCATCTATACCCCATCGTATTAAGTAAACCCCATTATCCCTTATGTATGCTAGAGAAATAACAACCAAGTACACACATAGCTCCCATTTACAACTTCTCCTGTGCTTTTGTCACACTATAAATAGACTAATGCAATCTATTAGCATTTGACAAACACCAGGTAGAAATATGCAGCGACAAAATCTATAAAAGTGTTAACAGTATTATACTGATAGGTCATTGTTTGGTTTTGGGGTGAGAGCGCAACGAGGCTCCTTGTGGGCTCGGTTATATTCCCTCTCTATGGGAATAGTCCCTGTTAGTCGGCATGCCGACTGTTGGTACTCTAAGGGGGTGGGGTTCCGTCTTCAGTATTATGACCGGCGGCCTCCTGTAACTACCTTCCCTTTCAGCACATTTGATGTGTAACAGTATATCATTTCAGAATACACATTATTGCCTGAAAAGTAAACATTTAGATTCTTTAACAATTTAACACTTATTTTCAGAACCCTGTGACCCGCCCATTTCATTCTGTACATTTATTACAAGATTATCATAGCCTGTTACCACAGGCTGTACCCTAAATTGTGCAAGGCCTCCCTAAGGCGACCATGAGTACTTGGAGAAGTGATCATAGAGCTGACCCTGTGCTAGTGTGTCAGTAACTTACTGTTCAGGGGTGGTCATTCCGAGTTGTTCGCTCGGTAATTTTCTTCGCATCGCAGCGATTTTCCGCTAACTGCGCATGCGCAATGTTCGCACTGCGACTGCGCCAAGTAAATTTGCTATGCAGTTAGGTATTTTACTCACGGCATTACGAGGTTTTTTCTTCGTTCTGGTGTTCGTAATGTGATTGACAGGAAGTGGGTGTTTCTGGGCGGAAACAGGCCGTTTTATGGGAGTGTTTGAAAAAACGCTACCGTTTCTGGGGAAAACGCAGGAGTGGCTGGAGAAACGGAGGAGTGTCTGGGCGAACGCTGGGTGTGTTTGTGACGTCAAACCAGGAACGACAAGCACTGAACTGATCGCACTGGAAGAGTAAGTCTCGAGCTACTCAGAAACTGCACAGAGAAGTCTTTTCGCAATATTGCGAATCTTTCATTCGCAATTTTGATAAGCTAAGATTCACTCCCAGTAGGCGGCGGCTTAGCGTGTGCAAAGCTGCTAAAAGCAGCTTGCGAGCGAACAACTCGGAATGAGGGCCAGTGTGTGAATGCTAAATTACGTATGCCTATGCCGTAAATATCATTGTCACTAGTATAAATGCCACTTCACGTAAGCTTGTATGCAAGGGGCGTTATTAGGGAGGCCAATCCCAGGCCGTTTTTTCAATCCCGGGATTCCCGGGATTGCAGTAGGGACCAGCGAAGGTTGTAGGGAGCAGCGCTGGAGGGAGGTTGTAGGTAGCGGTGCGGGAGGGTGGGTGTAGGTAGTGGTGTGGGAGGGAGGATGTAGGTAGCGGCGCGGGAGGGTTGGTAGCGGCGCTGGAGGGTGGGTGTAGTAATAACACTTACTATTAGGCGGGCGGCCGCGGCAGCCATGGACACACTGAACACGGCGGCATTTCAAATGAAGCGCCGGCCGCTAGCCAACCAGAGCTGGCGGACCGGCAGCCAATCAGGGAAGCGGCCGCAGCAGTCGCTCCTGATTGGCTGCCGCTGCTGCGGCAGCTTCCCTGATTGGCTGCCGGTCCGCCAGCTCTGATTGGCTGGCGGCTGGCGCTACATTTGAAGTGCTGCCGCGTTCAGCTTGTCCATGGCTGCCGCGGCCGCCCGCCTAATAGTAAGTGTTATTACTTACACCCACCCTCCCGCGCCGCTACCAACCCTCCCGCACATGCGCACTGTAATCCCTTGGATCCCAGGATTGGAGGCTCCAATCCCGGGATTCAAATCCCGGCATTTTTGGGCCCAAATCCCGGGATCCCGCCGATCCCGATCCCGGGATTGGCCTCCCTAGGCGTTATATTATAACAAGCCTAGTGGACATTTTACCTCTATTCTGAGCTATCAGGATAAAGGATGGCTAGAGAAATGATGTACTTCGCACTTTGCCTACATTAAAGTATCTCCCATGTTGACTCTGTTTATTGATATGGTAATTATTACTCATCCATATCAGTGACCATTCACCACCTTATAGTCAGTAAACACTATTTTAAATTCTTTATTTACTTAAAAACAATTTTGAGGTTACATGTGCCTATGTGTTTAAAGTGTACTGTTCTTAATGTTTCTTCATAGTCACTTTCTTTTGCTATTGTATAATTCACTCTAAATGTTGTCAACACTAACTTGTTACTTTGTGATAAGTGTAAATGTACAGTTTCTGCAAAATAAAGTTTTGCACAAGTGTTTGTACTGTTACATACTCGTTGTCACATACCGCACTAAGCTCCAGATCATCGAGAAGTATTCTAGAATCCACATCCACAGCATCTTGAAGCTTTTGCATAAACAAACTTTGCAAAGGGACATCTGCAGAGCAAACCACACGCACCTAGAAACAAAATTGGCTCCTTTAACACATGAATTGACACTGGGGTAAAAAGACAATACTCAGGATGGGTACAAGATTTAAATAGATTAGGATATGAAGAAGTGAAGTTACCTCAAAGTCTACTTAATACGGGTTCTCCTGTTGTGCTAACTGAATAGAATTCTATGTCAACACACAGCTGACATAAGAAAATGACATATGATTCTGCAGTGCTAGTTGTTGATTGGGGATGAGGTAATCCATGCAACAGAGAAGGTATAAGGCCGGGTACACACCTAAACGATTTCAGCATGATTTCTCATATTGGAACAACAAAAGGTGCAGCACTGGCAATCAAAATATATCATATACGGCACTGTGCATGTTATTGAAGGATGGGGGATGTTGTTCCATTGTTTATTACATCGAAGAGTGTGTACGGGTAATGTGGCATGGTCCAGGACGTAATGAAATAGTCCCGACCATCGGCTCAATTGCTCAGATGTGTACCCGGCCTAAGGAATGTGGATTCCCTTTCTAATAAAATGTCAATCATATTTTAGAGAAGATAATTGGACTTCACACGCAGTATCTTACTTAATCATATTGTGTAAACATAAGTGGGTGTGTATGATATGTCAATCTTCACAGTGTCACAATGGTCATAACACTGACACTGACCATGTGACCTGCCATCATGTAGACACTGAGGAAATGTAGAAATGTTAGAATGTATAATCCATATAAATATAATCCTTAGTGGCCCAGTGGTGTCTTATCTGCTCCTGGCAGTTGCAGCGACGTCTTCTGGGTTACTGCAGTTATATGGGTGTGACTTCCCACAGAGGGAGTGGTTGGTACGTTGAGAATTCTCGCCTTAGCAATAAACCTAATCCCAACCACCCCTCCCCCACCCCCTGTAGCCTAGCCCTATCCCCCTAGTACCTAAGGGGTCTATTTACTAAACCTTGAATGGAGATAAAGTCAACGGCAGTGACGTGCGGTGGGGTGAGGCAGGTGAGGCAGAGCCTTTCCTGTCATACTTACTTTTAAACCAGAGTTTTGACTGACTAAAGTATATGAAAAATACTAAGAATTTGTTTGAAATATCTTCTTTGCATTATTCTAATAATTTTTATAGCTTAAACTATGGGGTAAAAAGTTTATGGCAGGTGAGGCAGTGCCTCACCTGCTTATCTTTTCCACACATCTCAGATCAAACCTCACCAAATTTCCAGGAGTTTATAATGCTGCACCTGTGTATAATGCCCAGATGTACCCTTTGGCTCATAGATTGCATGTAAATCTGGCTCTGGGGTCAGCCAGTGCCTCCTGATCCATTTAGCTCACCGCATGTCCCTGGTCAACGGAGGTAAAGTACCAGCCAATCAGCTCCTGCCATGCCACAGGCTGTGTTTGAAAAATGATGGTTAGGAGCTGATTGGCTGGTACTTTCGCTCCATCCAAGGCTTAGTAAATAGACCCCTTACTCTCCAGTCCTACAGCCTAACCCTAATGTCGACATTCTGAGAATGTCAACATGAAGCTGTTGACATTTTCACAATGTTGCCATAACGGTGGTTTCTACATTATGAATTGTTGAGCTAATGAAAACATTCCAATATAGTTGACCCCATTTGTTTATCAGCATGAGAGCAACAAACTGCTGCCATTGGTCTAAGTAAAGTATGTGGCCAGTATGCCTTTGGAGAAAGGGTTCCATCAGTACAAGTAATAAACCTTATATGATAATGTTAAGCCCACGCATGCATCTAAAAGAAAACATTGGAATATAATTCTCCATTTTGGGTATGGTGCTGCTCAACCAAACTCAAAGTAATATCATAAAGACAGTCAATTTATTTATTTTGGGTTGTACTCCAAGAATTCAAATACACGGAATAAATACATTTAAAGAATAATGTGCAATTTTTTCCCCTCAGTATAGCTGGTGGTATATTCTCTTGTGGTCTGTCACAGTTGTGTTAGATAACAGACACATGTATTAATACAATGTATTAGTCTACACCAGTCTCTGCAATGACAAATTGCAATGTGATTATGTATAATGGTAGGCAAACGAGAGCTAGGCCCCATACGGCATCCACAGTGCAATGTATCCGTTATGCTATCATATTGTGTAATTATAAGTGGCTTCCCACTATAAGACTAATAAGACTTCCCACATAATGCTGTGTGCTAAATATATGGAGGAATTACAAATACCATGGGCCAGATGTAATGATGCCCGAGATCGCTAGAGTTGCGGGTTCCTGGCAGATCTCAGACGTTTTTTTAAAGGGGCAATCACTTATAAGGCAAAACCATGGGCCTAATTCAGACCTGATCGCTGCTGTGCGTTTTTGCACAGCAGCTGATCAGGCCTGCACATGCCAGAGAGCTGACAGCCGTCTCAGCCCTGTGATTGCCTCTGCGCAGTCACTGGGCAGAAGGGGGCGTTTGGCCGCCGTTTTAGGAGAACTGTCTGGGCAACGCAGATGGGGGGGGGGGGGCAGGCCGCAGCGGCTACGTGACGTCACACGCAACAGCTGTGACTCGGACAGCGATGAGGAGATGTGCTGGTAGGGAGCTACTCTTCAAGTACAAAAGCATCGCCGTTGTGCGATGCTTTTGTACTTGTGTGGCTGGGTAGGGCCTGACATGCGGGGTGGACTAGCCCTGTGCTGGGCATCCCCCAGATGTCAGGGAAGCTGATCGTAGATGTGCTAAATTTAGCACATCTACGATCAGGTCTGAATTAGGCCCCATGTCTTGTAAGTGATTGCCCCTTTAAAACAACGTCCGAGATTGGCCGGGAACACGAACCTCCGGCCATCCCGGGCGCCATTACATCCCGCCCCTAGGCTTGGGTACTGGAAGAAATTAAAGGAGAATCTGAGAAAAACACAACCAAACCACATAATACTAATGTCTACGAATGTTCCTGGTTCATGTGATTTGTTCATTTGGTTATGTAAGCATGTCCAATCACTATTACAATTACCAATGTATGTATTATTCAGTGTTTTAAAAATAGATACTGCTTTAGAATTCCACATTTGTTGTCAGTTTTGTCAGGCACAAGGTTAAATGACATTTTAAAATCCATGTAATTTCAGGAAAAAAATCTTAATATCACGGAATTATTACTGTGAGATATGAGTAAGTACACTGAAAGGCACAATTTACAGATTATCAAACTTCCATAGAAGAACAAAGTGAATTTAGTATACAATGGACATATCTTTTAGAAACAACAAATGTTTGTGCCATTTAACACATTATAAGTGTTCGCCAATTAAATTAACTGGATACTAGCAAAATCTGTGATATACATAGCATGAATGGGGATGCTTACATTGTGTAGGCCAGGGGTGGGGAACCTCAGGCCCGAGGGCCGTATAAGGCCCTCAAAGCCACTTGATCTGGCCCGGCCAGGCTCACCTAAACGAGAGGAGATGCCGAGCGCCCGCTGAGATTTTACCACCTGCGGGCGCCCGGCTCAGTAGCAGCCGGAGCAGGAGCTCACTCCTGAGCTCCAGCTTCTGGCTCAGGCAGTGTACATGTGTGGCTGTGCGGCGCTATGGGAGAGACGTCATGGCATCTCTCCCATAGTTCAGAGGAGAGGGAGGGCAGCGGTCCGGAAGCAGGAGCAGGGCTGGTGGGCATTGTGGTTTTTTTTCTGTGTGTGTGTGTGTGTGTGTGTGTGTGTGTGTGTGTGTGTGTGTGTGTAAGTGGCGCTACTAGGGGGCATATTTAATGGGGCATAACTACAGGGGGCATATCTAATGGGGCATAACTACAGAGGGCATATTTAATGGGGCATAACAACTGACGGGGCATATCTAATGGGCCAAAACAACTGACAGTCGGCATATCTAATGGGGCATAACAACTGACTGGGGCAAATCTAATCGAGCATAACAAGTGACTGGGGGCATAACTACTGACTGGGGGCATAACTACTGACTGGGGGCAGGCTAATTTTTAAGTTGATAACTTTTGTATGGCCCCCGAAGGATTTTATAAATATCCAAATGGCCCTTGGTAGAAAAAAGGTTCCCCACCCCTGGTGTAGGCGATTCACTTTTTCTTCAGCACTTAAACTATACAGGTCATGCTGTAGAGATAAGGCTTATTGTTATATATTTCTGTGATGACATTTGTCTTTAGCCAACTACAGGGAATCATCTACACCAGGCATGTCAAACTCAAAATCACAACTGGGTCGAATTATCAAGGTCTAAGTGTGTGGACAGCAAGAAAAAGAAAGGACACATAAACAGTGCTGACCGGGTGCCGGACGCAGCACTCTCAGTGTGCAGGCATGGCGTGTGTGAGAGGGATCAGTACTAAATCCCGCTGGACGGGATCCCAGCGGTCGAAATACCGACACCGGAATCCCGACCACACAATCCCGACAGGGGTGGCGAGCGGAACGCAGCCCCTTGCGGGCTCACTGCGCTCCCAACGCTGCGTGCACGGTGCCTCGCTACGCTCGGCACACTAATTTGTTCTCCCTCTATGGGTGTCAAGGACACCCACGGAGGGAGAATATGTCGGGCTTGTGCCGGTCGGGATTCCGGAGTCGGTATTTCGACTGCCGGGATTCTGTCCGGCGGGATCTTGACCGCATCCCGTGTGAGGTGGTGCTGGACATTAGCGGGTGTCTGTGCGCACCAGCCACCCACAGTGCACACAGCTATGAGTATAATAATTTAAAACAAAATTTGAGTGCCTTATGGCCTGCAGCCCCTAGTACCCTGCCTGACATGTATGGACAATTAATTTTTTGAGAATTAGTTCTCAGATCACAGAATACAAGTGGAGAGAGGCTATAATAATTTTGTATGACCTTCTCCTAAAGTATTATATGTGTGTTTATCTGTGTACCATTATTTTATCATACTCTAATTAAAAGTTAAGTTTTAGTTTTCAAGCGTGCCCCAACACAGAGTCTCTCTTTTCTTTTGAAACTTTGACATGTATGGACAATTACTGTGCAGCAAAAAAACACGGCCCTGTATATGCAGTGTGATCCACCCTAGGGCACCCTGCACTACTGGCTGACGCTACATACACACAGCAGCTCCTGCCACCGCCTACTGTATATTACCTACAGGAAGCTAGCAACTTGATACACAGCGCAGCTGCCCCCATGTATCGGCTGCAAGCTGAGAGCCATGGCTCGCTCTGCCCGCTAAACGGGAGACGATAGAGTGGCAGGGGCGCTCTTTCCCAGCAACACTCGGGCACTCAGCAGCCAGATGTGCGCATGCACTGGGAAAGCTGTAATGATCACCGCATAGGAGCCGGTGGGTGGTACAGACAGTGGGTCAACGCCACCACTGGCGGACGTAGGCGGAACTCAGAGGACGCAGTTCCAGCAAAAGTTAACTCCTGCCATCAGGCCACCAAAGGATGCAGTAGGGGCCGCATATGGGCTGCGAGTTTGACACCATGGTAATACCCATTGTTTGTGGTTTATCTTAAAACTTTGTTCAAACTATGGAGATTGAATAATGTGGTGGGGAATTTGCAGACAGGATAAATACTATATATATTTATATTCATGAGCAGACTAAGAAGTTGCTGAAAGGTGCTACTGGTGCAAAGAAGTTCTAGTTCTGAGTTGTAGTGAAATACAGGTACTTGTACTAGCTTTGTTTATAGCTGTTTTTAAAGTGAATAACCACCATTTACCAGTACAGGTTTACAGTAACAAGCAAAGCACATAACTTACATTGGTTATAGTGCAGAGGGTGTGTGAGCGGGAGGACCAATCACAAGCTATAATCTCTTGATCATTACTCCCGCTCACACACCCTCTACAGTATTTTAAACTGGCAAATTTAGTGACAAACTAATACAGTGCAGCACGTTTTTTCACCCCCCTAAAGAGACAATAATAGGATCTTGTAATTAGAGTTTGTCATTTAATGTATAACAAAAATTTGAAAACTTATAAAGGTAAATTCCACATCTGTAGTCCCTGACAGTAAACAATGATCATCATGTTAGGAATGGCTTATGTTAGATCACTCCTTTATGTGTTAACTATTGTGGCAATGTAATTAAGAGGAATACTAAATATATTAGATTTTAAAGGCTCTATATGTATTGCTTTATTTGATAATTACATTTTCTGACCTTTCGCTTTGGAATAAACACAAGTATTCACACAGTAGGATGTAGTCAAAAGGGCGACAATTACAATGTCAATATTCTCATTAGGGTTAGGCTGCAGGTGATAACTTAGGGTTAGGCACTAGAGGGAGTGTACTGTACCTTGTGGTCATAGAAGGCATCAATAAGAGTTATGAATCTGCGAGCCTGGGACCGCTTTGTCATGTTTAGCTGTGGGATTTGTCGAATAAAAACGGTGTCAAAATTCTTGCACATTTCAAGATAATCACTGGCACCCAGAGGCTAAAATATAAGGATGAAAAGGTCACAAAATGTATTACTTTACACCATAAAAACATCCAAAACACGGAAGGAGTAGCAACTAAACTGGACATTTCATGACACAATACAATTCTTTGACTTAATTGTAAAACTACTTGAAGCCAAGATACTTGCTGACATAGACTTGTTTGTCTTTATTCACTTTTCATATACCCCTTGCTGACTACTGTATTAGAAAATAGAAAACGTCGCATAGGGATTTGCCTAGATGATGTCATGCTGAAATATAGGTGTTGTAATTATCTTTTTCATAACCCAGCCTAATCACAGTGGCAGAGACCCTCTTTATTTATCAAATAAAAGAATGCTGCCGGTGGTGTAGCAATGGACTCGTAGACTAACATACCTTTATCTCTAGTTTCTTTAAAATGTAGAACCCTAGGTCTCTGGTAGCTTTACAAAGCATGCATGAGGTCTCTGGTAGTTATAGACTTCACTCCTCAGATGCCTGGTACCATTATACTGCTTTCCTCAGATCTCTGGTGGCTCTATAGTGCACTCCTTGGAGTTTTGGTAGATTGACAAGGCACTGCTTCTATCATTGATGGCTTTACAATGTACTCCCCAGAATCACTGATGGCTTTATAATGCATCCTCAGATCTTTGGTAGAGACCTCCCTCTCAAGTCCTGCATTTGCCCCTGATATAAGGTGTGCAATGTAAAGTTACCAGAGAGCTAAGGAGTTTTGTGTAAAGCCACTAGATATCTGTGAAGGGTTTGTAAAGCCACCAGATATATGAGGAGCACATTATGGGGGTAATTCCAAGTTGATCGCAGCAGGATTTTTGATAGCAACTGGGCAAAACCATGTGCACTGCACGGGAGGCAGATATAGCATGTGCAGAGAGAGTTAGATTTGGGTGGGGTGTGTTCAATCTGCAATCTAATTTGCAGTGTAAAAATAAAGCAGCCAGTATTTACCCTGCACAGAAACAATATAACCCACCCAAATCTAACTCTTTCTGCACATGTTATATCTGCCCCCCCTGCAGTGCACATGGTTTTGCCCAATTGCTATCAAAAATCCTGCTGCGATCAACTTGGAATTACCCCCATAATGTGCTCCTCATATATCTGGTGGCTTTACAAACCCTTCACAGATATCTAGTGGCTTTACACAAAACTCCTTAGCTCTCTGGTAACTTTACATTGCACACCTTATATCAGGGGCAAATGCAGGACTTGAGAGGGAGGTCTCCATGTATGTGTATGAGGACAGTGGGGAACTAAAACATGAAATTAAAGAAAACATTGGTAGTACAGATGCTTCTATTGGTTTCTGAAAGTTCTGAGCTGATGGTACTGCATGACATCATTCATTTTTCGAAGGGAAGCAAGCACGATG
This sequence comes from Pseudophryne corroboree, assembly GCF_028390025.1. NCBI lineage: Eukaryota > Metazoa > Chordata > Amphibia > Anura > Myobatrachidae > Pseudophryne > Pseudophryne corroboree. Next base: position 486,138,161 of record NC_086447.1, on the reverse strand, counting down.
TGTCTTTCATCTGATGCACTAAGTAAGTTTCCTTGGTTGACCAATCACGGTCCTTAACATTGCCGATTTCTTTGTGTTTCAATACTGAGATATACAGGCAGGTACTTATCCATCTTGCAATACAATCAGGGAGGCAGCAGGATAATGACCCCAAACATACTGTACAGCCAAGGTCAGTGTCAATAGTAACTATCTTCAGTATAAAGAAGAAAAAGGAGTCCTGGAAGTGGTGATATGGCCCCCATAGAGCCCTGATCTGAACATCATCAAGTCTGTCTGGGATTACATGAAGAAACACAAGGATTTGAGCAAAACTAAATCCACAGAAGATCTGTGGTTAGTTCTCTAAGATGTTTAGGACAGCCTCCCGCCGAGTTTACTTCAAAAACTGTGTGCAAGTGCACCTAGCAGAATTGATGCTGTGATGCTGTTTGGAAGGAAAAGGGTACTCACACCAAATACTAATTTGATTTAGATTTCTCTTTAGTTCATTCACTTTGCATTTTGTTATTTTAGAAAAATATTAACACTTAGATTTTTGAAAACATTCGTACTTTGCAGCATTTTTTCCACACCTGCCTCAAGTTTTTGCACAGTAATGTATATACTTTATCAAAAAGTGAAAATATGTATGTATGTAACGTGGTTGAAACAGCTGTCAGACTGCTTCCTTTGTCATATGGATATTGATAATAAAAACACCTCCTGCTAAACGTGAGTGCTGGTTCTTGTACCTTTTCTATGAAGTGATGTTCTTACTGTATATTAACTTTCGGACCCTGCACCTCTGTTCATTTTTAACAGTGTGGATTTATATATACGTGTATATAGACAAATGATTATGTCCTTGAAGAATAGTGCCACTATGAACGTGACAGCACTTTCCAGTCTATTACAATGACTGTTCTAATAAGCACTGTTAATTTTAACTTCATAGGCAAGCAGCCAGGGAGGATCCTGTAATTCCTGAACTTTCACAAATTTTCTTTGAATAATTAAGTCTATATACAAAAGGAGTACATACAACTGTGAAGGTTGTCTTATGAACACATAGCAAGACCTATAAATGTTTCTTCTCAGACATGAGACTGCTCTACTGTTACTCACTGTAAGACTTTATTCTCCTTTCGGCTTATTGATGCCTTCTTGTGAATACTGGCTCTGCTTACAGAATTGCTGTTTTCATTTGGTACCACAGTGATGTCACAGGTTTAAACTACCGATAGGCAGCGTATTGTCCAAATGTCTGCCTCCTCTGTGTGTAGGTGACAGCTAAGTAACATATTAGCACAATCCTCTGATACAGCCCTTAATAACATTCAATAGGGAACAAAATAGGTCAACATTGACCATTATGTTCCTGATTAAGTAGCATGCAAGTCAGCCACATTGTTTTTAGGAATAAATGCAGATCTATACCTGTATTCACTGCTTGTCACATACATGTGACCGCACTGTTCCTATCCATTGACTTGTGAAATTAGCAGTCATTAATACAGGATGTAATTGTAAAATGCCTGCCATTCTGCTAAATGCCCATGCTTAGTTTACCTGCACACACCCAGTCATCACCTTGTCAGCCGCAAGAGAAGATACGGCTGAGATGCGTACTACTCTGCATCACCTATAGTTGGCCAACATTGTGCAAGCTCAGCTCGGGCGTATGCGCAGTGTGAAGAATCAAAAGATCTGATCCCCAAATGGAGTTGCTTGCACCTCTGAATCAGCCCCTATAGAGACATACTATTGTTTACCTTAAATTCAACATTGTGTGCACATTGCCCAGGTCTGTAGAGGACAGTATGGAGTTTTGTACTAATTTAAAATAAAATAAAAAAAAGGATGTTGTTTTAAGATAATGACATTGCAGAGTGATTCGTTTCAGTGTCCGACCGCTTAAAAACATGCTTTTGTTCATTGTTTAATAAAAACACTGTCCAACGAGAGCAAAAACAAAACTCTCTGAAAACAGAAGGGTGTTAACTTGTTTATAGTTGCCGGGGCACTTACTCGGTCACAGAGTTCCTCAAATGTGCAGTCAGCAATGCACCCACAAGCTTTACTCAGCTTCAGCTCCCTGCCCTGCACTTTCAGAATCCTTGGTCTTGTTACTATGGAAACAGGAACAAAAGCTCAGTCTTGTCTAGATAATTACCCTAAAATTCATCCCTTACAGCTAGGAAATGCATAGCTTGATGAATAATAGCGCATGATTCAACACATAAATTAGACAAAATGCTGATACAATGACTGCCACTTGAGAGTGGCATCAACCCATAGGCTGCAATGGAACTTATTAATTGGTCAGTAGAGATTGGGCATTGTGTTTTAAATGTGTTCTCTTTCAAGAGAAATTAACTTACGTACCATCATTTTGTTTCTGAGCCAGCTCATCAAACAACTTATCCATGACAGCCTCCACATCAGCTTCACTTGTGCTACAGAGAAAAGAAGAATAGCATGTGAGATTAATGACACTCAAAGCCTGCATCTAACAGCTGCCTGGGACCGCTTAGCTTCTTGCCCATTACACCTATATATCTATATTAAAAGCTAAAAGGGATGTTATGTTCTAAACACAAACATTACATTTACAAAATACACTAAAGTGGAATATTAACTTGCAGGGAGATGATTTGGCCTTATTTGCATACACTGAAAGGCTCATGTGGTTCCAACTTCTATTAATGAGGAAACCCAGGCACAACGAGGCATTAGTACAAGGAAAGCAGCCTACTGGCTATTTTTTGCAGGCTGAGCAAAAGCAAACATACCAAACAGCAAATGTCTTTTCTTCTCATGTGTGCTGGGTTCATGACTATATATAATGGCAATATGAACTAAGGCGTCTTTATTAAGCTTATGAAAAGAACCTTCTCTTTAAATATATAGCACAAAAGATATTGTCCCTTCATTATGCTTTCAAGATAATGAAAGATTTGAGTGGATTATAAGTAAATCATTGCAACTCTGAACATCAGAGACACAGTGCTGGAATCTGAAAAGTATGCAGTCCTAAACTCCTCACACATAATGTATAGTGTTTCCCATGGGCCATCTTACAAGAGTGCACTTTGTGTATGGCATATATGTTACAATATGCAAATAAGCAGGTCTGCTGCTTAACAAATGTATATACAAATTAAAAAAAAAAAAACAAGACCAGAATAACCAGCTGTAAAAGACAGTCAGTGTTCATTGTGTGCCTGACTGTCCAGTGTATGTGTACATGATTCATAGGTGGATGCAGTGGGGATATGCAAGCAGTTGGTCAATGTTTTTCTACTGCGCATGCAGTATAAACATACCTCCCAACATGCCCCCCTCCAGGAGGGACAGAATGCTCTGCTCCTGGACTTCCCTCTTAATTTAAGATTGCCATCACCTGTGCTGAAATACCTTTCTCCTCAGTTAGCTAGTTCTACACAGGTGATGGCAATCATAAATTAAGAGGTAAATCTAGGAGAGCATTTTGTCCCTCTTGGAAAGAGTCATGTTGGGAGCATACTTGCCTACCTGACCCTCTCCATGAGGGAGAAAATGCTCTGTTCCTGGACTTTCCTGGTAATGTATGATTGCCATCACCTGTGGTGAGCTAGTTAATTGATAAGAAAGGTGTTTCACCACAGGTGATGGCAATCATACGTTACCAGGAAAGTCCAGGAACAGAGCATTTTCTCCCTCATGGAGAGGGTCAGTTAGGCAAGTGTGGTTGGGAGGTATGGTATAGAGTCGGACGCAGGGTCTGGGAATTACAGCGGGCTTTCCTGGGAGGTATCAGGAGGGTGGAGAAACTAACGCGGGTGTGTCCCTGAAAGTGAATGGCTTGGAACAACTGGTATAGGAAGCCACACTTAGATGGAGAAACGGCACCAACCATAGTGCTAGTGCAAGTCTGAAGACTAAAATGCACTGACTGAAGATGCTGCATGTGGGTGTCTCACCCCCAAAATCGGATACAGCAATTGTCCTGTCTCCATCCATCTGTGAATCAGCCCCCCCCCCCTCTGTGTACATGATAACTCTGTGTTTGTGTATGCCCAATGGTCCACTGTTTCCTAGGTGTACATTAAGGTCTTGTGTGTACATGATGGTTGGTTCTGTGTGTGCCCAATGATCCTGTGCAGTCCTGATGGTCCCATGTGTACATGATGATCCTGTGTGTAAATAATGGTTCAGTGTGCACCTTAGAAATTGTTTATGAGTGCAGGTGTCTCATTTGATGGTTAGTTTTGGCAAACAGTTTAACAGCAGAAAAAGCAAACCTGAACATCTTTACAGAGCTTCACAGTTGTCTACCTGCACATTTACATTGATACATTTGCTCCATTTTTCTACTTTTCAATGAGTGAATAATTTTTGTCCTTTTTGTATTATTGTTATCCTTTTTTGTAAAGCAACAACATATTACTCACTGCCATAAGAAAGCCCCATATGTTTAGGATATGTGTCAACAGACGATACAAAGTTGGAAAGAAATTTGGTGTACATTACTCAAAATAAAATAAAATAAATAGTGTATTTCCGCACTTATGCGCAGCTGTACCCATCTCAGGAGGGTAGCTCTCCCTATTGGAGGCATAACCGCCAGGTTTACTATTAGCTTACATCAGTGTGTACTTGCACTATACAAGCAACAGATACAGTATGTGCTGGTCTGCATGGTCCATAGTTGTGTGAACGCCCTTACTGAACAAATATATTGAACAAAAAGTATTTGTGCTTGGATGTTTCTATTTATTTACTTATTTATTTTGTACCTTCTTTTTCCATAGACCCAAGCATTACTATTTCCTGGGCCTTCTCACCAACAGTTTAACCTGGATTTACATTCTGCACCACTCTGCCCAAATAAAAATGTCTCTTTTCCTGTAACCCTGGTATAGCACTGGCTGCCGGATTTCATATTTTATGTTCCAAAAAACTTTTTTACAATCTGTTTGTGTTTTGTTTTAAATGGACATTATTGGTCCTTCACTGCACATGCTCTGGAAAAGCAAGATGCCCTGAAGATAATGAACTGCCACCTGGGTCCTCAAGAGGCAACGTAAGGACCATTATTCCCTGGGACAGGAATGCTATTTATTAAAAATAAAGGTTTAGAAAGATGAATATTAATGATTTTTTTTTTGCTGTCTATTTGTATATGCTTATATATCTATAAACTGTAGAGTGTTCATTTGTAATAAACTAATGTACATAAACATGTACATTAACAATTTATTTCTTACATATGTGAATATGTGTGCTATTTTGTTAGGAGCCTGTTAATGATTTTTAAGAGGGAGTAATAAATTATTAGGGAATTATATTATGCGGTGGTTAGAAAAATGATCTCTGTTATAGCGAGGACACTAGGATGTTCTTTGTATTATATGGCAAATACTATCACACACTATGCATTGTATGACAGTAACTAAGATGCTGCCTGTATTGTATGGTGGTCTCTAGAATGCACTACTTATGGTATGGTTGTTTCTGGAATGCTCTTTGTTTTGTATGGCAGTTTCTGAAGTCATCGTGTATTGTATGAAAGTCCCTGAAATGCTCTTTATGTTGTATGGTGGCCACTGGGATGCAGTCTTTATTGTATGGTAGTCTTAGTGATGCTCTGTGTGTGTGTTGTATGGTGGTCTCTGGGATATTCTTTGTATTTTATGAAAATCCCTGAAATGATCACTATACTATATATAGGTCCCTTATACACCTTTCAGACATGTCTGAAAGCAAACAACCCGGGACTTAGGGGGACATTTACTAAGCAGTGATAAGAGCGGAGAAGTGAGCCAGTGGAGACATTGCCATATCAACCAATCAGCAGCTCTGTATAATTTTATAGTATGCAAATTATAGATATTACTTCAGTGCTGATTGGTTGCCATGGGCAACTTCTCCACTGGCTCACTTCTCCGCTCTTATCACTGCTTAGTAAATGTCCCCCTAAGTCCTGGGTCTGTGACCCTTCTCCCGACCAAGGTCATGGAGCTCAGACCCGGCAATTTCCCGGGTCTGATGTCTAAAAGGGGTATTAAATGCCTGCTTTTGGTGTGACTCTGAAAGCGCACGGTGGTGGTAGATGTTTTAGGGAGGATGGTACAAACGAGTATATTAACCAAGGGCAGCTGAAACCCTTAATCAGGCTATGTATTTGTGCCCAAAGGTAACAGTAAATAATAGTAGCAGACTGCTGTTGCAAATGCAATGGGACAGAAGGATCCTAACAAGGTTTCTCCAATAACAATTTCATACCTCCCAACATGACCCTCTCCAGGAGGGACACAATACTCTGCTCCTGAACTTTTCCTTAATTTATGATTGCCGACACCTGTTTTGAACAGGTTAATGGATTTAATGGATTAGAAAGGTGTTTCAGCACAGGTGATGGCAATCATGAATTAAGAGAAAAGTCCAGAAGCAGAGTATTGTGTCCCTCCTGGAGAGGGTCATGTTGGGAGGTATGAAATTTTTTGGACATTCCTCTATAACAACTTTTAATAATATCACTGCTATATTGCTCACCCCACAAGAAGCATTTTGGATAAATTCTAGATTCCAAAAGGAGACAAAAAGACTAGTTGCTATCATCATTTATAAAGCACACAGAATACATACAGCACGGAGTTGGCTTTAAACTAGTACAAATCATTACACTGCCCTAAATATTTAAAGGTACAAGACAAGCCAACTTTGCAGTCAGAAGACACCAGTATCACTCTGGAATAACTGTTTCAGGTTTTCTTTCGACCTAAACCAGTGTTAGGTTTAGCCTTTTTTTGTGACTTAAGTTGATTTTAAAATTATTATTACTTGTGCTGTTTTGATATTTTTGAAGCTTTTTTTCTTTACATTTGAAAAAATGTAAAACAAAAGAAAAAACCCCAATGGCACAAAGGCAACTTTAGAGTCTGACAACACGAATGTGTAATACAAAACCATTTATTAAAATAACACAATAGAAACTATTTTATCTCCGGAGATAGACATATTATAGACTGTATAAAAAAAAAATGTAATGCTTCTCTTTTTTTTTTTTGTAAACAATTTATTGGACAACTGCACTTTACAGAAATATGAAGATACAGATCATAGCAAAACAATAGACATATAGTGGGTAGTGTGAGGGCAACACCAATAATACAGTTAAAACAGAAGATCATTAGCATAAAAATCAGTCAATCAATGAGGTTCTCAGGGCCTATAAATGGAAGGACAAGGAAGATGTTACGAAAGCTAATAGAAGGGTAATAACCCAGGAAGGGGGGTTAAAAAGGTGGGGAACCTAAAACAAGACATTCCAAATTATACCAGGAGGTGAGTACTATAGCCTGCCTGAGAGAATCTTTTACAGAATCGGGTAAAATTCGAACATATGGAAGCCAGATATCGAAAAACTTTTCTATTCTCTTTGTCTTGTCTGTCGCCATCTCTAACCATTCCATATGGAACAGAAACGATAAACAAGGCAGTAATAAAGCCAGAGAGAGAGTGTCCGTGGATATCCATTGTGAGAGAACAGCTTTCTTACCGGCTGCAGTTATTTTAGCTAATAGGACGCGGTGCCCTGGTGATGGTTTGGGGCTACGGTGTGGTGGATTTATGTCCCAAAAAACCCACTCAGGAGATATTTCAATGTTGATGTCCAATTTCTCCCAAATAAAAGTTTGGATTAAACTCTAGAATTTATATACCTCTGGGCAATTCCACAAATAATGGTATATGTCAGCGTCTACCCTGCCACATTTGAAACATTTAGGAAGAGATTCAAATGTTTGAAAAGTCAGTTAGGAGCCTGTTTTTCCATATCTAATAGACAGGAAAAAACAGACACCCAACTGACTTTTCAAACATTTGAATCTCCCCCTTAGAGTCAGATGCTATACCCATTTGAAATTGTAACTTAGGTGTAATGTAGGAACGGTGTAATATTTGGCAGTTCAATTCAGCATACGAGGCCAAAATTAGGCATTTATTCAATCGAGTGAAAGCATGAAGGATTGTTAGGATCGTAATAGATGGGAAATCAGTGGACCACTTAGATACTCCCGTTTGGGTGGTTTCCCAATCAATGGTCTTTCTAATATACGTATACAGTGTGGATGTGGAGTGAGTCCCGCCTGGAGATAATCTCAATAATTTATCCAAACCGTTAATTTTATCGTTTTCCAGCAGGGCAGCCAATGTGGCGTTAATATAACTGTGTAGTTGAAAATATACAAATAAAGGAATATGTATTTGAGGGAACATCTCACAGATAGTCTTGTAGGAGTGAATTTTGAGTGTACGCTGATCCAACAGCTGATATAACAATCGAATATTTTGTCGAGACATATCAGTTAATGTGGAATGGATGGTAGACCCCCAGAATCCAACGTTATGAGTTAGTGGGAGAAAAATTGTATTATAACTGGAGATGCCTAACCTAGAACGTGTTAAATCTCCATGCAGTGCATGTGGACGTTATTAGGAAATTATCCTTGAGTGAATTAGGAAAAGTAGAGGGGCGCATATGTAACAGACTAACAAGCGATATTTCACATAGCCTGTTCCAAGCCAGTATTAGCAAAGATTTCTGTCATTTGTATCCAGTCAGCGGCGTAACGATAGTTCGCAGCCAGCATGTAACTCCTAAGACAGGGTAAGTTGACACCCCCTAATTTTGGTAACTGACTCAATTTAAACAGGGAAATGCGAGGTTTTTTATCAGCCCAAATAAACCTACTAAAAGCCTTATTCAATACTGTTAAATCTACATCTGACAATAGTAAAGGCAGCATCTGCATGGGGTATAATAATCTCGGAAAGGAGGTCATCTTGATCAGTTGGCACCGTCCCAAGTAGGAAAGAGGCAAATGTTTCCAAGCACGGAAATCTGCTAAAGTATGGGCTTTAAGTTGTGGGAAATTAGACACGTATAGTTGAGAGGGAAGCACGGGGATATGAAGCCCCAGGTATACTATTTTTTGATTTGCCCAGTGAAAGGGGAATTGAATACTCCAGTTCTGAGCCGCTTTTGGGTGCAAGGCCAAAGCCTCTGTTTTCGTTTTATTGATTAGGAATCCCGAAATAGATTCAAATGTTGTCAGTAGTTGCAACAGACTAGGGAAAGCGATATGTGGGTTTCAGAAGTACAACAGCAAATCATCAGCATATGCGGAGACCTTGAGGTTGTAAGATCCTATTGTGATCCCTTGCCAGGTAGAATTTAGATAGCAATACCAGATGAGCGGGTCCAATGCAAGGTTGAAAAGGAATGGGGACAGGGGGCATCCCTGTCTGGTACCTCTGTGTAGGGCGAAAGCAACAGTATTCATCCCATTTACAGTAAGGAATGCGGAGAGGAGAGCATATAAAGTGCGGAAAAACCGGACGAAGCCTGTACCAAAATGTTGCCAGTGAAGTACTCGTAATAAATGGGACCAGGATACCCGGTCAAATGCTTTATCAGCATCACAGCTTACTAATAAAGACGTGCCATGTGGCACTTGGGCCGATTTAGTCAGGGCAGCTACCAGTTGCCTAAAATGATGTACCGATGCTCTTCCCTTCACAAAGCCAGTCTGGGATGGATGAAGTATTCTGGACAAAACGGGTTGTAATCTATTTGCCATAAGAGCAGATAAGAGTTTAAAATCTTGATTTAACAAGGAAATCGGGCGATAGGATTGAACTAAGGTAGGATCCTTGCCTGGCTTTGGCAACACTACAATGCGTGCTTGATTAAAGGTGGGAGGGGTGACATTACCAGACAGTATGGAATTGAATAAAGCTAGCAGGCGAGGCATTATATGCGGTAATAGCATCTTGTAATACTCAGCGCTTAGTCCATCTGGACCAGGAGACTTACCATTAGCTAGATTTTTTTTTTTAAATAAGTTTTATTGATTTTTGCAATAATAAGAACAAAAGCAAGAACAATAGACAGAATGTGGATCAATATAGGAGATACACAGAGATGGGAGGTCAACAAGACACAGTAACATCATGGCCCATAGTGATCCTATCAATCAAATATCAAAAACAGCAATACAATTATACAAAGAACAGAAAGTAAAACAGAGTAAAGCAAGGAAGAGAAAAAGAAAAGAAAGAGAGGTAAGTACAAGGAAAGAAGGGGAGGGGGATGAGTGTCGGCCAGACGAGGTCGTTCGCTTTACAGAGTTCAGACATATATATAGGCAGTGGGTCAGATGGTCGTCAATGGTGGCAAAGTGCAGTGTCCATGGCGTCCAAGTGCGAATAACGTTATCTGACGTATCGTGAAGGGCAGCGGTAATGCGTTCTAATTTGTTGTTACGACGATTATGATTGTCCTGCATGGCAATGATGGTGGTTTCATGAGTATCTATGATAGAGCGTGCTGTAGTAAGATCGTCTTCAAGGTTGGAGATACGCTGTTCAGCTTCGCCAAGTCAAACGTTATGTTCCTTTAGTTGCGTCATGGTGGAATCAGTGGCTTTTTTTAAACCAGCAAGTTTCTTATCCAACAATGGGGAGAGCAGATCACAGATTTCCTGATCCTTGGCCACCGAGGCCGTCGCATATTTAGAGGGATCGAGCAACCCATCCAGAATGTCGGTACTTGGTGGGGAAGGCGGGGGACTGGAAGGTGTGGAAGTCGAAGCTCTGGTGTCCCGGACTTTAGCCGACACAGGACTTCACCCCCCTTTTGTATTCTTGGCCACATATTTATCCATGAGAGCAAAAGAGATCTAGCAGTGGCATGTCACGTAGTAACAGGTAAAATAATAAAAGTAAAAAAAAAATCCTGCCCAGCAGGGAGTAGTGTTTTACTAAACAAGGACAAGCTGTGCTGCTCTGAGTCAGTGTGACTGCAGGGCAGGGTTATAGAAAATATCAAGGGGGTGTCACTACAGGTACCAGTGCAATGTGTGTGGACCCCAGTATCACCCAAAGTGTCACCATGAAGCACAGGTGTCTTAGGGGAGGGAGAAATATGGACACCCCCCGCTCCGAGCAATGTGGTGGTCGTGTGATATGAAAGCCTCGGAAGTTATTACCAGGCATACTGAGAAATGGTAGGGGTAGAAGCCAGGTATCCCCACAAGCTCCTATTTAGAGTGTAAACAAGAGGAGACTGCTAGAGGAGAGGCAGGAAGTTGCCAGGTGAGAGGGTTATTGTCCTAGACGTGTTAGCTGACTTCACAGGGTGACTGTGCTGTTGACTGTAGCAGTACAGGAGGAGCTTCAGGTACTGACGGCACTAGGTAAGTACCTTCCGGTGCCTCAGGGGTTATGATCCCAATGGTAGAAAAGCAGGGAGCCGAGAGGGGTGTCAGCAGGCCAGCCCTCAGTGTGTAAGGCCGCGGCGCCTCCGGTGTTGCAAGGGATGGAAACAGTGCACACAGAATGAAGATGGTGGCTGTGGGTGATAGGTGTACCCAGTGACAGCAGCGGAGTTTGGGAGTTGGTGCACTCGTGTTACTGAGTGATAGGGAGGAGCACCAAACCAGCGGGTTGCCGTGATGGTGTGCCTGTCTGTGCCCAAGAAACCAGCATACCTGAAGGAATACAGGGGAACCAGCGCAGGAGTCACATGCAGCCTTGGAGTATCACCACAGGAATCGGATAGCTAGGAGAGATGCACCTTCTGTGATACAATGTGTAGTGGGAGAGGCAGTAGTGCCTTCAGTGCTGCAGGCGGGAAGGGACATTCAGCGGGCCGGCAGCTGTAAGCAGTAGTCACGGAGCACACTGGGACGCCTGAAGCAGTGGCGGTGAGCGGGTCGTCAGGGCGTCCTTCAGGGTGTCTCTGGTGTGCAGCCAGGAGACCGGAGGGTATGACAGGAGAGATGGTTACAGGGGTGCCCGGCCGCCTCTAAGATGGCGTCAGCAGGCAGCGCGCACCACAGCTGGTGCTCGGATTCCGGGGAGAGGTGCGGTGGGGAGCCGGGTAGACAGTCGCCTTTTGCCCACCAATATCTCCGGCGGTCACCAGTGTGTGATGAAGTCCTGGGAGCCGCTAACTCCGCGCTGATGGCTGTTTTAGTAGCGGTAGACGGAGAGCTCGTTCTAAAACGTGGCCATCTCCTGGTCCGCCCACCGGAAGTCCTGTAATACTTCTCTTGTAACCATTTAAATATTACTTAATAAAAATGTAACAGATAAAATATGTGTCAATACAAAACACACGATGTTGCCAGCATTATCCTGATATATCTTTGTAGGAAATATTAGATATATAATGTCCACACAATGATGGTATTATACTTGCATAGTAAATAGTCCCAAAGGATCAGTACACATGCGGGGGTTTAAGTGAAAAGACCGGGTAGGCCACAAAGCACAGTTTATACTGGAGACAGCGGCAAATGAGTAGAGGAGAGATCGGGCGCATCCACTGTAGATATGTGGCGGCCCGGCTGACTCAGACTCTCCTCACTGACAACAAGATGGTAAATGTTGGTACAGTGATCTGCTCGCAGCCACCGATGCACTCCTTGTGGTTTTCCACGTCAAATTCTAGTGAGCATGGGCAATATATGATCCCAGACTTGGTGCTGGTTATAAATGGCTGGAGATAATAAACAGCTGGCACAGTACGTGTGCCAAAATGATGGTAACCAAATGGTGGCAAACAAACAAAGAATCCTTTCTCTTCAACTCGTTTCTCCACACTGAAGGGTGGCTTTCTCAAGAAGCAGAAATCAGCCACACACTAGCACTACTGCTATTTTGTCTAATTTGATAAAATGTGGCTAAAGTATGCAAATAAAATGTATAAAATGCAATAATAGCCTGAACAAGCCCTCTGCAAAATTTTAGACACAACTGGCAATACAAGACCCATCCATCTCAGTTGATGAAGGGGAAGTAACATGGTGTCTCCCTTCAAGGCTCTATAATGGGGTGTGACATGGCAACTAACACAATGTCTTTTCTTGGATATATTCTAATATTTATTTTGGATACAACTATGGCTCTACTATTGGTTATCACAGCTTGACTGTAACCATTATATTGTGTACCCTTACGCAAATAATCTGCACCATAACTCTGCTGCGAAGTACAATTTGTTCAATGCAGGAGCGTCAGAACGTTTTTTGGTTGGGGGGGGGGGCCAGGATAAAATCTCAATTTGGTGCCCCTAGCTCCTGGCCACCTTAGACAGGTCTCTATGAAGCAGCTGGGAGTGGCTGCTTGTGCAAATTACACCTGGTAGATCCCCTTATACACATTATGCCAGGTAGAGCCCATTACACACATTATGCCAGGTAAAGGCCAATACACACATTACGCCTGGTAGAGCCGCTTGCACACATTACACCCGGTAGAGCCGATTGTACACATTACGTCTGCTAGCGCCCCTATACACATTATGCCTGGTAGAGCCCCTATACACATTATGCCAGGTAGAGCCCATTATACATATTATGCCGGATATAGCCCCTTGTACACATTATGCCTGGTAGAGCAGCGTTTACACATTACGCCTGGTAGAGCAGCGTTTACACATTACGCCTGGTAGAGCAGCGTTTACACATTATGCCTGGTAGAGCCGCTTGTACACATTATGCCTGGTAGAGCAGCGTTTACACATTACGCCTGGTAGAGCAGTGTTTACACATTACGTCTGGTAAAGCCGCTTGTACACATTACGCCTGGTGGAGCCGCTTGTACACATTACGCCTGGTAGAGCCGCTTGTACACATTACGCCTGGTAGATCCCATTATACATATTACGTCGGATATAGCCCATTATACACATTACATGGAGGAGAAGGACAGAGGTACAGATGGCATAGGGAGCAGAGGTAAAGAGGGGGGAAAAGGGGGGAGTATCAGACACAGAGGGGACAGAGGCATGGATGGAGAACATGCCATAGATATACAGACTGTACAGTATATAGGAAAGTGAGCAGAGGCACTAATGGGAAAGAGGACTGAGGCATAGAAAGGGGAGGGGTAAAGGCACAGTTGGAGGGGTGGGGAAAGCAGCGCACATGGGGACATAGGGGAAAGAGGCACAGATGGGGACATAGGGGGAAAAGGCAGACATGTGGATATAGGGGAAAGAGGCACACATGGGGACATAGAGGAAAGAGGCACACATGGGAACATAGAGGAAAGAGGCACAGATGGGGATATAGGGGAAAGAGGCATACATGGAGATATCGGGAAAGAGGCACATAGGGGAAAGAGGTAGACATGTGGACATAGGGTAAAAAATCACACCTGGGAATCCTGTGAGAGCCTCTATCCAGTCCAGCCAGGGGATGCAGGGGGAGGAGGAGAACGGAGGAGCAGCAGGAGACCTGGGGGCGGGGCTACATGCAGATGAGTGAGTAGAGGAAGTTGAGCTTGTCGGGAGAGCTAAACATTCCCCTGCGAGGCTGCTACTCCAGAGTGAGGGGGGCATACAACCCCCATTGCCGGTAATAATGATATAGTGCTGGCAGAGGGGGGCCGCTGGTACTAAAATCCCAGCTCCGAGCTGCTCCTTCTTACCCAGCTGAGAACATCAGGGGCCCCTGTAGACCCTGTGCTTCCTGTAAACCCCCCTCTCTATTGCTTTGACTTCAGTCCCACTCTCATCTGTACAGCGTTGTCTGCAAGGGGAGACCCAGCCGGGGGATCGCGGTGAAGTGCTCCCTCCTCCACTGCTGTAGCTTGCCACATCCTGTCAGCAGTGTGACAGGCGCAGCAAGCAGCGGAGCGGGGAGATCGGCTTTCCAGGCAGGCGCCTCCCTGCATCGCGAGCCACGCTGAGCGGCTAGCGCCAGATCTGCTGCTGGGTAACGTGCTGCTGTATTAGCAGCGGTGCCGGACACTCTGCTGCTAATACAGCAGCACGGGCAGCTCTGAAGCTAGCGGCTGCACAGGCGTCCGGGTGGATGGCGCTTCTCTCAAGTTTTGGGGGGAGCGAGCTGCCCCCTTGCCCCCCCCTATTCCGACGCCCCTGATTCAATGTATATTTCATTCATAGGGGTGAATTTACTAAGTTGGGAGTTCTATTTGAGATGGGATGTTGCCCATAGCAACCAATCAGATTCCAGGTATTATCTTCTAGAAGGTGCAAGATAAATGTATAGTAGAATCTTATTGGTTGCTATGGGCAACATCCCATCTTAAATAGAACTCCCATCTTAGTAAATTTACCCCATGATGTCTAATTAAAAGTTTGTAAAAGAAAATGCAATGATAGCACCAGATGAGGCACACTCTCCTAGGATTGCTAAGTTTTTGGAAGTGAGAATTCTTGTGCACACTTACAAAACCAAGGATCGCAGTAAAAAAAATTCCTACATACAGTACTGTGCAAAAGTTTTAGGCAAGTGTGGAAAAAAATGCTGCTAAGTAAGAAAGCTTTAAAAAATAGAATTGTTAAAAGTTTATTTTGCTCAATTAACAAAATGCAAAGTGAATGAACAGAAGAGAAATCTAAATCAAATCAATATTTGGTATGACCACCCATTGCCTTCAAAGCAGCATAACAGCATACATTTTTCTAGGTACACTTGCATGTACTTTTTGAAGGAACTCAGCACGGAGGTTGTTCCAAACATCTTGGAGAACTAACCACAGATCTTCTGTGGATGTAGACTTCCTCAAATCCTTCTATATTTTCATGTAATCCAAGGCAGACTCGATGATGTAGAGATCAGGGCTCTGTGGGGGCCATATCATCACTTCCAGAACTCCTTGTTCTTCTTTATGCTGAAGATAGTTCTTAATTGTATTGGCTGTATGTTTGGGGTCGTTATCCTGCTGCCGAATTAATTTGGAGCCAATCAGACTCCTCCCTGATGGTATTTCATGATGGATAAGTACCTGCCTTATTTATCAGCATTAAGGACACCATTAATCCTGACCAAATTCCTAACTCCATTTGCTGAAATGCAGCCCCAAACTTGTAAGGAGCCTCCATCATGCTTCACTGTTGCCTGCAGACACTCATTATTGTACCGCTCTCCAGCCATTCGGCGAACAAACTGTCTTCTGTTACAACCAAATATTTCCCCCAGTTCCTATGTTTTCGTGCGTAGTTGAGTCCAAACAAGCCCAAGCGACTCAACTATGTCACGATCCGGGTATCTGGACGCCATTTCTTACCTATCAGATGCCTCCTAAGGCTGGCTCAGCGCTCCAGGACCGGATCCCATCTGTTATCCTGATGTGCACATTCCCGCATCCTCTCCTGTCTCTCTGGACGCAGTCACAGTAACGCCTTATACATCTGGCATGGCGTCTCCCGCGGCCTCCGCCGCCGTCCCTGAGCTTCTGCATTCAGAGTGGCGATTACGTCAGCCGCGGCCTCCGCTGTGTCCGCGTGGTCGGATGTGCATCTGTCAGCCTGGCGTCTCCTGTCTCCGGTGGCCGGCGCCGCCATTACTGTTTTCCAGACCACATGGATTACAATCCAAACTTCCCTCCAAGTGTCTGCATGGGCGCAGCCATCTTGGATTCTGTCAGCTGATCATTCCTACCAATCCGTTGTCAGTATTATTCATTTGCATAATTGCCTAGCCAATGCCTTCCTTGCTGCAGGTATAAATAGGTTGTGCCTGAGCAAGGAAGGCGTCAGTGCTTTGGTTGTCAAACCTAGTTCCAGTTTGTCTCTCTTCTGTGAATGTCTTCCAGGTTCCAGCTCCTGTCTCCAGACTTCTGCTATAGAGACCCGCACCAGCATTCCATCTGCGGTGTAGCCTGACTCTCCGATCCATTCTGGACTCACCTGTTTCCAGCTACAACATCACCTGCTTCCAGCTTAGCTTCCAGCAGTGTACAGCTTCTCTTAAAGGGCCGGTGTCCTTTCTGCAGTTTACCACTCTCCACCGGTATTATTATTTCTCCGCTCTCAAATTCTACATTTCATCTACATTGCATCGCTCTCAAGCTTTATTTATTATTTAACTGGTTCCAGCCAGTATCCACTCCGTGCCAACACCTGTCTGGTTCTAACCAGTACCCACAGCAGCATTTTATCTACAGCAGTCCAGCTTTCCCTGGAACACCAGCTGGTACGACCCTGGGCTTTCCTCATTGCTACAGTTGAGCCTGGTAAGGACTTTCCAACTTGCAGATAATAAGAACTGTCTCATACCACCAGAGCTCTGTGGCCCCTGCCACCCTGTAGTACCCAGGAACTGTATTATTATTTCTCTGCTGATTTTTATGTTACTTTTTACTGCTACTGTGATGCATGGAGTTTGTCATAAATAAATATCATTGACTTTTATTCAAGTTGTCGTGGTCACGCCTTCGGGCGGTTTCTCTTCATGTTACTTACATGTCCAGGGGTCTGATACAACCTCCCAGGTTCCGGTACATCTCAGCCCCTACAACTGAGGCTGCCTTCCGTCAGCTCAGGCCCTCAGTTGTGACAGTAAGCACTGACCAAATGAATCCAGCCGGAGACCAGGATCAAGCGGCCAGGCCGATGCAAGAACTGGCAGCCCGACTGGAACATCAGGAGGCTGCACAGGGCCACATCATCCGCTGTCTCCAGGATCTCTCTACTCGGCTGGATGGGATTCAGACAACTCTCCGTGGATCAGGCGCATCTGGGGCGTCAACCACAGTGACTCCAACTATAACCCCACCCACCTTACCCGTTTCTGCTCCACGTCTTCATCTTCCAACGCCAGCAAAATTTGACGGATCTCCAAGATTCTGCAGGGGATTTCTCAACCTGTGTGAGATTCAGTTTGAGCTACAACCTGGCAATTTTCCCAGTGACCGTACAAAAATTGCCTACATCATTTCACTTCTCAGTGGCTCAGCCCTTGACTGGGCATCACCGTTATGGGAGAGGTCCGACACCCTGCTATCTTCTTACACTGCATTCGTGTCAACATTCAGGCGCATCTTCGACGAGCCAGGCCGGGTAACTTCAGCTTCGTCTGAGATTCTCCGTTTACGCCAGGGATCACATACTGTAGGACAATATCTTATACAGTTCCAGATCCTGGCATCTGAACTGGCATGGAACGACGAGGCCCTGTATGCTGCATTCTGGCATGGTTTATCCGAGCGTATTAAAGATGAGTTAGCTACCAGAGACTTACCCTCCAAGTTAGATGAGCTAATCTCACTTTGTACAAAAGTTGACTTACGTTTCAGAGAGAGAGCAACTGAGCGTGGAAGATCATCTGCTCCAAAATCTTCTGCTCCTCCTCCTCGCCAACTGTCACCAACTAAAGATGAACCCATGCAAATTGGCCGTTCCCGTTTAACTCCTGCTGAGCGCCGAAGACGTCTCTCCGAGTCTCTCTGTCTTTATTGTGCAGCTCCGTCTCACACCATTAATGCCTGTCCCAAACGTCCGGGACTCCAAGTCCTAGCTCGTCAAGGAGAGGGCCGGCTAGGAGTAATGATCTCCTCTCCATCTCCTCAAGATTGTAATCTCCCAGTCTCGCTTCAAGTTGCTCAACGTTATCAGAACGTCATTGCCCTCCTGGATTCCGGAGCAGCTGGGAACTTTATTACCGAAGCCTATGTTAAACGGTGGTCCCTACCCCCGAGAGACTTCCTTCCTCCTTTTCCTTAACTGCCGTGGATGGCAGTAAAATTTTTGATACAGTTATTGCTCTAAGGACTCTACCAGTTCGTCTGAGAGTGGGAGTTCTTCATTCCGAACTTATTTCACTTTTAGTGATTCCAAGAGCCACACATTCTGTGGTCCTGGGCCTTCCATGGCTCCGTCTTCACAATCCTACAATTGATTGGACGACTACGCAAATCCTGGCATGGGGTCCCTCCTGTGCTGAGACATGTTTGTTTAAAGTGTTGCCTGTCTGTTCTTCCTCCCCCAGGTCGTCTGATGTTCCACCTCCTCCATATCAAGATTTCACGGATGTGTTCAGTAAAGCTTCTGCTGATATCCTTCCTCCTCATAGAGAATGGGACTGCCCGATTGATCTCGTTCCAGGGAAGGTTCCACCTCGAGGCCGAACTTATCCGTTGTCTCTGCCCGAGACGCATTCTATGGAGGAATACATTAAAGAGAACCTAGCAAAGGGGTTCATTCGACCTTCTTCTTCTCCAGCCGGCGCAGGCTTCTTTTTTGTAAAAAAGAAAGATGGTGGTCTGCGGCCGTGCATCGACTACAGAGGTTTGAACGACATTACCATTAAGAACCGCTATCCTTTACCCCTGATTACTGAGCTCTTTGACAGAGTTAGCGGAGCTACCATCTTTACAAAGCTGGACTTGAGAGGTGCATACAATCTCATCCGGATCCGTGAGGGTGACGAGTGGAAGACCGCATTTAACACCCGTGACGGACATTATGAGTACCTCGTCATGCCCTTCGGATTGAGCAATGCTCCAGCTGTCTTCCAGCATTTCGTCAATGAGATCTTCAGAGACATTCTATACCGTCATGTCGTGGTCTATCTAGACGATATCCTCATTTTTGCCAACAATTTAGAGGAACATCGTTTTTGGGTAAAGGAGGTTCTGTCCCGTCTCCGTGTCAATCATCTCTATTGCAAATTAGAGAAATGCGTCTTTGAAGTCAAGTCCATTCCGTTTCTAGGGTACATTGTGTCCGGTTCCGGACTAGAGATGGATCCTGAGAAACTACAAGCAATCCAGAATTGGCCGGTACCCTTAACCCTCAAAGGGGTCCAGAGGTTCTTAGGGTTCGCCAATTATTACCGAAAGTTTATACGAGACTTTTCCACCATTGTGGCGCCTATTACTGCTTTTACCAAGAAGGGTGCTAACCCGTCCAAGTGGTCTGAAGAAGCCATGCAAGCTTTTCATCTTTTAAAACAGAGGTTCATCTCTGCGCCTGTCCTGAAACAGCCTGACATCGACTCTCCTTTCATCCTAGAGGTGGATGCCTCCTCCGTTGGAGTAGGAGCGGTGTTATCGCAGAGGGCTAAAGATGGCCATTTACATCCTTGCAGTTTCTTCTCACGGAAGTTCTCCCCAGCGGAGCGCAACTATGCCATTGGCGACCAGGAGTTGCTAGCCATCAAGCTCGCTCTAGAGGAGTGGAGATATCTGTTGGAGGGAGCTTCTCATTCAATCACCATCCTTACAGACCACAAGAACCTTCTATATCTGAAAGGCGCACAATGTCTCAACCCTCGTCAGGCCAGATGGGCACTTTTCTTTTCCAGGTTCGACTTTAAACTCCAGTTCTGTCCGGGCTCTCAGAATCGCAAGGCCGATGCCCTTTCCCGCTCATGGGAGCAAGAAAATGAGTCAGAGTCTTCAGACAAGCATCCTATTATAAATCCGTTGGCATTCTCCACGGTAGGGATGGACTCTACGCCCCCATCAGGGAAAAGTTTTGTGAAGCCGACACTAAGGAAGAAGCTCATGCATTGGGCCCATGCTTCCCGCTTTGCCGGACATACAGGTATCCAAAAAACCCTGGAGTTTATCTCTAGGTCTTATTGGTGGCCAACTCTGAAAAAGGACGTTTTGGAGTTTATTGCATCTTGCCCAAAGTGTGCTCAACATAAAGTATCCCGCCAGTCGCCTGCGGGGCAACTGGTTCCACTATCTGTTCCCCGTCGACCATGGACCCATTTGTCGATGGATTTTATTACAGATTTGCCCATGTGCAACAAGTTTAATACCATCTGGGTGGTAGTTGACCGGTTCACCAAGATGGCACACTTCATTCCTCTCACCGGTCTTCCGTCAGCTTCCAAGTTGGCTCAAGTATTCATACAAGAGATCTTTCGACTCCACGGTCTTCCAGAAGAAATTATCTCAGATCGAGGAGTTCAATTCACAGCCAAATTCTGGCGAAGTTTATGTCAAGCCCTCCAAGTCAAGCTAAAGTTTTCCACGGCTTACCATCCTCAGACCAATGGTCAAACTGAGAGGGTGAATCAGGACTTGGAATCCTTCCTCCGCATCTATGTGTCCTCCTCTCAAGATGACTGGGTTCAATTACTTCCCTGGGCCGAGTTCTGTCATAACAACCAGTATCATTCTTCATCTTCTTCAACACCATTCTTCACCAACTTTGGATTCCACCCTAAAGTCCCTGAGTTCCAACCGCTTCCAGCAACTTCTGTTCCCGCAGTGGATATCACCTTGCATCAGTTTGCCAATATCTGGAAGAGCGTACGATCAGCTCTGCTCAAGGCATCGTTCAGGTACAAGAAGTTTGCGGATAAGAAGCGTCGAGCAGTTCCTGCTCTCAAGGTGGGTGATCGGGTATGGTTATCCACGAAGAATTTGAGGTTAAGAGTTCCCAGTATGAAGTTTGCACCTCGCTACATCGGTCCTTTTAAAATTGATCAAGTCATCAATCCTGTTGCTTACAGACTCCAGTTGCCTCCCTTCTTAAAGATACCCAGGACATTCCATGTTTCCCTGTTGAAACCGCTAATCTTGAATCGGTTTCATTCCCTACTTCCTCCAACTCCGAAAGTCCAAACTCAACGAGGCGTTGAGTATGAAGTAGCCAAGATCCTGGACTCACGTCACCGTTACGGTCAACTTCAGTATCTTATTGACTGGAAGGGTTATGGCCCTGAGGAACGTTCATGGACCAATGCTTCTGATGTCCATGCTCCTGCCTTGGTCCGGAGATTCCATTCCAAGTTTCCTCAAAAGCCAAAGAAGTGTCCTGGGGCCACTCCTAAAGGGGGGGGTGCTGTCACGATCCGGGTATCTGGACGCCATTTCTTACCTATCAGATGCCTCCTAAGGCTGGCTCAGCGCTCCAGGACCGGATCCCATCTGTTATCCTGATGTGCACATTCCCGCATCCTCTCCTGTCTCTCTGGACGCAGTCACAGTAACGCCTTATACATCTGGCATGGCGTCTCCCGCGGCCTCCGCCGCCGTCCCTGAGCTTCTGCATTCAGAGTGGCGATTACGTCAGCCGCGGCCTCCGCTGTGTCCGGATGTGCATCTGTCAGCCTGGCGTCTCCTGTCTCCGGTGGCCGGCGCCGCCATTACTGTTTTCCAGACCACATGGATTACAATCCAAACTTCCCTCCAAGTGTCTGCATGGGCGCAGCCATCTTGGATTCTGTCAGCTGATCATTCCTACCAATCCGTTGTCAGTATTATTAATTTGCATAATTGCCTAGCCAATGCCTTCCTTGCTGCAGGTATAAATAGGTTGTGCCTGAGCAAGGAAGGCGTCAGTGCTTTGGTTGTCAAACCTAGTTCCAGTTTGTCTCTCTTCTGTGAATGTCTTCCAGGTTCCAGCTCCTGTCTCCAGACTTCTGCTATAGAGACCCGCACCAGCATTCCATCTGCGGTGTAGCCTGACTCTCCGATCCATTCTGGACTCACCTGTTTCCAGCTACAACATCACCTGCTTCCAGCTTAGCTTCCAGCAGTGTACAGCTTTTCTTAAAGGGCCGGTGTCCTTTCTGCAGTTTACCACTCTCCACCGGTATTATTATTTCTCCGCTCTCAAATTCTACATTTCATCTACATTGCATCGCTCTCAAGCTTTATTTATTATTTAACTGGTTCCAGCCAGTATCCACTCCGTGCCAACACCTGTCTGGTTCTAACCAGTACCCACAGCAGCATTTTATCTACAGCAGTCCAGCTTTCCCTGGAACACCAGCTGGTACGACCCTGGGCTTTCCTCATTGCTACAGTTGAGCCTGGTAAGGACTTTCCAACTTGCAGATAATAAGAACTGTCTCATACCACCAGAGCTCTGTGGCCCCTGCCACCCTGTAGTACCCAGGAACTGTATTATTATTTCTCTGCTGATTTTTATGTTACTTTTTACTGCTACTGTGATGCATGGAGTTTGTCATAAATAAATATCATTGACTTTTACTCAAGTTGTCGTGGTCACGCCTTCGGGCGGTTTCTCTTCATGTTACTTACATGTCCAGGGGTCTGATACAACCTCCCAGGTTCCGGTACATCTCAGCCCCTACAACTGAGGCTGCCTTCCGTCAGCTCAGGCCCTCAGTTGTGACAAACTATGCATGAAAACATAGGAACTAGGGTGCAGAAAAATGGCAGGAGGTACTATGGACTTATTTGTCAAAATACTTGGCTGTAACAGACTGACAGTTTGTTCGCCAAAGGCTGGAGAGCAGTACAATAATGTGATGTGGCCCCCCTGCATCTGTAATGTGCAGCTGCAGTGTGAAATAAGCAAATGACCCAGCAATATGAAGAGATGATAGATTATTAGGAATAGTATTCACTAGGTATTGGAAGAATAAGAGAACAGACTGACCTTATACACTACATAATAAAGAATTAAAATGTTTACAAACTGAAACTTACAGGAAGTATACTTTACCACCCGCAGCGAGAACACGTTTTCGATAGTCTATACCAGAGTCCAGTTGAACAGTGTTGCAGTATTGCTGAAAGAAGAGATTAAATATACACGGTTACAACCGTATATATGTAATAATCAGAACAAACATTGACAATAAGGTACATTCTTAAGCATGGATACATTTTACAGCATTTCAGTACAATAACACGCTGACTGTTTCAACTGACATGTAATGTAGATGCTAACTGCTCAGTAAGTACGTCAAATCCAGAATTGTAAGTTTTGATCTCATGTAGCTTTTGAGTTTTATGGGTTTGTAAAGGTAAAAAAAAATCAAAAAAATTTGATCTTTAAAAACTTAATTTACTCAGTCCTGGATTAAAACAAAACAAAACATTTTGTTCAGAACATTTGGTATGCCACATGAACGGTGTTATGGAGGTCCACATTTCAAGGTCACAGACTCGAATATAACAAAAAAGGTTTAAAATTTTCAAAAACTTTGCATTTATTTTTCATAACAAATTTTAAGAATGAGATCTTCTATGTCAAATTAAAGCCTTGTATGCTTTTTTGTTTTAAATATCTTAATCTTGGCATGTGATTATTTATATATATTTTGCAGTGCCAGAATTTGTGGATGTATTACATTTTCAAACTCATATTACTAAAAAAAAACTATTTGAGCTCTCTTATAGTATTAAATGTGACGGAATAAAAGTAAAAAGTAGTTTGCATTGGATCACCTGACCCACATGTTTCCCCAAGTACTTCAGTTGCAATAACATTACTATTTTGAATGTAAAGTAAGTAAATCTCATCATATTTTTCCAATTAGAAAAACAAGTACAGAAGACATGAGTAGAACAGTACAACTCTGGTTTAAATGGGCACAATGAAAGATCTGCAATACTCAGAATCTCTGTGGCTATCTTTTTTCCCTCCGCCCAATCCTAGGGGCAGACTTATTTCTGAGCGAAGTGCAATCAGAATTCTCATAACAGCCACAACATTGCTATTAGTACACAGGAAAATCAGCAATGTTAATCTACCATAACTTTTGGCAATTTGCGCAGTTGAACATTGTGAATGCACATCGCTTGTAAATGAACCAGCCCCTTAGTGTGAATATCCCTCGCTACATCACCTAGACGTCAAGTGACCGGTTACTCAACACTAACAACAGCACATTCTATATCACTTACTGCAATCAGCACTTTGCTAAAGCTCTACTCAATTAGGACTAAAAGACCTCACCTGTATGCTGCCTTTATATGGCCCTTTAAAGAGTACTGTGTTTTTGGAGTCAGGAGCTACGGTGAGTTCCACAATCAAGCATACACTCCAAGATTTTTTTAAAAACAATTTCCACGATCAAAATGCAGGTAACAAACATACAGGAAATAAAACACATAAAAGCCCCTTGAAGAAGTCTCTTTGGACAGACAAAACGCATTGGAAATGTATCCTGAACCTTTTACCTTGACAGATAAGCTCTTTTATTTATTTATTTATTTTTTCAAATATCTTTATTGGCTTTTTCAAATAAGTACAAAATTTGAAATACATCTAGAAACTGTCAAAAATACAAATATACATTAAACTGTATATATATGAGCATGCATTGAAATCCGGATGGAATACAAATACGGTTATAGTCTATATGAGGTTGTGGGGTGAGTAATCACAGTAAGTCATAGAGCACGAGAGAAATAGAGTAAAATTCCATAACTTTCTCATCTTAATCTCCCATAACAGGGAAGCGAAAAGATCGTTGCAGTAATAATTGTATTGTGTCATGAAATTTCCAGAACAGTAGGTGTCCACTGAAATATTAAGTAACCTCATTCAATCATGCCAATGTAGATGTAATACAAAGAGAAAAAACTACTTGAACAAATAGAAAATAAAAAAAAAGAGAGTGCAGGTATAGAGAAGGGGAGGAAGAGAAAGAGCAGGGTTGGGGGGGGGGGGAGAAGGGAAGGGCCACCCAAATACAATTTATCTATTTAGATTAAATACGTCGCTGTGTAAAGCCAGTAAAGACAGGGAAGTATTGGACTTCAGACTTCCATCAACAATTATCATTGAAGTGAACATAAGGTCTATATAGAAATCCCACATTACCCACTGCAAACAGTAGTTTCAAAAATTTCACAGATATGTGCTTGTTGTTGGCTTAGTCTGTATATAATAACTCTATTTTTGATAAAAAATTTTACATCGGCTCTCTGGAATATTTTCGTATCTATCAAAAAACATATATCTATCCATAAGAGATTCAACCTCGGATATAGTTGGGGTGTATTTTTTAATCCATGAATTAAGTATTAAGCAGAATAGTCAAAATGGGAATTAAACGTTTCTCAGTCAATGAAAGGTTCCATACCTCAAAATTGACAAACAATAGAGCTGCAGGACTTAAGAAAATCTGTATTGAGAAGGTGTTGTTGATTTAGTTTATGATTTTAAACCAAATTTTTTTTTATATATCCGCAGGTCCAAAGGTTATGGAGAAGAGTTGTGGGCGAGCATCCACACTTTGGACACCTACCCGATTCGTCTGTTATAAAGTGACTTCTCTGGCTCTGAGAGACATAAGCCCTATATAACGTTTTAATGTGGATTTCTTGTAAGATTGAGGATCTCAAAATACGTAGAGTCATACCATAGTATTTGAATAATGTGTCCTCTTGTATCAAAGATGGGAAATCTTTACACCAATTATCTGTTGAAGATTTCCAAAGATTTTTTGTCCATGTTTTAAAAATTTCTGCATAGACAAGTTTGGGTTTGTATTTGGGTTGTTTAAATTTAATAAAATTCTTGTGAATCGGGTCTAAAAACTTATCAGAGAGTGTCTGTCTGGGTAAGGATGTTGCATAGTGCGTTAATTGTAGGTAAGGAAAGTAGCCGCTCATAGGGATATTATACGTTTCCTGTATGGTTTTAAAAGAAAAGGAGAGTACCTTCAGGGTCAAGCACCTGAGATATGAGTTTTAAACCTTTTTGATGCATTCGAAGAAATGCGGAACTATCCATGCCAGGAGTAAACATAGGATTACCTTGTATTGGTATCCACTCTGATTGAAGAGGATTGCGCTCTAATCTAAGGTTAGCCCAACTCTATGCCTCATACGTGTCTCTAAAAATTATATTATCAAGTATATTTCTAGGTATCATATGTTTGGGGGGGGGTGTAACAAGGCTCCTGGGGAAAAGGGGGGCAAGAGTGAGCTTTCCACATAGTAATTAGCATAAGTACTATGCTCCCTCAGCCAATCCAAGGCATACCTGAACAGTATTGCATGAGAGTGATATGTCAGGTCTGGCAAGCCCAATCCTCCCTCTTGTTTAGATCATTTCAGTTTTTAATGGGATATACAGTGTTTTTTTGATTTCCATATAGATTTTGTATATAACTTGGTAATTAGTTTAATATCGCTCAAAGACAATTTCAAAGGTAACATCTGCATTATGTATGTTAGTTTTGGTAAGAGAACTGTTTTTACCACCTCCACCCTACCTAGCAAAATGAGTGGTAGATCATGCCATGCTTCTAGAGATTTAGTAAAGTGGGAAATAGCTGGAAAGAAGTTACACTTGTACAAATTCTCCATCATTTATTTTATTTATTTACAGTTTCTTATACAGCGCAGCATATTCCGTTGCGCTTTACAATTTGAATAACAGGAAGGCCCTGCTTGCAAGCTTACAAACTATGTGGAATATGGATTCCAAGATATTTTATCTGGGATTTCCCTATTTTTATAGAGTTTAAATTATGTTATAGAGTTTAAATTATGAACCGCTGGCAAAATGGGAGAGGGTCCTTTTAACACTAAAAGTTCAGATTTACAAGTATTTATATTATAACCGGAGAAAGAACTAAATTGTGATATGATGTCAAAGGCTATTGGGATTGAGTGAAACGGTTGAGAAAGCAACAAGAGCATATCGTCTGCGCAGAAGATATGCGCATATCTTGCTCGCCTATCAAAATACCTTATAATAGGGGGGATTGTCGTAAAGCTACGGCTAAAGGATCAAGTGCCAGGGTGAATAGGAGAGGGGAGAGTAGGCAACCCTGTCTTGTCCCTCGGTGTATAGAAAAGGGTTCTGACATTAACCCATTACATATAATTCTCGAAGCAAAGTCCCTGTATAGAGTTTTAACTATACAGATAAATTTATCTCGGAAGGCAAAATGTTTCATGTTATCAAAGAGATGATCCCAGTGCACCATGCCGAAAGCCTTTTCGGTGCGTCCAATGATAATATTGCTCTGGGAGTTTCCGACACAGGCCCTCATTCCGAGTTGTTCGCTCGCTAGCTGGTTTTAGCAGCATTGCAAACGCTAGGCCGCCGCCTGTTAGGATCTCCTGCTCTGTGCTGCCACGTCGCCATGGCAACCGGGAGGCAAGTGTTAGCGAAGTAACCTGAGCGCAGCTTATACTCCGGTCCGGGTTTTTACTGTGTAGTGGTTACAGGCTCTGTGCACGGCAGGGAATCCGGCGCTGGTTTTGTGCTCACAGTCTGTGAGGTCTGAGTGGGGCGTGGACAGCACCTGCTATATAAACCATCCTCTCAGGCTAGGCAAATGCTGCTGAATCTTTGTTTGTTGGTCAGTTCCAGAGAGTTAGCTAGTACTGTGTGACTTTGTATTTACTTGTTGCTTACTGCGAATAGGCCTTGGGATTCAGTACTTCATTCTGCCAATCCGGACCTAGCAGTAAGACTGGAGTCAGTTGTTTGACCTGCTGGGGTTCTTTTGCTATTCTGTGAACCCAGCAGGTTTGCAGCTGTACTCTCAGACCTGCTTGCTTAATCCTCCCTCACTGTGCAGGGCGTCCAGGTGTCAGTTTAGTGGCAGTAAGCTGAACCTGTGCCCTGCAAGTGGGGGCTAGGATTGTGGATACTCTCCTTGTGTCTATATTTCTATCTCTGACCAAGGAGTTTATTCCCACACCCGTTGGTAACCCTTTGGGGTTTTTTCTGTTGCTCTTAGCAACATCATTTCAGGTGCTCCACATGTTAAATCACTACACCTCGCTTCATTGTCCGCTCTATTCCATCTGAGCATTCCTGACACTAGGGAGACACCCAATTCCTGAGCCTTTGGGCTTCTCCGTTCACTTTGTGTTTATTAGTTATTCCATCCCCTCCTGTGTATGTTATGTTATACTGTCTGTGAGTTCGTTTGCTTCGCTTTCCTCTCTGTTCATACACCGGTATACTCCTGTTAGCACTAGTGTGGGTAACATATTCAGCAGCCCTACTCCTGCTGAAATTTTGTGGGAATATGGAGCATACCCCTCAAAATACTTTGCAACAGGTGGTCGATCAGGTGCAGGTCCTGACTCGACAATTTAATGAGATGTCCATTAAAATGAACACCCCGCAGGCCGCTAGCGGAGCTCCCGCAGCAGCAGCGGCAAGTTCAGGGGTTAAGGAGCCGAAAGTAAATCTCCCGGATCGTTTTTCTGGAGATCGCTCGCAGTTCTTTTGTTTCAAGGAGAGCTGTAAGCTATATTTCAGGCTTAGGCCCCAGTCTTCTGGGTCGGAGATTCAGTGGGTGGGCATGGTGATTTCCTTGCTACAAGGAGACCCACAGGTCTGGGCATATGGGTTACAGCCTGACTATCCGTCGCTTAAAAGTGTTGATGCTTTTTTTACGGCACTGGGCATTTTGTATGATGACCCTGACAAGATGGCTTCAGCCGAGGCTCAGATTACGGTTCTTAAGCAAGGGCGACGGCCAGCTGAGGTTTATAGTACGGAGTTTCGGAGGTTGGCTCATGATACCCAGTGAAATGACCCAGCCCTGAGAAACCAGTACCGAAGGGGCCTTTCTGACCAGATAAAGGACCAACTGGTACATTAGATCAGCTCATGCAGTTATCCATCCGGGTGGATAGACGGCTGAGAGAGCGTAGGCTTGAAAGGGAGACCGCAGTTTCCTTTTTTCCCAAGGAAACCTCAGACTCTGAGGAACATTCCGAGGAGCCTATGCAGATTGGGGCTACCCGCCTCTCCTCGCGTGAGAAGACGCGGAGGAGACAGCAGGGTTTGTGTTTGTACTGTGGGAATAAAGGTCATGTTGTAGTATCATGCCCAGAAAAACCGGAAAACTTCAGGGCCTGAGGGTGATGGGAAATATCCTGTCAGGCCAGAAGTCAGAATTTCCCAAAAAGACTTTTCTCATTCCGGTGACTTTGGAGATCCTCGGTCAAACTGTCAAGACTGAGGCCTTTGTTGACAGTGGGGCCGATGGGGTTTTCATGGACCGTCAATTCGCCCTGGAACACTCTGTTCCCTCAGTACCTTTGGCATCAGAGATTGAGATCTGTGGGTTAAACGGGGAACCATTGTCCCAGGGTAAAATTACCTCCTGCACCAGCCAAATTCCTTTGTTTATTGGAGCCACACACTCTGAAAAATTGTCTTTTTATGTAACTGTCTGTTCTTTTGCCCCATTGGTTTTGGGGTTACCCTGGTTAAGGGCCCATAACCCTCAATTTGACTGGGTCTCTGGGGAGATTCTTAGTTGGGGTAGTGATTGTTTCAGGAGTTGCTTGAGCCTTCCAGTCAGGCTCTCGCAGCTAAGTTTGCCAGGATTGCCAGGATGTTATATGCAGATTTTGCGGATGTGTTCTCCAAAAAAGTTGCGCAGGTACTACCTCCCCATCGCCCCTATGACTGTGCCATTGATTTGTTGCCGGATGCTAAGCTTCCCAAGAGCAGGTTGTACTCCCTGTCACGTCCTGAGACTCAGGAGAACTTGGCTAAGGGATTTATCAGACCCTCACAGTCCCCAGTTGGGTCGGGGTTCTTCTTCGTGGGTAAAAAGGACGGTTCGTTGCGACCCTGCATCGACTTCAGGGAATTGAACCGTATCACGATTAAAAACTCGTACCCACTGCCTCTCATTTCGGTTTTGTTTGACCAGCTTTGTACTGCCACCATTTTTTCTAAGATTGACCTACGCGGTGCTTACAATCTAATCCGAATAAGAGAGGGGGATGAATGGAAGACTGCCTTTAATACCCACTCAGGGCATTATGAATATTTGGTGATGCCTTTTGGGCTCTCTAATGCCCCGGCAGTCTTCCAGGAATTCATGAACGATGTGCTCAGGGAATATTTGGATAGATTCTTAGTTGTTTATCTAGATGACATCCTAATCTTCTCTCATTCCCTGGAGGAACATCGGAAGCATGTACGCTTAGTCCTCCAGAAACTCAGAGACCACCAGCTTGGGGCGAAGCTGGAGAAGTGCGAGTTTGAAGTCCAGCAAATCGCATTTCTAGGGTATATTATCTCCTCAGAAGGTTTCCAAATGGAGGGTTCTAAGGTACAGGCAGTCCTGGATTGGGTGCAGCCCACTAGTTTGAAGGCGCTTCAGCGTTTTCTGGGCTTTGCGAATTTGTATAGACGGTTTATCGCTGGATTTTCGGCTATAGTGGCCCCCTTGGTGGCACTCACTAAGAAAGGGGCGGATGTTGCTCACTGGTCTTGTGAGGCCAAAGCGGCCTTTGCCCGTCTCAAAAGGGCATTTGTCTCGGCCAAGGTGCTGCGACACCCAGATACAGAGCGTCCTTTTGTGGTAGAAATGGATGCCTCTGAGATAGGTATTGGGGCAGTGCTCTCTCAGATGGGGGTATCTGATAATCGCCTTCAACCCTGTGCTTACTTTTCCCGTAAATTTTCGTCTGCCGAGATGAATTATGATGTGGGTAACCGGGAATTGTTGGCTATAAAGGATGTACTCGGGGAGTGGAGACACTGGCATGAGGGGGCTAAGTTTGTGGTCTCAATTCTCACCGACCATAAGAATCTGGCATATTTAGAGTCAGCGAAGCGGCTCAATGCCAGGCAGGCACGATGGGCTTTGTTTTTTGCTCGCTTTCATTTTTTGATAACATATCGCCCTGGGTCAAAAAACATCAAGGCTGATGCGCTCTCACAGAGTTTTGCTCCAGTTCAAGAAACCACCGAGGAGCCATTGCCCATTGTGTCCCCATCATGTATTAAAGTGGGCATTACCCAGGACCTCTTGTCATTAGTCCTTAGAGCACAGGAGCAGGCTCCTCCAGACCTTCCGGTAGGTCTCTTGTTTGTGCCTCCTAGGTTAAGACAGCGAGTGTTCCTGGAATTCCATGCCAAGAGGTCGGCAGGGCATCCGGGTATTGCCAGAACTCGGGAGTTGATGTCTAGGGCGGTGTGGTGGCCCTCGGTGGCTAGGGATGTGGATCAGTGGGTTCGGGCATGTGACGTTTGTGCCCGAAATAAAACTCCTAGAGGGGTTCCTGTCGGCCCATTACATCCACTCTCTATTCCGTCTAAGCCATGGACCCACATTTCCATGGATTTTGTGGTGGACTTGCCCAAATCCTCGGGGATGACAGCCATTTGGGTTGCCGTTGACAGGTTTTCGAAGATGGCGCATTTCGTTCCACTGGTTGGGTTGCCATCGGCCAGACGCCTGTCTGAGTTATTTATGCAGCATGTTGTGCGCCTCCACGGGTTGCCACTTGATGTGGTCTCTGACCGTGGATCCCAGTTTGTGGCCAAATTCTGGAGGGCATTTTGTTCGGATCTCCAGATTTCTGTGAGCTTGTCGTCAGGCTACCATCCACAGTCTAATGGGCAGACTATGTTATGTCTCCAAGTGTCATACTGACTGGGTTGCTCATCTGTCCATGGCGGAGTTTGCCTATAACAACGCGGCTCACTCTGCTACAGGGATCTCTCCCTTCCTTTGTGTGTATGGGCATCATCCTAAGGTCAATTCTTTTGACCCCCTGGATTCCACGCCTGGTGGTTCCTCTGTTGTTTCGGTCCTTAGGGGTATTTGGAGGAAAGTGAAGAAAGCCCTTGTGTCTGTGTCATTAGTGACCAAAAGGGTTTTTGATAAGCGGAGAAGACCCTGCAGCTTCAAATTAGGAGACTTCGTCTGGTTGTCCACCAAGAATTTGAAGTTGAGACAGCCATCTCATAAGTTAGGCCCCCGGTTCATCGGCCCTTATAAGATCACCAGGGTTATCAATCCGGTGGCATTTCAGTTAGATCTGCCCCGTTCATTGGGTATCAATAAAACATTTCATTGTTCCCTTTTAAAACTGGCGGTTAGTAATCCTTCTCTGGCACTTGAGAAACTACACATCCAAGCATGCCCTGACACAGCGTAAGCATTGGTGTGTCAGAGCATGATTGGATATGCAGTTTTGCAAATGCCGGAGGGCCGCAGTTGGGACATGCCTGGGTTACTTTTAGACAAGAGGGAGTTTTGGGCAATACATCTCACCTGAGGGGGGGGTGGTGTGTCTGCAACATGGCGGAGGTTCAGGTCCATATCCCAAGTAGGTCACCCATGGTACATCAGGGGAACTGTCCGGTACCTTCATCCACACTGGTTCCTGCACCTTGAAGGATACTCCGCAAGACCCGTGGAAGAGAATAGTATGGTGTCATCCAAAGACAAGGTACAAGCAACACTTAACACAAGCAGGTTACACTGGCCTTTGTCCCAAATGCAACCCTCCGGCACTTGAGAAACTACACATCCAAGCATGCCCTGACACAGCGTAAGCATTGCTGTGTCAGAGCATGATTGGATATGCAGTTTTGCAAATGCCAGAGGGCCGCAGTTGGGACCTGCCTGGGTTACTTTTAGACAAGAGGGAGTTTTGGGCAATACATCTCACCTGAGGGAGGGGGGGTGTGTCTGCAACATGGCGGAGGTTCAGGTCCACATCCCAAATAGGTCACCCATGGTACAGCAGGGGAACTGTCCGGTCCCTTCATCCACGCTGGTTCCTGCACCTTGAAGGATACTCCGCAAGACCTGTGGAAGAGAATAGTATGGTGTCATCCAAAGACAAGGTACAAGCAACACTTAACACAAGCAGGTTACATTGGCCTTTGTCCCAAATGCAACCCTCTGGCACTTGAGAAACTACACATCCAAGCATGCCCTGACACAGCGTAAGCATTGGTGTGTCAGAGCATGATTGGATATGCAGTTTTGCAAATGCCGGAGGGCCGCAGTTGGGACATGCCTGGGTTACTTTTAGACAAGAGGGAGTTTGGGGCAATACATCTCACCTGAGAGGGAGTGGTGTGTATGCAACATGGCGGAGGTTCAGGTCCACATCCCAAGTAGGTCACCCATGGTACAGCAGGGGAACTGTCCGGTCCCTTCATCCACGCTGGTTCCTGCACCTTGAAGGATACTCCGCAAGACCTGTGGAAGAGAATAGTATGGTGTCATCCAAAGACAAGGTACAAGCAACACTTAACACAAGCAGGTTACATTGGCCTTTGTCCCAAATGCAACCCTCCGGCACTTGAGAAACTACACATCCAAGCATGCCCTGACACAGCGTAAGCATTGCTGTGTCAGAGCATGAGTGGATATGCAGTTTTGCAAATGCCGGAGGGCCGCAGTTGGGACATGCCTGGGTTACTTTTAGACAAGAGGGAGTTTTGGGCAATACACCTCACCTGAGGGGGGGTGGTGTGTCTGCAACATGGCGGAGGTTCAGGTCCACATCCCAGGTAGGTCACCCATGGTACAGCAGGGGAACTGTCCGGTCCCTTCATCCACGCTGGTTCCTGCACCTTGAAGGATACTCCGCAAGACCTGTGGAAGAGAATAGTATGGTGTCATCCAAAGACAAGGTACAAGCAACACTTAACACAAGCAGGTTACATTGGCCTTTGTCCCAAATGCAACCCTCCGGCACTTGAGAAACTACACATCCAAGCATGCCCTGACACAGCGTAAGCATTGCTGTGTCAGAGCATGAGTGGATATGCAGTTTTGCAAATGCCGGAGGGCCGCAGTTGGGACATGCCTGGGTTACTTTTAGACAAGAGGGAGTTTTGGGCAATACATCTCACCTGAGGGGGGGGGGGGGGGGGTATGTCTGCAACATGGCGGAGGTTCAGGTCCACATCCCAAGTAGGTCACCCATGGTACAGCAGGGAAACTGTCTGGTCCCTTCATCCACGCTGGTTCCTGCAAATCGGGAAGGATACTCCACAAGACCTGCGGAAGAGAATAAGGAGGTAATCTCAGAGTGTTTCCTCCACCCTTGGAAAGAACAAAAGGTCCCAGCAACACTGCGCATATACACAATGGTTACTCAGACAAGATGGAGTTTTGGCCAATACATCTTACCTGAAAGAGTGACTTTAAGATGGCGGTGGTTCAGGTCCACATCACAAGTAGGACATCCATGGTGGAGTAGGGTAAACTGGTCCAATACTGGAGTGGTTTTGCAGAAGTGTATCCTGGGTAAAACTGTTGAAGCATGGGTACATTCCCCTCAGCAGAGTGAAGAAAAAAATATTCTTTTTAAAAATCTATTAAAAAATACTTGTGAGTCAAAGATAGACAATCCAAGTACATAATTCCTTCTAATAAAAATAGATATGCTATTAGCAATAAAAAAACACAAAAAAAACATGTTTTTAATTTTTTTTATTAGATTCCGCAAGCAAAGTGAGGCGGAATTAAATTGACGAAATTACTGTCGAAAAGCACTGTTGTCGAATCGACAATCTTCAATTGAATATACTTTTGTCGAAAAAGCCGCATTTTGACCATTGCAGACATGTCGAATTTTTAAAATGTCGATTTACAAAAAGTCGAAACTGAAACGGCAGGTATTTTGACGAAAAGTACTGTATTGCATTGTCGAATCCAATTCGACATGTTTTGTTTGTCGAAAATGCCCCGTTTTTCGTCTTTCGCTGCAATTCGACCGCAATTGCATATACCCCATAGTCTCCCCGATGAAAATATTGGAACCAGGCCTTTGTATTGGCAGGTAGGCCAGTGGTTTAAACAGACTCCAGAATCGGCTTTATCTGGGTAAAGACAATTCCCTAATCTGTCTTTGACTCACTCCCTAAGGATTTCAGACAGAACACCCCATGATCAACAACTGTGTTCAAGTTAAACCCTTCAATGAGTTGTCTTCTACAGACTCAGTCTGGATAACCAGGAATGCCATATCATATTTGAAGCCTAGAATGAATGAATGAGAACATAATATATTTGATGGATGTGAAGAAGACTACTTCTGAGGGAGGTATTGGACTGGCTGGGCAATTGGCCCAGGGGATGCAAAGCTGAATATTGACAAACTTATTTCCTAAAAAAAAAAAAATTGAGATGGTGAACTTTAGTGGCTTTCTGATGATGATGTGCCACATTTGCTGTAAATACGAGTGAACATGGGTTCACAAAGCTTTAGGCTTTGCCTGGAAGGGGAATGGATCATCTGAAACATACCATACTTTGGAGGGCATTGAGAATTGCCCCAGATGTGGGGTATACAGTTTAAGGAGTCCATAAAAGTAAACCAGCATGAACCAGGTAGATAAGTGTAATTGCTATTGATGCCCCAAGGAAGACTAAATCTAGGCAGTGAAATACTATGGTCTTCTTGGGTTCAGGGTCCTAAGGGAGTTAACAAGTAGTGTGAAACTTGTGAACAGAGAAGGTAGGATGAACTTTGGGATGAAGGAACAAAATTCTATGAGGAGGGGAACAAGTATGTGTTATAAATAGGGATATGGGGATGTAGATAAAAAGTGCTCATACAGCCTCATTTCTAGCTCACACATCTGTATAGGTTACAAATTTCAAGGTATAAATTGTACTAGTTCCAATATTTAAGGTACACATTTCAGCACACTTCTGTAATTTAATATCAAACATACTGTTAGGAGTAGTGTCAGGATCAGAGGTCAGAACATCAATATTCTCAGTAATTTCACTACTCCTCGGACCAAATATTATGATGTCTCACTCACTTCAGGTGTTAGACAATCGATGGGCCCGATTCAGACCTGATTTCTGCTGTGCGTTTTCGCATAGGGGGCGATCAGCCATTAACTGCGCATGCATATGCACCGCAATGCGCACGCGCTTCGGCATACAACAACAGGCCTCACCGTCATCGACAGGATAGTGCAAAAATTTTAATCGCACAGCCAGTCACATGCTGATTGACAGGAGGAAGCCGTTCGTGGTTGGTAACTGACCATTTAACTGGGAGAGCCAGGTAAAATGCGAGCGTGCCCAAGCGTTTTCAGGGAGGGTATGTGACCATCAGCTCCGGCCCCGATCAGCTCGTTCTGATTGCACTGTAGGAGTAAGTCCTGGGCTGCGCACAGACTGCACACACTTGTAAAAACCATTCACTGGTGAGTGAGGTGTGAACGGATTTGCAGCTGTCCGCTGACTGAGGGTTTTCTCCAGCTCTGTGTACACATGCGATCGCACATTTGCAAGGCGAATATACACTCCCCTTGGGCGACAACTATCTGATCGCAGGACAACAATTTTAGCAGCAGATCAGGTCTGAATCACTCCCAATGTTAGAATGCAAGGCTTAGGGAGCTTCTGTGATTGGGTTCGGGTGCTTTATAACTGGCATTCACATGGTGCTGGTTACAGCTCTCAGCCTTTCTTTTATTAGTGTTGCTGTGTCAGACAACACCAATCACCAATAATACAGTTAGGATGTGTTCTCACAAAAAGCATGACATGCTGACCATAAGACAGATGTATAACACCGGTTAGGAGGTGGGTCATTTGTGTGTGCTTGCCCAAGGTGCAAAATGCAAACTAATAATGATAACAATTGACATCTGCTTCTGATGGCTGAATGCATCTGATCCCTCCCGCTTACACTATTAGTATTGTCATATGGCTACTGGGTACTATCCACATTGGTATGGTGATATCTGCAATAAACCACATTCCTATATGATCTTTTTTTTTTTTTCATCATATAATTTTTTATTTTATGTTAGAAACATATACATCAACTGTAAGTATATAAACAATGAACAGGGTATTTGTATAAACAATATGGTCGTTACAGAGAGAAGAGAGAGAAAAAAAGAAAAAAATTTGACAGATAAGCTTACTTGAGAGGGATGGTGGGCGAGTGTGGTGCGGTTGGTAGAGAGGTCATGTGGGAGACGAAGGAGCAGAAATTGAGGGGTCCAAAACTATGTGGGGAGGGAGAGGGCGAGGGAGTAGAGCGGTGTCTTTAAATGGACGTGTGTCCAGCAGGGAATCAGTGGGGAGAAAAAACAGAGAGGAGGGGGAAGAAAAAAAAAAAAAGGGGGGGGGGAGGAGGGGAATATGGGAGGAGTGATTGTGGGTGCAGGGCGGAGTCCTTGTTTAACCCAGTCCTGGGAGGGGGCGGTCATGGAGTCTGTACCATGGGAGCCAGGTGGAGTGAAACTTTTTAATTGTGTTATGACGAAGGCTAGTAATGTATTCCATGTTCGCAACAAACCAGATTCTATTTGTGAGAGCCTGGCTGCTGGGGGCTTCGGGGTCCTTCCATTTACTTGCTATTTGATATTTTGCTGCGCAGGATATGAAGAGAACCAGGTTTTTAGAGTCTTTAGGGATGTGGTCGGGTGGAGAGCAGAGGAGTAGGTTCGCGGGTGATAGGGGTATTGGTAAGTCGATTAATCGTGATATAAGTTTACGGACCTTTGCCCAGTATCGAACAATCACAGGGCAGGCCCACCAAATATGGTAGAATGTACCTACGTGGCCGCAGTTTCTCCAGCAAAGGTTGGAGGTGTCGGGGTAGATTCTATGCAGTCGGT
The DNA here is from genome assembly GCF_028390025.1 of Pseudophryne corroboree. NCBI lineage: Eukaryota > Metazoa > Chordata > Amphibia > Anura > Myobatrachidae > Pseudophryne > Pseudophryne corroboree. The sequence continues at coordinate 486,100,312 of NC_086447.1, read as the reverse complement.
CCGGTACTAGGTACCATCTTGTGTATATTTTATATGAGTTTTCTCGTATGGCCACGCTAATGGAGCAATGTGAGATTGCGGTGCGGATTGTGTCCCAGTCGTCGTCCTCAAAGTGGCACCCCATGTCTGTCTCCCATGCAATCTCATGTGGTTCAAGAGGTGGGGGTGTTGGACTAAGGACAGTTTTGTAGAGGAGGGAGATGGTGCCTCTATTGGTGGGATTGTAGATACATAGTCTTTCTAGAGGTGTGGGGGCCGGTAGAGGAAACTTTAGTTGTAGAGAAGATAGGAAGTGGCGAATTTGTAGGTACTGATAGAATAGGGAGTTAGGTAGGTTGTGCGTAGATTGTAGATCCGAAAATGATTTGATGGAGTGGGTCCCCGTGAAGTGGTGTATTCTGGTGGCTCCTGCCGAGATCCAAGGGCAGGCCATTTCTCGAGAGAGTCCCGGGGTAAATGCCGGGTTGTTCCATATGGGAGTCAGGGGGGAGGGTTGGCTTGATAGTTTTAGTTTTTTGTTTAGTTTTCGCCAATGTGTAAGTGTTAATTCTATTGCGGGGGGGGGTGCGGTGGGGTGGGGTGCGTATTTTGCTTGAGAGCCAAGGCGAGTGAGAGATAGATGGGAGTCCCGACAGATCGCTCTCTAAATCAACCCATCTTTTAGTGTGCTTTGGGGCATGCCAGGCAACCATTTGACTTAATCTGGCTGCGTCGTAGTAGCGTTGAAGGATGGGAAGACCCAGGCCGCCGTTTTGAGAATGTTTAGCTAAGATATCTCGCCGGATTCTAGGCTTTTTGTGGTTCCAGATAAATTTACAGAGGGAGGACTGAAGTTTGCTGAGGGTCTGTGAGGGCACAGAAATTGGGAGTGTCTGAAACAGGTAGAGAAGTTTGGGAAGGGTGTTCATTTTTATTGCGTTAATTCGTCCCACCCAGGAGAGTAAGTAAGATTCCCATTGTTGGATATCAGTAAGAATTGATGAGATGAGAGGGGGGTAGTTAGCCTTGTAAAGAGAACTGTAAGATTTGGTGATGGAGATTCCGAGATATTTGAGGGAGCGTCTGCGCCAGGAAAAATTAAAATTCTTTTGTAGTTGTAGCTTAGTCAGTTTGGGAATGTGTAAAGAGAGGGCTTCGGATTTGGTCTGGTTAATTTTATAACCCGAGAGATTGCCATATGTGGTTAGTTCTTTAAAGAGGTTCGGGAGGGAGATAGTTGGGTTTGTCAGGGTCAGAAGGATGTCGTCGGCGAAGAGGGAAATGGTGTATTGAGTGTGGTTGACTTGGACTCCCGTGATGTCGGGATTGGTCCGGATGTGGTTTGCAAGGGGTTCAATGATGAGTGCGAATATGAGGGGAGACAGTGGGCATCCCTGTCGTGTTCCATTTGAAATTTTGAAGGGGTCCGATAGTAGGCCGTTGGAGAGAACCGACGCCGAGGGGTTCTGGTATAGGGCTTGTATGGCTTGAAGGAATTTACCCTGAAGGCCAAAACGTTGTAGGGTCTGTCGCATGAAGGGCCAGGAAACTCTGTCAAAGGCCTTCTCTGCGTCTAAAGCAAGGGTCAGGGACGGGATCTTGTGTAGGTTAATGTGGTCGATGATGTCCACGACACGCCTAGTGTTGTCAAGTGCCTGTCTGGATTGAACAAAGCCCACTTGGTCGGGGTGTATGAGCGAGGGGAGAATGGGATTAAGTCTATTAGCTAGTACTTTGGCGAAGATTTTCAGGTCTGAGTTTAAAAGTGATATGGGTCTGTAATTTGAAATGAACTGAGGATCTTTATTAGGTTTTGGGATCACAGTAATGACGGCCTTGGTAGTGTGAGGGTGGAAAGAAGACCCGTCTAAGATGAGGTTGAATAGTGACGTGAGGTGAGGAATTAGTACAGGTTGGAAAGTTTTGTAGTATGACATTGGGTAGCCATCTGGGCCTGGGGCTTTGGATGGTTTCTGACTACCGATGGCTAGGGCTAATTCTTCGGGGGTGATGGGTTTGTTAAGGGCCATGGTGGTGTTGGTGTCGATACGAGGTAGATCTGCGGAGGCTAAGTAGTCAGCAACCGTGGGGTGAGTCGGGTCTATAGAGGAGGAGGTGTCTGGTAAGTTGTAGAGCTGTTCGTAATACGTCCGAAAGAGAGAGTTAATAGTCTTTGGGTTGTAATGTAGGGAGTCATGTTCGTCTTTGATGGCCAGGATAGCAGTGTGTGCCTTTCGAGCTCTTAATCTGCCGGCTAGTAGTGAATCGGCTTTATTACTTTTTTCGTAGAACTTTTGTTTCAGCCAGCGGAGTGAGTGCTCGGTTTTTTCGGCTAGTATAGCATTCAAAGCAGCCCTGGTTGAAGTGAGTTTTGAGTAAAGAGGTTGCGAGGGACGTTGTTTATGGAGTGTTTCTAAATTGTGGACTTCAACTGTGAGGGATGATATTTTTTGTTTGCGGTCTTTGTTTCTATGTGACGCATAATTAATGATGTGTCCCCTGATTACGGCTTTGTGAGCTTCCCAGATTAGTGGGGTGCAATTGGAGTCAGTCATGTTTAAGGAAAAGTAATCTTCTAGAGCTAGCTTGATTTTTTCCTGAAATTGAGGAATTTTCAAGAGCGTTTCGTTTAATCTCCAGTTGGGGCGAGTTGTCGGGGTGTCAAGGAGGTCGAAGGAGGCAGTGATTATGGAGTGATCTGACCAAGGGTTAGTGAGGATAGATGAGTCTAGGACGTGTTGAGAGAGCAATGTGCCGCAGTAAAAGAGATCGATACGGGAGTATGATTGGTGTGGGGTCGAGAAGAAGGTATAGTCTTTGGCAGTTGGGTTGAGAGCTCGCCATACGTCGAAGAGGCCAGATTCGTGGATGTGTTTGTTTAAAGAGCGTGAAGGTGAGTCACGATGGGGGCGGGATTGGCCAGAGGATATGTCTAGGTCGGTGTCTGGGACAGTGTTGAAGTCCCCTCCCAGAATTAAGTAACCTTTTCTGAATTTATTTACGTCTGAGAAAAATGTATTGAAAAAGGAGGATTGCCCGGAGTTGGGGGCGTAGACTGTGGCGATCGTGCATTCCAGGTGTCCGATCGTACCTGTCAGAATGCTATATCGGCCATCTGAGTCCGTGTGGGTCGAATGGAGTGTGAATGGGATTTTGGAGTGGATCAGAATGGCCACCCCGTTGTGTTTCGATTGGCTTGAAGAATAATAGGCTGTTGGGAAGCGTTTAGTGCTTAGGGAGGGGTGTGACTGGGAGTTGAAGTGAGTTTCTTGAATGAGCACAATTCCCGCTTTTAGGGTTTGAAGAGAACGGAACAGGGACGAGCGCTTCTGGGGGGTATTGAGACCCTTGGTGTTCAAGGATGCCAGGAGTAGGGGCATCTTTGTGGTTGTGGGGGGGATATGCAAAGGAGAGGTGGAGGAGAAAGAAAGAGGTGTAGAAGGTGGGGAGGAAGAGAAAGTAAAACAAAAGTGAGAGGAGAGAGAGAAATGAAGAAGAAAAAAAAAAAAGAAAAAAAAGGGGGGGGGGGGAGAGTTAGGGCGAGCCTGTGTAGAAGTTCCTTACGACCAGCGAAAAGGAACGGGCACAGAGAGTAGGATCAAAGGATCCAAAGTGGAGGAGCGTCGGGTAACGAACGTACTCCCTCCACGGAGGGGAAGAGGTAGGGGGGCGGGTCTAGAAGTTTGAAAACAACAGTGTGGGTTTGTGTTGTAAGTAGGGGGGTTGAAGGAACACGTCCCTCCAGTGGTGGTCTGTGTGGAAGAGGTATTAGTAGCTTAGAGGTGAATAAGTCTTTATGTGGATGATATGTGGTTAAAGGGTGTTGTGTAAGGTCAAACAAGAAGTGTGGAGATCGCACTGCAACATTAGTGACAACGAAACTAAAAAGTAGTTAAATCTTCGAACTGAGCATCTTGGTTCCTATCTGAGAATATATGGTATGTGTAAGTTATCAGTATGCTGCGTGAAGCATATATGTGGGTGGGCCCAAGGGGGTAGCCTTAACCGCTGGTCTTTAGGTAGCGGGGCTAGTGAGGTGGGCTGGGGATAAGTATGAGCAGACAATGTTCAATAGGTATATGGAACTATCAAGATGTAAAACTAAAACAGGTAAAATAGTCAACAGGAGTATTATAACCGTATGTTGAATGGAGTGTCCATATAGTAATAGGTGCTGAGGCGATCAGGGTGGGTGTAGGTTAGAACTTTGGTCAGCGAGTGGGTCAGAGTCCTCCAGGTGGGATAGAAAATCATTTCCTTCTCTCGGGTCTTTGATGACGATTGTTTTTCCATTATATTCGATCAGGAGCTTGAAGGGGAATCCCCAGCGGTAACGGATACCTCGTGTGCGGAGAGCTGATGTTAGATCTCTGAGTTCCCTCCTTTTAAGTATGGTGGAGGGGGCCAGGTCCTGAAAGAATTGTAATTTGACGTCCTCGAACAGTATGTGTGGTTTACCCCGGGTCGGGAAAAGGACCATCTCTTTATCTTTGAAGTTGAGGAAGCGCATGATGACGTCTCTCGGGGGCTCGCCATCGCGGGGCCTAGGTCGGAGGGCTCTGTGAGCTCTTTCTAAAGGTATCTCCCGAGAAGCTGCGTTTGGTAGAAGGGCGGAGAACAGCCTTTGGAGGTATGTTTCGAGGGCTGCCGGGATAATGGACTCTGGGATGTTGCGGATTCTGAGATTATTTCTCCTCTCGCGATTTTCCAAATCCTCGTTCTTGGATCGGAGCTCCGTTATATCTTGGATGAGATGGTCTATATCTCTGACCGTTTCTATATGGTCTTTCTGTAGAACGTCTTGTCTGGCTTCTAGTTTGGAGGTTCTGGAGGATAAGGATGAGATATCTGACCTAATAGACGTAACTGCTCTGTCAAGTTTGGTTTCTAGTGATTCCTTAAAGTCCGTTATGAGCGACTTCAGAGCCATGATATCTTCCTTGGTCGATGGGGCGGGTGAGGGTAGCGGGTCGTCGCCACCTGGGAAAGATAGGCTGGGAGAGGAAGGGCCAGAGGGTAGGGAGGATTTGTCGCCCTTGTCGGTTTTGGTGAAGTGTTGAGAGATGTCCGTACCAGCACGTCTTCTTGTGTTCGGGTTAGGTTTGGACATGTTTGCACCTTGGTAGGTGGGTTTGGGGTATAAGGGACCACACAGTGAGTTGAGATATATGGGGTAGGATGAGACTTTCCGGTTACCAGGGAGGGAACCACTGGAGGGGTGGTCTTCTGTTTGCCGGCGGTCGGGCTCCCGGCGCTCAGTATACCGGCGCCGGGAGCCCGACAGCCGGCATACCGACACTTATTTTCCCTCGTGGGGGTCCACGACCCCCATAGAGGGAGAATAAAATAGTGTGGCGCGCGTAGCGCGCCACCGTGCCCGTAGCGTGGCGAGCGCAGCGAGCCCGCAAGGGGCTCATTTGCGCTCGCCAAGCTGTCGGTAAGCCGGCGGTCGGGCTCCCGGCGCCGGGATGCTGGTCGCCTGGAGCCCGACCGCCGGCCAGCCGTAGTGAACCCCACTGGAGGGTTGAGTTATGATGTAATCAGTGGAACATGAGGGTTGGTGGGCGTCTTAGAGAGTTGAGGGATACCTGAACGGCTTCGTTTGTGGGTATGTCAGTCACCACGTATTTGAAGTGGAGTAGTATCTTTCGTGTGGCACTCGTACGTCACACTCACAGCGATGGATGGTCTTCGGTAGATCAGATATAGCGATCCTCTGTCGTATTGTGCAGGCACGTATTGTAGATGAGTAGGTACGACAATGAGGGGGGTAGGTACGGTGCTAGAGAGTGTGGTGGTACCTTTCGTGTGGGGGAACTCGGACTGAAAGAGTGGTGTACTTTTGTCCAGGAGTCACCCCGAGGAGGATCAGGTGCAGGAGTATATCGGCTGTTGAAAGTGTGCGGTGTCGTGAACAGGAGTCAGCGTGTCACCGTTGGTCTTGTTAGGAGCCCCTGTGCTGGCGGTGAGACGAGGAGCTTCGTGGCGGACGCGGGCGGCGCTCGGCTTTACCGGTGGCGAGTGCGGAAGAGGGTCAGTCCGGGGGCCTCCAGGTCACCGGTGGGTCTAGGTGGGTCAACTGGCCTCTGTGGTGCCCCCAGCTGGTTGCCTTGAGGTCTGGTCCCTGGATTGTATAGGGGAGGTAGGCTGCAGCCCACAGAGGGGCCTAATTATTCTCTTGGCTCCGCAGTCTCTCCGTCCAGGGAGGTATAAACTGGTGGCCAGGTTTTGATGTTCCTATATGATCTTTTAAAGGTGTGAGGTGTGGGTATTGATTTGAATTTAATATTTTAATTTTGTCTTTTGTCTTCTTCAAATGTGATTGTACATGGTAGATACAAACTTTAGTAATTATTACTTACACTGTCCATTTTACTATTTATTACCATCACTGTGATACCACTTCACCTGACATATAACAGGCACGTATACGAATGTTCACCCCTGGAGTAAACCGTGCGCATATGATACCATTGTTGCGTGGGGACACATTTTTCAATATGGCCAGCTCTGCAAGCTAAGCAAATTGCTTCTCTTTCCAGTATACATGGGGTGGCCAACCAGTCAGAAGCGAAGAGCCAGAAAAGATCTGTAGTCAAGAGCAAGAGCCACTATGATACGCGCATCGTAGGCGCGCGTGCAAAAATGGGGGCGTGGCATAGTTGTCACAAAGCCACACCCCATTTTTGTGCGCACACCTATCGGTATGACGTTTGTAGAAGTATGACCTCATATCATAACCCCATTTTTTTGTCATGTTGTACAGTGCCACATACATATAATGCTCCAGTACAGTACATATAAAAACGCCAAAATATGGGTGCCTCCACAGTGCCAGATAGATACATACATATGTGTAACTGGCACTGTGGGGACATATGTGTATCTGGCACTGTGGGGGCATATATGTCCCCACAGTGCCAGATATATATATGTCCCCAGTGCAGATACATATGTCCCCACAGTGCCAGATATGCCCCCAGTGCTAGATACACATGTCCCCACAGTGCCTGCTATGCCCCCAGTGCCAGATATGCCCCCAGTACAGATACATATATCCCCACAGTGCCTGCTATGCCCACAGTGCCAGATACACATGTCCCCACAGTGCCAGATATGCCCCCAGTGCAGATACATATGTCCCCAAAGTGCCAGCTATGTCCCCAGTGCCAGATACACGTCTCCACAGTGCCAGCTATGCCCCAGTGCCAGGGATGCTCCCAGTGCCAGCTATACATGTCCCCACAGTGCCAGATATGCCCCCAGTGCAGATGCATATGTCCCCACAGTGCCAGCGATGCCCTCAGTGCCAGCTACACATGTCCCCCTAGTGCCAGATATGGCCCAGTGCCAGATAAGCCCCCAGTGCAGATACACATGTCCCCACAGTGCCAGCTATGTCCCCAGTGCCAGATACACGTCCCCACAGTGCCAGCTATGCCCCAGTGCCAGATATGCCCCCAGTGCCAGATACATATGTCCCCACAGTGCCAGCGATGCCCCCCAGTGCCAGCTACATATGTCCCTCTAGTGCCAGATATGCCCCCAGTGCAGATACATATGTCCCCACAGTGCCAGGGATGCCCCAAGTGCCAGCTACACGTCCCCCCCAGTGCCAGATATGCCCCAGTGCCAGATAAGCCCCCAGTGCAGATACACATGTCCCCACAGTGCCAGCTATGCCCCCAGTGCCAGCTACACATGTCCCCACAGTGCCAGCTATGCCCCCAGTGCCAGCTACACATGCCCCCACAGTGCCAGATATGCCCCCACAGTGCCAGATACACATGTCCCCACATTGCCTGCTTTGCCCCCAGTGCCAGTTATGCCCCCAGTGCAGATACACGTCCCCACACTGCTCATCAGCCCCCGCGCCCGCTCACCGTGCTGCTGCTGCTCAGTGCTCTGCTCACTCTCCGGCGACGGCGTCTCTCCTGAATTAGGCGCCGGTCTGTGAGCCAATCAAAGCTTACGGTCCGGCAGCCAATCAGGAGCCTTAGCTGCTGGTCCGCGAGCGCTGATTGGCTCACGGGCCGGCGCCGTATGAAGAGAGACACCGCCGCCGGAGAGGCGTGCGTGTGTCTCGGGCTCGGAGCAGCGGTGGCCAGGAGCTGCTCGAGCCGCATGCAGCAGATAAAAGAGCCGCGGGTTGGCAGCAGTATACGTTTTGTGCTTCCTATTTAGACGCAAATTTTGTCCAATTGTGCAAGAGCCCCAGTCTCAGGACATGACCTTTACAGCAAGAAATGAGGTGTTCTCATCTTATACCCCTTTTACACTCGCAGAAAAATCCCGGGATATTGCACGTGAACGCGCATCATCCCGGGATTCTTCTCAGTGTAAATGGGTACAGGGACAATTTCCCGGGACGAGCATCCCGGGATTTCATCCCAGGTCAAAAGCAGGGTTGAACCCGGGACCGTCCCGGGAAGCTGCCAGTGTAAACGGGTATACCGGGTCAAGGCGACCCGGCATCCGTTCTCTTCATAGGAGGAGGCGGTGCTTGGAGAAGATTATCTCCAAGCACCGCCTCTGGGAGACTCGGCGGTGACGTCACTGACCCGGCAATATGCCGGGTCAGCCCGCTAATGTGAAAGGGTCATTCCCGGGAATGTGTCCCGGCAAATATACCGGGACACATTCCCGGGAATGAACTTTCCTGCGAGTGTAAAAGTGGTATTACCTGAGCAACAGATACTGCATATTTAGCAGATCTGCCATAAACAAAACACAAGGAGAAAGCAGGCTGATATAAGCAACTTATAAGCAAAGTATTAATAAAAAAAAAAAAATTAAAGTATTGTTAAACATGTATAGATTCTGTCATGGTACTACGTCACTTTGAAAACCCCTTCCAATAAACAATGCCATGAATCTGAGGAAAAATTGTTCATGACCTCAAGGGTAATTAGCAATCATTCAAAACGGTGTGTTCTTTATTTGTCTGTTCCTCTGATCAGCTGATTAATAAACCACAGCTCTTCTCAGAGACAGTTTTATGAATCAGTGGTAATTGCATTCTGACATGAAGAGAATAGTATGGCACAACTTGGTATCACTTCATCAACCTTTTTAACCTTAATGCAAGTATTAGCTGTAAATAGCTTTCAAAGAATTCCTAACAGAAAAGCAAGGTTTTCTTGTGTTGATCTATGCTCTACTATAACAGTCTGTATGTGACCCATATCTGAAGAACTATCAGCCATAATTATCCCATTTGCTCTAATGTTCTGACTCTCTCAAATATTGTTCATGCTGACTCTGAATAGATGATACTTCATTCTTATAGAATTATGTCAATAGAAGGGTTAGTCTGTTATATAAATGATTTACCTTATTCTAATGCTCATAGTGCGGGTTATTAAAATATAAAAATACATACAGTAAAATGAATATGTAACAATTTGCAGTGTGTATGTGTCTGCAATGGTCTTGCAATGGCATTCGCAGTGTGCATTAGGACAAAGGGGGTAATTCTGAGTTGATCGCAGCAGGAATTTTGTTAGCAGTTGGGCAAAACCATGTGCACTGCAGGGGGAGGGGCAGATATAACATGTGCAGAGAGAGTTAGATTTGGGTGTGGTGTGTTCAATCTGCAATCTAAATTGCAGTGTAAAAATAAAGCAGCCAGTATTTACTCTGCACAGAAACAAAATAACCCACCCAAATCTAACTCTCTCTGCACATGTTATATCTGCCTCCCCTGCAGTGCACATGGTTTTGCCCAACTGCTAACAAAATTCCTGCTGCGATCAACTCAGAATTACCGCCAAAGAGTGAGTGACCATGTATAGGAGGCAACGGGGGTTTAGCGACTCCATGCAGGTGTGTGTAGTGACCATTTCGGGGACGTGCTGCACCCAACAACTGTGTCTTTTTCTGCAGGGGTTCTGGCCCGACATCTTACTTGCAACGGACACTATGAGCAACCACAGAGGTCCAATGGTGCGACCAAGGTTCGTCCATTGCTGTGTCTTTGTATGCAAGCAGTAGATCTGGGAAGGCAGCAGTGGTCATCTCTACACAAGACAAGACGGTGCCTGTGACATTTGCATATCTTCTCAGATCCGCTGCATATAAAGACACAGCAGTCATGTGATTAGCATCTACCTCTGAATCAGGACCAGTGTCAGGTAGGTCACAATGATTTCTTTATTTCCCATTAAACTGAAAACAAGTAAATGGCAATAACCACTGTTCTGAAAACTAGTATATGATAAGGATTCTTCAAGAAGACTAGAGGAAATACTGATCACATAGTTCCATTCCAATAGATAACTCAGTAAAATGAATAACAATACTAAACTGTAAAGTACCTTTACTGTTTTTCGCTAATAATAACACTGCAATAAAATATTTCATGTAGATTTAGTTTACAATGTTCAGTAATTCTTAACATTAGTTTTCACACTGTATAGTGCCACCGATGACTGTGAACATAAATTATATACTGTATACAGTATATATATATTGTGATAGAAGCACTGGTAAAGTGATAAACAGGACATATGTTTGTCCCAGGTTTCTAGCCTATGTATTTTAAAACCCCAGGAAGTTGTTTATGGTTGGTATGCTGAGAGCTTTTCGTAAAAGCTGAGTAAGGATTCCTGGTGTATAGATGTGAGAGAGAGAAGGGAGGGCTCCATCTACGAGGCCCATTTCGGGTCTTTTATCCTTCAGCCTGAGAGCAGGCTAATTAGAACCTGCACCTGTAAGAGGCTGATAAAAAGCTGTGTCAGGGCTTGGCTTAGGGTCTCACTACCTGGGGAAACAGCCAGCAGGCCTGTGATGAGACACTGATTTACTGACTGTAAGTAATATGCATATGCCTGTGTTTGTGGTAGGGGCATTAGGTCCTACCAAACGCACTACGTCCACCTACCCTCTCCTACAAGCCCTTCACTGGTTTCCCTTTCAGAATCCAATTCAAGCTTTTTTACACTCGCCTGCAAAGCCCTCACCCACTCCTCTCCCGTTTACATCTCTGACCTTATCTCCCTTTATACTCCCACTCGTCCTCTTCGCTCTGCTAATGCACGCCGACTCTCCTGCCTACTGATTACCTCCTCACGTGCTGCTCCCTTTCTCTGGAGTTCTCTACCTCTCCCCCTCAGACTCTCCACTTCTCTACAAAACTTCAAACAGGCTCTCAAGACCCACTTCTTCACCAAACCCAGCCAAATTTCATCCTAAGCCCTCTGTCCCACGCTCTCTGTCTACCCCATCTGTGTCACCCCTGTCGGTCTGTCCCTCCCCTTTAGAATGTAAGCTCTCATGAGTAGGGCACCTCTTCCCTCGTGCTTATCCTTTTCTTACTTTAATACTCTTCGACTGCACCAAATTCCGTGGTTTTCTGCCACCCTGATACTTATTTCAGTGTCATCTGCTGATGTAGCTATGTTTATTTACCCTGTATTTGTCCTATATTGTCTTCAACTGTAAGTCACTGTTTTCCTGTTTTGATTATTTGTTTATGTACTCTGTAATTGGGCGCTACAGAACCCTTGTGGCGCTATAAATTAAAGGATAATAATATGATTTTACTCACCGGTAAATCTATTTCTCGTAGTCCGTAGTGGATGCTGGGGACTCCGTAAGGACCATGGGGGAATAGCGGCTCCGCAGGAGACTGGGCACAGCTAAGAAAGCTTTAGGACTACCTGGTGTGCACTGGCTCCTCCCACTAAGACCCTCCTCCAGACCTCAGTTAGGATACTGTGCCCGGAAGAGCTGACACAATAAGGAAGGATTTTGAATCCCGGGTAAGACTCATACCAGCCACACCAATCACACCGTATAACTCGTGATAATATACCCAGGTAACAGTATGAACACAACAGAGCCTCTCAAAAGATGGCTCAACAATAACCCTTGTAGTTAACAATAACTATATACAAGTATTGCAGATAGTCCGCACTTGGGACGGGCGCCCAGCATCCACTACGGACTACGAGAAATAGATTTACCGGTGAGTAAAATCTTATTTTCTCTGACGTCCTAGTGGATGCTGGGGACTCCGTAAGGACCATGGGGATTATACCAAAGCTCCCAAACGGGCGGGAGAGTGCGGATGACTCTGCAGCACCGAATGAGAGAACCAAGGTCCTTCTCAGCCAGGGTATCAAAGTTGTAGAATTTTGCAAACGTGTTTGCCCCTGACCAAGTAGCAGCTCGGCAAAGTTGTAAAGCCGAGACCCCTCGGGCAGCCGCCCAAGAAGAGCCCACTTTCCTCGTGGAATGGGCTATTACAGATTTAGGCTGCGGCAGGCCAGCCACAGAATGCGCAAGCTGAATTGTGCTACAAATCCAGCGAGCAATAGTCTGCTTTGAAGCAGGAGCACCCATCTTGTTTGGTGCATACAGGATAAATAGCGAGTCAGTCTTCCTGACTCCAGCCGTCCTGGAAACATAAAAATGCCCTGACTACGTCCAGTAACTTGGAGTCCTCCAAGTCCCTAGCAGCCGCAGGCACCACGATAGGTTGGTTCAAGTAAAAAGCTGATACCACCTTAGGGAGAAACTGGGGACGAGTCCTCAATTCTGCCCTATCCATATGGAAAATCAAATAGGGGCTTTTACATGACAAAGCCGCCAATTCTGACACACGCCTTGCCGAAGCCAAGGCCAAAAGCATGACCACTTTCCACGTGAGATATTTTAAATCCACGGTTTTGAGTGGCTCAAACCAATGTGACTTTAGGAAACCCAACACCACGTTGAGGTGCCACTGGAGGCACAAAAGGAGGCTGAATATGCAGCACTCCCTTGACAAAAGTCTGAACTTCAGGCAGTGAAGCCAGTTCTGGACCTTAATGGAACCCAATTGTAGGCCCATAGTCACCTCTGACTGTAGGAAGTGCAGAAATGGACCTAGCTGAAATTTCTCCTTTGGGGCCTTCCTGGCCTCACAGTACGCAACATATTTCCGCCATATGCGGTGATAATGGTTAGCGTTCACTTCTTTCCTAGCTTTAAATAGCGTAGGGATAACTTCCTCCGGAATTCCCTTTTCCTTCAGGATCCGGCGTTCAACTGCCATGCCGTCCAACGCAGCCGCGGTACGTCTTGGAACAGACAGGCCCCCTGCTGCAGCAGGTCCTGTCTGAGCGGCAGAGGCCATGGGTCCTCTGAGTTCATTTCTTGGAGTTCTGGTTACCAAGCTCTTCTTGGCCCACCCGGAACAATGAGTATAGTTCTTACTCCTCTCCTTCTTATTATTCTCATTACCCTGGGTAAGAGAGGCAGAGAAGGGAACACATACACCGACTGGTACACCCACGGTGTTACCAGAGCGTCCACAGCTTTCGCCTGAGGGTCCTTGACCTGGCGCAATATCATTGTAACTTTTAGTTGAGGCGGGACGCCATCATGTCCACCTGTGGCCTTTCCCAACGGTGTACAATCATTTGGAAGACTTCTGTATGAAGTCCCCACTCTCCCGGGTGGAGGTCGTGTCTTCTGAGAAAGTCTGCTTCTCAGTTGTCCACTCCGGGAATGAACACTGCTGACAGTGCTAACACATGATTTTCCGCCCATCGGAGAATCCTTGTGGCTTCTGCCATCGCCATCCTGCTTCTTGTGCCGCCCTGTCGTTTACATGAGCGACTGCCGTGATGTTGTCTGACTGGATCAGCACCGGCCGGTGTTGAAGCAGGGGTCTAGCCTGACTTAGGGCATTGTAAATGGCCCTTAGTTCCAGAATATTTATGTGTAGGGAAGTCTCCTGACTTTTCCATAGCCTTGGAAGTTTCTTCCCTGTGTGACTGCCCACCAGCCTCGAAGGCTGGCATCCGTGGTCACCAGGACCCAGTCCTGTATGCCGAATCTGCGGCCCCCTAGAAGATGAGCACTCTGCAGCCACGACAACAGCGACACCCTGGCCCTTGGAGACAGGGTTATCCGCCGATGCATCTGAAGATGCGACCCGGACCACATGTCCAACAGATCCCACTGGAAAATCCTTGTATGGGACCTGGCGAATAGAATTTCTTCGTAAGAAGCTACCATCCTTCCCAGGGCTCGCGTACCTGTATACGTATTAGGAGGTCTCTGTCTAGAGACGACAACTCCTTGGACTTCTCCTCCGGGAGAAACCCTTTTTTATCCTGTTCTGTGTCCAGAACCATACTCAGGAACAGTAGACGCGTCGTAGGAACCAGCTGCAACTTTGGATATTCAGAATCCAGCCGTGCTGTTGTAGCACTTCCCGAGATAGTGCTACTCCGCCGAACAACTGCTCCCTGGACCTCGCCTTTATAAGGAGATCGTCCAAGTACGGGATGATTATTTCGGCCATTACCTTGGTAAATGCCTCGGTGCCGGGGACAAGCCAACTGCAACGTCTGGAATTGGTAATGACAATCCTGTACCACAATTTTGAGGTACTCCTGGTGAAGAGGGTAAATAGGGACATGCAGGTAAGCATCCTTGATGTCCAGTGATACCATGAAATTCTCCAGGCTTGCAATAATCGCCCTGAGCGATTCCATTTCGAACTTGAACCTTCGTATATAAGTGTTCAAGGCTTTCAATTTTAGAATGGGTCTCACCGAACCGTCTGGTTTCGGTACCACAACATTATGGAATAGTAACCCCGGCCTTGTTGAAGGAGGGGTACCTTGATTTCACCTGCTGGAGGTGCAGCTTGTGAATTGCCGCCAGTACTACCTTTCTCCGAGGGCAGCAGGCAAGGCTGAGGTGAGGTAACGGCGAGGAGGAGTCGCCTCGAACTCCAGCCTGTATCCCTGTGATACTATTTGCAGAACCTAGGGATCCACCTGTGGGCAAACCCACTGGTCCCTGAAGTTCCCGAGACGCGCCCCTACCGCACCTGTCTCCACCTGTGGAGCCCCAATGTCAAGCGGTGAACTCAGAGGAAGCGGGGGAAGATTTTTGATGCTGGGAACTGGCTGCTGGTGCAGCTTTTTCCTTCTTCCCTTGTCTCTGCAGAAAGGAAGCGCCTTTGACCCGCTTGCTTTTCTGAAGCCGAAAGGACTGTACCTGAAAATACGGTGCTTTCTTAGGCTGTGAGGAAACCTGAGGTAAAAAATTTTTTCTTCCCAGCTGTTGCTGTGGATACGAGGTCCCAGAGACCATCCCCAAACAATTCCTCACCCTTATAAGGCAGAATCTCCATGCGCCTTTTATAGGCAGCATCACCTGTCCACTGCCGGGTTTCTAATACCCTCCTGGCAGAATGGACATTGCATTTATTCTGGATGCCAGCCGGCAAATATCCCTCTGTGCATCCTTTATATATAAGACGACGTCTTTAATATGCTCTATGTTAGCAAACTATTATCCCTGTCTTAGAATATTAATATTATCTGACAGGGTATCAGACCACGCTGCAGCAGCACTATTTATGCTGAGGCAATTGCAGGTCTCAGTATATAACCTGAGTGTGTATATACATACTTCAGGATAGCCTCCTGTTTTTTATCAGCAGGCTCCTTCAAGGTGGCCGCATCCTAAGACGGCAGTGCCACCTTTTTTGACAAACGTGTGAGCGCGTTATCCACCCTAAGGGATATCTCCCAACGTGACCTATCCTCTGGCGGGAAAGGGTACGCCATCAGTAACTTTTTAGAAATTACCAGTTTCTTATTGGGGGAACCCATGCTACTTTACACACTTCATTCATTCATCTGATGGGGGAACAAAACACTGGCTGCTTTTTCTCCAAAAAAATAAAACCCCTTTTATGTGGTACTTGGGTTCATGTCAGAAATGCGTAACACATTTTACATTGCCGAGATCATGCAACGGATGTTCCTAGTGGATTGTGTATATGTCTCAACCTCGTCGACACTGGAGTCAGACTCCGTGTCGACATCTGTGTCTGCCATCTGATGTAACGGGCACTTTTTGAGCCCCTGATGGCCTTTGAGCCGGCTGTCCCACAGCTGTTTTACGTCATCCAGCCTTGTAAGGAGTTGACATTGTCGGTTAATACCTTCCACCTATCCATCCACTCTGGTGTCGGCCCCACAGGGGACGACATCCCATTTATCGGCCTCCGCTCCACCTCCACGTAACCTTCCTCATCCCACATGTCGACACAGCCGTACCGACACACAGCACACACACAGGGAATGCTCTGACTGAGGACAGGACCCCACAAAGTCCTTTGGGGAGACAGAGAGAGAGTATGCCAGCACACACCAGAGCGCTATATAATGCAGGGATTAACACTATAACTGAGTGATTTTTCCCCAATAGCTGCTTGTATAAACAATATTGCGCCTAAATTTAGTGCCCCCCCTCTTTTTAACCCTTTGAGCCTGAAAACTACAGGGGAGAGCCTGGGGAGCTGTCTTCCAGCTGCACTGTGAAGAGAAAATGGCGCCAGTGTGCTGAGGGAGATAGCTCCGCCCCTTTTTTGCTGACTTTTCTCCCGCTTTTTTATGGATTCTGGCAGGGGTATTTATCACATATATAGCCTCTGGGGCTATATATTGTGATATATTTGCCAGCCAAGGTGTTTTTATTGCTGCTCAGGGCGCCCCCCCCCAGCGCCCTGCACCCTCAGTGACCGGAGTGTGAAGTGTGTATGAGGAGCAATGGCGCACAGCTGCAGTGCTGTGCGCTACCTTGGTGAAGACTGATGTCTTCTGCCGCCGATTTTCCGGATTCTTCTTGCTTCTGGCTCTGTAAGGGGACCGGTGGCGCGGCTCCGGGACCGAACACCAATGGCCGGTTCCATGCGGTCGATCCCTCTGGAGCTAATGGTGTCCAGTAGCCTAAGAAGCCCAAGCTACCACCAGTTAGGTAGGTTCGCTTCTTCTCCCCTTAGTCCCTCGCTGCAGTGAGTCTGTTGCCAGCAGATCTCACTGTAAAATAAAAAACCTAAAATATACTTTCTCTCTAGGAGCTCAGGAGAGCCCCTAGTGTGCATCCAGCTCAGCCGGGCACAGGATTCTAACTGGAGGAGGGTCATAGTGGGAGGAGCCAGTGCACACCAGGTAGTCCTAAATCTTTCTTAGCTGTGCCCAGTCTCCTGCGGAGCCGCTATTCCCCCATGGTCCTTACGGAGTCCCCAGCATCCACTAGGACGTCAGAGAAAATATAATACCACTCTGAGAGAGGGAATCTGTTGTGTTCAGTTAGTGCCCAGGCGGGCTAGGATTTTCTTAAGTTTTGTTTTGTGCTGCACAATAAAACTAGCCACGGCAAATTACATGAAATCCCTGGACTGGTGTGTGGTTTTCCTGGCTGCTGTGTGTTTGGAGATACCAATCTACCACCAGGAGAGGGCAACCCTATCCTGATCTCCTCACAATTGGTGGAAGCAAATACGAGCAGCCGTGTTGCTGAAAATAGGATAAGTGAAGTTTAAAATTAATAGTGACAGACTACAATCTGTTTTTGGACATCAACTAATATACTGTGAAATCCGTGGTGGTGGCATTAGCAGATGCTTAGGGAAGATCACTACTGGGAATACCAAATGGATAATCCTCCTCACACTCAAATGCATGACCTCGTCCATCTTACCACAAAGTTGCTACAGCCAGAGGGGGTCATTCCGAGTTGATCGCTCACTGCCGATTTTGGCAGCGCAGCGATCAGGTAAAAAAATGGCAAAACTGCGCGTGCATATGCACCGAAATGCGCGTGCGCGTCGTACGGGTACAAACAGCATCATTGCTGTGCAATGTTTCTAGCGACGATTCCATTCACACAGCCGATCGTAAGGACATTGAAAGGAAGAGGGCGTTTAAGGGTGTCAACTGACCGTTTTTCTGGGAGTGGTTGGAAAAACGCAGGCATAACCAGGCGTTTGCAGGGTGGGTATCTGACGTCAATTCCGGGACCTTCGTCGCTAGGATCATCGCACAGGATAAGTAACTTCAGGGCTGGTCTTGTTTTGCACAAAACGCTTTTGTACCGCACAGCTGCACATGCGATTGCATACTTGCAAAGTGAAAATACACTCCCCCATGGTGGCGACTATGCGTTTGCACGGCTGCAAAAAGTAGCTAGCGAGCGATCAACTCGAAATGAGGGCCAGAGTCTCTAACTGGACCACAGATCGTAGAAAGGGTTGTTATGGATCGATATCTACTGTCCTTACCTACAATACTGCACAAGTGTGTGAGCCAATTGGATCTTAAAATAGCAGACCAATTGGTTTAAATGGTGGAGAGGTATGTGGTAGCTGAGGAACTATTAAGTGTACCCTACTGGGCCCTAGTCTCATAACGGCGTTCTCCAGTGACCTTTGCTCCAGAAGAAAAGGGTGCTGGAATGAACCTAAGTAGGCCAGCAGTGCCAGGAAGGTTCATACTTCATACAAGACTTGATAATAATAATATGATCCAGTGTTTTCGATGTGGTTGTTTGGGCCGGGTTGGGTTCGGGAAACCGGCGGTCAGGATCTTGGCGGTCAGCATGCCAGAATGCCGGCAGCAGGGCGAGCGCAAAGAGTCCCCTTGTGGGCTGCACTCGCCACGCTGCAGGCTCGATGGCTCCCTGCACTCGTCACAGGTTCTATTCCCACTATATGGGTGTCGTGGACACCCAAGAGTGGGAATAGCCCTCGGCCCCCTGCCGGCATTCTGGCAGCCGGGATCCCGACATCGGTATGCTGACCGCCGGGATCGTGATTACATCCTGTTTGGGCCATATTGCTGTTATTTGCTTACCTTTGAACCGATGCAATGTAATGTTGCTTATGTCAATAACAGAGTGTCTTTCTTTGCTTAGCCGGCCTGCACTGCAAACCGACAGGCTGAGACTGATAAGCAAATATGTATAGTCACTATAGAAGGCAACCGGGTAGAGGCTCTTAGATTCGGGGTAGCCTGGTTACTTTTAAAGTTGAATTGGTGAACCGCTTAAACCGTAAGGGGAAAATTGTTGGTGTGCTTGGCATGCATGGGGATACTCAGTATGTTACTATAGAGGTACACATAGAAACGCAGTGTGGTTCTACTGTAGTCTCCATGGGTTTGGTTCATGTCTTGATGGATGATGCAATATTGGGGAGAGACTTGGGAAAGCCGATTTGTTACAGAAGTAATAACCCAGACCCATTTGAGAATGTTATTGATACAGTGGCAGTGGGAGTGTCTTCTGAGTTTAAGATGTGCCATTTTTTAAGCATAATTGGGGGCCCAGAGAATGATGAGTGCAGAAGTGGAGCACAGAATGATGTACCCACTACTGAAATAGAAAATGTTGTTGAACAAGTTGATCATCTGCCTGATCTTGAAGTCAGAAAGATATCTTTGCCTTCAAACAGTTAAATGACCCTACTCTGGTAAAAGCTAGAGAGAATGTAAAAGTGATTGATGGAAACCCCGTAGACACTAATAGTATCCTCATTACTCACATGGCGTTAGATCTAGCTCATGGTCACACAACTGCAGGTCACCTAGGGGTAGAAGAAACCACTGAGAGAATTTTACAGAGGTTTTTCTGGTCCGAGGTTCATAAAGAGGTATCTAAATAATGTGCATCATACCCTAAATGTCACTATTATGCTCCAAGACCACATTTTAAAAGTCCTCTTGTCCCATTACCCATTATTAAGGTTCAGTTTGAAAGAATAGCTATGGATTTGGTTGGACTGCTAATGAAATCCGCCTAAGGCCATCAAGTCCAACAGTCACAGCAGTGGGTGTACAATTGCAATGACCAGTTACACGTCTTTGTTCCTGGGGACAGAGTGCTGGTTTTCGTTCTCACAGTAGAAAATGGTTCCTGAGGACAGAGTGCTTGTTTTGGTACCCACAGTAGAACATTATGGCTAAGTGGCAAGAACCTTAGAAATCCTAGAAAAAGCGAGGGAGGTTAGTTATAAAGTGTACTAGCCTGGGAAAAGAAAACCAGAACATATCTACCATGTAAAACTTAAAAAAACATGAAGGATAGAACATCTATGTCAACCATCCTAGTCCCTACCCTATTAATTATTCAACAGCAGGAGGCTAAAGACTTTATCATAAGAAATAGAGTTTTGTTTTCAGACATACCGGGTTAGCCACAGAAAATACAGCTTTTTCTACACCAGAAGGCTTGTTCCAATACAAAATGTTGCCATTTGAATTACATGTGGCACCCATCACCTTTAAAAGTATGATAGATAGAATCCTAAGGCCCCATAGACATCATGTTGCTGCTTCTCTGGATGATATACAATAATCATCTATAGTCCTGATTGGCAGTCTCACCCCGAGTACAAGCAGTGTTGGACTCCATCCGTAAGGCAGAATTGACAGCCAACCCAAAAAAAAAATGTTTTCTAGGGATGGAAAAGTAATGTATCTTGGATACACCATTGACAGAGGTTTGATATAGCCCCAACTTATAGAAGGTTTATACCCAATTTTGCCACCATTGCAGTTACACAGTCAGGTAGGCTTGCCATCAAGGGGGAATGGTCGGGACTCCAGTCCCGGGCCTCGACTGTTATGTGGCCTGGATGGCAGCAGTGAGGATGAGGGTCCGGCAGGCAGTCACGGAGGGACAGAGCCATGGCGGTCCTCTTACTAGAGCTGGCCATGAGCCAATGGAGCTCGTGGACCAGCTGCCAATCAGGAGCTGCTGAGTGGGCCTCCTCAAAATGGTAAGCTTTGAAGGATGCAGGGGGAACTATAGGGCAGTGTGTGTGGTGGGGGGCCCTGAGTAATTTGTCTGTCCCAGGCCCCATCATTTCTGATGGCCGTCCTGCTAACAGGCCTTACCAAGGGCAAACAGAAAGTTATGATTAAGTCCTATGAGCCCTGAAGCAGAAAAGGCTTTTCAAAAGTTGAAGGTAGCATTTTAGGACAGGTAGCAGTTGTAGAAAGATCAAACAAATAACATACCAACTCACTTAAAAAGGATGCAATATTTATTATTATTTATTACAAGTTATTTATATAGCGCACACATACAGTATGCCACAAGGCCTTACAGAGAATATTTGGTTATTCACATCAGTCTCTACCCCAGTGGAGTTTCCAAGTTACATTCCCTATCACAAACATGCATACAATTTTTTTTGGATTGTGGGAGGAGACCCACGCAAGTACAGGAAGAATAAACAAACCCCACACAGTTAGGGTCATAGCAGGAATCTAACCCATGACCTCAGTGCTGTGAAGCAGTAATGCTAACCACTACACCATCTGTACTGTTAGACGTACCCTGCTGACGGGTTCACTACGGCTGGCCGGCGGTCGGGCTCCCGGCGACCAGCATACCGGCGCCGGGAGCCCGACCGCCGGCTTACCGACAGCGTGGCGAGCGCAAATGAGCCCCTTGCGGGCTCGCTGCGCTCGCCACGCTACGGGCACGGTGGCGCGCGTAGCGCGCCACACTATTTTATTCTCCCTCTATGGGGGTCGTGGACCCCCACGAGGGAAAATAAGTGTCGGTATGCCGGCTGTCGGGCTCCCGGCGTCGGTATACTGAGCGCCGGGAGCCCGACCGCCGGTATACAGAAGACCACCCCTGCTGACACAGTGGGAATGCTGGTATTTCATATAAAGGTATCTTTGATAATGGATAGATACTCAATCACTTTCAATAGATATTCATAATATTCACATGTGGTAAAACATGATTTATTCCATATAATTATTTATTTATAATGAGAATTAACCACACATGGCCTTGAGAAAGATTGTTAAATCGAAACGCGTGGGTGAAACATTTACCATTGGAAGGACTGAATGCTTTGAATCCCATGTAACATGCTTTTATTACTGAACCAGACAGTCATATTTTAGCTGTTTAAGATATCTATACCACAGTTGTTGGGAGACCATTGCTTTGGACTATTTTTTTGTTTTTGGATTGTGCACAGCCATTTTTATCCTTTATGTTATGTTTGGTTAATACTCCGTATATGGAATAAATCATGTTTTGCCACATGTGTATACTGTGAAGATCAATTGAAAGTTATTGATGATCATTATATGAAATACTACCATCCCCACTGTGTGAGTAGGGCACACCTAATATTGAAGATACAATCCGTGTCTAAAAGACCTTTATGTGCATGTTATTTCATCCTTTTTAAACAAGATGAGTATGTTTTTTGTTTGATCTGTCCACAACTGGTGTGAATTACACTGTGGGTGTTACACATTGGATCCCAGTGGTTTGTATCAGAGAAACCTTTATGGGCACTACAGCTTAATATGACCTGGGGTACTACAATGTGGCACAACATAAATTGGGGCAACAGTGGCATAAGGTGAACTACAGGCATTACAATGTGTCCTTATATGAACTGGGGCACTACATGGGGCATAATGTGAACTGAGGGAGTATTTTAAAATATATTAGGTCATTTTTGTAACAACTTATCATTTATTTTCATTTTTTACTGAATCCTCAACTGAACACACAATGTGGTATAAAAATAGGAAGGGCGGTGGTATGTAGGTGTGGTAGATCAAGGTTAGTTTTGACAGATGACAGTAGATCACAACTTATTTGAAGGTAGACATCCCTGCTGTAAGACGTTTGAAATGTTTCTAACTATATTATAGTTCTGAGAAATTCCTGTTTTGTTTTGATCGTGTTGGCACTATAAATTGTTTTAGCTTTGTTTTACAGAAGACAGCAGTTACATTTAATGAAGGAACACACAACATATAAAAGTAAAATACTTCTCTCTTAGTTTACATTCATTCCCTCATTACCTAAAAGAAAAAAAATTCTGTCACATTCTATTTCAAGAAAACCCAGAGGTCCTTGCTGTTGAGTAGATTTGGGGGTTGCCATGCCTATTCACTCTTTATGTATTGCAGCTATTATGTAAGAAGAATAAAACACTGCCTTTATACTGCCAAACCACAATGACTCTTCATACATCAAAGCATTTACACCACAAGGAGTTTTTACTTCCAAAATTATTCAAGCTGAGGGCAAAGAGACAACAATTCATACACCCTAATTACATCTAATTATCTATTCCCTTGTAAGACCAGCTTTGGCCACAGCTATTAGCTATGTGAATTTCTCACAGCCTCTGCATGCCCTGACCATCCCGCTTGACATTGGATTATTTCAATAGCACCATCTTCTTACTGCCAGCAAGAAGATTCTCCAGGTAAACCAATTACCCGCCCATAAAAATGACTGCAAATGAATAGGAATTTATTGGTACATTTGTCAAATCCTGGGGAGCTCCACCTGGTTAAAATGACCCTCAACATACTCTTGTGTCAGTTTCTCGTTTGGCTTTCTATTCATGATTTCAATGAAATGTTTATTGGATTAAAGACCCTCTCTACAGACCTCCATGATGGTTTGTGATAAAGAACATAAAAAGTGCATTTAACTAGCTTACAGTCTTTATGAGATGTGATTAACATTAAAAAGAAAATAGTAGAAGGAGGATGGTCCTTCAGCTTACAAAAACAAACAGATTGTAGTACATTTTCTTTATAAGCAAGATGAAAATATACTTGATACTTACTGTATTTAGAGATGTTAACTGAAGCATATAGCCAGAACCGGTTCTATAGAGATATGCCGTCTATTTGTCTATATGTTAGGATATATAGCAGACGTGGCACCTACAGTTTTATGAATTAAACAACATGGGTAAACTGTCATAAATTATTTACATTATTTTCATGCAATTCTTGTTCGGAATTCACAAGTGAAAACCTTTCACAAAATCATGGGGGTATCATTGTTTCAGTCAGCTAGAAAAGTCAAGCAGAAGAAACAGTGCCATGGTACAAAATTGGGATAGTTAGAAAAATACTGAACAGTACGCAGTTGCTATGGCTGCAGTCAGATCCTGACTACTGGTACTTTGGAATGGGGACCTAGAGGCAGCCATAGATCAGTCACAGTAAAAGACTCATTACTGGTAGTACATCTCAGAAGGTTGTGAGCAGAAATCCGCAGTATTGGGGCAGACTGGCCAAAAAAATTCAATAGCTTTAGTTGGGAGCTAAACTGCCACAAAAAACTGAAATGTCCCCATTTTGTCTGCTCTATGGTTTTCTAATTGGGCACCAGACTGCAGTATACTTTATGGTTATCTTTGCTAATAAATCTGTCACATTCGAGATAACACCTTTTAAAGTAGAGAATATTGTGACCTGGTCACTTTATTAAAATGAAAAACATGAACAAGAGTTTTATCATGGAATGTTGGTATTCATGGTCAACAAGTGAGATACTGAAAGATTACCAGTGTTATTTAACTGTAGAACACAATTTGATGTAACTTTCAACCAAATATAAGACTTACTGTAGGGGCCTAATTACCAAAGTTAATTTGCAGGATATCTCACAAAAACACCTGTTTTCAGGGGACACCCCCAATTTTACAGTATTCCTTGGATGTATCTACGGAGGGACCTCAGCTCTGAGATCCCATTTTCAGTCACAGCAGCAGCCCCTATGGGTTTGTATGGGGGGCTACTATTTCTGAGATTTAGGAGCTCCTGAATGCAAAGCTTGGCCTGTTGGCTACTTTCCTCAAAAGTTACCGGATAAAGGATCCAGAGGCCACTCCCACGTGTGGTCTGATGAACGCACATGCGCAGTAGGCTGCCAAGCAAAACATGTGCAATGCGCTCAGTGAGGTCAGCAATTCAGGGAGGTGATGTACTACACCTCCATGTCCCGTGGCTCTCCTTGGATAGGGTAAGTTAGGGTAAAAATGTCCCATTCCTTTTTAAAAGCTTCTTCTCTTATCTCCCCTTCTCCGATCTCTGCAGCTTTCTGCACTCTCCAACTCTTTCCTTAATCCCTTCATCCCCTGTTCCATCTCACTGCCTCCCACCAAATCCCTCTGTGCACCACCCAATCCCTCTGTGCACCGTTTCTTCCACTGTCTGCTCCGCGCCGCACAACTTTTCTGTGCCTGTCTCCTTGATTCTACTATTGTGGGCATTGTGTGTGTAAGGGGCACTATTATTCTCTGTGGGCACTATATATAAGGGGCACTACTAGTGTGGGCATTATGTGTAAGCAGCACTATTACTGTGGACATTGTGTGTGTAAGCGGCGCTACTACTGTGGGCACTGTGTGTAAGCGGCACTACTAGTGTAGGCATTGTGTGTGTAAGGGGCACTATTACTAAGGGCATTGTGTGTAAGCTGCACTATTACTGTGAGCATTATATGTGTAAGCAGCATTACTATTGAGGGCATTGTTTGTGTAAGGGGCACTTATACAGTGAGCATTATGTGTGTAAACGGCACTACTACTGTGGGCATTATGTGTATAAGGGGCACAACTACTGTGAGCATTATGTGTAAGGGGAACTGCTACTATGGGCATTATGTGTAGCACTACTACTGTGGGCATTATATGTAAGGGGCACTAATACTGAGGGCATTATGTGTGACTACTGTGTACTGTCTAGGGAAAAAGGGACACTACTATGTGGTGTAATGTGAATCAGGGCACTACGTGCGGTGTAATGTGAATAAGATTGTGCTACTATGTGGTATAATTTGAATTGAGTGTACTATTGTGGCCACACCCGTTCTTTGAGTGACCACACCCCATTTGTGCGGCACACACTTATAACGCGCACTGTCTCTTCACAATGTGCGTGAAGGAGGGTGCAAATTTGTAGTTTGCAGGGGGTGCTAAACACCCTATCACTGGCCCTACTGCAAAGACCCGCAACACAAAGTAAAGTGATCCTAACTGAGCCTTTGTCCCTCTATGTGATGACTAATACATGCCAGCAGCACAGAAGATCTTACTGCTGCAAATATCGGTGATAAGAAATTCCAATTATTGGTCGAAAATCTTAATAATTAATAAATAGGCTCCTTAACCACTTAAGTGGCTACGAAAAAATTTCCCTAAAATTGTAAGAAAAAAATCTTAGTAAATTACATAAATATTGGCTACTTAAACCTAAAGCAATATAATATAAGCTACTGCTTCTCCTTTATTCTCTCTTTTCACTGTCACTTTACTTTTCTACACTGCCCTGGCTTTATTTCAGAGGTTGTCCTGAGTTTCCAGTGCACCCCCTTCTGGACAAAATTGACGTTCTTTTCAAATGCTACCGATATTGTTTTTTTTATACAGTTAAATCCGCACCCTTTACCCACCAATCATTCTCCCCTCAATCTCCATCTCCATATACTTCCTATCCTTCTACTACACACCCAACCATCACCCGTCCTTTCCTTAGAGAAAGCCGGGGAGCCTTTGCTTCTTTCTGGTTACTAATAGCCTTTATCATGTTCCTATCTATTGCTATTGTGAATGTCAAAGGCTTGAATTCTCCAAAGAAAAGTTTCCCACTATTTTATACACTATGCAATCTTAAGATCAACATGATACTTCTACAGAAGACTCATTTCTAATCTTCAACCCAGCCAGCTCTCACCACTAATTCAACTGCTTACCATTTCTGTAGTCTCACTAAATAGGAGTGGCTATCTTGCTATGCCAATTCCTTATTTTGTTCCTTACTCCATTAGTACTGATAATGATACTACTGGTAAACTGGGTCATCTACATATCACTTAGGCCAATGTCTATACACCTAACACGAATCTACCAGCTTTCTATGCCTTGAATTTTTTCCTACCTATCCAGGCCTGTCGCGGATTTCTGATTCTAGAAGGCAACTTTAACTCTGTCTCTGGTCTAAGCCTGGATAGATAGACAGATCTTCCTCTACAGGTACATGTAAACTTTTGATCAGGGTCATTTGGGTAGTTTCTGTTGTCATTATGATTTAAAAAGAGTAAACACAGTTGTTTGACAATAAATGGCTTCACCCAACCACTAACCATGAGTGAAAGAAAAGTTTGTGAGTTATCATTCATATTCTCCAACAAATGGCCAGAAAATCACAAATTCTGCTAGGGTATGTAAACTTATGAGCACAACTGTATATAATAGGACAAAATGTGGCGGCACTCAGAGTTTGTTAAATATCAATTTGTGTGTATTTTCAACACATAGTTAAAACACCAACGTTTCAGGGCCAAGTGTGCCCCTTTGCCAAGGTGAGTTTTCTCACCTTGACAAAGGGGCACACTTTGCCCCAAAATGTTGGTTTTTTAAATATGTGTTGAAAATACATGCAAATTGCTAATTAATAGACTCTGAGTGCCGGCCTACGTCTATGATATATATATATATATATATATATATATATATATATATATATATATATATATATACTTAGGACCCCATTTTCCATCCAAAACAAACCAGACAAGGATTCTGTGTCTCGATCCAATTAAAGTCCTATCTCTCTTTTGAACATGTATTAAAGATCTTCGCTAATAGTCTAGCAAATAGGCTGAACCCCCTGCTCCCTTCCTGAATTCATCCAGATCAAGTGAACTTTGTCCCATCCAGAAAGGCATTTGGCAACACCAGATGTACTATATTGATCTCCTCCATCATATACATAGTCTCAAAATCCCATCTGTGGTGCTTGCTCTGGATGTGGAGAAAGCCTTTGATGGGCTTGCTTAGCCCTTTATGATCCAAACACTACTGAAATGTGGACTTCAAGGTACAGTAATTTTTTAAAAGCCATGGCAGCCCTTAATCATAGTTCCTCAGCTTTGGTTTTGAGTTGAGGCAGTGGCGTATCTATAATGGCATTCCCTTAAGTAACTCCCAATATACATTATCCCTTGAAACAATATATGGGATGCGGTCATGTGACCGGCGCTCGGGATCCCAGCGGTCATTATCCTCTTCTGTACGGTATATATAATTCCTATAGTGACGAAAGGATTGGTGCTGTCTGTTCCAAAATACTGACATTTCAAAAGCAGATAGAGGAGCCAGAGGTGTTACCAGTTGGAGTAGGCGTGCTTGAAATCTTTTATTGTACTATGCTCTCTCATCTTGGTATGGTGCTTTGGTGCACACAATTCAGGAGGGTATAGCCAGTTTAGTCTTCTGCCTGCCAGGCAGCTAACAGAAATCCCCTGTGGATATACCTGCAGTTAATGAGTGGGATATATTTAAGCAGACTGCTCTAAGTGCAGTCTCATTGTACTGTCCCTCAACAGAGGAACTCTCAACATTCATCCCGTCCCTCCAGCAGAAGCTTTTCACTTCCCCCTCATGCCCCTCAGCAGAAGCAGAAGGTGTGGAATTGGTGCTGGGCCAGCAGGCATTCACAGAGAGATAGTGGCACAATGCCATCATTTGTAATTGTCACAATCCTGACTGTAGGTTTCATATTTGGTGACTTACCCCTGCCATCTGTCCCGGATCCTGTGTCTTTTTACTCACTGAGTTAAACAGCTTGTCAGCACTATGAGTTTTCCTGAGTTCTCTGCCTGAAAGGTAATAGTTAATTAGCTCCACCTGTGGTGAGCTCCTGTGTGAGGCTGAATTCAGTAATCTGAGGTTTAGGCCTAAAAGCCAGCATCCTATGTTTTGCAGAAGTTCAGGCTTCAGTGTTCTCTCGGCCTGCTAGGCCTCATTCTACATCACAGCCTAGTCTAGAGTAGTTACATGACAGTGACTGTTTACCTGACCCAGAGTTGTCCAATCCTCTGCCAGCCTGAGACTCTCTGCATCACCTAATCCTGCTCACCAATCACCAAGGACCAGGAAGTATAAGTTGGGAGGCTGAGTTAGAAACTGGGCCAGTTCCTCGTGTCACACACAGCCTTGTGCGAGTCTTAAAGCTGAGCTCCCTAAAGGTAACCTTTATACCTAAGTTCCTGTGGAAACTCTGTTCCCTTGTTACCGTTTGGTTTACTTTTGTGTTGCCACTGATTTCACTATTTCCATGAGTCTCAATGTAAAGGCACAGCTGCAGTGGTTCGTCTTAAAGGCACAGTACTGTATTCCATAGTCTCCATTGAAAACCACAGCTGCCGTGTTTCAGTTTTACTGCTGTTGTAGTTGTGATCTCCAGAGCTCCCGTATCCCTGTGGCTTCCGTGCCTCCAAGAACCTCTGTGCCTCAGCATCTCCGTGCCTCAGCACTTCCGTGCCTCCAAGAACCTCCGTGCCTCAGCACTTCCGTGCCTCCAAGAACCTCCGTGCCCCAGCATCTCCGTGCCCCAGCACCTCCGTACTTCCAGCACCTCCGTGCTCAGCACCTCCGTGCCTCCAAGAACCTCCGTGCCTCAGCACCTCCGTACCTCAGCATCTCCGTGCCTCAGCATCTCCGTGCCTCAGCATCTCCGTGCCTCAGCATCTCCGTGCCTCAGCACCTCCGTGCCCAAGCACCTCAGTGCCTCCAGGCACTTCTGCACCTCAGTGCCTCCAAGTACCTCAATACCTCCTAGCACCTCAGTGTCTCCAAAAACCCAGTGCTCACAAGCGTAGTTGGTGTCTCCAGCATCCGGTACTCCTTAATTCTTTCCTCGGCACCTTTTTCAAGTTCTGTCTTTCAGGAGACCTCCAGCATCCATACCTGCTTATACCTGCTTCCTGTCTGCCGACCAAATCCTGCATGAGGAAAACCTAGATTCAGTCATCTCTGCTGCGGTCCCTCTTCCTGGTCACCAGAAGAAACCCCGAGCCCACAACACCTCCAAACCAGGTCAGTGAAAGTATTCACGTAGTCCTCCAGTCGCCCGCACAGACTTCACTAACACCGGGTTCACAAAACCTCAGTCATGACAGTAGGAACTGGCCACATGGACCCGGCCGAAAGTGTTTGTCTGACGCAGGACCTCCTAAGCAATATTGCAGGACGCTTGGAAGGTCTGGAGTCGACTCAGCATCAATTAGCACAGTGTCTGCAGCGCAATTCTTTCTCCAGAGATTCTCTGACCTTCTGCACTAAGACTCCTGACCAACTGCAGTTTTTCTACCAGATGTTATTACAGTTACAAGAACTTTTGTCTAGTATTCTTTCTGTGATGCCTGATCTCTTCAGGAATACTACCAACGTTGTTGATCCTGTTTTGTCCCATCCAGTTAATAGAGTCTCTTCCTCTGTTCAAGGAAAGGTTATCCACGGCCCAAACTCTCTGAAGCTTAACGTCAGCGGCGTAGGGAGCTACACCTCTGTCTTTACTGTGGAAATTCCAGTCACTTTGTTAAAGACTGCATTCTTCGTAAGCCAGGGAATGGTGACAAATCTCAGTATCACAGTGCTCATGTCTACAAGTCATCCACAGTAGCTTATCCTGCTACTGCTAACGGGGGTATCAAGATGGCTACTCTGAAAGAGACTCAAATTTATGACTGGGGTCCGGTGTTTAAAAGACCTTATCCCAAGTTAGGTGTCCAGAGAAGAATGTTTAAGCCATTTAGAGTCACAGAGGAGTCCGTGTCTTCAGCCCAAGGAGGGGCGTCCGTGTCTTCAGCCCAAGGAGGGGCGTCCGTGTCTTCAGCCCAAGGAGGGGCGTCCGTGTCTTCAGCCCAAGGAGGGGCGTCCGTGTCTTCAGCCCAAGGAGGGGCGTCCGTATCTTCAGCCCAAGGAGGGGCGTCCGCGTCTTCAGCCCCAGAGAGACTACAGAGCGCAGCTCAGCCAGAGAGACTACAGAGCGCTGCCCAGCCAGAGAGACTACAGAGCGCTGCCCAGCCAGAGAGTCTACAGAGCGCTGCCCAGCCAGAGAGTCTACAGAGCGCTGCCCAGCCAGAGAGTCTACAGAGCGCTGCCCAGCCAGAGAGTCTACAGAGCGCTGCCCAGCCAGAGAGTCTACAGAGCGCTGCCCAGCCAGAGAGTCTACAGAGTGCAGCCCAGCCCCGTGAAGTGGGGGCTCTTGCCTCAGCCCAGCCCCGTGAAGTGGGGGCTCTTGCCTCAGCCCAGCCCCGTGAAGTGGGGGCTCTTGCCTCAGCCCAGCCCTGTAAGTGGGGGCTCTTGCCTCAGCCCAGCCCCGTGAAGTGGGGGCTCTTGCCTCAGCCCAGCCCCGTGAAGTGGGGGCTCTTGCCTCAGCCCAGCCCCGTGAAGTGGGGGCTCTTGCCTCAGCCAAGCCCCGTGAAGAGGGGGCTCTTGCCTCAGCCCAGCCCCGTGAAGAGGGGGCTCCTGCCTTAGTTCAGCCCCGTGAAGAGGGGGCTCCAGCCGATCCAGTAATATTCCAGGCTCCACCTGGTCAGTCCGTCCCGGTTCCAGCCGGTCCAGCAATACTCCATGCTCCGCCTGGTCAGTCCGTCCCGGTTCCAGCCGGTCCAGCAATATTCCAGGCCCTGCCTGGTCAGTCCGTCCCGGTTCCAGCCGGTCCAGCAATACTCCAGGCCCAGTCTGGTCAGCCCGTCCCAGTTCCAGCTGGTCCAGCAATACTCCAGGACCAGCCTGGTCAGTCTCCTTTGGCCCCAGCCAATTCAAGTATCCTCGGATCCAATCCAGTCCTACTCGTCCAGCCAAAGATTTCTCCAGTTTCAGTCTGTTCAAACTCATCTGGACACAAACCGATTCCAAGCATTGGTCCGAGTAAAGAACTTTTGTCTGTTGGTCCCAGTAAAGGACTTCCACCATCTAGTTCTAAAATTAGACTTCAGTCTGTCTCTGATTCTGTTTCCTTGTCTTCCAGCACTGAGTCCACAGCTTCTGCGGGGAATTCTAATACCTCTTCTCCTCGATGTCGGGATAATTCTGCTGTAGCATCTAAAGTCAAGAAAAATACCAAGGCTATTGACCTAATGTCTGAATGGGTACCTCAGTCTAATGTTGTTTCAGTGGCATCTGTTTCCATGAGTCCAATTTCATCCTCCACTCAGTCTTCAGAACATTCAGCTGATGCTCCGTTTTCTGACCCATCACTTTCTGAGCAAGATAATGCCTTGATGAACCAATACATTAGGAATTTCAGGAATGCCAAGAATTGGAAAACAGTACAAAGACAACAGCCTGTTGATTTAAGTGTTGGTTATGTTTCCATTGATTCCACTCCAAGTTCCTTGTGTTGTTCTGAACTTGTTAATGCAGCTTACAAAACGGATGTAGTTACTCCCAAAGAAGACTGGTATCTTCCAATAGACTTGGACTCAGACTCTGAATTTGATCCAGTTCATGATGCTACTTCTTTCAGGGGAGGTCCCATGTTTTCTAAGGAAGTTTTTTCTTTACAGGAGATTCCGCTCTCCTTGGTCAAAACCAAATGTTCCGGTAAGAAGAGGCATCAACGAAGGTCCTAAGTTCTTCTATATGAATTTCTCAAGTTCCTCTAAGATTCAAGATGGGTGTCCGGAGTCCACCCTTGAAGAGGGGGATACTGTCACAATCCTGACTGTTGGTTTCATATTTGGTGACTTACCCCTGCCATCTGTCCCAGATCCTGTGTCTTTTTACTCACTGAGTTAAACAGCTTGTCAGCACTATGAGTTTTCCTGAGTTTTCTGCCTGAAAGGTAATAGTTAATTAGCTCCACCTGTGGTGAGCTCCTGTGTGAGGCTGAATTCAGTAATCTGAAGTTTAGGCCTAAAAGCCAGCATCCTATGTTTTGCAGAAGTTCAGGCTTCAGTGTTCTCTCGGCCTGCTAGGCCTCATTCTACATCACAGCCTAGTCTAGAGTAGTCACATGACAGTGACTGTTTACCTGACCCAGAGTTGTCCAATCCTCTGCCAGCCTGAGACTCTGCATCACCTAATCCTGCTCACCAATCACCAAGGACCAGGAAGTATAAGTTGGGAGGCTGAGTTAGAAACTGGGCCAGTTCCTTGTGTCACACACAGCCTTGTGTGAGTCTTAAAGCTGAGCTCCCTAAAGGTAACCTTTATACCTAAGTTCCTGTGGAAACTCTGTTCCCTTGTTACCGTTTGGTTTACTTTTGTGTTGCCACTGATTTCACTATTTCCATG
Source organism: Pseudophryne corroboree (assembly GCF_028390025.1). NCBI lineage: Eukaryota > Metazoa > Chordata > Amphibia > Anura > Myobatrachidae > Pseudophryne > Pseudophryne corroboree. Next base: position 486,067,662 of record NC_086447.1, on the reverse strand, counting down.
AGTCTCAATGTAAAGGCACAGCTGCAGTGGTTCGTCTTAAAGGCACAGTACTGTATTCCATAGTCTCCATTGAAAACCACAGCTGCCGTGTTTCAGTTTTACTGCTGTTGTAGTTGTGATCTCCAGAGCTCCCGTATCCCTGTGGCTTCTGTGCCTCCAAGAACCTCTGTGCCTCAGCACTTCCGTGCCTCCAAGAACCTCCGTGCCTCAGCACCTCCGTGCCTCAGCATCTCCGTGCCTCAGCACTTCCGTGCCTCCAAGAACCTCCGTGCCTCAGCATCTCCGTGCCCCAGCACCTCTGTACTTTCAGCACCTCCGTGCCTCCAAGAACCTCCGTGCCTCAGCACCTCCGCTCCTCAGCACCTCCGTACTTCCAGCACCTCCGTGCCTCCAAGAACCTCCGTGCCTCAGCACCTCCGTGCCCAAGCACCTCAGTGCATCCAGGCACTTCTGCACCTCAGTGCCTCCAAGCACCTCAGTACCTCCTAGCACCTCAGTGTCTCCAAAAACCCAGTGCTCACAAGCATAGTTGGTGTCTCCAGCATCTGGTACTCATTAATTCTTTCCTCAGCACCTTTTTCAAGTTCTGTCTTTCAGGAGACCTCCAGCATCCATACCTGCTTATACCTGCTTCCTGTCTGCCGACCAAATCCTGCATGAGGAAAACCTAGATTCAGTCATCTCTGCTGCGGTCCCTCTTCCTGGTCACCAGAAGAAACCCCGAGCCCACAACACCTCCAAACCAGGTCAGTGAAAGTATTCACGTAGTCCTCCAGTCGCCCGCACAGACTTCACTAACACCGGGTTCACAAAACCTCAGTCATGACAGTAATCTGTCGCAATCCATGAGCCAATCAGAGCTCGCGGACCGTCAGCCAATCAGGAGTGGTTGCGGTCGCTCCTGATTGGCTGGCGGTACACAAGGTCCTATTGGCTCATGTACAGTACCAGATTAGTAATGATGGTGGTGCAGTGCCGCACATTCCGGTGATACCTCTTCCACTGTCAGCAGTCCACGCCATCGTCAGCCGCTCCCTTCAGCTCCTCTGTGCGCTGGCTCTGCACATTGGTCAGCCAGTGATGGTCTCTGGCAAAATGACACTCTGCCGGGGAGTAAACTGGTATGGTTGGCAGGGCCCCCCCTTTCTAACCTGCCAAGGCACGCACCACGCTCGCCCCGCCCTTGTTACGCCTCTGATCTTTCCACTTAAGTTTGTGCTCCTGCACAGAAGTGGAAGCAGGCGCTGTCTGTAGAATCTCTAGATATTTTAAAAAATAAAATAAAAAAATGGTCTTTTTGAGAAAATCAAAATTTTGCTTTATTTTATTTTTTACATTTTTAGTTTTTATGGAACTATAATGCTGTGTTATATATCATATGAAAGGACGTTTAAAATGAGATGTTGCCCAACTCTCTAGCTCAATTAGGTGAGCTGCAAGTGACATTTAAATACAGTTAATAGCACATTTTTTGTAAAATATTGCAGCTTTAAAGGCATATAACTTCAAACCCGTTGAACATATCAACCTAAGATTTGGGAGTTTTCTTTACATCCATGGCAGCATTTATTATAGCAAATTTCATTACAATCTGAAACGGTCAGTCTGAAACCTGTGTGGATTTGATGTGGAATAACCCTACTCCTTTCTTCCAATTACTCAAATAACCTTCATTTGTCCAACCAATACCCATTTAATGATTGTATGTATTTGAGGGATGTGGTCAGCATCCCAACCATCAGATTGCCGATAGCGGCATCCCGACAGTCAGAATCCCGATGGTAAGTAAAAACGTATTTAAATTGTTTTTGACAGCCGATAGCACAAATAAGATTTGGCTGTAATATGAATGCCATACCATTTGTATATCTAACCAGGGAAAACAAAATCCTTGTACTGTACTCTATGTGATGAAATTTGCCAAACGTACATGATCAAGAAGTTTTTCCCTTATATACTGTATAATTGAGGATGGTTGTCATGTCTCTGTCATGTGTGTGCCACACCAGGACCACTCCAACAGCTCCCACTGATGACTGTTACTAGAGTAATATCAAGTTAAAACATTTCAACAAAAATATATTTATCATGTGAGTTAACCTACCTTTAAAACAGCAATGAATGGTACAAAGTTAACTCTCTGAAGTCCATTTTTATAAAGGTCTGAAAAAGACAAGTGTTATGATCTCATTATTTCATCCTAACAACAATACCAGTATGCCTCTAAGTCTCCCATATAAAGTAAAAGTCTAATAAAAAAGTATAGGTTAAAAGCAAAAGATAGCCCATTAAAGTAATTTATTTTAGGAATAAAAAGAACCCAAAATGATAAACTGATATGACCTTATATAACATTATTATCCCAAATGAAGTGTTAGATAGGTATATTTCATCAATGGTCCTCCTATATGTGTGGCGTTTGTATGTCCTTAGAATGTAAAATGCCATACTAGCTGTATCTTCTGAAACTTCTCACTGCTTAGTTTTTAACCTTTTTTTTCTGTATGTGTGCCCTTGATCTCTTTTCCTGTCAGCTAACCTAGAACAGAAGCATATTTTACAGCCGAGAAAAGTACACGTCCCAGCAAGCCCTGTCATGCATAGTGTTAGGGCATGTTGACGCTTGTAAAATGACAAGTGCCAGCATATACATAGCTGCTATTTGTAGAACTACAAGCATCAGCATACCCAGGTACCCAGGGCACACTGGGTTGTGTAGTTAATCGAATAAAGAAACACTAGAAAAAAACCTACAATGGTTAATATTTACAATAAATAAACACTCCGCAAGTAAAACCCTGTTCTACCACTTTATTATCCATTTATGCAAGGCTTGTAATCTACAGGGGGAAAAACACACGTGGCAAAAATAAGATTTTACTCACCGGTAAATCTATTTCTCGTAGTCTGTAGTGGATGCTGGGGACTCCGTAAGGACCATGGGGAATAGACGGGCTCCGCAGGAGACTGGGCACTCTAAGAAAGATTTAGTACTACTGGTGTGCACTGGCTCCTCCCTCTATGCCCCTCCTCCAGACTCAGTTAAGGAAACTGTGCCCGGAAGAGCTGACATTACAAGGAAAGGATTTTGGAATCCAGGGTAAGACTCATACCAGCCACACCATATAACTTGTGATAACATACCAAGTTAACAGTATGAACAATCAACAAAGCATCAACCACGGATGCCAACATAACATAACCCTTTATTAAGCAATAACTATATACACGTATTGCAGAAAGTCCGCACTTGGGACGGGCGCCCAGCATCCACTACGGACTACGAGAAATAGATTTACCGGTGAGTAAAATCTTATTTTCTCTAACGTCCTAGTAGATGCTGGGGACTCCGTAAGGACCATGGGGATTATACCAAAGCTCCCAAACGGGCGGGAGAGTGCGGATGACTCTGCAGCACCGAATGGGCAAACACAAGGTCCTCCTCAGCCAGGGTATCAAACTTGTAGAATTTTGCAAAAGTGTTTGAACCCGACCAAGTAGCTGCTTGGCAAAGCTGTAATGCCGAGACCCCTCGGGCAGCCGCCCAAGAAGAGCCCACCTTCCTAGTGGAATGGGCTTTTATCGATTTTGGATGCGGCAATCCAGTCGCAGAATGAGCCTGCTGAATCGTGTTACAGATCCAGCGAGCAATAGTTTGCTTTGAAGCAGGAGCACCCAGCTTGTTGGATGCATACAGGATAAACAGCGAGTCAGTTTTCCTGACTCCAGCTGTTCTGGCCACATAAATCTTCAAAGCCCTGACTACATCAAGCAACTTGGAATCCTCCAAGTTACGAGTAGCCGTAGACACCACAATAGGTTGTTTCAAATTAAAAGATGACACCACCTTCGGCAGAAATTGTGGACGAGTCCGCAATTCTGCCCTGTCCACATGGAAAACCAGATAGGGGCTTTTACATGACAAAGCCGCCAATTCTGACACACGCCTAGCCGAAGCTAAGGCCAATAGCATGACCACCTTCCACGTGAGAAACTTTATCTCCACGGTCTTGAGCGGTTCAAACCAGTGGGATTTCAGGAAACCCAACACCACGTTGAGATCCCAAGGTGCCACTGGTGGCACAAAAGGGGGCTGAATATGCAGCACTCCCTTAACAAACGTCTGAAACTCAGGAAGAGAAGCCAGTTCTTTTTGAAAGAAAATGGATAGGGCCGAAATCTGGACCTTTATGGACCCCAACTTCAAGCCCATAGTCACTCCAGACTGTAGGAAGTGCAGGAACCGGCCCAGCTGGAATTCCTCTGTAGGGGCCTTCCTGGCCTCACACCAGGCAACATATTTTCGCCATATACGGTGATAGTGTTTTGCTGTCACGTCCTTCCTAGCCTTTATTAGCGTAGGAATAACTTCATCCGGAATGCCTTTTTCCGCTAGGATCCGGCGTTCAACCGCCATGCCGTCAAACGCAGCCGCGGTAAATCTTGGAACAGACAGGGCCCCTGTTGCAACAGGTCCTGTCTGAGAGGCAGAGGCCATGGGTCCTCTGTGAGCATTTCTTGCAGTTCCGGGTACCAAGCCCTTCTTGGCCAATCCGGAACAATGAGTATTGTTCTCACACCTTTTTCTTACGATTCTCAGCACCTTGGGTATGAGAGGAAGAGGAGGAAATACATAGACCGACTGGAACACCCACGGTGTCATTAGTGCGTCCACAGCTATCGCCTGAGGGTCCCTTGACCTGGCGCAATACCTTTTTAGCTTTTTGTTGAGGCGGGATGCCATCATGTCCACCTGTGGCAGTTCCCATCGATTTGTAATCTGTGTGAAGACTTCTTGATGAAGTCCCCACTCTCCCGGGTGGAGGTCGTGCCTGCTGAGGAAGTCTGCTTCCCAGTTGTCCACTCCCGGAATGAACACTGCTGACAGTGCTTGCACGTGATTCTCCGCCCAACGAAGAATCCTGGTGGCTTCCGCCATCGCCACTCTGCTTCTTGTGCCGCCCTGGCGGTTTACATGAGCCACTGCGGTGATGTTGTCTGACTGAATCAGCACCGGTTGGTTGCGAAGCAGAGGCTCCGCTTGACTCAGGGCGTTGTATATGGCCCTTAGTTCCAGGATATTTATGTGCAGACAAGCCTCCTCACTTGACCACAACCCTTGGAAGTTTCTTCCCTGAGTGACTGCCCCCCATCCTCTGAGGCTCGCATCCATGGTCACCAGGACCCAGTCCTGTATGCCGAACCTGCGGCACTTGAGAAGGTGAGCACTCGCATGGAACCTGCCGAAGGGAATGGCTTCGTATGATGCCACCATCTTTCCCAGGACTCGCGTGCAGTGATGCACCGACACCTGTTTCGGTTTTAAGAGTTCTCTGACTAGAGTCACGAGCTCCTGAGCCTTCTCCGCCGGGAGAAACACCTTCTTCTGGTCTGTGTCCAGAATCATGCCCAGAAAGGGCAGACGCGTCGTAGGAATCAGCTGCGACTTTGGGATATTCAGAATCCAGCCGTGCTGTTGCAACACTTCCTGAGAGTGTGTTACGCTGATCAGCAACTGCTCTCTGGACCTCGCCTTTATGAGGAGATCGTCCAAGTATGGGATAATTGTGACTCCTTGCTTTCTCAGGAGCACCATCATTTCCGCCATTACCTTGGTAAATATTCTCGGTGCCGTGGAGAGCCCAAACGGCAACGTCTGGAATTGGTAATGACAGTCCTGTACCACAAATCTGAGGTACTCCTGATGAGGTGGATAAATGGGGACATGCAAGTAAGCATCCTCGATGTCCAGAGACACCATAAAATCCCCCTCTTCCAGGCTTGCAATGACCGCTCTGAGCGATTCCATTTTGAACTTGAATCTTTTCAGATAAATGTTCAGGGACTTTAAATTCAATATGGGTCTGACCGAACCGTCCGGTTTCGGTACCACAAACATTGTGGAATAGTATCCCCTTCCCTGTTGAAGGAGGGGAACCTTTACCACCACCTGCTGGAGATATAACTTGTGAATTGCCGCTAACACTACCTCCCTTTCCATGGGGGAAGCTGGCAGGGCCGATTTGAGGTAACGGTGAGGGGGCATCACTTCGAATTCCAGCTTGTATCCCTGAGACACAATCTGTATAGCCCAGGGATCCACCTGTGAGCGAACCCACTGGTGGCTGAAATTTCGGAGACGCGCCCCCACCGCTCCTGGCTCCACCTGTGGAGCCCCAGCGTAATTCGGTGGATTTAGTGGAAGCCGGGGAGGACTTCTGTTCCTGGGAACTAGCTGTATGGTGCAGCTTCTTTCCTCTACCCCTGCCTCTGGCCAGAAAGGATGCACCTCTGACTTTCTTGCTTTTTTGTGATCGAAAGGACTGCATTTGGTAATACGGTGCTTTCTTAGGCTGTGGGGGAATATATGGCAAAAAATGTGACTTCCCAGCCGTAGCTGTGGAAACTAGGTCCGAGAGACCGTCCCCAAATAATTCCTCACCATTGTAAGGTAAAACCTCCATGTGCTTTTTGGAGTCGGCATCACCTGTCCATTGCCGAGTCCACAGGACTCTTCTGGCAGAAATCGACATTGCATTTATTCTAGAGCCCAGTAGGCAAATGTCCCTCTGGGCATCCCTCATATATAGGACAGCGTCTTTTATATGCCCCAGGGTCAGTAAAATAGTATCCTTGTCCAAGGTATCCAGTTCCTCAGACAGATTATCTGTCCATGCTGCTACAGCACTACACATCCAGGCCGACGCAATTGCCGGCCTCAGTAGAGTACCTGAATGCGTATAGACAGACTTCAGGATACTTTCCTGCTTCCTATCCGCAGGATCCTTTAGGGAGGCAGTATCCTGTGACGGCAGGGCCACCTTTTTTAGATAAGCGTGTCAGAGCTTTGTCTACCCTAGGGGAGGATTCCCAGCGCATCCTGTCCGTTGGCGGGAAAGGGTACGCCATAAGTAACCTTTTGGAAATCAGCACTTTCCTATTGGGGGAATCCCACGCTTTTTCACATAACTCATTTAACGGGGGAAAAGGGTCACCTCTTGCTTTTTCTCCCCATACATATAAACCCTCTTGTCAGGGACAGGGTTTACCTCTGATATGTGCAATACATCCTTCATTGCTATAATCATGTAGCGGATGGCTTTAGCCATTTTAGGCTGCAATTTTGCATCATCGCCATCGACACTGGAGTCAGAATCCGTGTCAATATCTGTGTCAACAATATGGGATAGTGGGCGCTTCTGAGACCCTGACTGCCTCTGCGCTGTAGGATCAGGCATGGGCTGAGACCCTGACTGTCCCAAGGTTTCAGCTTTATCCAACCTTTTATGCAAGGAGTTTACATTATCATTTAACACCTTCCACATATCCATCCAATCAGGTGTCGGCGCCGTCGGCGGAGACACGTCATTCATCTGCACCTGCTCTGCCTCCACATAGCCCTCCTCGTCAAACATGTTGACACAAGGGTACCGACACACCACACACACAGGGGATGCTCTATTTGAGGACAGGACCCCCACAAGGCCTTTTGGAGAGACAGAGAGAGAGTATGCCAGCACACACCCCAGCGCTATATAACCCAGGAATCACACAGTAACTTAGTGTTTACCCAGTAGCTGCTGTATATATGATTAATGCGCTAAATTTATGTGCCCCCCCCCCCTCTCTTTTTAACCTCTTTCTACCGTGAGTCTGCAGGGGAGAGCCTGGGGAGCTTCCTCTCAGCGGAGCTGTGGAGAGAAAATGGCGCTGGTGAGTGCTGAGGAAGAAGCCCCGCCCCCTCAGCGGCGGGCTTCTGTCCCGCGATGTAAAAATAATGGCGGGGGCTCATGCATATTACAGTGCCCAGCTGTATATATGCTGCTTTTTGCCAAGAGGTACTCAATTGCTGCCCAGGGCGCCCCCCCCCCCTGCGCCCTGCACCCTACAGTGACCGGAGTGTGTGGGTTAGTGTGGGAGCAATGGCGCACAGCTGCAGTGCTGTGCGCTACCTCATATGAAGACCGGAGTCTTCTGCCGCCGATTTTGACATCTTCTTGCTTCAACCCGCCGGCTTCTGTCTTCTGGCTCTGCGAGGGGGGCGGCGGCGCGGCTCCGGGAACGGACGACCAAGGTTAAGTTCCTGTGTTCGATCCCTCTGGAGCTAATGGTGTCCAGTAGCCTAAGAAGCGCAACCTAGCCGCAGTTAGTAGGTTTGCTTCTCTCCCCTCAGTCCCACGTAGCAGAGTCTGTTGCCCAGCAGAAGCTCTCTGAAAATAAAAAAACCTAACTAAAATACTTTCTTAATAGCAAGCTCAGGAGAGCTCACTAAAATGCACCCAGCTCCTTCCGGGCACAGATTCTAACTGAGGTCTGGAGGAGGGGCATAGAGGGAGGAGCCAGTGCACACCAGTAGTACTAAATCTTTCTTAGAGTGCCCAGTCTCCTGCGGAGCCCTTCTATTCCCCATGGTCCTTACGGAGTCCCCAGCATCCACTAGGACGTTAGAGAAAGACTGATTCTGGAAGGAACCCCAGCTTTTCTAACCATGCAGAGTATCTTTGCACTGGTTGGTCAGAGTGTGGACAAATACTCTGCTAGTTGTGGCTAAACCACACTGGGCTTAACCACAATGGAGGACATAGATAGTGTACTTACTTGATATAATGTATGAATGAAATACATTGCATATTCCATTGTGCAGTTTAGCCGCTTCTGACAAGTCAGATCCACTTTTCCCAAGCTTTGAGCAATCAGTATAGTGCATATAGCAGCATGTTCAAGGGGTGCTGCACTTTTTATCACCCACATTTTGTAGCTACCAGTCTATGCTGTGAGTGCTATTGCTGGTAGCACTTTTAAAGAGAGCCATGCCCGTTTTTAAAATAATTGATTTATTTAACAAAAAAAAAGGCACTAACAACATCTGGAACGTCCGTGCATCATCAGTATGGGTATTTGCACCAGTCTCAGGCACCTGTAAAATATGCCTATTGACAGGCATAAATGCAGGTTTCTGCAGGGCAGCACTGTGAAAATGCCCTCCTCTCCACCTTTTCACCTCTCCTGTTGTAAAGAGCTCTACATTCAAGAAGAGTGCAAGTCTGCAATAGCACATTTTTCTATGTTTGCTTTTCAGGGCTATGCAAAGCACATTACACATGCTCTACATCAATCCCTTTCTGTGCAACTACCTGTAATAGGGCCTTATTCAGGTGTGTCAGCAAACCAAAAAAGTTAGCAATTGGGCAAAACCATGTTGCACTGCAGGTGGGGCAGATGTAACATGTGCAAAGAGATTTAGATTTAACCCCCATAGTCAGTATACCCCAGAGATTTAACTACAAAAATGATTAGTTATTTTTGTATTTTTCTATATAATGTAATTATCTTTGTATTATTGTAATCATTTTTATAGTCATAGTTGTATTATTCTAAGTGTGTAAATCTGTGATACTAGCCAGTTCATCCCACACCATTAACCCAGAAGCAGAACTACCGTTGGTGCAGCAGGTGCATTGCACTGGGGCCGCTGAACACTGAGGGGCTCACTACTCTCCAGACCAGCTATGAGTTATCCATACTTACCGACTTTTTTGCTGCTCTCTCCGGGAGAGAGCAGCCAGGTCGGTTCGGCAGGGGGGCGGGCTGCGATGTGTGTGCAGAGGGGGGCGGGCCGGAGGCGGGCCGGGGGCGTGGCGGAGGCGGGCCGGGGGCGTGACTATGAGGATCGTGTCGTGTAAGCCCGCCCACTCTGTGTAATGCCGCTATTATGGCATTATACAGCAGGGGGCGTGGCTACGATGACGCGATTCAACAAGAATCGCGTCATCGCCTGCCCGGACCGTCCACTTTACTCGCTAAGTGGGCGGCCGGGCTTGGGGGGACCCCTGTAATCGGGAGACTTGCCTGCTCTTCCGGGGGGCCGGGAGGGTCACCCGATTTTCGGGAGCCTCCCGGCCATTCCGGGAGAGTAGGCAAGTCTGGAGTTATCCCCTGCTCCCCACCCCCACCCCCACCAGCCCATTTTGAGCAATGTTGGATGAATGGCCCAGTGTAGAGTGGAGGGTGGGCACCACTGCACGAGGGACCTGCCCCTTACCTTAGGTCTTGCCACCTATAAGGGCTGATGATCACAGCCACTTACTGCCTCTAATTAACAGACAACTGTAAAAAAAAAATTCTGATTCACCACTGTCTGCGAATTAAAGTATCACAACGGCTGTAACTGTCACTGTCAGAGTCTGCCTGACCGAGTGCATTCCGCTGTCACCGTCTGCCTTCTGTTGTCACCCTCTGCCTTCTGTTGTCACCCTCTGACTCTCTCTGTCCACCTCTGCCTCTCATTGCCTTACATTGTCACCCACTGCTTCTGCCCCTTCCTGTCAAATATGTGTCATATTGTGAACTTGGTTTGTGGTGGAGGAGGGGGGCACAAATTATATTTTTGCACCTGGGCCTTCCACTCACAAGTTCTGCCACTGCTCTGGGCTCACCGAACCTCAGTGCTGTGCAAAGGGAGGTAATTCATACAGACATTCTGATAGATTTGAAAACAAGATTAACCCTTGTCACTGTGGCTAATGGTAGACTTCATTACAAAAGTACATACTATACACTGTAAAAAATACATGAACTGAATTTAGTTACTGTTTTTAAAGAGATCAATGTAATTTTCTTTAGGTTTGATAGATAAACTATAATAATAAGCATGAGTATTATCAAAAGACAGTTTCCCAGTTTTATTCTCCCAGATGAGCATATCGTATACTTACTATAGAACATTACCAAAAGGCTACTCCAAACACACTACAAGAATAGCTAAACACATTCAGGCTTGATATATGAAATATGGGTAAAACTCAACTGTTTAATTTAACACTGACTTCCCACTGTAGCTTAGTTTAAAAGTACTGTAGAATGTAATGGTGTACAACTATAGGCTGTACAAATAACCGAAAGTGTAAACTGGGTACATAATTGTCCAATCCTCTGGAGATCCGACTCCATCAATCGACCCGCACACTTAATCCTGGTCGCCTGTCGGGTCTCCTGGTTTTAAATATGCGGAAAAACTAGGAGACCAGGTGACCGATATTGTAGTGTGTAGGCTGCAGAGACTGGGGCTGGCTATCAATCTCTATCAGTGTAGTGGCAGTGCAGGATCTGGAGGCATCCCAGCACCATCTGCCGATGCTGCAGTGGTAGCATATGGTGGCAGGACTGTAGATGTTACTTGTGCAGAGTTTGGCAGTGGGTGGCAGGCATAATAGTGGCGGGAAAGGATTCCTATTTCAAAAACAGTGCCGCAGTGCCATTTTCAAAATTCAAGATGGCCGCAGTGAGCCAATTGTGGTGAGCTGCATCATCGGCCGAACCCTTGTTCCAGCTAATATTAGCCAGCGTGAGGCAGCAGGTGTTAGCCCGATGGCGGAGGACGAACGATGAGGAGCTCCTTATGACTGAAGATGCCAGGGAAGTCTTAGATGGACAGGGGCCATGTAATAGAGATTAAAGTCACCGTCCTCTAGGTGAAGGTGCTGGTTAATATAATATTAAAACATTTGGTGTCCTGTTTTTATTTTTATATTTCTTTTACAGGTGGACTATAGGTGCCAGCGCCCCCTTAATGCCCCGTCTTAATTTACACTTAATAGTCATGATAATGTAACAGACGATTTGGATCTTGTATTGGAAGTAAACTTCTACTTCAGGACACACATGAAAGCAGCTATATTCCATCAATGAGCTGCCATCTTCCTAGATGAAACTTTAATGTGACATATTTGCAGGTTTTGAGAATTCACACAAATTGTTGCGAGGACATTACATTTCAGTTTGTTAAGCAACATTTTATAGAAAACACACAGGGCCTTATTCAGCATGCCTTCTGGAGTGTGCGCACGCACAGAAGCCACACTACACGTGTGCACACAGTGAGATGCGATGGCATCTCACATATATACGAACCCCTCTGCCTGATTGACAAGCAGAGGCATTCGCGGGGCGGGAGAGGGGCAACAACGCAATGTTTTTGCAGTGTTTGAGGGGGGGGGGGGGGGGGGGAGGAGTAGTCCGCACAATGCAGGCATGTCCGGACCATTTGCGAGGCAGGCTGGAGTGGCTGCATGATGTAACACGCAGCCTCTGCGAGCCTAAACATGGCGGGTAGCCATCTGCCTTCGCAGATATGCTGCGCAGGCAGAGGGCTACCGTTAACATGCAAGTGCTTCGCTGCTGAGTAAAGCATTCGCATGTTAGTGGTGGAAGGGAAGGGCGGACTTTCCATGTGCTGGGCTTCCCCCCGCATGCTAGTGTAAAGGGTTGTAGTTGTGCAATTTTTCGCACAACTACAACCCATGCTGAATTAGGCCCACAGCTAGAAATAAAACTTTGTCAAGACAAAGTTTAAAAAACAACAACCCCAAAGTAATTGAATTAAAAGGAACTAATAATGATAACCCACTGATTAATAAATGACCCTTTATTACTTAATTTAATGTAGTAAACAAACAGATTTAAACAGTGCGTAATTGCTATTAGCATCTGTTACATAATCCTTTCTTAGGCCCTTATCTTCTCAATAAACCATGTATTATTTATAGGAAGGCAAGAACACTCAAAACAATGTTAGCTCCTAGTAAACTTATAGGATAAGACACCGAAGAAGATGCCAATTGTTTAGCTAAGAGTAGAAAGGATTGTTTCCCTTGTTTCAATTTTAATAATTGTAGCATATGGTTAAAAATGGCTGTAGAATTTGGCGGATAACAAAAGCTCGCAGCTAATTAGGGGGGTTATTCAGGTTTGTTAGCAAACCAAAAAGTTAACAATTGGGCAAAACCATGTTGCACTGCAGGGGGGCCAGTTGTAACATGTGCAGAGAGATTTAGATTTAGGTTGGTTATATTGTTTATGTGTAGAGTAAATACTGGCTGCTTTATTTTTACACTGCAATTTAGATTTCAGTTTGAACACACCACACCCAAATCTAACTCTCTCTGCACATGTTACATCCACCCCAACTGCAGTGCAACATGGTTTTGCCCGACTGCAGGGACGGTTCTACACCTTGTGGCGCCCAGTGCGAAAGTTTCCACTGCCCCATCCCCCCTGCGGCAAAACAGTTAGTGCGCGCAAAAAATAGGGGCGTGGCTTCATAGGGGAGGGGCGTGGCCACAGTTATGCTCCCAGTAGCTGTGCTCCCAGTAGCTGTGCTCCCAGATTTGCCCCAAGTAGTTGTGCCCCCCAGTTGATTTGCCCCCAGTAGATATACCCCCTGTAGCTGTGCCCCCAGTATATGCCCCCTGTATCTGTGCCCCCAGTAGATATGCCCCCTGTAGCTATGCACCCTGTAGATATGCCCCTGTAGCTGTGCCCCCAGTAGATATGCCCCCTGTAGATTTGCCCCAGTAGTTGTGCCCCCAGTAGTTGTGCCCCAAGTAGTTGTGCCCCCTGTTGCTTTGCCCCCAGTAGTTGTGCCCCCTGTCGTTTTGCCCCCAGTAGTTGTGCCCCATTTCTTTGCCCCCCAGTAGTTGTGACCTCTCTTTCTTTGCCCCCAGTAGTTGTGCCCCGTTGCTTGCCCCCTGTCGCTGTGCCCCCTGTCACCGCTTACAAACACACAGATATGCCCCCTATAGCTATGCACCCTGTAGATATGCCCCTGTAGCTGTGCCCCCAGTGGATATGCCCCCTGTAGATTTGCCCCAGTAGTTGTGCCCCCTATAGCTATGCCCCCAGTAGTTGTGCCCCAAGTAGTTGTGCCCCCTGTTGCTTTGCCCCCAGTAGTTGTGCCCCCTGTCGCTTTGCCCCCAGTAGTTGTGCCCCATTTCTTTGCCCCCCAGTAGTTGTGACCCCTCTTTCTTTGCCCCCAGTAGTTGTGCCCTGTTGCTTTGCCCCCTGTCGCTGTGCCCCCTGTCACCGCTTACAAACACACACACACACACACACAAATAAAAAAAACAATACTTACCACTGCCCAGCTCCTGCTTCTCGACCGCTGCTGCTGCTTCGTCTGGCCGCCGGCTTCACTCTATGGGAGAGACGTCATGACGTCTCTCCCATAGCAGCGCCGCACAGACAAGACACTAGAGGTCAATACTGACCTCTAGTGTCTGTCTCTGGAGCCGGCTGTGGCGGACACCCACACAGCCCACGGCGTTCGCTGCAGCCGTGGAGCGGGGTGCGGGTAGGCGGCGGTGCCTGCGGGGTGACTGCCGCCGCAAAGCCCCGGGCGAAGGCACTGCTTGCCCGCACCAAGAACCGCTCCTGCCCGACTGCTAACTTTTTTGGTTTGCTAACAAACCTGAATAAGGCCCTAGGTGCGGTGAAGTAGGAGTGGACTCCATATATTTCTAAGAGGTTCAGGGCTGTACAAATTGATCAAGTGTTTTTATATAAGGATTTTTAATCCTAATTTTTATTAAAGTTGTAAATTGTTATGCTACAGTACACCAGTGCTTCTCAAATTCATTTCTCGGGATGCCGTAACTGCACACTTTACATTTCTCCTTGCTGAAGCACAGGTGTATTCATTACATTTTAAAAGATCCAAAGGTGGTAATTCACTTGTGATTCTGTGTGGTCCCCTGGAAAACATGAACTGTTGCTGTGTCCTAAGGACTGGATTTGAGAAGCAATGTACTAACTACACAATGGGCCTATTTCAGATCTGTTCGCTCGCTAGCATTTTCACTGCGCATCGATCAGGTAACTACTGTACATGCGTATGCACCGCGATACGCAGGCGCACCGTGCGGTTACAAAGTGGATCATTGTTGTGCACTGGTTCTAGAGAAGAATCCATTTGCACAGCCGTTCGCAAGGAGATTGACAGGAAGAGGGCGTTTGTGGGTGTCAACTGACCGTTTTCTGGGAGTGGCTGGAAAAACGCAGGCGTGTCAAAGCGTTTGCAGGGCGGGTGTCTGACGTCAATTCCGGGCTTGAATAGGCTGAAGTGATCGCAGCGGTTGAGTAAGGTCAGAGCTACTCAGAAACTGCACAAGCTGTTTTTGTACAGGGCGGCTGCACATGCGTTCGCACACATGCAAAGCTAAAATACACTCCCCTATAGGCAGCGTCTATCTGTTTGCAGCGCTGGGTGTAATTGCAGGATAGCTGAAATTGATGGAATAGAAGCATTCTTTGATGAAAACTGAAGTACAAAGAATTCCCAGATAAGCAATTTAAGTACAGAAATTATAAATGTTTGGTGATCATTTGAGAAATTTCTAAAGTACTACACTATCAGCACTCTCTTGGAGTGCGTTTGTGACGTTTGTTTTTTCAAGCACATATGTGATCAGAATATTCACATTCCACCCCAAACATCCTGGCAGCCAATCCTCAGAACAACTCAGTGCAAAGGTAAACAACTGCTATTATCGCTGGGCTAAAATATAATAGAATCATAGATTATATTGTGTTGTTATTATTATGCAGTCAGAGTACACAGTTAAAATGAGTCTGAGTAGCTGCACAGCTTCGGCAAAAGCCAGCACTGTTTCTACAGTTTAATATGGGGTATATTCAATTGAAGTCGGATCCATTCCGACATTCATTTGTCGGAATGGATCCGACCTGGGCTATTCAATATCATCTCAATTCGACTTGAGATGAGGGACCTGAGATAGGGGAGAGCAACTGGCAGACGGGGGAGAGCAGAGCTGCAGCAGCGGCTATATAGCCGCTGCTGTAGCGCTGCTCTCCCCCGTCTGCCCGCGTCTCTTACCCGTCTCCCCCACGTCTCTCTGCCTCTCCCCGTCCCTCCTCTCCCCGTCCCCGCATCACAGCCGCCGCTCACGGCAGCGTCCACTCGGCTCCGGTTCCAGCAAGCGAGGTCTCGCTTGCTGGAGCCGGGTGGATGCTGCTGTGAGCGGCAGCTGTGACATCCTCTGGCACTGCTCTTCGTCTGCCTGCGGCTCTCCCGGTCTCAGGTCACTCATCTCACTTCGATTTTTTTTTAAAGTCAAATTGAGATGGTTGAAAAGGGCGGCAGCTATTCCGCCGATCCAAGTGCTTTTCGACAAGTTGAATTCCTCGACTTGTCGAATCATTTGGGGTTATATTGAGTAGGTCGGAACTCCTTCCGACCTAAAAAAGTCGAAAAACTACCGTCTTTTCAACAGATGGCAGCTTCCGACTTCAATTGAATATACCCCTATGACAAGTGGTACTGCACAAACTCACAGGAAACGCATTCTCTGTCTCCCTACTCATAATACAGCTGAGATGGGGGCCACAAAATTATAATTGGGCAAGGCCAATATGAACTCAGCCACCAGACCAACAAAGAAGAAGTGGTACTTAGTACCGCCCCACCTCTCACTGCCCCAGGCTAGTAAAGGTACACACATTCTATATTAAAGGCAGTGCAAGCAGTCAACCCATGTAGATGTTTTACCAATTAAGATGATTACTACATTCTGCTTAATGCTAAGTACACACTATTCCCTTATTGGGTTGATTGGCCAATGTTTGATTTATCATCCAAATAATTGGATAGTGTATTAGAGCTGATTAATGGCTTAAAATGCCTCTGTAACAGCAAGATCGGGGGAACGGCTTCCCTATCCTGTTCAGTAGATTAAATTAAATTACACACTGAGCGCACCGATACAACAATTACTCCATTTATCGGATTGGTGATACCCGTCAGGCAGTGTGTACCTGGCTTAAGGTATTTTGCCAAGACAGCATGCCACTCTGTACCCTTGCATCAAACAGTCTAGAAAGAAGACAAAATCAATTCACAGACACTTTTTTCTATAGAAGAAAACATAAAAATGTATTCAGAATGAGTGACAATACTTATTCTATGACACTTCATAAAAAAAGACTTTATTGATTAACTTGAAGAATGTATATTTTTACTCTTATTTAAATATGCTGCTAATTAGGAAGATGATGAAGTACACCATTCTCTTTCAATCTCCCACTATAATGAATATTGTAAACATTTTAAAGCTTCTTTTGAAAACTAGATTTTTCTTTTTTTTCTTTTTTTTTCTTTTTTTGTGGTGTTTTTTTACAGCTCCAATGCAAAGAACAAGGATCACTATATGGTACATTTTCCTTTTTTTAAGAATGTTTTGTAAAAGTTGGCAGTTAAACACGGTCAGTGGAGACACAGTGAAGGTCATTCAGCTTCCGTCAGATCTACAACATCATGTGAAAAGTACCGATGTCCTGTACTTTGCACATGTGCAGGACGAGTCCTGCGATGTAGGAAGCAGGATGGCTGAAGACTGTCAGTGATTGACAGCCTGCTGCTGTTGGGGGGTGGCAGCGACCTCCATTTCCCAAAACGGGGGCATGTTATTGCCATTTAGGGAGGGAAGAGTCCGGGGACGGAGATTTCTTGACCACTGCAACTGGCGGCTTGCACGTCCCCATGGGTGCAGCAAGCCGCCCAATAGTGCTTGAGTGATCTGATGTCTTTGTCCTCGGACGCAGGTCAGATCACTACTTGCAACAGTAGGCGTCTTTTTGTAAAAGACCCCTCCTGCTGCATTACCATACAGATCTATCACTGCTGCTTCCAAGATAACGCAAAAAATAAATAAAAAAAAAGTATACATCTTTATATGTTGGTCATGTTTAAAGAAAATTGTACAAGTGGATTTCACTAATGTGGTATGTGGATCTAGAATGAGGGTGTAATGTATAAGATTTTGAAACAATCCTAGATACTATGGATGCTTTTGGGTTCTATAAAATTGTTCTATAAATTACAGCTCTCATCGGACTGAAATTTAAGTGGCAGGGCCACAGTCTGAAGTATCTGGGAATTTACCTGGTCAGGTAATATGAGTAACTGCACTTGGCAAACTACCCGTCCCTCTTTAAAAATATTTTTATCCATAGGGACACCAACATCGCTCTGTTTAAATTTAAAGGGCCAGGCATTCCAAACATGATATAACATTTGGTGCCGGAGTATTGGGTGCATATCCTGTACTCCAGCGTCTGTTATGCTAGAGCTCCCAGTATAATAATTTGTGTTCTGATGCAGTCCACCTGATGATTCTAATTGCCTGCCTCCTTGGTACTGCTCCTAACCCATTTATAACACAACCTTTCAGCCTGCTTTTGTACCCACCAGCCAGTACATAGGAACCTCATCAGCGTGCCGTGACCTGCGAATCAAATGCAGCGAGGCCTGAACCACCATGTGGGGGTTCCTGGAGAAGGCTGGTGTGCAGATGGGTATGTGAGGGAAAACTGGCAGTCAGGCGGGCAGCAGGTGATCAGTGCAGGTGGGCAGCAGTGTGCTTATGAGAGAAAAGATAGCGGAAGATGTGGCATGAAAAAGCTGGTAAGCAGAAAAATATGTGAAGATAAAGCTTATGAGCAGAGGGGTATGTAAGGAAAAGGTGGAGATTTTCATGTCGTCAATATTCCGTTTCTCTGATTTAGAATAGACACTTGGAGACAGATGTAATAGGGTTTGAGTTTGCCGGAAGTGCGGGATGCAGGACGATCTCGGGCATTTTATTACAGCGGCAATCATTTACAAGGTATGGTTTTGCTTTGTAAATGATTGCCGCTTTATAAAAACCTCAGAGATTGTCCGGCATCCACTATCTCTGGCAAACTTTCTGTCTGAGTATGGCCTCCTACTGTATGTGAGCAATTAAGTTTCTGCATATGCAGCCATTTCAGCAACATGCTCGCAACCCACCCATAACACGCTACAAGTCCAGGAGTCTAAATTGCCACCTCAGTCACCGCCCTATGTATTTTCAATATACAGATGTGTCCACATACACTTTTTCTAATTTGCTCATTTTGGCACGTCATGCATAGCAGGACTAAGCTTTTTTCTACAAGTAGCGACTGAATGAATTTCACATTTTTTGTTAGCCATAAGAGAATATGTATAAAGTATATTAAAGCAAATTATGAAAAAATCCCCAAGCATGGCTAAATCTCATAGTCTATGG
The DNA here is from genome assembly GCF_028390025.1 of Pseudophryne corroboree. Classification (NCBI taxonomy): domain Eukaryota; kingdom Metazoa; phylum Chordata; class Amphibia; order Anura; family Myobatrachidae; genus Pseudophryne; species Pseudophryne corroboree. The sequence continues at coordinate 486,048,778 of NC_086447.1, read as the reverse complement.
CAGAGGTACCAAATGCGGTCCTCGAGGCACCCCAACAGTCCAGGTTTTAGGTATATCCATTGCTCAGCACAGATAGTTAAATCAAATTGTCGAAGTCGAAAATATTAGACCCACACGCATCACGTGCAAACACCACACAGAGTGGCCTTCGTGCGGGTGCTTGTTCTGCCATGCGTGCGCATACCCGCACGTTGCATACAGTCACTCACGAAGCCCTGCGTATTAGCGTGTGGTATGAGTAAATACGGTAGCATACGCATTCGCATGGAAAAGCCACAAAGACATATTTAATCCACATAGTGCATAATTTACACATAGCCTACATGCACCACACCAGCAAGTTACATTTGCTTCAAAGGTATAACAATAGAGGGATTCAACTTTACAGGATATGAGGGGACAGAATTAGGTTAGGAGGTGGTGTTTGGTATCCAGTTGTACAGTATTTCAAGGGCAATATTCCGATGGCAGTTTGCAGAAAGTAGCACGCTACTGCACATAGATATGCACATGAATATATTATTAATATCACACTGTATGTACTGTACTCTTGATATTCGGCGGGAACCCAGTGGAATACATCTGCAAGTACACCTGGACCAGGCATCGCCCACCTATTCAAACCAACCTATGACCCCTCATGTACTGTAAATGACCAGCTCTTTGACCTATGAAAGAAGAGATTACAGTTTCCTTTGTTTCATGCTTTGACCACTGTATAAAACCAAGCCTCCTGGCTGGCCTCAGTCTATTTTCTGAAGGTCATCTATCCAGATTGACTGAGGACCGGAACCGGGATGCGCAGGTGAACAAACGTATGTATCCACTGGTTGTAGCTTTTCTCTTGTGTTATTGTATTTCTGTTGTACCCCCCCTTTTTTTTTTAAATAACTGATTTTTATTGAGGTTTTTCATATATAAGAAATATATAAGAAATATGCGTTTGACAATATGACATCAGCATCATAATGTGACGAACCTTAGAACATAGGGAACGTATGAGAAGTGGATCAATACAAGTATATCTAAGCCAAACAGCAATATGTAATAAGAAAATACAGTCAAACAAGGGGGGGGGGGGGTAGAAGATCAGAGCGCTGTCGGCCCATCAAAGGCAGAAACACCACATTAGGGTGGGGTCATGAACATACAACCATACATCATTATACATGGTTCCCAATTAAGTTATTGTAAATAAACTGATGTAATATTACATTAATAAAGATAATAACAAGCTAGGCATGTAGAAGATATGAAAAGACAAGAGAGAAGATGAAATCTAGAAGATTGACGAGGAGATAAAGAGGAGGATAGGAGTAGAAGAAGAGGGAAGCCAGATTATCTGGACATTGTCCACTGAGAATTTCCAAAGGTTGCAATTATCGCGGATTGGGTGGTCTGGTCTAGAGTAGCCATATAGGGGCCCCATTTTTTGTAGAACCTGGCAAGGTCAGAGGGACCCGTAAGGAGAGTGGACCTGCGATCAAAATACAAATATTGTAACATAGTTTTCAGAACTTCAGCTAGGGAGGGGGTCGATCTAACAACCCAATGTTTCAGAATTGCTTTTTTGGATATGGTAAACAACATGGTCAACATGGGGAAAAGTAGGTTAATCCCTCTCTCCGATCTCCAGGTAGAAAGATTAATGCAAAGACAGGCCAACGGGTCCGGTCTCAATGCCGCATGGAAATGGGTATTTATGAATACAAATAGTTTATTCCAAAAGCGTTGGATCCTAGTACAGCTCCAAAGGCAGTGGTAGAAAGTGGCTCTAGCTCCTTTACGTTTAGGGCACCTATTAGGGAATGCAGGATCAATGGGTATCTGTTCATAAGGAGGTAAGTATGCCCTATGGATGGATTTTATATGTACCTCCTGTAGGTACGCAGAACTAAGGATTGACATGGTCCGGTGATGGTGGTCTAAGAGGAGGTCACAGGAGGTCACGCTTGGAATGTCTGCTTGCCAGGAGGCAACCAGTCTGGAAATGAATGGCTTGGATGGGATATTTACAATGAGTGAGTAAATTTGCTTTAATTTGTAGGGATGGGATTCCCAGTGCTTTAGAATCTTAGCTAGTGGGGAAGAAGGAGATGAGAGGATAGAGTCGAGGAGCAATGAATGGAGATAGTGTCTCACTTGTAGATACATATAGAAGTGGGAGGACGGAATAGAGTACCTGTCTCTTAGTGTTGCAAATTGGGCGATATGGCCACCCGGGTCAAATACTTGTGAAGCAGCGCACAGCCCCCTCTCCCGCCATCGGACAAAAAGAGCATTGTGAAGGGAAGGAGGAAAAGAAGGGTTTCCCCAGAGGGACACATAAGAAGAAACAGTGTGGTCAGATTTGAGTTTTCTATGTAATTTCATCCAACTAAAGTAAGTGTCTCGAAATAAAGGATGTTTCAGGATTGATGGAGGTATGTCAGCTTTTTTGGTGTGTAGAAGGGCGCATGGGGAATAAGGTCGAAAAGCGTCAGTATCTAGAGCCAAGTCAGTATACGTGCTTTTTCCTAAGAGCCAGTCAGCAGCATATCGGAGAAAGAATGTAAGAGAGTAAGAAGGAAAGTCCCGGACTCCCAGTCCACCCATTGATTTGTCCATTACTAGTTTTGCAAAGGCCACTTTTGGTTTCTTCCCGTGCCATATAAATCGAGTCATAGCCTTGCGCAATGTAGAGCCATACGCTTCTCTGAGGCTGAATGAAAGAGACTGCATAATATAAAAGATTTTGGGAAATATTACAGATTTAAGGACTGCAATCCTTCCTAGCAATGAGAGCGGTAGGGTAGCCCAACCCTCTAGTTTAGAAAGCACGGCCTTAATGGCCGGGGAGAAATTAATCTCGTAGGTACGCGAAATATCACGTGTAATATTAACTCCTAGGTATTTAAAGTGAGACTGAGTGATCGTGAAGGGTGAAGCCTGGGTAAGAGAAGATAGTGTGGAAGGGGGGACGTATATAGGAAGCAATTCTGATTTTGTGACATTGATCTTATAGCCAGCCTTTTCACCAAAGTCCGAAATCAAACGCAGGATTTCCGGGACTGACGTGAGAGGGTTCGAGACAAATAATAACATGTCGTCAGCGAACAGGGCGACTTTAAGCTCAGTGTTGCCGATGGAGATGCCAGTAAAGGAAGGGGAAAGCCTAAGAGCCACTGCAAGAGGTTCTAGAGCGATGGCAAAAAGGAGTGGGGAGAGAGGGCAGCCCTGTCTAGTGCCTCTTTTTATATAGAAGGGGTCGGAAAGGAAACCGTTGCAAGAAATTTGAGTGGCCGGGGATGAATATATTGCACGGATAGCCTTAATAATCGCATCAGGGAATTTAAATCGTGTCATGGTTGCGTAGAGGTGTGGCCATTCGACGAGGTCGAAGGTCTTTTCCGCGTCTAAGGATATGATGGCATATCCTGAAGAAGACATGTTACCGTGGCAGGAATGCATGGCCGCTAACACCCTTCTCACGTTGACCACCGAGTGTCTACCTGCAATAAAGCCTGTCTGATCGGGGTGGACAATGTGGGGGAGTATGAGTTTCAGACGATCGGCCAGTATCTTGGTGAATAACTTGTAATCTAAGTTTAACAAAGATATTGGTCGATAGGAGCCTGGAAGGGATAAATCTCTGCCTGGTTTAGGGAGCAATTTGAGGAGTGCCGAATTAAAGTGGGGTGGGGGGGTCTTAGCTAGCAGTAAGGAGTTGAAAATGTCTACCAGAATGGAGTCGAATTTATGGGAGAGGAGTCTATAGAACTCTCCACTATAGCCGTCAGGACCTGGGGCCTTATTGGGTTTTAATTGTTTGATCGCTGACCGGACTTCAGTGATAGTGATCGGGGATATAAGTTGAGAGGCCATATCATCTGTAAGAGCAGGGTAAGGTAGGGCTTCCCAAAAGAGAGGAGTGTTGGAGGAATTGTCAGCGGGGGTAGGGGGAGGGTATGGTGGTTGAGAGCAGGGTGTCGGGGGATGTGAAGCAGGCGAAGGCGGCTGCGGGGTGTTTGGAAGGGTGGATGAGTATAATTGGGAAAAGTAAGACTGCATGATATGTGCAATCTGCTTGTTTGTGGAAGTCAGTGTGCCTTGTTGTGTGCGAAGAGGGTGAACCACTGCAGGTGAAAATGTGTCACGAAGCAAGTTGAAGAGTAAGCGGCCAGATTTGTTCCCGAATTTGTGGAACTTGTAGTGGACAGAAAAAAGGTATTTATTTCCCATTTCGGAGATGTGTTCGTCAAAGTGGGTTTTAGTAAGCAGATATGCTTGCTTAGTGGCTGGTGAAGGTGCATGTTTGTACGCCTGAAAGGCCACAGTGAGAGCGTTCTGGAGCGTCAGATACTGCTTTGAGAAATTCTTGTTGGAGGCTGCGGTGAAGGACATAATCGCCCCTCTGAGTACGGCTTTTGCCGACATCCAAAACAGAAAGGGATTCGTCTGGAGGTGTTCAGAATTGGTAGTGCAATAGTCGTCCCAAGCAGCCTCCAAGAAGGACTTGAAAGTAGCAGAGCGACAAAATCTAGTTGGGAATTTCCATAACCTAGTCGTGTTCCTGTCATCTGGAAAGTGGATAGTCAATGAAATCATAGCGTGGCCTGACAGTGAGATGGGGGCAATAGAGCAGTCCGTGACCTGAGGGAAAAGAGCATGAGAGATGAAGAAATAGTTGATGCGAGAGAGAGAGCCGTGCGCCGCCGAGAGACAGGTGTATTCTCGTTCTGTTGGGTACAGGGCTCTCCACAGGTCTATAACCTGTAGGGTGGAGGTGAAGAGGGGGATGCCAACCTTAGGGAGTGGAGGGGGGGTCCCACGGGTGTTTGATCTGTCCAGTATGGAGGAAGAGATCAGGTTAAAATCCCCACCAATAATCAAATTGTCACCCATGAAGGGGGTCAGAAGGGTAATCAAGCATTGGAAGTATGACTTAGAATAAGGAGGGGGGATATATACGTTTGCCAGCGTGAGCCTTTTGCCCAGTATATCCACCGAAACCACCACATATCTACCAGTATCGTCAGTAACAACACTGTGAACCTCATGAGCCAGAGTGCGTTTTACCAGGATAACCACTCCTCTTGCCTTGGAGCTGTAGGAAGAGGATGCCAATACAGACCAGCCCAGCATTCCCAGTTTTGCAGATTCAGAGGTAGTCAGATGAGTTTCCTGGAGGAATGCCACGTCCACGCCAGACTTTTGTAAGAAAATCAAAATTTTCCTGCGTTTCGCCGGAGAGTTGATACCTCCAACGTTCCAGGTTGCGTAGCGTAGACTAGGCATCCCTGCAGGAAACAGGGGAAAAAAGGAACAGCAGCTTAAAACATAAAAAGACAAAAAGGGGAACTTTTAGTATAGCGATGTCAAAGGATATCATACATTTTGGCCAAGCTATATAGGGTAGGACAGCGCCCACAGGAGTTGGAGGAGGGTACCAGTCATTGAGGGAGGGGAGGAGTGTACGGGATGGGAGGTAGGGAACACAAATGAAAAGAGGCATATACAAACGCTAGCATTTGATGCCAGACTTCCAAGCAAAAGCACATAAAGTATCATAACAAAAAGGATAAACATCCAGCACGGAGGGGCGTGTCCGCCCCCCGATCCTCAAAGTGCAGCAAAATATTAACGTATAGCTGTAAAACTGGGGCCCGTAGGTCCCGGCAGTGCGCCACACATAAGAACAATAAAATATCATGTAGTATAGAGAGAATGAGCCACTAAATGTGAAAACAAAAGGTAGCGGTGTAAACTCAGAAATCACGGAACAGACATGAAATCATGCAAAACAGAGAGAACTTAATGAGACAATTTAGAACATGGAGCACAGTCCTTCATTTAGTTGAATCAGAGATGACTGCATCTTTGGCCTGGGATAGCTCCTGGAGGTAAGCCAAAGCGTCAGGCGGGGTGGAAAAGTCCTTAAATGAAGACCCGTCATAAATGCGAAGCCTGGCAGGATATAGCAGGCCAAATTTGCGCCCTTCAGCGACTAATTAAGAGCAAACAGGGGAAAAGGATTTCCTGGCTCGTGACAATTCAGCGGAGTAGTCTTGAAAAATATGAAGCTTATGTCCTTCCCATGACAAAGATTTTGCTTTGCGAGAGGCCGACCATATCTCCATTTTGTGTAGGTAATTTAAGCAGCGGAACAGGGTAACGCGGGGTCTCGGCCTGTTAGGGGTCGGAGTCGGGCCCACCCTATGGACCCTTTCTATTACCATGTCCTGGCAAACCGCTTCTATGCCTAAAAGCGAGGGTAGAGTGTTGCGGACAAAATGGGCCAAAGCGGGCCCCTTGATAGATTCAGGGAGGCCGACCAGCCTAATATTGTTTCGACGCGATCTGTTCTCAATATCGTCTATCTTGTTCCACAGCTGGTAGGAATCGTTAGTGAGGCGCTTCACGGTGTGTTGCAAATCCCCTATATCATGGGAGGCTATATTGATCTGCTGCTCTGTGTTAGAAACCCTGTGGGTCAGATGTTGCAGCTGGCTGGTAATATCAGCCACTGCTTTGGATAGAAGGGGAGTCATGGTAGCTGTAATGGCCGCCACCACCTCTGAGTAAGTCACAGGGGCATCGCAGCCTGCACTCACGTGTCCCCCAGGTCCTTCGGCCGCGGTTTTCTTATGCAGGGGGGGTGCACTCTCCACTGCAGAGTCTGCCTGCATGATCCCTGCAGCCCGCCGCTTCTCCTGGCGTGGAGGCTGCGGCTGCTGCTGGTCCGTCTGGGGCTGCGGCGTCAGCGGCGCTAAAAAGCGGTCCATGTCGGCTGCGGGGAGTGTAAGGTCACTGCGGGAGAGCTCCGGGCGCCAAACGAGGCTTTAAAAGCCTAATTAAAAGTGTCTGAAGAGGAGCGGGGGACGGAGCTCAGAACGGAGCTCAGGTCTCCATGAAGCCGGAACCGGAAGTCCCGTACCCCCCTTTTTAAGTAAATATTTGGTGCTGGGTTGGACCACAACATTACATATACAATTGGTGTCACATTTCCTTTCCTATTAGGGGTTATAAAGTAAATTCCGCCTGTCAAAGTCGAAAAATATTGCAGTACACACATCATGTACAAACTACACACAGATGGCCTCCATGCGCGTACTTGCTCTGCTGTGCGTGCGCATATTCGCAATTTGCGTATGGTCGCTCCCGCAGTCCTGCGCATTAGCGCGTGGTATGAGTATTTACGGTAGAGTTTGTGAATGCATGGAAGGCTATCAAAATACATTACATATTTAATCCAAATAGTGCACAATGTACACATAGGCCCTCATTCCGAGTTGTTCGCTCGCAAGTGAATTTTAGCAGATTTGCTCATGCTAAGCCGCCGCCTACTGGGAGTGAATCTTAGCATCTTAAAATTGCGAACGATGTATTCGCAATATTGCGATTACACACCTTGTAGCAGTTTCTGAGTAGCTTCAGACTTACTCGGCATCTGCGATCAGTTCAGTGCTTGTCGTTCCTGGTTTGACGTCACAAACACACCCAGCGTTCGCCCAGACACTCCCCCGTTTCTCCGGCCACTCCTGCGTTTTTTACGGAAACGGTAGCGTTTTTTCCCACACGCCCATAAAACGGCCTGTTTCCGCCCAGTAACACCCATTTCCTGTCAATCACATTACGATCGCCAGAACGATGAAAAAGCCGTGAGTAAAAATCCTAACTACATAGCAAATTTACTTGGCACAGTCGCAGTGCGGACATTGCGCATGCGCATTAAGCGGAAAATCGCTGCGATGCGAAGATTTTTACCGAGCGAACAACTCGGAATGAGGGCCATAGTCTCCTTGCACCACATCAGAAATTAACATCAGTTTAAATGGTAACAGAACAAAGGGATTCACCTTTACAGGATAGGAGGGGACAGAACAAGGTTACAAGGTGGTGTTTGGTATCCAGCTGTAGGGTATTTTAAGGGAAACATTCCGGTGTTGGTTTGAGGAAGATCGTATGTTCCTGCGGATAGTTATGTGCAGGAGCAGAATATAGATATAAACTGTATTTACTGTACATTATGTATGCGGCGGGAATCCAGAGGAGACCACCCACAAGAGCAGTGAAAATAGACATCGTTCACCTATTCAAACAGACCTATAACCTTTCCTGTACTGTAAATGACCATCCCTGTGTCCAATGGACAAAGAGATTACAATATCCATTGTGTTATGTTTTGGATGAAGTGAATAAAGAGAGCCTGCAGCAGTCCTGGTCAGACACAAGGCTCACAACGTTATCTATCAGATGGCGGAGGACCAGACCGGGTAGCGCAAGCGAATCCACTCACGTATGTAACATTGACTGTAGCCATTTACTCTGTTATATTGTGTTGTATTGTTTGTATTGTAACCCCCTTTCAGCAATAATACGCTGTGGTGTCGGTACCCAGTGGTTTAACTACAGACTGGTGTCGTGTATTTCTTTCCCTGCTAAGGTTTAAAGTGTAATAGCATCACACTGCATTGCTGCATAAGGTTTAAAGTGTAATAGCATCACACTGCATTGCTGCATAAGGTTTAAAGTGTAATAGCATCACACTGCATTGCTGCATAAGGTTTAAAGTGTATTCATTGGGTGTGTACGCGCTGTGAGTACTTTGTACCGTCAGCGTGGCGTTTGTACGCTTAGTCCGTACACAGCACGGGACTTTGTAAAGTACGTAGAGTGTGTATTAAGTACAGCGGCCGCAGCGGCTCCATGGTAAAATGTATTAAGGTGTGTTTAAGGTACAGCTTTCATTCCTGCATATAAAACGGCATTATCAATTGGGGGCTCCTCCGGTTTTCCACATACTTACTACCTAGCAGGTCACAGCAGACTTAATCTATCAGCAAAGGGTGGACAGAAAGTTATCCTACGTATCCTTTTCTTGGTCGATGGATGCACTGAAAACCCTACTTGATTGCTGATTAGATGGAGTCTGCTCTGTATGGTTTGTAGAGATGCTGGTAGAACTCGTAAGGTAAACAGGAAAAAAGCTATTTAAAATCTGTGAAATTTTTTTGGCGCCAAAAAGCGTACACGGCACCCATACTTTGCATACTCTCTCACATTGTTGCAAAACAAGGTTCAAATAAGTCATGTTGTGTTTGATTCAGATTGGATTGCTTATCTGTTAAGTAGGGTTAAAAGTACATTTAAAAGTTGCTGCATAGCATTGATATAGTTTTTATGTTTAACTCAGGCCTAAAATAACTTCTGGTGCTTGTATGATGTGTGATTTCTTTGTGACAAAGGAAGCCGCATGGTCTGTCCTCCATTTTGGACTAACCACATGGCCTGTCCACCATTTTGTGTAACCCTCATGGATGTGGAAGGGGGAGGAGCAGCGGCCATTTTGGGAGGTCATTTTTCTAAATGGCTGATTTTCACTGCCCAGAATAATCAGCTCTCCTTGGTCACATCAATCACGATTTATGAGTTACCAATGCATTTATTTAACCCATACCATAGTCAATTACAAATAGTTTCAGCTGGGCCTAGTGAAAGTTAATAGTACGATGAATACTTGATGTAAGAATTACACACAGATATAAACAAAGTTGTTTTTTTTTGTTTTACCTCTAGGATTTAGTTAGAATCTGCTTGCTATAAGATAGCCATTGAAATGCAAATTAACCTGTGTAACTGCTTTTTCTTAGCAATGAAAAACCACTTTTACAGGCAGGCAAAAGCACATAGCTTTCATATGCAAATTAGAAGCACTGAATGGGTAAAGGAGTCTCAGGAGACCAGTGAATGGTACATATATAATTATTATAATTATGTGTATATTTATATCAGTGTATGTTCTGCAAGATAGCTATCCAATCTGAATCATATCATTTAAATTATTGATTATTGCTAGAGTCATTATAGATCTGTGTGAAATAGGATACATTTGTTGCTATATAGGTAAATATATAGGTAAATTTGAAATAACAGTATTTTAAGGAAGTAAGCGTAAAGACACAAACGCAGTTTTGCATAAAAGTTTATACAGAACAAGTTGTGTCTAGTGGGCAATAGTTAGTATTGCTCACAATTATAGAGCTGTGTGATTTATTGCGGACGCAGGGTTTTGTACACGTGTCACGGACAAAGTAAGGGACACGCACGGTCGCGTGTATGCGCAAAGTGCGTAAGAATGCGGGCGCTGAGTACAAATTATACAATAGTGTCGTTTAGTTCAAAGGTGGGATAGTAGACATTTAATACAATAGCACATAACTATCAGATTTAAAAAGCAGGTTACTCTAAATTTAGTTAAAAAAAAACTGTATTGCCTCTGGGATAAAGCTGCCTATCTGAATGAATTTAAATTTTCTGTACAGAAAAATAAAGTGTATTTGAGGGAGCAAATGCAGGAGTGAGTGGATACTGAACCCAAGAACTGAAGTGGTCTAGGTGGTCTAAGCTAGGTGGTCTAGGTGGACACACTGGGTTAGTAGAGGCCCGGTGGCATAGGGTTCGCAACCCTGCGTTATTAACTAGGTGGTCTTAGTGGACTGAGTGGTATCCCATACAACTCTTAGTGGTCTGAAGTGGTCTAGGCTAGGTGGTCTACAGCAATCGTAGGGAATATAGATAACTAGTATCTATAGGCTGTGCTATTGTATCACATGTCCGTTTGTTCTGCACAGCGCAACGTGATATTATTGTGTCATATACGCTGTGGAAGAGCATACGCAGACGTGATTGTATAGACAAAGGGGTTTTTCTTTGATAACTTCGGGAAATCTCCCTAGTGGGTTTCACTGGAAAGGGTGAAAGATAGTTATCTAATTTCTCTGTTTTTCACCCTACAAACAATTCCAGTTGAAAGATACCAAAAAGGAAATTTTCACTGCCTCTCTCAGGAAAATATTCCAAACAGAACTTTCACCGAAAGAAATTACGGTGTAAGGTCTGATAGGAGACCTAAGTTGGGTACATTGCGATCCGCTACCAACAGTGTATCGTTGTACTGGCCAGCGTGGGCGTGGCCGTCTACTTATATTGAGTATTTTGGTGTTTGTGGGAATTTTTTATAGTTATTAGAAAAGACCCACAAATATGGGAGCCAGTTGCTCAAGTAAGAGACGTTTCGACAGGGTTCAGGCAGAATTGTGGCCAAAAGGCTCAGCAAGGTTTATCATGTGTGAAAAATATGGTTCACACACAGAAGTTTTATGCAATGAGTGGGTATGTATGACTAACAATGATAGGGAACCATTCCCTAAGGTGAGCAGCTTTGAACCAGAGGTATTACAGAACTTAAGGTTAAAAATATGTCTGATTAAATCCAGAAAACAAAGGATTAGACATAATGATTGTTTAAAATTATGGCAGCAAGAGGGGGATATGCAAAGGGATTTAGCTTGTGCAGCAGGTTCCAAACCTAGCGGGAAAACAATGGCGACCGCACCACCACTACCGTATATTGCGGGGGAGAAGATGGCTACAGTCAATGGTATATCCGTAAAATATAGTAGTATGTAAAAACAATGTATTAACCTAATTATTTTTTGCAAGATGTATCCTGTTTTTTTAAGTCTTTTCAAGGTTATAGGTCACAAGAGGATGATGGACTTGCTGGCAGATCAGTTCCTGTATTTATTTACAGAGAGAGAGAGACATAAGATGCATTGGAGGGAATGGTAATTGTATCGCTGGTCTGTAACTGTAATTGTATGTAACTGTATGTTTTAACTGCTTACTGTATGAGTTGTAACTATAGGTATACTGTACTTTGTAATATATATATTGAATCTATATCTTTTTTTTTCATAACAAATATATCGAGCCAAATCGCAGCTCTCCTCCAAGCAGTCACCTTGCTGCAGGAAACTCAGGTGGGGCCTGTCCAACCAGGTAGAGCAGTAACAATATTCCCCAATGAAAGAACTGGTGAGGTCACAGCTACCGGTAAGTGTGAGACAGTTCATTGCACAGAGACAACAACACCTCACAGTAAACAGATTAGGAACGGAATGGTAGGATTACACCCTGTCTTGGAAATAGTAACCCCCAATGGGGGAACCGATAGTCAGGGAATAATCCTCACCAGGAATAATGCAATGTATTGCCCGTGGCCCAGAGATGAGCTGCGATCAATTATTTCAGAATTCCCCGACCCTCGGAAGCATTTAGCCAGATGTCAGAAATTTTTCAGAGATCTGGGTAATGCGTATGAACCGACAAACAAACACTGGCGGATATTTTTGAAAGCGTGCCTACCTCCTAATAGTGACACTCAAAAATGTATCACTGATTGTAGATTAGAGTTGGATAGTCTTATGACTGACAAAACACAATCAGGAGAACTTAGAGCAAATTAACATGCAACTAGAGTTGTATTTCCCCACAACTGTTAAGTGGAGAAAAATTTTCTCCATAAAACAGAGGGAAAATGAAATGACATCTGAATACTTCCATCAGGACCTGCAAATAATAGATAGATACATGGGGGTACCAGATACAGGGAACGATGCGAATTACAGGAAGGTAGCTGTTTCTGTATTAATGGACGGACTCAATCAGACAGTAAGGGACAGGGTACAAACATTTTTTTTCCTGATTGGAGAGGGGCCACAGTAGCTTGTCGTAGAGAGTGCGCGATTGAACACCATAAGAATATTGCTAGGCGTAGAGAACTGCAGGAGGAGAGGCTGTGGATTGAAAGTATACAGGCTCTTACACCTGAGTCTCATCAGCCTAAACCCCAAAAACCCTGGTGGTAAGAAAAGACCGAGAAATTGTTACATTTGTAAAAAAAATAAAGGACATTTTGCTAGAGATTGCAAGAGTAGTAGAACACATAGCCAATATAGACCCCTAGACAGAGAAAACAAGCCACATAGACGGGATCAAGGGACATATAGTAAGTAGTCACGAGCCAAATAGAAAACACAGATTCGGTTAATGGGAAGAATGGAATAAATGCAACTTTACCCTTTTGACAGAACTTACTGGGGTTAGGAGGAGGTCACTAAACTTCTGCTTCTTTCTCTAGCAGAAGTGACCTCTAATTAATTTAACAGAAGTTTTGTTAGAGATGGTATACATATAGCGTGCTCCCGCCCAGGAAGTACAAATTATGTTGGATACCCACGAAGACTAAGGTTGCATTTCGCTGTTCTAGATACATGTCCATCACAGGTAGAGGAAATTTGCTCAAAGATACCGGGTTCCCTATGAATTTAGAATGGACAGGAAACTGGATTGATGGCTGGGATAGTCCCAGTAGAGATATAACACACATAGAATTTTTTTGGGGGGAGCAGACCGAGTAGAGAATCATTCCCCTTAGTGCCCAATCCAGATGTCAAACTTTGTAAAATCTTCTTTGCCTCTACCAACTTATCTGTTACTAAACTCTATGTGATTTGTCTTCAAAGCTTCCTCTTCATCTCTTACGTTCACCGACAGGGTTACAGTTCAGAATCCACAGGCCTACTCGGTCTTTCAGAGTTCT